>NC_044042.1:37427239-38054025 GCF_901765095.1 Microcaecilia unicolor | reverse complement strand
CACCTACAGCAACCACTAGGTTTGCACTGGCTCTGTTTCTGACTAACACCTGTGAAGTTACATGAAGGAGATCAATCAACAAAAAGGATAAGAGAATATCTCAATGCATATAAGCACAAAAAACTTCTCTTAAGCAGATTGCAAGATACTTAGTACGATACTATGTTCTTGTAAAGTGCAAAAAAGTTATTAATGAGAAAGGGAAAAATCCTCTGTACCCAAACCTACACCCTATATATTTTTTTTTGAATAGGGTGTGGAGGAAATAACATGGGACCAATTTCTTCATCGGCATAAAAAACCCTCATCTCTTATACTATTTATCGCTAAAAACCTCACAGGAATGACAACTCACGGATCCAAAAAAGAAGTGAAAAAAATACTTAGCTTCAACTTCACTCAAGTATAATGGTGGGATGATAACATGAGGAAGAACTTAGCAAAACTAGAGGACGGGTCTGAAATTTGGCAGCTTACATTTAATGCTAAAAAATGCAGGGTCGGGCACGTGAGCTGCAAATACCCGAGAATGGTACCATTTAGAAACATAGAAACATGACGGCAGATAAAGGCCATATGACCCATCCAGTCTGCCCATCCTCTGTAACCCCTAATTCTTCCTGTTCCTAAGCGATCCCACATGCTTATCCCATGCCTTTTAAAATTCTGGAACAGTCCTAGACTCCACCACCTCCACCGGGAGGCCATTCCATGCCTCCACCACCCTTTCTGTGAAATAATACTTCCTTAGGTTACTCCTAAGCCTATTCCTCTCAACTCTGTCGTATGCCCCCTCATTCCAGAGCTCTCCTTCATTTGAAAAAGGCTCTCTTCCTGTACATAAATGCCCTTGAGATATTTAAACGTTTCTACCATGTCTCCTCTCTTTCTCCTCTCTTCCAGTGTATACATGTTGAGGTTCATAAGCCTGTCCCTATAATTTTTGCATTCAAGACTGCTTACTAATTTCGTATCCGCCCTCTGGACCGACTCCATCCTGTTTATATCTTTCTGTAAGTGCGAGGCCTCACCAGAGACTTATGCAATGGCACTATCACCTCTTTTTTCCTGCTGGTCATGCCTCTCTTTATGCACCCAAGCATCCTTCTGGATTTGGCCATCACTTTTTCTACCTGTTTGAAAGCTTTAAGGTCATCAGACACAATCACCCCCAAGTCCCTATACTGTACCGTTCCCTCGGATTTTTGCGACCCAAAATGACTGTGCATTTTTTTAGATTAAACCTTAGTTGCCAAATATCGGTCCATTCCTCTAGCTTCGCTAGGTCCTTCCTCATGTCATTCACACCCTACAGGGTGTCCACCCTGTTGCAGAGTTTAGTATCATCCGCAAAGAGACAAACCTTACCAGATAGCCCTTCCGCAATATCGCTCACAAAGACGTTAAAAAGAGCCGGCCCTAGGACCGATCCCTGCAGTACTCCACTGACGACATCCTTTTCTTCAGAGCAAGCTCCATTTACCACCACCCTCTGCCTCCTACCATTAAACCAATTTTTAACCCAATCCATTACTCTAGGTCCCACACCGAGGGCACTCAACTTATTTATCAGTCGCCTGTGCGGAACCGCGTCAAAGGCTTTGCTGAAATCCAAGTATACCACATCAAGCGCCCCTCCCACATCCAACTGTTTGGTCATCCAGTCGAAGACAGTCAGATTCGTCTGACACGACCTGCCACTAGTGAAGCCATGCTGCCTCAGGTCCTGCATTCCATGTAGTTCAAGAAATATCACAATCCTCCTCTTTAGAAGCGTTTCTATTAGCTTACTCACCACCAAGGTCAGACTGACAGGTCTGTAATTCCCAACCTCCTCCTTACTTCCACTCTTGTGCAAAGGAACCACATCCGCCCTTCTCCAGTCCACCGGGACCACTCCAGTTTCTAAGGAAGCATTGGAGAGGTCTGTCAGCAGATCCGACAGAACTTCTCCGAGTTCCTTAAGCACCCTCGAGTGTATCCCATCGCTCTGTCTACTTTTAGTTTGGCAAGCTCCTGTTATACTGTATATACTGTAGAAAGTGTATAAAATGCCTTTATAAAATGCTCTTTTAAAATGTTCTTTACAAGAAGGGTACATAAAATGAAGAGTTAATGGTATTAGCAAAAATGTACAGTGAACAGGGTCACACAGGAACCTAACCTCCTTTTCTCATAGGATCAATGGTTCTGTATTTGTGTTTTCGGTATTCTCGGGGTTTTCTAGGAACCTAACCCCAGCGAATAGCAAGAATGGACTGTAAATACTTTAGCTAATAAAGATCCCCAATGTCTGTCAGCAGAAGATTTTACCCAAAGGTGGCCAGAACTGCCTTTTGCCAAGTTTGGCAGGCAGCAGCAACTTCCCTGAGCCACTCCATGCATGCTTACGTGTCAGTGGCTTAAGGATGCAGAGTTTAGTAGAAGGGAGCTCTGGCCGTCTTTGAAGGAGGTCCTCAGCTGGTAATTCTTGGGGATCCTCACCAGCTACAGCAAGGGTTAGGGTTGGTGTTAGACATGCTGGGGACCAGATCAGAAAATAAAGGAGGAGACCTCCTGGATCCCCTCCTTGCCTCCTCTTCAGTCACTCCATCTGCCAGTACTATCACACCAAAAGACCCCCACCAAATACAGAACAAGGGATCATAAATTAGAAATAAAAATATGTAGACAAAAATTGAACCAGAAACTGCAAGACTCAGAATGTACTGCAACACTGAACAAAGAAAAAGGGGAAATGCATTTCCTTTTCTAGTGGAAGAACATTTGCTATATACATTTCCCAAAGCTAACATATTTCATTTAATAAATTAAATATAAAATAGTTTTTCTTACCTTTGATGTCTGGACATTTTATTTTTCCATCATGTTGGTTTCAGCTTCTATTTTCTGCTTTCCTGTCTGTCCTCTGCTAAATTCTTTGTCACTACACCTGTCTGACATATTGATCTTTCCTTTTTGGCTCGTTCCTCTCTTTTTTTTTTACTTTCTTCCTCTCTGTCCACTAAAATTTCACCCTCTTTCTCACCCTTCTTTTTACTTTTCAGCTATCAAATTTTTATCTCCTCCTCTCAACCACTAGCTTTCCAATTCCCCATCTCACGCCTTTCCCAGTCTTCCATTCCCTTTAATCTTTAATCTACTCTCTATTACCATATTTCTACCCCATGTAATCACTATCCTCCTCATTCATTCCCTCCTCCCTGGCCTCTCCCACATGGTTCCACAGCTTAAAAGACAGCATAGAATGTCAGCAGAATGGAACATATGGATAGATAAGATAGAGTAACAAGCATGAAACATAAAATAAAGGTAAATAACTTAAGGGAAAATTGAATGTGGAGTCAGAAAAGGTGTGTGAAAATGATCTCAGATGGAGTAGAAGTGGTAAGGAGAGGTTAGGTTCTCCTTTTCTTTCTCAGCCTACTGAGAAGCAGCCAGGACTCAGGGATGTGCCTAGGGCAATTGAGAGAGATCCTACAAGGAGTCTTTACCCAAAGAAGGGCACCTGGACCCGTAGTAAGAAGTTGCTTGGACCAGGGGTGTAGCCAAAATACAGTTTTGTTTAGCGGGGGGGGGGGGGGGGCAGGGTTAACTTGTCCCTCATCTGTATATGTCACTCACCCATGACATACAGATAGTAGTGGTGAGAACTTGTCATGCTGCTTTTCATCATTTTACCTTCCCCGATGTGCAGCCAGCACCAAATCCTCATCGAAAACTCATTGATGGCACAACCCCTACATGATCATGAATGGGATACACTGCCTATGAGGTTTATGCTCATGCTGTGCATGCCAACCATCAATGAAGGCTTATGGATCTCTTCTGCTGGTAGGGAGCTCTTCACCATTGGGTCTGGGGAATTAGAGGAATCTGAGAGAAAAGTGGAGGGGCCTAGACTCCTCTAGCTCCATTGTGGCTATGTCCCTGATTTGGACAAAGAACAGGAATATCACAGAGGGCCTGTGTTCTACAGAAGCCCACTTAGAAAGAAGAGAACTCAGATTGTGTATTACAGATCCCAAGGGAAGAGAACCAAGGAAGAGAAAGGAGAAGTACAGAAGAATCGAAAGGAAGAAGGAGGCTTAGAGCTGGTAGACATTGAAGTCAGTGAAGGGAAAAGAGAAGAGCTAAAAGAAATTTACAACGTTTTGAGAAATTTTCTTTTGAGTTATGTTTCTGTGTGTTGGCCTTTTTACTTTGGGGGAAAAAAAATCACAGAACTAGCAGGCTTTATATTCTGCCTATGGTGGTCAGTGTTTCTTTTGAAACACTAGCTGCCACAGATATTTTTATACCTGGATATTCAGCACTGGGCCATACCAAGATATCAGAGCTAAATAAACAAGAATAAAGTAGCACCAACATTTATCTGGGTACCAACAATATTCAGACCAGTACCCGGATAACTACTCAGATAAATTTAGGACAGCCTTTTTGCTGTCTAACTTTATCCAAATAGTTACTCAATGGATTGAACATCACTACTAATTGGGTAACTCCTGGCTCCATCTTAGCTCCGCCCCTGGACTGTATCAGCACTATACGGACAGGGCCGCTGAGAGACTGAGTCAAGCCCGGGGCCCCCAAGGATTGTCACCGCTGCTCCCAGGATCATTGCTGCCACTGCCGCTGTCCCCCCCCCCCAGGATTGCTGCCACCCGCCGCAACTGTATATACCTTGGATGGTGGGGATCCCAAGGCCCCACCAGCAGAAGAGTCTTCCTCCAGCACTGCTCTTATTCACTCTGCCGCATGGCCTACCCCTACAGCTGCTTTTCTCTCACGTCGTGCATGTTCGGTTTCAAAACCGAGCATGGGCAGCCTGAGGGGAAAAGCAGCCACTTGGCAGGCAATGCGGCAGAGTGAAGAAGAGCAGCGCTGGAAGAAGATCTCTTCTGCTGGTGGGGCCCAAGAGGGACCCCTGCCAGCCTGCTGTGTCTGCTCCTCCGGATCCACCCCAGCCTACAAGGGAGGCCCAGCGCCAGAGTTTTCTCTCTCCTGCTCTTGTCGGGACGCGATCACCCGGGTCCTGTGAGGAGCAAGAGAGAGAGAGAGAGAGAGGCCAGCACTGGGCCCCCCTAAGAGGCCTGGGCCCAGGGAATTCTGCCCCCCCCCACCCCACCCCCCTCCCCTCTTGGCAGCCCTGTATACGAATAGCTCTGGGGCAATTGGTGATAATTTTCAAGGCATTATCTGGATAATTCTGCTGAAAATTACTGATTGTCCCCCTTCAGCACTGTTATCCGGGTAAGAGTATCTGCTATCAGGATAAATAGCTTTAAATATCGGGCCCAGTGTTTTTATTCAAAGACTGGCCTAGACAGTGGACTTTCTTGTGTACTCAAGGGGTGAAAGGATTGCTGCAACCACAGAAGGAAGACAGCATCCTATAGAAGGTAGAGCCTTAACAGTTAACATTCCCCCTCGTTCCTAACATGGTCCCAGGGTTCAGGAACCTTGAGGTTTTCCCCTATCCCATACTGTATACCTAATATTGAGCTCTTCAGCTACTCAGGACTGCTACATGTGGACTCTGAGGGGCTCTTTTACTAAGCTGTGGTAAAACGTGGCTTGCACTACTTTGGACATGTGAAATTGGTGCGCGCTGGGCCATTTTTTCCATGGCGGGTAAAAAGGCCTTTTTTTAATGGGGTGGTAAATGGCCGTGCGCTAATATTAAAAGCAGCATGCGGCAATTTACTGCCTGAGCCCTTAATGCCAGCTATTTACTTGGCGGTAAAGGCTCACACGCTACTCCTATGATAGTCAGACAGCGTGTGTTAACGTGGCCATGCTGCCAATTACCACCAGGAACGCTCCCCACGTTACATAATAGAAAATTATTTTTTTAGCATGGCAAACAGTATATGCTAACTTCAAAAATACTGCAGGGCGCTCACATTACCCATTTGTTAGCCAGTGGCTTAGCTAGGTGGGGGCACCAGGGGAGCGGCCGGTCCCCAAAACAGAGTTCTGCCGGCGCCTATTTTTTTTCGTCCTGTTGCACTGAAAATGTGCACTGGCGGAAGTCTGCTCTCGCTCCTCCCGCACTGTCAACCTGCCTCATCCTGGCTCCGCTTCTGGTGTTAGCCCTATCACAGCTTAGTAAAAAGGCCCCTGAATGTCCATGAAATTCTAAACAGTTTTCTTAAAAAGTGTCAGATGGCCATGGCTGGAAAAGCAATAGGCAATTCATTCATTTTAACAGGACTTTCCTCCTGACTGCCAACTGTTTTAAGGAATATGAATGTGAGCACTCTACCATTTGTTTCTAGAGATTGAATTCAGTTTCCTTTTTGATAGCCTCAAATGATATCTTTTTACCTTCTTTGAATTACCCCAATATGTTAGATAGCCTGAATCTAGTATAAGGGTTTTGGATCTAATCCTATCACACCTGTTGAACCTCTCCTGACCCAGTGAAGTAAAGATGTAGCAGGTGTTTTAGCCCTTGAGAAAACCGGATTCTTTATAGGGCTGCAAGTACCTTTTATTAGTCCAGCATAACAATTATCCAAAGCTGAACATGAACTTTTGAAATAACACAAGCCCAGTCTGCAGATGTTCCAATATATTTGAAGAACAAAAACCTCCACACAGGTAAAACCAGGCAAACAAGTACAGCTAAGGAGACAACGAAGATGATGGCAAAAACGTCTAATGGGCCCAAAGAGTTCACATCAGAAGTTTATTGCATATTAAATACTGGACAACACGAAGCGTGCTTCGACCGATGAGGCCTGCTTCAGGAGTCCCTGTAATATGTAATTTCTGAAAGTGCTAGAGGATCTGTAAGTGTATCATTAAGAGAGTAGTCAACATGTGCTGAGTAACGGGACACTGACGTCATGAGTAATATGCAATAAGCTTCTGACGTGAACTCTCTGACTCCGTTAAATGTTTTTGCCATCATCATGGTTGTCTCCTTCGTTGTACTGTTTGCCCAATATATTTGACTCAGTTCAGACCCAGTTCTTGTACGTACACGGAACGAGGTCAAAATGTGACCTGCCAGTCCAGAAATAGCATCAAAGTTTACAAAATCTAGCAGACTTTAAAGACATTTCCTGGGCAGAAAAGTCAAATATTGTCATTACAGATCACAGAAATAGAAACTTGGCTAAGGAAAATTTATATGGGAGAGCAAAGGGGCAGATTAGATGCAATCTTATAATGGATAGGATTCAGGGGTTAGTATTCATACCACCTGTGTCTAGTGAAAAAGGACTTGAAAGAGAGGGGGAGAAAGAAATCAAGGTTAAGAGACTGTATAAATTTAATGTCCTTTTCTTACTTTCAGCAGGGCTGATGCAAGCAGTGGTGTAGGCATGGGTGGGCACGGGTGGGCCTGGGCCCACCCACCTTGGACTTGTGTCCTTGTTATAGCTAGTGGGGATTCTCAAGACTACCAACTGCAGAGGTCCTCCAAAAGCAAGAATAGCACCCTTTCCTACTTGGTCCAGCTGGTGGCACTGTGTATGTGCTGCTGTCAAGCTGGCCGCCCCCTGCTGCATACGCTCAGTTTATGCGCAGCTGGAGCAAGAATGAAAGGGAGCTGTTCTTGCCTCTGGAGCACCTCTGCTGCTGGTGGAGCTTGGGGATCCCCACCAGATTAGGTATTAATGTTTTTTGTTGGTGCCAAGGGGATGTAGAGACTACATGTGCCCACCCAGTTTGCCCAGAGGCCCATCCAAAATTTGAGGTCTGGCTATGCCTCTGGATGCAAGGATATTAGGTGCCCTTGGCAAACTTTCGGCTTATTGCTCCTCCCCCTTCCAATTAACTTTAAGGGCTTTTGGCCCCTCTACCAATCAGAATCACCCCAGTATCACCCTTCCCAGAATAATCTAGACTGCCCCAACTTGACGTTTCGTTCTTTAGATTGTAAGCTCCTTTGAGCAGGGACCGTCCTTCTTTGTTTATTTTGTACAGCGCTGCGTAACCCTAGTAGCGCTCTAGAAATGTTAAGCAGTAGTAGTAGTAGTAATCAGAGTAAATGGGCTATTTGAAAACTGCCCACCTTCACTGCTGGTAAAAGCACCTCCTGCTGTCTCTTTGTGTTTGTGTGGCTGTCAAGATCTACCCCCCCCCCCCCCCCCCAAGAATTTGCTGCCCTAGGCGACTGCCTAGTCCTGTCTAACGGCTGCGATGACCCTGATTTTCAGTTTCTTAAGAAAGTGATTCTTAAAATGTCTTAACTGTTTGGTGGTGGGAATTACAGGAACCTCGACCGTAGAAACAGGATCTGCGGTCTTGGCAAGCTCAGAGTGATTCTTAAGGATTAAATAACTGAAGATATGTACTATCATTCATAAACTGCTTGCCAAAGAAAGGTCAGGGATTTATGTCATGAGAACCTCAGGGCCAGCAGCATGTCACTCACTACTCAATGGAAGCAATCCTCATTTCTCTTTTGACTTCAACGAAGCTTCACAGTACTTATGGTTGTGGTTTCTGATGCTTTGGGAGTCTCTTTCTCTCTGCTTAATCCAGTCTAATGTAGTTGCTTCAGTCCTGTCACTGATGATCGACAATTTGTAAAACTAACACCTTTTACATATATTGAACCACATTAGCACTTCTTCTTTCATGTCATTTCCTGTTTAACTAGTGCTATTAAGCCAGTGTGGCTTCAGACTCCTCTATGCCCTCTCATTCACTTTTACATTAATAAGTAATACAATCAATGAAAAATGATCTGTTGCAGACTATGTTCTTTGCAGGCATTCTGAAGCCATGCTATGATACTTGGATTTTAGTCTATTCGTATCAAATCATCTCTAAGGATGGTTAATATTTAGTAGCTTATAATAACTCCATCAATGTACACAGCACATTACAAGATGCCACGCTTCTGGGCACATGGCTTTGAGATTTATCTGTGGATGAAAAAGCTGAATCAAAGTGCTTTGCACCACATTGTAAATGCTTTGTGGGTTATCTGGGGAACCGGAAAATGTGTACCCTGGAGGTGATATGATAAAGACATTCAAATATTTGAAAGGTATTAATATGCAATCAAACCTTTTCCAGAGATGAGAAGGCGACTTGAATTCAGGTTGCAGGGGGGACCGACCCAGGAATAACATCAAGAAGTACACTTTTTCATGGAGAGGGTGGTAGATACTTGGAATGCTCTCCCACTGGAGGTGGTGGAGATGAAAACTGTAACGGAATTCAAACATGCATGGGATAAACAGAAAAAAAAATCCTGTATGGACAGAATGGAACCAACTGAACTCAGCGGTGCTTAAATGGCAACTCTAGTAAGTGAGAAACAAAGCCAGTGCCGGGCAGACTTCTATGGTCTGTACCCTGATTTGGACAGGCTGGAGTGGGGCTTCGTTGACAGCTTCAGTAGTTCAGAAACAAGACTAGTGCCAGGCAGACTTCTACAGTCTGTGCCCTGAAAATTACAAGGAGAAATCAAGATTGAGTATATGTATGCAGTATCACATCATACCATATAGTATGAGTTTATCTTGTTGGGCAGACTGAATAAACTGTTTTTATCTGCCGTCATCTACTACGTTACTCACCTATATGTTACTATGAGAGAAAGGGTAGGGGTTGCCCATGGAAAGATGGGCTGGGTATGGGGGTTTTATTAAGGTGCATATTTTAGAAGCACCATATTTATGGAATGTTTTTCTTTTGATCCATGCATGGAGTCTGTCTAACTAAGCTTAAATAGGGTTTAAAAGCCCACTTTTTCGCTAAGGCATTTGGGGAGGTCTTGGATCATGGAACTTAACTGACTTTGCTTACGATTTTTTTATTTTGTTGTGTGTTGTTATGTTATGACTATTTTAAAATTGCATTGTACACCACTCTGATATCTATGGATTAAGGGCAGTATAGTAAATGATGGAATAAAGTAAACCATTTATTGAGTTTTAGAAATGCATAGACTTCCTTTTAAATGTTTATATTGCATCAAGCCAGGATATGCACATCTAAAACTGCATGCTAAATCCATTTCTAGCATGGCCATAAAATAGCCTTTGTTTGTTTGTTTGTTTGTTTGTTTGTTTCTTTCTTTCTTTCTTTCTTTCTTTCTTTCCTGGCCCTTACCCACTCGGTTGATATTCTAGATGTTTCTGTCTCTAAAATGGATGCTCCTTCCATATGGAATTGTTCTAAAAAGCTAGGGGAACTTCCCGATCTGGATGTCTCAATTCCAATTTGTTCAAAGAAACATATTTTAAAAAACAATCAAGCAGCTGAAAGAGTGAACACTTATCTGCAGTAACTGAATCCCGACAGGCACCCGCTTCGCAGTGGCTTTGTCAGGCGATAAGAATCAGCAGATCATCTGGAAAGAACAAACTCTTCATTATCATGCATCATAAAATGAATCCCAATAACATTAATCCCACACCTCGTGCGCTCTAACATACTTGCACTGCACTCTCTGAAATTCGCTGCCAGCCTGCTCGAAAACTGAAACCAATATGGCGGCAGTATTTTAAACACTCCTTCAACTGTCAATCACCTACCTGTCATAACAAGAGTTTGTTCCCCTTGACGAAGCCACTGTGAAACGAGTGCCTGTTGGGATTCAGCTACTGCAGATAAGTGTTCGCTCTTTAAGTTGCTTGATTCTTTTTTGAAATACATTTCTTAGAATGAATTGTAAGATAGTTCCAATTTGTACATCCTAGACTGGAGCACATCAAAATTGCTATCTGGTATAGCTGACTTGAAACTGGCTCGCATACAGTCATTTATAAGTAGATGAAAGAGCACATGGAGTTCAACCTCTTTCTAATTCCATTACTCTGCATACTTTCTTTATGTTTTGTATGCAGTAGAGAAAGACAAAGAAGGGCATAATCGAACGGGGCACCCAAGTTTTCCTGAAGGCATCCTCGCAGGACGTCCTCGCGAAGGGGTGGGGAAACCCGTATTATCGAAACAAGATGGGGGGGGGCCATCTTTCATTTTGATAATATGGTTGGGGACGCCCAAATCTCCACATTTAGGTCGACCTTAGAGATGGTCGTCCCTAGAGATGGTCGTCCCCGATTTTTGGCCATAATGGAAACTGAGGATGCCCATCTCAAAAACGACCAAATCCAAGTCCTTTGGTCATGGTAGGAGCCAGAATTCGTAGTGCACTGGTCCCCCTCACATGCCAGGACACCAAATGGGCACCCTAGGGGGCACTGCAGTGGACTTCAGAAATTGCTCCCAGGTGCATAGCTCTCTTACCTTGTGTGCTGAGCCCCCCCAAACTCCCTCAAAACCCACTCCACACAACTGTACACCACTACCATAGCCCTTAGGGATGAAGGGGGGCACCTACATGTGGGTACAGTGGGTTTGTGGTGGGTTTTGGAGGGCTCACATTTACCACCACAAATTTAACAGGTGGGTGGGCCTGGGTCTGCCTGCTTGAAATGCACTGCAGTATCCACTAAAACTGCTCCAGGGACCTGCATACTGCTGTCATGGAGCTGGGTATGATATTTGAGGCTGGCATAGAGGCTGGAAAAAATATTTTAACAATTTTGTTTAGGGTGGGAGGGGGTTAGTGACCACTGGGGGAGTAGGGGGATGTCATCCCTGATTCCATCTGGTGGTCATCTGGTTATTTAGGACACATTTTTGTGGCTTGGTCATAAAAAAAAGGACCAAGTAAAGTCAGCTAAGTGTTCATCAGGGATGCCCTTCTTTTTTCCATTATCGGCCAAGGACGCCCATGTGTTAAGCGTGCCCCAGTCCTACCTTTGCTATGCTTCCGACATGCCCCCGGGAACTTTGGTCGTCCCCACGACGGAAAGCAGTTGAGGGAGGCCAAAATCGGCTTTCGATTATGCTGATTTGGGTGACCCTGGGAGGACGCCCATCTCCCGATTTGTTTCGAAAGATAGTCGCCCTTCTGTTTCGAAAATGAGCCCAAAAGCCCCCTATGACTGAGGACACCTTTGTGACACTGTAGCTCCCATTTGCATGGTTTCCTCAATGCTTTCCAATCCAAGGTTGTGCTGTGCAGAATGGCAGTTTTGTCCAGAAGCCAAAAATGCAATATTTGCTCTGCCTTGGTTTGGCTCTCACTTTGCATTTTCTGGCTTGACCACTTCTAATTCCAAGGGAAGCTTAAGCTTCAAATATCTTTTATTTTCTTCATCGCCTTTCTGTACTGCGATTAGGGCAGGGCTTTTGTGTTCCTTTCGTGTAAGCCCTGAGAATGCATTTTTCACTGATTTTGCCAAAAGCAAAGTGATTTCATTGGTATGTTGAGAAAAAGAGTTACCATTTTCATTATAATGATCTCCGTAGGACTGATCAGCAATGAACATTTTATTGGCTATCCCCGTGTCAATGAAAAAAACTCAGACATTGTCTGAATATCAACATAGTAAAATGGGAAAATGCTGGGTAGCAGTGAAGAAAGAGCTCATGGTGCTGTCTTTCAGTTAAGGCTGCCCTCTCTTTTCAGGATGTTCCAAGCAGTGGCGTAGTTAGGTGGGGCGCCAGGGGAGCAGCTGCTCCCCCAAACGGAGTTCTGCTGGTGCCGACGCCTATTTTTTTTCATCATTTTGCACTGAAAATGTGTGCCAGCAGAAGTCCACTCACACTCCTCTCGCGCCGTTAACCTGGCTCAACCTGGCTCCGCTTCTGGTTCCAAGTCCTGTTTATTGTCCCAATCGCCTTCAGAGAGCTGTAGTTTTGATTTTCTTAGAAAAATCATTTTCAACAATCAGAATTACATATCTATTATTATTATTATTATTATTTATTGCTTTGGTACCCCACATTTTCCCACCTATTTGCAGGCTCAATGTGGCTTACATGGTACCACCAAAGGCGATTGCCCAGTTGGTTGATAACAAATACAGGTTGTATAGTGATCAAATTAGCTATATGTGGAGGATCGGAAGGGATGAGGATTGTGTGATGTCCAGTACGATCATTAGTCATGTTATGTTCCTGGGTGAAGAAGTTTACATGGGGTTGTTGGGGTAGGCCTTTTTGAAGAGGTTAGTTTATAGTGATTTCCTGAAGTTCAGGTGGTCATGGATTGTTTTCACCGCTTTTGTGAGGCCATTCCATAGTTGTGCGCTTATGTAGGAGAAGCTGGATGCGTAAGTTTGTTTTATATTTCAATCCTTTGCAATTTGGGTAGTGTAGGTTTAGGTATGATCTTGACGATCCAACTGTTTCTTGTTGGTAGATCTATAAGGTCAATCATGTATCCTGGGACTATGCCGTATATAATTTATGGACTAAAGTGCAGATTTTGAAGATGATCCGTTCTTTGATTGGGAGCCAATGCAGCTTTTCTCGAAGGGGTTTGGCACTTTCGAATTGTGTTTTGCTAAATATCAATCTGGCTGCTGTATTTTGGGTGGTCTGGAGTATTTTTGTGAGTTGTTCTTTGCATCCCGTGTAGATTCCATTGCAATAGTCTGCATGGCTTAGGACCATTAATTGTATTAGGTTTTGAAAGGTTTCTCTTGGGAAGAAAGGTTTTAGTCGTTTGAGTTTCTAAGTATGCAACAGGGGCAAATCCTGTATTGGGTCTGCCTGTTCAATTTTTAGCGCGCACTAGAAAGTTACATGCCTACAGCACGGCTTAGTAAACAGGGCCCTAAGAGTTTAGCAAAGTCTTTCACCCATTTATACATAGGCAGGTATTAAATAAACTGAGCTCCCTGGTATGAGCACAAAACTGATAGATTGGGTTCATAGGTAACAGAATGGGGTAGGCCACCAGAGCCCTGGCCTGACCAACCTTTCATTCTATGCTGCATCAGTGTCTAGGAAACTTGGAGAGAAGGGAAGAAATTGGTTTGTTTGGCTCTCCCTACCAAAAATGTGTTCTGCTGCTCCTGATTGGATTAAAAACTGGTTGAATGGCAAGGAGCAAAAGGGACTGGAAAAAGGAATTCACACCAAGGAGAAGGGCATGACCAGTGGACTACAGCAAGGATTCATCCTTGGTCCAATTCTTTCACTTTTTAAAATATTTTTATAAGTATCTTTATGGAGGTGCTGTCAGGAAAGTTTTGCTCTTTTGTGGATGATACTAAAATTTGCAGCAGGAAGGTGTGGAAAACACAAAGAGAGATGTCTTTTGCAAAATGCCAAATTTCAAGAGTTGTGTGTGGAATCTCTCATAAAACCCCATAATGGCTGCCTTCATTCCATGAGGAAACCCTCATTTCAGTTTGGTTGGTGTTGCTGTTGCAGGATAACCTACGCAGAGCAGATATCAAGAAAGGGGTTTGAGTCAAAAATCTATGTCATGGTAGGATTTGTATTTCCTGTTAATATGGTAGTCTCCATTTCCCTTTTTTCAAAGTTGTACTTGAGAGTGAGCCAGTACAACTTAGGTCCTGAACAAGATGTTTGCTTATTTGTGTCCACCCCCTTTCTCTTCCCCCTATCCTCCCTGAATAGAAATTACAATGGAGCAGGCCATCAGGCTTTTACACCACTTTGTACTGCTTTCATTTTGGCAACCAGAAGAGCATTGCAATGAATATCTACAATGAAGAGCCAACATGGTGCAGTATTATTCCAGATGACTGTCTCTGGGGAAGATTATCACCATGGGATTGTGATTGTTATGGAAGGTATGTTATGGAATGGTAATTACCAGTTAAAAAGAAGTATGAAATATGTGAACATTCTAAGAATCTTAAACATAATGAATGTTCTTCCTTTAAGATTAAACAAATACTTTGGCTTGTGGTATTCTCTGTATTCATGATGGGACAGTGGCGTAGCCACAGGTGGGCTTGGGTGGGCCGGGGCCCACCCACTTAGGGCTCAGGCCCACCCAACAGTAGCACATGTTTAGCAAGCTCTACCAGCTGAAGACTTCCCCCTGATGGTAATGAATATGGTGTGCTCCACGTTACTGGCACCTGTGAATGCTCAGTTTTCAGCGCAAGCCTGCTGCAGACTGCCAAGGTGGAGAGAAACATTTTCCCACCAGCTTAGATATTTTTTGGTGGGGAGGGGGAGAACACTTGGTGCCCACCCACTTCTTGCCTAGGCCCACCTAAAATCTGCTGTCTGGCTACGCCCCTGTGACGGGAAGAGACATTGTAATTTATTAATGTAAAGCGTATACAGTAGTGCAACATGCACCTGGAAGTGGGTAGATTGCTCTAACACAATAGCAAAAACTAAACAGTCAAATCATAGGGTGCACTGATGTATTACAGGATTTTGACAATAATTTAACAACACATTTATACTTTTTTTTTGGCAATGTACAATTAAGCTGTGGAACTTGTTGCTGGAGGATATGGTTGAGGCTAATAGTATAGCTGGGGGTTTCCTTTCAAATTTGGTTTAGCTTCCAAAGGCAGACTCATTAAGAACTATTAGGGGCCCTTTAACTAAGCAGCGGTAAGTCTACCGCGGCTTACCGCACACCAATCTGGAGCTACCACCGGCTCAATGTGGGTACCGGCGGTGGTTTCACCCCAAGCATGCGGCATTTTCAGCACTAGCAGAAATATTCAAAAAATATTTAAGCGGGGGGGTTAGCTGGAAGTAATCGGCAGTGCTGCGTGCTACCCGATTACCGCTGGATTAATGCGGGGGCCCTTCTTGTCACCTCAGTGGGTGGCGGTAAGTACTCCCCCTGCATGGCCATGTGGTAAGAGCAATCTTACCGCACAGCTATGGTTTTTTTAATCCTTTTTTATCCACTGCGGTAAAAAGGGCCTCAATGATCAGCAAAAGCAGCCTCCCGCCTCTAGCGCAGGGACCTTTTTACTGCAGCTTAGTGAGGTAAGCTTAGAGTGTGCTACTTCTCACTACTGAGACCTTGGCTTTTAACAACAGGGAAAGGATCTCCCAATTAGAATCTACGGAATACTTTCTCCACATCAGACAGACCACTGACAAAGACGGCATTGCTGGTTTTGACGGACTGTTGATCTGACCTAGTGTCACATTTCTTATTTTTTTTTTTGTGTGTGTTCTTAACAGAAGAAATATTGAACATGTTGATGAAATAGATGCTTTCACTGAAATAATTTGGGAAGTCCATCAATAATTTATTAAACAGGGGTGTGTTGTGTTTTTAAAAACACATGACAATATCAAAGATACATGATAAATGTGTCCTTTCATGTGCTTTGCTGTCCAAAATGATAGACAAAGTAATGATATATCAGGCATGGTATGTTTGTACGTTTGGGAAGCTTGCCAGGTGCCCTTGGCCTGGATTGGCCACTGTCGTGGACAGGATGCTGGGCACGATGGACCCTTACTTTTTTCCCAGTGTGGCATTACTTATGTACTTACTTATGTTCTGCTCAGTGAATGGTAGCAGCCAAGAAAAGCAAACAGAATGTTAGAAATTATTAGGAAAGAAATGGAGAATAAAATGCCGCTGTATCATTCTTGGTTCAACTGCACCTTGAGCATTGTGTGAATCTGACTAAAAGATATAGCAGAATTAGAAAAGGGCTACTAAAAGGATAAAGGGGATGGAACAAATCCCCTATAGGGAAAGGCTATGGAGGTTGGGGCTTTCAGTATGCAGAGGAGACAGCTGAGGGGAAATATGACAGAGGTCTATAAAATGAGTGGAGGAGAATGGGTAAATGCAAATCAATTATTTACTCTCTCTAAAAGTACAAAGACGAGGGACATGCAATTAAATTACCAAGTACTACATTTAATAGAAATCAAAGAAAATATAATTTCATGCAATACATATATAAACTCTGGATTTAATTGCTGGAGGATGTGGTAAAAACTGTTGGTATAGCCGTAGATTTTGCTATGAAAATACATTATGCTGAGACTAGAGCGTAGGTCAGCAGCATTTTATAATTTAAAAAACTTTTAAACACAGCTTTTTGCAACAGGCTGAATATTATACTATTTGCTGGGCAGTTTACAATGGATTCAGGATGAAGAATTGTTTAGTCTGTACAGTGTCTTTTTGTTTACTGTTTTGTACTATTGTGTTTTTGTGGAAACCACCTAGATTTTAGATGGTATATACATTTTTAAAATAAACAAAAAATAACGTCCATAGAGGCAAAAAAAATCCATAAATCATTACTGAGGTGGACCTGGAGATAAGCATGGAATCTGTTGACTTTTTGTGATCCTGTCAGGTACTTATGACCTGGATTGGTCACTGCCAAAATCAGGATACTGGGCAATTCTTGTGTTATTTTCAGCCAGAGATGCTTCACTTTCATTTGTCCAAACTGTACTTTTTTTTTCAACTGTTTTAGCTGAGCTAGCCAGGGGAAACTGGAAGGAGCTAGGACCAATCAATAAGCAGGACTTCTATAGGTACTGACATATCTAGGACTCCGCCCTTTCTGCCTCGCCTCACCCCATGCTTGGAATAAACTCCCTGAGCCCATACGCCAGGCCCCCTCCCTGCCCATCTTCAAATCCTTGCTCAAAGCCCACCTCTTCAATGTCGCCTTCGGCACCTAACCACTACACCTCTATTCAGGAAATCTTGACTGCCCCAACTTGACATTTCGTCCTTTAGATTGTAAGCTCCTTCGAGCAGGGACTGTCCTTCTTTGTTAAACTGTACAGCGCTGCGTAACCCTAGTGGTGCTCTAGGAATGTTAAGTAGTAGTAGTATAGGCCAAGGTTCCTCTTCCCCTCTGAGGCAGCAAGCAAAAGACAGGAGGACAGGAGGGAGTGGTGCTGAGGCTAAGGTTGGAGCCAGTTTATGTCAGCCATTTTAGAAACATATGGTCCAATATTCAAAAAATGGTGAGGGTCCGATATTTGAAGGATTTAGGCTCTTAAATGTGGGCTCCTTTTACTAAGTGGCAGTAAGCCCAATTCAGGCTTACCGCTTGCTATACAGGAAGTACCGCCAGGCTACCACAACAGCCCAGCGGTACTTCCCACCCCTAGCGTGCCATCATTTCCATGCTACAAAAATGTATTTATTTTTGTAGCGCCGGAATGTACCTGACGGTAATCGGGCAGTGCTGCTCGCTGCCTGGTTATTGCCGGGTTAACACAGGAGTCCTTAGCGCCACCTCAATGGGTGGTGGTAAGGGCTCCCCCACAAAATGGCCACGTGGCAAGTGCTTTACGTGCCGCATGGCCATTTCCTGCAGAAAGGCGAGACTTCCCTTTACCAGCTGCAGTAAAAGGGGGCCTCAGCGCACATGTAAAGCACATGCTGACACCAGCACCAGCCCCCTTATGCTCATGAATTGGCCTCTTTAAAAATGTGCTAGGGCTGAGTGTATAACTTTATACTTATTTTACTAACCACCTGATACTCAGTTTTGACTGCTTGCTGCCGTTGTTCATCCCGGATATTCAATGCCAGCTAGCGCATGACAAGTTGATATTCAGACTTAACCAGTCATGGCTTAGCAGGCAAAGTTAGGCCTGCTTTTTACGCAGCCTTATTTGGCTGCTAAACCTGGCCGATTAAGTTCCAAATATCAGGACTTAACCAGTCACGCCCCTAGAATGCCGCTGGATCATCCCCAACATTGCCGGCTTTATTTTTGGCACCAATCAGGAATTTTTAGGGGCAATAACTAGTTAAATGCCACTGAAAATGACCAGTTATCCACCGAGTCACAAATTAACCAGTCGGCGGCCATTCCTGGCCAGTTAACTTGCACTGAATATCAGCCAGTAAACTCTTAAATTTAGGAGCATTAAAAATGGGTGGCAGAAGGGGTGGATTTAGGGTGAGGGAAAAATGAGGAAAAGAAGTTAGAAGCTTAGCACTGATTTTCAGCACTAGGCTCATAAGTCTAGGGAAATGAACCAGAATTCTAAGGGCCCTGTTTACTGAGCTGCACTGTAGGCACGCTAACTTTTTAGTGTGCACTAATGATAGAGACACCAATTATATTCTCATGGGTGTATCTAGTGTTAGCTCATGCTAATTTTTAGCATGCGCTACAATGTTTGCGCACCTACAGCGCAGCTTAGTAAACAGTTCCCTAAATTTATAAGCATAATTTTTATGATCTTATATTAAACAGAATTTTTAGTTGAAAATTTAGGGGAGCATTTTCAATATGATGTATAATTGGACATTTTGTGCTAAACGTCCCAAATCTGAATACAATACATAACTATTTTGGAAACCGCAAAACGTCTATTTTTTTTAATACCATTTGTAACAAGGTTTTGTGCTCTGAGTATTTATTTTTTCAGAACTTCCCCCCCCCCCCCCCCCCCCCCCCCCCCCCCCCCCCGTTTACTAACTCATAGCTCGAGTTATCTGCAGCAGGGCCCTTTTTATTCCTATGGGCCTTGCTGCAGATAACTCGAGCTAAGCTTTAGTAAACAACCCTGTTAGCTGGTTAAGTTTATAACCCCCCCCCCTCCCCCAGATTTTCAATGCCGGTCACCGGAAACAGCCCAGCATTGAATATCCAGTCTCAACGCCAACCATGGGACTTAGCCGTCCTGCCTCCCATGGCCTGAATTGGCCCCTAAATACCTACTGTACCCACATAAAGGTGACACCTGCAGACTTAAGGGCTATTGTAGTGGTGTACAGTTGGGTACAGTAGGCGTTTGGTGGGTTTTGGAGGGTTCACCATACAATATAAGGGGGCAATGGTGAGATGTGTTCCTGGGACCTTTTATGTGAAGCCCATTTTAGTGCTCCTTAGGGTGCTGGGATGTCTGTCTACTAAGAATGCTGACTCCCCATACATCCCAATGGCTTGTTTTTGTGCATTTTTCCCTTGGACATTTTTTTTCTGAAAATGATCCTAAAATATAGATGCACTGAGCACAAAAACATCTAGCAAATGGCCATTTTTGAAACAAAAAGTTGAAAATTATTCTGGTTTCACAAAATGTCCAAAATCGGATTTAGTTGTCCTATCGAAAATGCCCCTCCATGCTTATAAATTTAAGACTGCCATTCATTTGCTCATATCAGGGTACTAGCATTTGGAATTCTCTACCAAAAAAAGAATTAAATGCACAGATGATTACCTGTCCTTCAAAAACCTACTGAAAACTCATTTTTTCAATTTAGCCTTTCAGAAAACAAAGAATTCTATTTCAACATTATCCATTCATACAATTAATTTCACTTCTTCTTTCCTCCCTAATCCTATCTAGCTCTAATTGTACCCATATTTATTCATCTTCACTTCTTTGTTTACAATCTTAATTATGATTTAATCTTCTCTATCCATTTACCCTTAAGAACAGTTGAATCCAGGTTAATTCACCACATATGTTATATTTGTTTTACAAAAAAGCCAATGTTAGAGCATTATTTATTGTACTTTATATTCTGTTTATATAATTTTTAATATGTATCATTCATTTAATTATTTGTTATATAAGCCACATTGAAATGTCATAACTAAATAAAATCATAAATAAATAAAAATGTATGAGCCCAATGCTGAAAATCAGTACTTTGCTTCTAATTTTCCCCACCCTAAATCCGCCCCTGTTGCCACCCAGTTTTATGCCTCTATTTTTGGATATAAATTTAGGCACTCAGACATAGTACATTTTCAAATAGGTAATTTTAGGAACATAATTCTCAAAGGGGCCCTTTTACTAAGTTGAGTTTTCCTTTTCCTTGAGTTATAGCGTGGCAATCCGGAACTACTGCCAGCCCAACGCGGGTGCCGGCAGTAGGTCCACTCCCAGCATGCACCATTTCCGGTGCTAGGGAAAATAGATACCTATTTTTTTACCTCAGCAGTAATCGGGCAGCACCATGCGCAATCTTACCATATGATTATTTTTTCTGCCTTTTTACCCGCTGCGGTAAAAAGGGCTTCAGTACGTGGCAAAAACGGCCGCTGCACAGGGCCCCTTTTACCGCAACTTAGTGAAAGGAACCCAAAGTTAGAAGCATAAATCCTTTGAATATGGGGCCCATAATGACACAAAAACCTTTTTTTTTCATGCACATACCTATTTGACAAGACAACTGCAAGGGACTGCAACATTTGCTCAACTGAAATGCATTTCAAGGAAATGAGATATAGCCGAAGACAGAGCATCTTTCCTCCTTCCCTTGGCCCCACAAAGCAATCATATAACTCCAATAAAAGGACTGAATCCTACTACACAGGTGCTGTAGCAATTCCAACCCTTAGCTTTAATGGGATTTTAGTGGTGTCTTCAGTGTGACAGTATGCAAGGTCTGCCCCTTGTCTCTATCTTGCCCCAAATAAACCTCCCAAGATCAAGGTAGCACAACTCTGATAGCCCACACTTTTAAAACTCCAGAACCTCTATCAACTTCCTTCTGGGAGACAGAGGCGGAACCAGGAGTATATCAGTAAGATTAGCAAACAGCTCCCCTTGTCATACGTACATGGACCCAAAATGCGGAAGATAGCTCATTGTAGTTCACAATGACTTTATCCATTTGTAAGCAACAACATAGAAGATTGGCATACAGGCAAGAAACATTGTCCTTCCTAATTTATTTGCTGCCTATGGTTTTGAGAATTTCTCTCTTTCTGCTACAAGCAATGCAAACTTTCCATACAGAGCATGGCAATGTGTCTATGTATGTACTAGCTCTGGATGATGTGAAAATTGTGTGAAATCCCCCAAGGACATTTTTTGATTACAACTTTCCTTTAATTATACATCAGAAACTAATTTGTGAATCCTGCTTAAGGCAAATCATACGTCATTTCTGTCTTAATGCAGCGCTTAGGCACTCTGGACCTGTTTAGTATAAAAAAGTAATTCTGCACTCATATCTCTCATTTGGAATTAAAGACCAGGAGAAAGTACTTACATGCAGGTATGGGAGGAGGGAGGGGCGCCCAGGTGAGTCAGTTTTGATTCAGCTTGAATGCTGATCTCCAGAGGAACAGCAAGCATAGCCTTGCCAGTTTTGAAAGAGTGAGGGGTATGCACAGTAAAGCAAGAAACTTGGATTGTCTTTGGAAGTAGAATGATGTGGTAGCAGTGTTAGTCCACTTTTAAAGGTAATCAATAGAAATAAAATAAAACAGAGAAAAGAAAATAAGATGATACCTTTTTTTTTAAAATCAACATTTGCTTATCTGTGATCTGATGAAGAAGGGTTACCTTCAAAAGCTAATCAAAAAATGTATTAAGTTAGTCCGATAAAAAAGGTATCATCTTATTTTCTTTTCTGTGTTTTATTTTATTTCTACTGATTGTCTTTGGAAGTGTAACATTATAACTGGATAGGTTTTGAAACAGTCCTGATTTGCAAGTAACCCAACTAACAGCCAGACATACAAGCTTGACTTCCCTGCAGATAGTCAAGCATGTATGTCTGACATTTGGAAGAATGGGTACAATTAAATAGATTTTTTACTTCTTCAAAAAGTACAAGATCTAGGGGACACTCAATGAAGTTACAGGGTAATACTTTTCAAATGAATAGGAGAAAATATTTTTTTCACTCAACGAATAGTTAAGCTCTGGAACTCATTGCCAAAGGATATGGTTACAGCAGTTAGCATATCTGGGTTTAGAAAAGGTTTGGACAAGTTTTTAGAGGAACAGTCCATAGTCTGCTATTGAGATAGACATTGGTGAAGCCACTGCTTTCCCTGGGATTGGTAGCATGGAATAGTATATAGTTTATAGTCTATTTAGATTGCGATACTGCCCTGCCTAACTAGGGGCCTCTTTTACTAAGCGATGGTAAGCCCAACATGGGCTTACCGTTCGCTAAACAGGAAGTACTACCGGGCTACTGCAGCAGCCCGGTGGTACTTCCCACCCCTAGCACACTGTCATATCGAGCATTCTTATTTTTGTAGTGCCGGAATGTACCCGATGATAATCAGGCAGTGCCGCATGTTGCCCGGTTAGCGCGGGAGCCCTTATGCCACCTCAATGGGTGGTGGTAAGGGCTCCCCCCAAAATGGCCATGCAGCAAGTGCTTTCTTTGCCGCATGGCCATTTCCTGCAGGAAAGAGAACCTTCCCTTTTACCCGCCGCAGTAACAGGTGAAAAACGTGTACCAATGTCAGCACAGGCCCCCTTTTGCCGCAGCTTGATAAAAGGGGCCCTAGCTTATCTAGGCAGTTTACATGAACTCAAAAAACACACAGAAAAAAAGAAAAGAACTACAATATGTTTGGTAGGAATAAATAAGCAATCACATCGGAGGACAGATATAAACAAAAAAAAAAACTTGCAGCGGTAGACCATCAGACTGATGAAGTTTAGGGTGGGTTGACAGCATGAACATAAAGCCAGCCTCTAGGTTAGCCTTGAAAGTTTTAAATGAGTGATCAGCATGTAAAGGGAGGGAGTTCCAGAACAATGGCGCTGAAAAGAAGGCACCATGTCTTGTAGACTCTAACTGGCCAAATTTGGGGGTTGGTAAACCCAAATGATGATTATTTAGTGAGTGGAGTAGGCAAGTTGGTGAATATGGTATAGTAAGCGAGGAAAGATACTGGGGGAGACTGAGTCAGAAGGCTTGAAACGCAAAGGTCAGAAAGCCTGCTACTATTTGGGTTTCTGTGACCTGGATTGGCTACTGTTGGAAACAGGATACTGGGTTAGATGGACCAATAATCTGACCCAGTATAGCTATTCTTATGTTGCTATGTTATGCTATGCTATGTCGTGTCTTATAGTCTACCAACACCTCTTCAGATCAAGGTGGATAACATTATCAAGAAACCAGATACAGTATATCCAGAAAGTACAATTCAAAAAGCTAATCAACAAATGTATCCAATGAATTCTACAATAAAATAGATCTAGTTAACACACTATCTACGTCTTGATATCTTCCTCTGTGAAGAGAAAAGCTTTTAATAACTTCCTAAAGAGTAAATAGTGTCGAGAACATCATAAAGATAAAGGTAATAAGTTCCATATCTTTGGCATTTGATACTGAAGAAGGTGAGAAAAATATTTGATAGATTTTAACTTACTAATAAATGGAAATTGCACAAGATATTGAATCCTTGTATTTGATCTGTGTAATAAGGAAATCAGTTCAATCAAGTAAAGTGGAACATATCCAGATAAAATTTTACACACAATAACACTCGCTTTAAAGTGAATGCATTTCACCACAGGCAACCAATGTAATATATAATAATACCTTTTGACTGAATCATATAGTTTCAGACCAAAAATAATTCTGACAGACATGTTTTGCATAATCTGTAATCGGTTGAGAGAGGTTTTGGAACATCCAACAAGAGTGAGATTACATTAATCAAATCTGGATAGGATGAATGACTGAACAAGATTTCGAAATAATTCCATAGAAAAGTATTTCTTAATTGCTCTTAATTTCCAAAGAATAAAATAATACTTCTTAAGAATAGAGGATACTTGTTGTTCCATAATCATCAGACTATCTAATTCAACTCCTAAAATTTCTGATTGTAAATCGATAGTAAACTTATTCCCTTCGAGAGCAAAGGAAGAGATATAGCTTGGATCATCAACTGATCCGGTACAAAGAAACATATCCCCCTTTTACGAAGCTGCGCTAGCAGCTGCCTCACGACAATGCCAACACAGCCCATTCACCTTGAATGGGCTGTGTCAGCATTACCACACCAGCAGCCACTAGTTCGGCTTTGCAAGAGGGGGAGTTAGTCTTTACTTAGATGAATGTGAGATAAAGTGTCTTCCCAAGTTAGTAAGCATGGCAAGAATACAGTAATATCATCTGCACAGATGAAATGCCTAAAGTTAGCCTGATCTAATAGCACACCTAACGAGCTCATAAGTAAATTAAACAGGGACTTTGCTAGTTGTATTCTATTTTTTCAGACATAATCCCATCCTTCTTAACTGAATAAAAGTGGTTCATAAGTAAACCTTCTAACCAGGATAGGACCTTGCCCCCAAGTCCACACCAATGTAATATATTCATTAAATCTGCCAGTCCAGAAGATCAAAATCGCTAGAAAGCCCAATTGTAAAATTATTCAGTCTGGCTCTTACTTAGGATGCTCTTACCGTGGCTACTACAGTACCAATCACTGTCTCAATAGTAAATTTTTCTATAAACCCAGACTGAGTAGGGTAAAGAAGGTCATATTGAATTAAATGTACTTATGTTCTTATGCCTATCATTTTGTCTATCAGGCTCATTTTCGAAAAAGAAGGACGCCCATCTTTCGACACAAATCGGAAGATGGACGCCCTTCTCCCAGGGTCATCCAAATCGGTATAATGGAAAGCCGATTTTGGGTGTCCCCAACTGCTTTCCGTCACAGGGATGGCCAAAGTTCAAGGGGGTGTATCGGAGGCGTAGTGAAGGTGGGGCTTGGGCGTGCCTAACACATGGACATCCTCGACCCATAATGGAAAAAAGGGCGTCCCTGACGAGCACTTGGACGACTTTACCTGGTCCTGTTTTTCTTACGTCCAAGGCACAAAAAGGTGTCTGAAATGACCAGATGACCACCGGAGAGAATCGGGGATGACCTCCCTTTACTCCCCCAGTGGTCACTAACCCCCTCCCACCCTCAAAAAACATCTTTCAAAATATTTTTTGCCAGTCTCAGATGTCATACTCAGGTCCATGACAACAGTATGCAGGTCCCTGGAGCAGTTTTAGTGGGTGTAGTGCACATCAGGCAGGCAGACCCAGGCCCGTCCCCCTCCTTACCTGTTAGGTTTGTGGAGAAAACAGCGAGACCTCCAAAACCCACTATACCCACATCTAGGTGCCCCCCTTCACCTGTAAGGGCTATGGTAGTGGTGTACAGTTGTGGGTAGTGGGTTTTGGGGCGGGGGGTTGGGGGGGCTCAGCACACAAGGTAAAGGAGCTATGTACCTGGGAGCAATTTATGAAGTCCACTGCAGTGCCCCCTAGGGTGCCCAATTGGTGTCTTGGCATGTCAGGGGGACCAGTGCACTAGAAATGCTGGCTCCTCCCACGACCAAAGGGCTTGCATTTGGTCATTTCTAAGATGGTCGTCCTTGGTTTCCATTATCGCCGAAAATCGGAAACGACCAACATATCAGTGGCAAACCTACCATAGTTGCCACATGGGGAGGAGTACCCCCTCCTCTAAACAAGGGGGGTATGTTGAGCAGTCACACGGCTGTCAGCTCTGTCGGTCCCCTGCCACCTCTGTTGTCAACTTCCTGTTCCAGGGCAGGGGACCGGCAGAGCCAACAGCCAAATGACTGCTCGTCACACCCCCTTGCTGCCAGCACCCAGGGCAGACTGCCTCCACCGCCCTGCCCTTGGTATGCTAGAGCAACATACAGCTTCTTAATACCAGCAACCAAAGTGACAGTGGGTAATCCGATAATAAATAAGGCCTAATTACCAAGAACAACATATGTTTTATCTAGGTGAAACATGCTATAATGCAAATTCCTCATTTTTATGCTGTAAGTAGAAGAAGCTTACTGTAATCACTTTTAGAGCTAGATGTAGAGTCAGACTGACATTCTTTCCCCAATGTTATACCCAAGAAAGAATAGGTTATACATGTAAACCATCACAAAACAAACTGTCAGATGCGTTGTTGAAACAATTTCCAGGAATGTAAATATTCCTTTGTGTCTGAGCCACAGAGCAGCTGTATGTAAATATTATTCACAAACAAGTAATTCTAGCACAATAAGTCTGATAGAAAGAGCAGCTGTCAAATCCAGGAAAAAAGAATCTTCTTAGATATAGATCCACAAAGGATAGATGAAGTGCTCATGAGCCTGATATGGATTTTTCTCTGGATCTGTCAGACTTGTGAGTTCTTGTACCAAGTAGAGCGCTACTGAGCCTGGTACTTGGATCAAGTTCTGCTTGGCAGATGGACAACCCCAGGTTTCAACTGCGCTGACTGCCGTTCCCCAGAGGTTGAGCCCCTAGGTGCGGGCAGCCTGCAGGACTTACGAGACGGAGCTGGAAGCGGGGTGGTGAATGTATCAGCCAGGCAGGCAGCAGGCAAGAGAGTGATCCAGGCACAGGCAAAGTCAATAGGCAGGCAGCAGGCAGGGGAGTAATCCAGGTACAGGCAATGTCAATAGGCAAACTACAGGCAAGAGAGTAATCCAGGCACAGGTAAAGTCAGTAGGCAGGCAGCAGGTCAAGAGAGTAATCCAGGTACAGGCAAAGTCAGTAGGCAGGCAGCAGACAAGAGAGAAATCCAGGCACAGGCAAAGTCAATAGGCAGGCAGCAGGCAAGAGAATGATCCAGGTATAGGCAAAGTCAGTAACGAGGGACAAGTAGATAAGAAGCAAACTACTGAGCAAGTAACACCTACCAAAGTAGAAGCCGAAGCATGGAGTCCAGGAAGAGCTCAGCTGATAAAGTGCTGGCATCTGACATCAGCAGGAACCAGCAGGGAGAAAGAGCACAGTCATAGGACAAGAGCAGGGGAAGGAGGAACCAGAAGACCAATAGGAGAGAAGAAGGGAAGCCTGGCAGAGGGAGAGTTGACACAGGTGGGTGGAAGCAAAGCAATCAAGGAGCTTGGAAGCCAGGCACAGAGAGAGTAGACACAGGTGCATGGAAGCAAAGCAATTAAGGAGCCTGCAACCACCGCTCTCTGAACAAACCCAGAGAAGGACTACACACACATGGCTCAAGGCAGTGCCAGTCAAGTGTGCGTGTCGACGGGACCCCGCGCAGCCTGAGGACGCTGCTTGCGTTGAGGTAGGGGACATGACAGGATCAATGGCAGCTCAGTTGGTATCCAGAGATAAGAGGGACAGCATTGATACTTTTAAGAAAATTTATTGATAAAAGAACTCGACATGGTACCGTGTTTCGGCCTACCGCCTCACTCAGGAGTCTTTTGACGAAAAATCTCCAATGTAGGTATCTTAAAACCAAAAAACGTTAAGGAGTGGTCTTGAAAAAGACTATGAGTTACCAATAAATTTCAGTGTTTGCTCTGGTCACATAACCAATGCTTTTGTTGCATCCCGTGGGATCTCAGAGTTCTCCACTTTGGTGGATTTCTATTGAAGTTACCAGGCATAGCACAATGTTAATTATTGGACCCTCAATTTGGAACAAACTTCCTGGTACTTGATGTCTTTTGTCATCTTTTAATGCATTTAAAAGGAGGGGAAAGCGTATTTATTTGCCTTGGCATACACGTGATGGACTGGCTATTTGATGACAGAAGGATAGAGAAAATTGCTGTTTGATGGTTGGTTTTATATTTATTGTACCGTTTTATATTGATGTTTTAATGTATGTTTTCTGTTACCCACTTAGTTGTAAGTGGGATATATATATATACAGTGGTGGAAATAAGTATTTGATCCCTTGCTGATTTTGTAAGTTTGCCCACTGACAAAGACATGAGCAGCCCATAATTGAAGGGTAGGTTATTGGTAACAGTGAGAGATAGCACATCACAAATTAAATCCGGAAAATCACATTGTGGAAAGTATATGAATTTATTTGCATTCTGCAGAGGGAAATAAGTATTTAATCCCTCTGGCAAACAAGACCTAATACTTGGTGGCAAAACCCTTGTTGGCAAGCACAGCGGTCAGACGTCTTCTGTAGTTGATGATGAGGTTTGCACACATGTCAGGAGGAATTTTGGTCCACTCCTCTTTGCAGATCATCTCTAAATCATTAAGAGTTCTGGGCTGTCGCTTGGCAACTCGCAGCTTCAGCTCCCTCCATAAGTTTTCAATGGGATTAAGGTCTGGTGACTGGCTAGGCCACTCCATGACCCTAATGTGCTTCTTCCTGAGCCACTCCTTTGTTGCCTTGGCTGTATGTTTTGGGTCATTGTCGTGCTGGAAGACCCAGCCACGACCCATTTTTAAGGCCCTGGCGGAGGGAAGGAGGTTGTCACTCAGAATTGTACGGTACATGGCCCCATCCATTCTCCCATTGATGCGGTGAAGTAGTCCTGTGCCCTTAGCAGAGAAACACCCCCAAAACATAACATTTCCACCTCCATGCTTGACAGTGGGGACGGTGTTCTTTGGGTCATAGGCAGCATTTCTCTTCCTCCAAACACGGCGAGTTGAGTTCATGCCAAAGAGCTCAATTTTTGTCTCATCTGACCACAGCACCTTCTCCCAATCACTCTCGGCATCATCCAGGTGTTCACTGGCAAACTTCAGACGGGCCGTCACATGTGCCTTCCGGAGCAGGGGGACCTTGCGGGCACTGCAGGATTGCAATCCGTTATGTCGTAATGTGTTACCAATGGTTTTCGTGGTGACAGTGGTCCCAGCTGCCTTGAGATCATTGACAAGTTCCCCCCTTGTAGTTGTAGGCTGATTTCTAACCTTCCTCATGATCAAGGATACCCCACGAGGTGAGATTTTGCGTGGAGCCCCAGATCTTTGTCGATTGACAGTCATTTGTACTTCTTCCATTTTCTTACTATGGCACCAACAGTTGTCTCCTTCTCGCCCAGCGTCTTACTGATGGTTTTGTAGCCCATTCCAGCCTTGTGCAGGTGTATGATCTTGTCCCTGACATCCTTAGACAGCTCCTTGCTCTTGGCCATTTTGTAGAGGTTAGAGTCTGACTGATTCACTGAGTCTGTGGACAGGTGTCTTTCATACAGGTGACCATTGCCGACAGCTGTCTGTCATGCAGGTAACGAGTTGATTTGGAGCATCTACCTGGTCTGTAGGGGCCAGATCTCTTACTGGTTGGTGGGGGATCAAATACTTATTTCCCTCTGCAGAATGCAAATAAATTCATATACTTTCCACAATGTGATTTTCCGGATTTAATTTGTGATGTGCTATCTCTCACTGTTACCAATAACCTACCCTTCAATTATGGGCTGCTCATGTCTTTGTCAGTGGGCAAACTTACAAAATCAGCAAGGGATCAAATACTTATTTCCACCACTGTATATATATATAAATGAATAGTAATAATAAATTAACCACCATTAGGAAGAAGGCATTTTGTTATACTAGTTCTGCATTGTAGAATAGTTTGTCGATTGAACTATGTACTATTACTAGTTATTTTAGTTTTCATAAAGCCCTAAAGACAGCTTTTTCAGCAAAGTTATGGAATTGAATAATATGATTTTTTTGTGTGTGTTCTATAGAACTATTTGCATATTGCACTAGGTATTATTTTAATGTTTGTTTTTGTACAGTGTGAAGATATTGGTTTTTAATATGGTTTGCAATTTAGTATGATTTTATTGGAAGTGTATTTTAAGTGTTGATTGTAATTTGTATTCTTTTTCTTTCCTGAAAACTACTTTAGTACTTTGGTGCTAAGTGATAGATAAGCTAATTAAAATCAAATGGAAGCCAACAACTTTGGCGTTCGGTTATCATTGGGACACTGGAGCCAAGTAAAACACTGAGAAACTGGGCAAATAAGGAATTCTATTATGATACTGGCAAAGCTCCCCCTCCCACTGCCAAAGCAAAGGTAGGCAGCATTCCACAGAATCCTTGGGGTTTCATGTCTCTTCAGAACCAGCTAGACCCAAAAATCCTCCCCCACCCCTCCCCCATTTCACAATGCTCTAGTTAAAACTTTTATTCTTTGCCAGCTGTTGATTTTTCTATTTAGGTTCTTATGAATCATTAGGTCTGTGGTTTAAGATTTTCATTTTGACTTGTATTTAAAAATAAAAACAATAAATTTACCGTATTATATATTAAAAGAGACCTCCGAAGTCCACTCTGACATTAGCAAATATTCCCTGGTAACACAGAGAGTAAATCATTTATGGTTTCAGTTCTTACTTTTATGTTCCTTTGGCTGTTATCAAACTACACTAAATGCTCATTTCTGACCTTGACTTCATAATATATCAGGTCTTGGTTATTCGGCAAGTCCCAAGCCAGGCGTTTGGATCATTCATTGTTTTCCAACAAATGCAGTCCCCACCATGTGATAGCATGCAAGCTTTAATCAAGATCAAAATGCCTGGCTTTTACCACAGACTCTCATGTTTTAGAGTAAATGAGAGTTAAAAAAACAAGGAGTGGGAACCGGATCAGGCTCTTCAAAAACAGACTCAGGACACAGAAGTAAATTTATAGGTGTTAATTAAGCTGACTCGACATGGTACCATGTTTTGGCACATGCGTGCCTGCCTCAGGAGTCCATACAAATAAAAATGAATGTAAAGTAAGACAAATACATAAATAAATAATCATAAAAATCATACAAAATTGTAAAACAAACATATTTAAAAATGCTCAGATCCTCACACTGAAACCGAGGGCAGATGGGACCACAACTCAACAGTAAACACAATAAACTAGCTCAGCAATGCTCAAAGCAAATTATATTTCAATTTTATGTGCAGTTAAATCGCGCAATTAAACAGGAAGTGGAAGGAGGAATGTGCCTGACTTATACGCGTCCAGATTTTGCAGAAAGAAATGGCTCTTGTGTTCAAAGCAAGACAAAAAAGGAAGTGCCAGCACACATCGGTGCTTTTTCTTCAGCACCTAAATATGAGCCTCACAAATATTACAAAACACGTGGAATTTTTGCAAGGCTCATATTTAGTTGCAGAAGAAAAGGTGCGCAGATGTGTGCTTTTACTTTCAATTTTGTTCAGACACGTGCACATGTTTGTTCCTTCCTGTCTGTCTTTAAAACTTGCAGGAGCCTTCTTCCGCTTGTTAAAGAAGACAAAACCAGTAGTTCAATGTGAAGAATTAACAAAGAAATCCTCTCCTCAAAACCTTCTACGTTGCCCCAACCTGGCGAAAACCTTTTGGCATTATAGGCCATCCTTTCGTTCTGCGCATTGCAAAGGAATACTTACTGACTTCATTACCATACATTTTTCAGCCTTCTTAACCACACACGTTAACACCAGTGCCCGAACTCTCCGAACATTCGGCGCACAATAATGTGTGCGCAAATCCGATGTTAACTGCCTGTTTATACTGGCAGTAGCCTTGAGCATTGTCCCCAGTATTATGCTAGTTGAACCACTGCATATAACCCTTGGTCTACCACATAGGCTAGCCTCCTTATTTTGCCAGGTCTTGATTTTCCCTCTTATATTTCAGTAACCTTTAAACTCATATCAATCTCCATACTTTCCATCACTATTACATAAGAAGATAAGACCCAGTATCCTGTTTCCAACAGTGGCCAATCTAGGTCACAAGTACCAGACACGCAACATTTCATGCTATCAAATCCCAGGGCAAGCAGTGTTTCCCCATGTCTGTCTCAATAGAAGACTACGAACTTTTCCTTCAGGAACTTGTTCAAACATTTTTTAAACCCAGATATGCTAACCGCTGTTACCACATCCTCTGGCAAAGAGTTCCAGAGCTTAACTATTCATTGAGTGAAAAAATATTTCCTCCTTTTTGTTTTTAAAAGTATTTTCATGTACTTTGTACTTTTTGAAAGAGTAAAAAATCAGTTCACTTCTACTTGTTCTACACCACTCAGGATTTTGTAGACCTCAATCATATCCCCCTCCCAATCCATCTTTTTTCCAAGCCGAAGAGACCTAACATCTTTAGCCTTTCCTCATATGAGAGGAGTTCCGTTCACTTTATCATTTTGTTCATTGTTCTTTAAACCTTTTCTAATTCTGCTGTATCTTTTTTGAGATACAGCGACCAGACCTGAACACAGTACTCAATGTGAGGTTGCATCATGGAGCGATACAAAGGCACTAATATTCTTGGTCTTATTTTGCATCTCTTTCCGAATACTTCCAGCATCCTGTTTGCTTTTTTCCGCACACTGGGCAGAATATTTCAGCGTATTGTCTACAATCATTTTCTTGGGTGCTGACCCCCAAGGTGGATCCTAGCATCAGGCAACTCTGATTTGGGTTATTCTTCCCAATGTGCATCACTTTGCATTTTTTCCACATTCAATTTCATCTGCCAAATGGATGCCCAGTCTTCTAATTTCCAAAGGTCTTCCTGCAATTTTTCCCAGTCTGCATGTATTTTAACAACCTTGAATAGTTTTGTGTCAAAAGAAAATGTAATCACTTCACTTGTTGTTCCAATTTTCAGATCATTTATAAATATGTTAAATAGCTCCGGTCCCAGTACAAATCCCTGTGGCACTCCACTATTCACCCTCCCCCATTGAGAAAAATGGTCATTTACCCCTACCGTTTTTTTCTGTCCAAAAACCAATTGCTAATCCACAACAGACCATTGCCTCCTATCCCGTGACACTTGTTCAGTAGCAAAGTCCCCTATGACTGCTGTTTTTATGAGACTTTAGCTTACCAGCTTCTCTGCTGGGACAGCAAAAACAGTAATAATGGCTGCCAGCTTAGACTGCAGATTTACATACTGCTTTGAGAAAGGGACTATAGTTCAGATATCCTACTGGTATGTTATAAAGTAATCAAAAATATTTTGATCAATGTTATGTTAATACATTCAAGCTTCTTCCAGTGGGGCTATGCATTGAAGTATGAATTTTGAGTACAGTTGTGAATTGAGTATTGTGCAATCCTGCACTCTTCCATTCTTTAACATAATAATCTTTGCATGAAATTTAATTATACAATGATTGTTAAGGATATTGGTTATTTCAACAAAAGCCAAGAGGACAATAAACACTCTGAAGAAATGACCCTCTTAGTTCTCAGCGTTAATTTTGCTGTTTGACATAAGCAATGCGTTTTATTTATCTTTATTCTATATTTTCATTTATCAATCGCTTCCCTTGTGCATGAACTTGGTAGAGATTTGCGAGAGCATTGACCAATCTACAACTAAAGGTACAGTATAACATTATGAAACTCTCAAAGGAATCACACATTTTATTTGATTTGTTTAGTTATGTATAACCCAATAGCTCATATTTCTAAGCAGGTAACACAAAACTTCAGAAATAGTTCAACACGATTCTCACCAGTTTAACCAAATGCTTCATGAAACAGAAGAGTCTTAAGTTTATTTTGAAACTTCTTTAGATTGAGTTCCAAACATAAATCACTAGGAAAAGCATTCCAATTACTTGGCCTAACTATTGAAAAGATGCCAGCAAAAACAAATGCCTGAGGTACAGCTTTAAAGGAGAGAATATTCAATAATCCCTGTTGTGAAGACCACAAGGCACAAGAAGGATGATATTCAGTCAAGACCATACCAGAAAAACAGGTGCTGCACAGCTCGTGGCCTTGAGTACCATCAGTAACAATTTGTACCTAAGATGGAAAACAATAGGGGAGCCAAAACTGCATCTGAAGACTAGGAGTAACATGAGCATAACAACAGCCGCCAACTATCAGTCGTGTGGTTGCCTTATGAGCCAGCTATAAGCTTCAAGTGACACACCTGGCAACTGAGATTAATAAGAGTTGCAGTAATCAAGGGTTGGCAGAACCATCATCTGAACACCTGTGTAACAATCAGATGCTCACAGAAAGTTTTGGTCTATGCAATAAGCGCGGTTTAAACATACAAAATGAAAAACAGTTTGAATTTAGGGCCTCATATCGAGTTGTGAATCATGAAGAATACGAAGCAGAGTACATCGGAGCACACAGGGGAGAGTAAGTTTATCCATTGGTGAGTTATCAGGCAGTGGCAGTACAGGGGACTTGAGATTAACAATGCCTCCATTTTACCAAAATGAAGGGCCAAACTGTTATTGAGCATCTAACTGGGAAACTGCCTGTAAACATACTGGAACATCTTAGAGTTAGGAACAGGATTTCACTTGGACAGGGAAAGCAAGTTACTAAAGAGTCGTCGCGTGCAGTGGCATAGCTACGTGGGGTGTCACGGGGGCCTGGGCCCCCATACATTTGACCCTGGACCCCCCCTGCCAATGACCCTCTCAACCCCCCTCCCGCTGCCAACCCGCCATCGCCTACCTTTGCTGGCGGGGGACCCCAACCCACGCCAGCCGAGGTCCTCTTCTTCCGGCGCAAGGCTTCGTTCTGCTTCTGAGTCTGACGTAACGAGCAGGACATCAGACTCAGAAACAGAATGAAGCCTTAGGCCGGAAGAAGAGGACCTCAGCTGGTGGGGGTTGGGGTCCCCTGCCAGCAAAGGTAGGCGACGGCGGGAGGGTTGGCGGTGGGAGGGGGGTCAAGAGGGTCGTCGGCAGGGGGGGGTCAAGGTGGTGGTGGCAGAGGTCGGCAATGGCGGGGGGGGGGGGGGGGGTTGGCGGCGCCAGGGTAGGGCTAAAATGTGCCCCCTCACCTTGGCCTCTGGACCCCCCTCCCGCTGAAGTCAAAATTTCCTGTTTGAAAATATGTGAGATGGACCTCCATATGCTGGAAACATCCCGCATGAGCATCAATTTTACAAACAGAGATGTTCAAATTATAAACAGGGTGGGGGAGGGGGGAAAAAGGGACATGGCCGTCTATATGACAGCATTCTATGAAAACAGCCATACAGACCAGAGGGGCAGCCTAGTGGTTAGTGTAGTGAACTGTGAACCAAGAGATCCAGGTTCAAATCAGACTTTGACTCTTTTATTTTATAATTGTAAGTCCTCTAGGAACAGAAAAATACCCACTGTACCTGAATGTACACCACTTCTATAGCCTTCAGGCTTGCAGGTGGCTTATGTATTTAGGTACAGTAGATATTTTTCTGTTTCTGGAGGCTCACAATTACATTTAAAAAAAAGGAGGCTGAAGTGGAATTTTAACCCACATCCTTTGCTTTACAGTCTGGACCACTGGACTGGACCACTCCTGAAACTTGATTTTTTGCTTTGTCCAGAATGTCTACAATACCTGAAGCTGTCATAGCACCTGGTATCCCCTTTTGATTTCAGGGGAGAGGGAGGGGGACAGCAGCCAGTAGGAGATTAATGAGATACCTTTCTTTTAATCGATCTAACATAGTAACATAGTAGATGACGGCAGAAAAAGACCTGCACGGTCCATCTAGTCTGCCCACGATAAACTCATATGTGTATACCTTACCTTGATTTGTACCTGTCTTTTTCAGGGCACAGATCGTATAAGTCTGTCCAGCAGTATTTCCCGCCTCCCAACCACCAGTCCCGCCTCCCATCACCGGCTCTGGCACAGACCCCGTATAGGTCTGCCCTCCCCTATCCTAGCCTCTCAACCACCAACCCCTCTTCCCCCCGCCACCCAATTTCAGCTAAGCTTTTGTGGATCTAGTGGTCAACTGCTCAATCAGTGCACTTTTTGTGTGCCCTGGACGTGCCTGAAACAGGTCCAAATAAAGACATCCTTAAGACATTGACATTTCTACCCCTGCAGCAATCGTTCTTAGATGTTCAGAGTTCAGGCCCCCTCCCTAATCCAGTTCAAAATATGCTCACAACACGCCAGGGCCGCCGAGAGACTGGGCCGGGCCCAGGGCAAGACTGCTCCCCGGGGCCCTGCCCCCCGAGGTCGCCGCAGCCACTCTCCCCCTCCCCCCCCCCGAGGTCGCCGCCGCTCCCCCCTACACCCACCACCGGGCCCGGCCCCCTGCATTGAAATCACAGTGCCTCTCACCTCCGTGTGAAAGCGCTGCAGGCAGCAGGGCAGCAGATCGCCTCCCTTTGGGTCTCCTTCCCTCCCTGTGTCCCGCCCTCGTCTGACATAACTTCCGCGAGGGCAGGACACAAAAAGGGAAGGAGGCCCGAAGGGAGGTAATCTGCTGCCCTGCTGCCTGCAGCGCTTTCACACGGAGGTGAGAGGCAACTGTGATTTCAATGCAGGGGGCCCTGCCCGGTGACAGATGGTCGACGACGGAGGGCAGGTAGGACTGCGGCGCCGGGCCCAGGGAATTTTGTCCCTCCTGCCCCCCCTCCTCTCGGCGGTTATGCAGCACGCCCCCATGCTATTTGGATGTACTGCGTTGGCTGTCCTTTTTCTACCTTTGCAAAATTGGTACTTGGATGTTTCAAGCACATGGTCATCCATTTCGGCCTCTTGGAAGGTCCATGTGCTTCGAAAATAAGCACCATAGTAACATAGTAAATGTCGGAAGATAAAGACTTGCACAGCTCATCCAGTCTGCCCAATAAGATGACCAGAGATGTGGAGCGGGTGGAGGTGAACTGATTTTTCACTCATTCAAAAAGTACAAAGGCCAGTGTACACTCAATGAAATTGCATGGAAATACTTTTAAAACAAATAGGAGGAAATATTTTGTCACTCAAAGAATAGTTAGGCTCTGGAACTCATTGCCAGAGATGTGGTAACAGCGGTTAGCGTCAGGGCTGGCTTAACCTATGGACCAGGTGAGGCTCTGGCCCCGGGCGCCAAATGGCACCAAATGCCTGAGCCTGTGATGTCACTGGCCCTATAGGTAGCTGGCCCAGAGCTTACTTGGCAGAATCGAATGTGCAGGGAAAAAAGAAGAGCCAGCAACCCTCATCCTCTTTCTGTCACAGGCTACCTTCCTCTATCTACCCTTTAAAAACAGTTTTCCCCTTCCAAACATAGGCCGCGTTTCACCTAACACTACCCGCATCAGTCTCGGTGTCTTCCTTCTACCGCACCCCTCCACTCCTTTGGCGTAATTTCCTGTTTCCACAGGAGCGCGGAAGAGATGCTCAGTACTTGACAGTATTAATTTGCAATCTTTTGTCTGTTTTTTATTTTTATTTAAGGACACCTGATCTACTACAGTCTCTTTTGGAACCTCACTATCAGGATACCCTATCTTCCCTGTTTTGGTGATATCTTTGAAAGATACCTTATCCCGAACCATGCACTTTTGAGCGACTGTCAGCCTCCCCCCCCCCCCCCCCCCCCCCCCCCCGGTTTCTAGCTTAAAAGTTGCTCTATCTCCTTTTTAAATGCCGATGCCAGCAGCCTGGTCCCACTTTGGTTAAGGTGGAGCCCATCCTTTTGGAGTAGGCTCCCCCTTCCCCAGAATGTTGTCCAGTTCCTAACAAATCTAAAACCCTCCTCCCTGCACCATCGTCTCATCCATGCATTGAGACTCTGGAGCTCTGCCTGTCTTTTTGCCCTGCGCGTGGAACGGGTAGCATTTCAGAAAATGCTACCCTAATGGTTCTGGATATGAGCTTTGTACCTAAGAGCCTAAATTTGGCTTCCAGAACATTTTCCTATGTCATTGGTGCCCACATGTACCAAGAGAGTTGGCTCCTCCCCAGCACTATCTAAAATCCTATCTAGGTGATGGGTGAGGTCCACCACCTTCGCACCAGGCAGGCAAGTCACCAGGCGATCCTCACGTCCACCAGCCACCCAGCTATCTATATGCCTAATGATCGAATCACCAACTACAACAACTGTCCTAAGCTTTCCCTCCCGGGCAGCACTTGGAGACGTATCCTCGGTGCGAGAGGTAAAAGGGGCTCCGGTGAATAAATTGCTATCTGCCTGCCAAAAATGGCTTTGAAAATTGTCTTACCCATGTCTGCACTTCAGACATCTGGAAAATAGGGTTCTTTGTGGATCCTGAGTACCAATGACACAAAGAATGGCCTAAAACTGATTTTGATCTGATCATCGTTTGTGTCTGGAACAGCACATTTCAACCAGAACCAAACAGAAAAAAAGGATGTAGTCATTTAGGTCTGAAGCTCTTGCAGGTGTTTCCTTCACTGTGCAGATGAAGTGACCTCTCTGGGGATTTTGGTTTCTTGTAAAAGATGAGCAAAAATACAAGGTTTGCCGCTCTGTTCCATAACTGTTGGAAATTGTATAGGTCCATAAACACAAGAAAAATAGAATCTTCTGAAGTTTGTTTCCAGTTTTTGTATATTATAAAATACGTCATACTCATCGCACAACTGAAATGGATGGAAAACCACACTTCCTGATATTCCTCAAGGGAGCTCTACATTAATTTGATCAAATGCCCTCATGGAATACCTACGTAAACCATCTGTTTTTACTCTTGCTATAAAATTTGTAGAAAATAATAATTTTTGGGGTATTTATTTATTTTATTTATTTGTTACATTTGTACCCCACATTTTCCCACCTATTTGCAGGCTCAAATGTCTCATGTTTTGGTTTAACTTTAACTGCAAAAGTTGGTAGGGCAGGGCAGGGTTGTGTATCAAAGCACCTTCAGCTATGGATGAGAGTTGTCTAATGTGGAGAAGAGCAGTACACAACTGAGGGGGGGGGGGGGAGGGAAAGAACTGCTTGACTGCTTGTTGTGGTTGGAGGACGTGATGCCATGAACTTCACAGCAGGAACCTGGGGCTTTTAAAACAGGCGAATGCAACATCCTCTTAAATCAGTTGTCTCACAACACATGCAAACCAGCGAGGCATCCACATACACTGTAGAACAGACACCGGTCAAATACTCCAGAGAACCAAACCGTTTTCTTCTAAAGGAAAAAACTGCGGCCTCTCCCAGAACATGCACTGGCAAAGAAGTAAGTGATGTGTCTGCATTTTTCATACCAGCATTTCATAATTTACTTTCCCTATAAGTCTGTGACAATTGTTTCATCTATGTAACCTGTACACTGAGGTATGGCTTTTCTAGGGTCCATTGGTTTACAGATGGATTAAAATTAATTGATTAACGTAATTATTACAGGATTTTTTTGTACCATCCTTTTGAAGAAATTTACCCAAGGAGGTGCACAGCAAGTATTACCCAGACGTAGACAATAAGAATTACAAGCATAGCATGCTACAGTCTCAACACAAAGCCATTTAAAACACCTTAATAGACAGCCACAGGACATGTGGAGGAAAAACAAAAAACAAGAAAGGAGTTTAGACAAACGGTCTTTGCTTTGTCCCAGGAAAGATAGGGCATTTTGCAGACTGGTATCTTTTAAGGGACCAGACAAAAATTAATTAGACGGTAATGTTGTAATAGTGCTAGTAATTGGAGGCCAAGATGGTTTACTGGTTGGTGGCTCTCCTTGCATCAGTCTCAAAGAAGTTAATATCAGTTAATGAGTCACAAAGGAAAGTGAGATCTACAAAATGTATGTAGAGGAAAACCTTCAAAGCTCTGAGAGTTTCTGAAGTAACTGTTGCTATTCAGGTGGGGTGGGGGGGGGGGTCACTTGTTTTTCTACTTATTCAAGCAATCATTTTGCACAATCTCAAACTGATCTATGAATGTCTATGAGTATCTGAGCTCGGTGATATGATTTCTTGGTCTTTCTCCTTCTACTTTGACCTTTCCTGAGCTTGACTGTCTTAACTTGGACGGAAATGGTGTGCAGTTTAACTATTTTGCATTGACTATCCTTAAGTGGAAACAACATTCATCTTATTTTCCACTCTGGCAACTGATCACAATTGAGTATGAACAGGCAGCTACAAAACATCACTACTAAGCAAAAGTACAATTTGTTTTCTTCAGGTTACAGATTTAAACCTTTTATTATTTTTTTTTTAGTTATTGGTGATATTCAACTGAATGGTCAGCACGTAGCTTTCAACAGATAAGTTATATGTTGAAATCATACGTATTTTCAGCTACGGGAGCTATGACTTTAGTATATGGACTTTGTAGGAACCTAAACCCAGAAGTTAGACAGAGAGGAGCCAAATGTTTCCACTTTCTGTATAACTTTAAAATTCCTAACTTTGTTCATATAGGGCCTGATTCTATATATGGTGCCTTATTTTATCATCCTCACTTTAATATTCCCTTATCTCTTGTTTGTCCTGTTTGTCTGTCCTAATTAGATTGTAAGCTCTGTCAAGCAGAGACTGTCTCTTCATGTTCAAGTGTACAGCGCTGCGTACATCTAGTAGCACTTTAGAAATGATAAGTAGTAGTCTTTGGAATTTTGGAATCTTGCTACTCTTTAGGATTCTACACAGAATCTTGCTACTATGGGATTCCGGAATCTTGCTACTCTTTAGGATTCTGCGCGGAATCTTGCTACTCTTTGTCCTTATCCCTTATTTGCTCTGTTTGTCTGTCCTAATTAGATTATAAGCTCTGTCGAGCAGAGACTGTCTCTTCATGTTCAAGTGCACAGCGCTGCGTACGTCTAGTAGCGCTATAGAAATGATAAGTAGTAGTAAGTCCAAACTCAAAACCCACCTCTTTACCCCACTGCTTTTGACTCCTAACTCACTTGCCCTGTCCTTTTACCCTCACCTCTTTATTCCCTTACCCTTAATAGTTCTGTCAGTTACCTGTCTTATCTAGATTGTAAGCTCTTTGAGCAGGGACTGTCTTTTTTGTCTATGGTGTACAGTGCTGCGTATGCCTTGTAGCGCTATAGAAATGATAAGTAGTAGTAGTAAAATTAACGCACATTAGGCAATTATGCCTAAGCGTACTCTAAATACCATGCATAAATGTACACACAGTATTTTGAATACTCTTAGGCGCAGTTCATGCGATTAAATCTACACACGTCCATTTATATCAATGAAAAGCTGGTGTAATTCCCTGTGTGTAGATTTACGCGCATTAGCCCATATTTTATAACAATGCGTGTAGATTTTGAAATGCCCATTTCCATGGCCCTGTTTGCCTGTGCACATTAGAATTTAGGCATAGTACATTAAAGAATATGCTTAGCGATGTACGCACGTAAATTCTAATTTTTGCCAATTAGCGCTCATTATTGCTTGTTAACAGCTGTTAACAACACTTAGCAGCTTGTTAAAACAATTAATCAAAATGTGTAGTTAAAGAATACACCTAGATTTACGCTCAGAACCACGCATAACTCTAGGCACGCTATAAAGAATTCGGGGGATAGTGAATTACACTGCCAAAAGTTAAGCATTCAGGAGCCCTGAAAGTGTAAAGAACAGCTCAGCACCCACTGCCAACTGCATAACTGCTTTTAAATATTGATTTATACAGAATGCCTTTCAAAAATTAGATTTGATAATCTGTTTTGTATCTTAATTTGGCCTGTTGAGAATGTTTGTATACTTTCCATTATACAATAAAATGTAATATTCAAGTTAAAGGCCATTATTATTAGGGGTGGGCTGTAGTTTGAAATATCCTTTGCAAACTGTATTGAAGCAGCACTAAGACCAGTTAGAAGAGAGATTTCATCTGCCCTTTCCCTCAGCACAAAGAGGGTAATTCTAATAAACCTTTTCACTTTGGGCTGGCTTGCAAGTGAAATTTTGAACTGCAGCTAGCGTCCACATAAGTACCACAGCCCAGCCGTGCTATTGAAGTCAAGTTTTATCTTTCTCTCAGGAATAATGGTATAGATTTCATGTTAAGTCCCTTTTTAGCATGTGCGCAACATTTCCCAGAACTGCATGGTAATGCTTTTTTAGCATGAGTTCTGTTGCATGGGTCCCTTTTGAGTTCCAGCTTAGAATGTTCTTCTCTCTGTGTGGTGGATTGTCATAAACTTCTGCTCTGCCAATGATGAAAGTCAAACCTATGTTTGTACTGGCTAATGCATCTATTCTAGAGTGTCAAAGAAGTCGTTGATAAAATCTCGTAAACTTAGGTCCTAATTTATTGTTAGGTTCTCATCATGAGCTTAGGCTGAGACCCCAATCTATAGGATTTATTTAAACATCGGAATAAAATCTGAAGTATACGGATTCACTTCATAGGATTTCAACTACTCAAATGTAAGCTGTCTTCAACTGATGGTTATAACATAAACATGTTTAATATCAGTTCCAGATATCATCAGTCAGTAGGTAGTAAGAACCAGGTCCAGTTTCAAGGTCATCAAATCCAGGTCGTCACAAAGGAGCCCTTTTACTAAGCTGCGTAAGGCTCTACGCGCGCCCAACATGCACCAAAATGGAGTTACCGCCTGGCTCTTGTGGTAATTTCATTTTTGGCACGTGTCCAATATGCGTGGCTGAAAAACAATTTTTATTTTTGGGCATGTGTATCGGATGAGTGTCAAGTGGCATTTGGTGTGCTTAGGTCACTACTGCCCGGTTACCGCATGAGACTTTATGACTAGGTCAATGGCTGGCAGTAAGGTCACAGACCCAAAATGGACGCATGGAAATTTTGATTTTGTTGTACGTCCATTTTCATCAAAAATTAAAAAGACATTTTACAGGTGCACTGAAAAATGATTCTGCGCACACCCAAAATCCGCTCCTACACTACCTCAAGCCAGTCGCATAGCAAGGTCGACTGCCACCCTGGGCAGATCGCTACTGCACACCCCCCCCCCCCCCGGCTGCAGCATGACACCCCCCCCCCCGGCGCAATGACACCCCCCTCCCCGGGTGCATTCTTGGCTGTTGGAGGGTGCAGAGAGCAGCCGCGCACCTGTCGGCTCCGCTGGCTCCCTGCTCCTTCTGCCCCGGAACAGGAAGTAACCAGGCTGGAGGGGCTGCTGCAGGATTAAATTGTACTGAGTGGCTCTGGAGAGGATATTTAGTGACATTTAGGGGTCCTTCTATGAAAGCATGGGAGGGGCTAATGCACGGGTAGCATGCGCCCAATCAGTAATTTCAATTTTGGCATACAGCAAATCTCAGGGTAGAAAATAATTTTCTATTTTCTACCTTGGGGGGGGGGCGGGCGTTCCCAGCTGTAATCAGCAATGCACCCACATTGGCGTGTGCTGCATGGTTACCGTGTGAACCCTTACCGCTAAGTCAACGGGTGGTGGTAAGGGCTCAGGCCATAAATAGGCGAATGCTAGTTTTAATATTAGCACGTGCCAATTAAAAAAATCATTTTTTCCCAGCCGCATTTAAAACATGGCCCAGCGTGCGCCTAAAAGACGTGCTTACACTACCACAGGCCATGTTTTACCGCAGTTTTGTAAAAGGGTCCCTTAACCCAGGGGCATAGCTAGACCTCGGCGGGAGGGGTGTCCAGAGCCCAAGGTGGGGGGGCACATTTTAGCCCACCTCCCCCAGCCGCCGACCCTCCCCCACCACTTTTGCCCCCCGCCGCTGCCAGGTACCTTTGCCTTAGTCTTCTTCAGTGCCAGTCTCCGGCGCATTCGCTGATCTGTGCTGTGAGTCCTGACTAATGTCCTGCACGTTAACATGCAGGACATGCATGCAGGACATCAGTCAGGACTCACAGCACAGATCAGCGAACGCGCCGAGACTAGCGTTGAAGAAGACTAAGGCTGGCAGGGGTTGGGGACCCCCACCAGCAAAGGTACCTTGTGGCGGCAGGGGAAGGTCGGCGGTGGTGACGGCGGGAGGGGGGTCGAAAGTGGCGGGGGGTGTCAAAAGTAGAGGGGGCCAGAGCCTAAATCTGTGGGGGCCCATGCCCCCATGGCCCCACCTAGCTACGCCCCTGCCTTAACCAAGTAGTACTAATGAATATCCTGACTGCCCAGGCATTGTCCAGGTAGTATCAGTGTGGCTTAGGGGCAGAGCCTGGGCAGATCTAGAAGTTATGTTAGAGAGTGGAACCAGTTGTCTTTGGCTTTTAGGAGACAGGCAGACACTGCTTCATTTAAAAAAAAAAAACAATTGAAGAGTCATTTGTTTATGTTGACACATGGACTACCGCAGATAGTTAGTTTTCAGCCACACTCCATTGTGTGTGACATGCAGGTCGTGCAGCTTGATCAATTTGTAATTTAAAGCGCAGCCTTGATGAGATGTATTGTATTCTGTGGTGTTGAGACATTTCATACTTTTTGTGTGTTTGATTAGTATTTATTTGCTGTATGTATGTATGTTTTTACTTTTGTGTGTTTGTTAAAGGCAGACAAGGGATTATTTTTAACCTTTATGCAAGCACTGGTGATATTCAGTGATGGTGCCCAGATAGCTAACTGGGCAAGGAGAGACACTTTACTAAGCCACAGTAAAATGTATTAGGCGCGTGCTGGGCCAGTTTTTACTGCGTCTGCAAAAGGGTTTTTTTTAATGCATATACAATTATTTCAAGGAGTTAAACTTGATTGGAAAGTGTTACTTTTAGAAATAGTAAAAAAAGAAAATGGAAAATACAATTAACATCTTCAACACTGAAGTCCACATTGTACGAGAGAAATATCCATTATACAGGAGGATTAAAACGAAAATTTCTTTTGAAATTTAAAGAAGTCTTTATTAAACAGAGACAAAACCCAAAATAGATCAGATACGAGTCATATAACTGAAAATAAACAGCAATAGAAGTCCCGAAGGGGAACAAGTCGCAACAGCAGTTATCCAAACACAACCTAGAAACTTCCATAATGTAGTATAATTTTTAGAAAACAGAAACTCGACCCCCCCCCCCCCCAAAAAAAGCAAAAAACAAAAAACAACAACCCCATCACATTACCCCTTAAGCTTCTGCAGACAGCAATTAAAATGAACCAGGGGCGTAGCCAGACAACAGATTTTGGGTGGGCCTAGGCAAGAAGTGGGTGGGCACCAAGTGTTCTCCCCCCTCTCCCCCAACCACCACCCAAAAAATATCTCAGCTGGTGGAAAAATGCTTCTTTCCACCTTGGCAGTCTGCATCAGCATGCGCAGGTGCCGGTATTGTGGAGAGTAGCGTTTTCATTACCATCAGGAGAAAGTCTTCAACTGGCCGAGCTTGGGATCCCACCAGCTACCATTAAACGTGTGCTACTGTTGGGTGGGCCTGAGCCCTGAATGGGTGGGCCCCAGCCCACCCAGGCCCACCTGTGGCTACGCCACTGAAATGAACATTTTGAAGTAAAAGGTTCCCAAACCTCCTCCCACTTAGACAAAGTGTGACCACTAATAGCCCTCAGTCTCTCCATTTCACAAATATACCACAACTTATTTAACCACTATCAAAGAAGGGACCTGAGGGGAATTCCAAGAAGCAGCCAGTGTAACTCTAGCTGCCGACATGGAATGACGAACCAACAATGATTGAGGCATGGTTAGACCCGGAGGCTTACCTAGAAATAGGAAATATTCAGGTGACCACTTAATGGGTATTGAAAGCCAACTCTGTAGTCTATATTGAATCGCTTTCCAAAAAGCGCGCACCTTAACACATGACCACCAGAGATATTAAGGATATTTAACATCTAAGAGAAATTTAAGCAAGGTTAATATTATTTCATTCCTTCAGCTCTTTTAGAGGCCACAAATGTTGTTAGATGAGATGGATCCATGAAAACATATTTGTGAGCATTATAGGATACTTTACATTTACAGGGAAATCAAAGATAAAATGTTCCACCTAGCCGCAATACTTCTGGTTTCAATATCAAAATTTGTTTACGTTTCTTTTGTGTGTCCTTTGAGACATCTGGAAATAATAGTATCTTTAATCCCAAAAACAGTTTGTCCTTATGTTTAAAAAACATTTTGAACAACCATTACTTATCTGGGAATAAAGCCACCGTGGCTACCAAAGTTGCCGCGGTGGCTTGCTCAGTATCTGATGTCTCCAAGAAGTTTGTAATATCCAGAGATGTTTGTTGTTGCAATGATGGTTCTTGTAGTTTTTGAGGTACATAATAGACCTGAGAAAGAGGTGGCAAGTTTGCCTCAGGTAACTCCAAAATTTCTTTAAAGTACCGTTTTAACATCTTCAGTGGACTTATCATTTTAACTCTCGGAAAAAAGTTTTATTTTTTTTAAATGTGATGGCAAAAGGGCATGTGTTAAAACTGAAACCAATGCGTGTCTAAAACCAGCCTGAGCCCTTAACGCCACTCATTGATCTAGTGGTAAGGGCTCACCTGCTACACGCTCGGTGACTGGTCAACACGTGCCAGCTGCCAATTAATGCCAGAAATGGTGTGCGTGGGATGAAATGAATAAATAATTCATACAGGCATTATGGGCGCACTCCAAATCTGAAATTACCGCCAGGGGAGCGCGCTGGCCTGGCAGTAGTCTCATTTGGGTGCACGCAGCGCACACATAGAGCCTACCGCAGCTTAGTAGAAGGGCCCCGCTAATAGCAGTCCTGTTTTTGCCCAGTTAGCTATGTGGGTGCAGTACTAAATATTAGGTATAACCACAAAACTTCTATGTACTCTCATTGACTTGGCTTTCAATGCCGTTGCTTGGATGTGACCCAGCTTTGAATATCTAGGTCTAAATTAGCTGGCGGCAGTCCGTGTTTTCAAAAATGGCTGCATGACTATTGGCTGAGTCTAAGCAGCCTAGTGGATAGAGCAATGGGCTGACAAACAGGGAAGCCCAGTGCAAATGCCAGTACTGCTTCTTGTGATCTTAGGCATGTTACTTGTGGGCCCTTTTACTAAGGAGCGCTGAAAAATGGCCTTCACTGGTGTAGGTGCATGTTTTGGATGTGCGCAGGTCCATTTTCAGTGTGCCTGGAAAAAAAGGCCTTTTTTTTGTGGCCGAAAATGGATGTGGCAAAATTAAAAACAGCGAGTGTCCATTTTTGGCCGGACACCTTACCTCACCCATTGAATTGGTGGCAAGTTCTCATGCGCTAACCAGGAGGTAAGTGTCAGTGTGTGTAAACTGGCGTTTACTGCAGTGGCATAGCCAAGGGTGGGCCCAGGTGGGCTCAGGCCCACCCAGCAGCAGCACACCTATGATGTGGCTGGCAGGGATCCCCAAGCCCCACTAGCCAAAAACTCCCAACAACCGTCCCTCCTGCATACTTTTTAAATAGCAGATCTTCACCTGCAGCGAGCAGCAGCTGATACATAGTGCTCGCACTAGCCCCACAGCCTTTCCTCTGATGTATTCCCTCCTATGCGGAAACAGGAAGTTGCATCAGATGGAAGGCTGTGGGGCCAACATGAGCAGTGTGTATTCACAGCCAGAGTTTTGTGAAAATCTGCTATTTAAAAAGTATGCAGGGGAAGGGGTATGTTTGAGAACCATATGGCATGCAGGTGAGAGAAGGAGAGACCAAATCACTTGTGGGACAAGGTGGAGTTCTTCTGCCCACCCATCTTGGGCCCAGGCCCACCCAAAATTGGGTGTCTGGCTATGCCCCTGGCTTACTGCCAGGTAAGCACCACTCAGTAGAAAATTTAAAAAATATATTTTCTACCGCATGTTTTGTACTCATATCAAAAATGGAATTACTGCCCAAGGCACATGGTAGCTGGGCTGTAGTTCTAATTTGACACATGTTGGACATGCGTAGGCACCTACACGCCTTAGTAAAAGGGCCCCTTAATCTTCCATTGCCTCAGGTACAAACGTAGAGGTCCTTTTACTAAGTAGCAGTAACAAATGACCTCAGCTTGCCCTTACAAGGGCCATTCCTGCACGCTAAGGCCATTTTTACCACGGATATAAAAATCCCCAATTTCTATTTATTTCATTAATGGCTGTGCACTAATAGCCATGGTTAAAAATGACTTCCTGCCACCTAAGGGCTCCTGCGTTATCCAGCGTTGTTAACCTGTTAGTTCATGGTAATGTAGATGTGCTAAATGGTTAGCGTGGGAATCCCCCACTCTTCTCCCTTGACACCCCCCAAAATTTCCCACAAAATATTTACCACACGGTTAGCACACACACATGCAGAAGCACATGACGCTTTAATGCGTTCCATATTAGGTCATTCTTGCTGTGTTAGGTGCATGTTTAAATTGTAAGCCCTCCAAGGACAGAATAATACCTACTGTTCCTGAAAGTAACTCCCCTTGAGCTACTACTGAAAAAAAGTGGAAGCTAAAGTCATATAAATAAACAGGTATCCAATAGCTTCATTTTGAGCATCACAGAGCTCACTCTTCAGGTCTGGCAGCACAGCCTGAGTAGTCTTTGAGTCACCTACTACTGCCATTTATTTTATTTATTTATTTGTTGCATTTGTATCCCACATTTTCCCACCTATTTACAGGCTCAATGTGGCTTACATAGTACCGTGATGGCGATCGCCAATTCCGGTATAAGAAATACAGAGTGTTGATTGCGTTAAAGTTCATGAGTAACAGAGTGAATTAGGTAGTCAAGGATGAAGAGTTAAGTTTTGTCCAGTTCTGGTATACGTTTCGTTGTGTTGCAGGGTTCAGGTGTTTAGGTTGGATCGTTATGGTATGCCTTTTTGAACAAATTGTTTTTTACTGATTTCCGAAAGAATGCATGGTCATGCATTGTTTTCATGACGTTTGGTAGTGCATTCCAAAGTTGTGTGCTTATGTAGGAGAAGCTGGATGCATATGTTGATTTATATTTTAGTCCTTTGCAGCTTGGGTAATGGAGATTTAGGTATGTGCGTGCTGACTTTTTTGTGTTTCTGGTTGGTAAGTCTATAAGGTCTACCATGTAGATCGGGGCCTCGCCGTGAATAATTTTGTGAACACAGGGTGCAGATTTTGAATGCAATTCGTTCTTTGATTTAACATTTCTGCTCACTACTAAGTACATCCGGAGCTGTAAAAATATGTATAAGAGACTGTAAGCTTTTTGAAGCAGGGACAATCTAGTCAGGACAAATAAGGGAAGACAGGAGTTTCATTTATTTTAAAAAAGAAGAAAATCAAAAAGGCAGTGCTCAGGAAAACTAGAGTTAAAATGAAGGCACTGGGACAATCTAATTTGCTCCCAGCCGCTCACCTTTAGTCCCAAAGACCCATCTGGTTCTCTGGGAGTGGGATCGCTGGTCAGGGCCACCGAGAGACTGAACTGGGCCTGGGACACGGCTGCCACCAGGCCTAAGGCAAGGCCACTCCCCCCCCCCCCCCCCAGGATCGTCATCACTGCCACCCCTCCAGGATCGTTGCCGCCCTCCCAGAATCACTTCCCCTCCGCAACTGGAAATACCTTGGCTTGCGGGGATCCCGAGGCCCTGCCAGCAGAAGAGGTCTTCCTCCAATGCTGCTCTTCACTCTGCCACATGGCCTGCCCCGCAGCTGCTTTTTTTCTCATGTTGCACATGCTCAGTTTCAAAACTGAGCATGCACGGCCTGAGGGGAAAAGCAGCCGCTTGGCAGGCAACGCGGCAGAATGAAGAGCAGCGCTGGAGGAAGACCTTTTCTGCTGGTAGGACCTGGGAGAGAACCCCACATCCAAACCAGAGGCCCTGCCCGAAGTCATGCTGTGTCTGCTCCTCCCCAGCCTCCAAGGGCGCCCAGTGCTGGAGTTTTCTCGCTCCTGTCTTGACGTGATCACCCAGGTCCCGTCAGGACCAGGAGAGAGAAAGAGACCCCAGCACCGGGCTCCCCTTGGAGGCTCGGACCCGGGGAATATTCCCCTGCCTGCCCCCCCTCTCGGCAGCCCTGTCACTGGTCCTTAGAGTCAGCACATAGTTTCCACTTTTGTGTTAGCTTAAACATTGCTTGGTGCTTTGCAGTGGCTCAGAGATGAAGCATCAGGTATTCAGGTCTGCAGTTCAAGATTAGCCAGGCCTGAGGTTCCAAACAAGTTCTTTCCTTGCTATGAGTTAGTCAGCATCTGTAATTACTGTGAATTATTTGTTCAAATTTGCTTTTGAGGACATCAGTCCACCAGAGACCTTCATTTTCTTACTCCTGTAAAAGGTCTCACACTAATGAAGTCACAGCTGGATGTAAAATGGAAAATCTGTTCACACTTTAGTAGGTTTTTAAAATCTTTATTTCTACCCTAATCTTCACCACAATCAACTGATACTGTGTCATTGGGATTCTGTGAGGCCCTTTTATCTTTGAATGAATATCACGATTCTTTTCTTTGATTGTGTGGTCTACTTATCTGTGCCTGGTGGTGGCCACATCAGACAAATGTGTATCAGACCATTTTTATGATTAATGATGTTCACATGGAGGCTCATTTCAAAGCACATAGACTTATAAACTTACACAGGTTGCTTTGTAAATCTAAGTGCTTTGAAAATGAGCTCCAAAGTCTATTAACTTTCCTACCGTTATTACCATCATAACCATTAAGGGGTGAAGTTATCAACGTGAACTACCAGTAAAACAGGTTATTCTACCACAGGATATGCTATTTTAGCGCAGGTTCCATTTTATGCGATGAGACCTAGTTACTAATAACTCAGGTTAACAGTGAAATAACCCATCTTAATAGCAGCTCACATTCCCCCCCTTAAATATACCAGACCAGAATCCTATCAACTAAAACATCTATGCCGAATGCAGATGTATGAATACCACTAGCAGTGTATAAATATTGTTAGTACATAAAATACATACATAAGCATCACTATGCTGGGACAAAGCAAAGGTAAATCAGGCCCAGTATCCTGGTTTCAACAGTGGCCAATTCAAGTCACAATTATCTGGCTGGATCCCAAAAGAGTAAAATAGATTTCATGCTGCTTATCCCAGGAATAAAACATCAAAAAATATTCACAGAATGTGTAAATGCAAATATAATAGTCTTGAATACTATTAGACTAAAGTGAGGGAGAGTCTCATATATAGTACACGATGGTATTTCTTTCACTCAACAGGTGAATCCATTATACGTGTTAATGTCTTAATCATTGACTCAACCTCCACCATCCCCATTATATTAACAAAAGAAGGACTTGCACTGCTTTTTTTAAATGTATTTCTCAATAATGCACACTGCACTTATCTTAGGCAGGTTGGTGCGCTCTTGTGAGACTCTCCCTCACTTTAGTCTAATAGTATTCAAGACTATTATATTTGCATTTACACATTCTGTGAATATTTTTTGATATTTTATTGTATGGGACAGAGTGATGGTCTAAATCATTTAACAGTTATCCCAGGAATAAGCATTTGATTTTCCACAAGTCCAGCTTAAAAATGATTTATGGACTTTTCTTCCAAGAATTTGTCCAAATCTTTTTAAACACTTCTACACTGACTGCTTTTACTGCATTCTCTGACCATGAACTCCAGAGCTTGATGATACATTAGATGAAGAAATATTTTCTCCGATTTGTTCTAAATGTACTGCTTTGGACTTCATTGTATGCCCCCTGGTCCTTGTACTTTTGGAAAGAGTAAACAAATGATTCATATTATTATTATTATTTTATTATTATTTATTGCATTTGTATCCCACATGTTCCCACCTCTTTGCAGGCTCAATGTGGCTTACAATCCATCATGAGTGGTGGAAATACATTAGAAAATAGACATTTAGGATCTTGGGCAACATGATAATGAAAAAACATGATAGTAGTATATCAAGCAGATATTGTAAGACAGTTCTGACTATGTGTGGAGGAGTTATGTATATTCACATTGGTTGATCTTTGTGGTAAGCCTTGTTGAAGAGATGTGTCTTCAGTAGTTTGCGGAAGTTTGTTATTTTATAGACCTCTGTCATATCACCCCTCAACCATCTTTTCTCCAGGCTGAAGAGTTCTAATCTCTTTAGCCTTCCCTCATAAGGTAATTGTCCCATCCTCTTTATCATTTTGATTTCCCTTATCTGTAACTTTTCTAATTCAGCTGAGCTATACCTTTTTTAAGATGTGGTGATCAGAACTGTACTCAGTCCTCAAGGTATGGTAGCACTATGGAGCAATACAAAGACATTATAATATTTTCTGTTTTGTTCTCCATTCCTTTCCTAATGATGCCTAGCATTCGATTTGCTTTTTTGAGCCACTGCTGAACATTGAGCAGAGGATTTCAACGTATCACCAACGATGACACTTTTGTTTTTAACTCACTACTGTTTGGCTCATAAACAACAACAAAACCATAAGGTTTACACATCTCAATCGTCAAAAAAGTAATCACATAAACAGTTAGCTGTTAAAATCCTGCATCATAACTTTTAGCAGGCCAATGTCTAAATATAATAGGAAGGGTCAGGAGATGGTCCAGAACTGCAGACAATAGTTCAACATATTTTCCCAGATATTCAGTTCTATTTAACCGGCCAGGAATGGTTCCTGGCCGGTTAAATAGCACAACTGCCTATCCACGAATATTCAGTGGAAGATAGCTGGTTATCTCCTGCTGAATATTCCTGTTCAGGGCCCGATTCTATATATGGTGCCTAAAATTAATGCGCATTAGGCAATTACACCTAAGCATATTCTAATACTGCACATAGATTTACGTGCACCGGTCTATCTTATATAATAATTTGCACCTCCAACGTTCCATGTCTGGCTGCCTGGGTTCGTAACATCTCCTGACATCAGCCAGCCTCCAGCGTTCCATTCCCCCTCACTGTCCCGCCCTCGCGTCAAGACGTAATGATGTCAGAGGGTGGAACAGTGAGAGGGAAGGGAACGCTGGAGGCGAGCTGACGTCAGGAGGGATGTTACGAACGGAACGGAAGCCAGCGCCAGCCAGCCAGAGAATGTTCAAGTACAAATCGAGGGGAGGAGAGAATCACAGGACATCGAGGGGAGGGAGGGAGGGAGGGAGGGAGGAAGGGAAGGGCAGGGCAGAGGAGAATTGATGGACATGGGAGGACAGTAGAGGAGAGAATCGTGGGACACAGATGGGAGGGCAGGGAAGAGGAGAATCGCTGGACATGGAGGGGAGGGGAGGGAAGAATTGCTGGACATGGAGGGGAGGGCAGGGGAGAGAGAGAAAAAAAAAGCTTACATGACAACCTTCCTAGGGCCCGTTTCATTGTTGAGGAAACGGGCATGGTTCCACTAGTATTTTATAACAATGCGTGTAGATTTTCGAACGCCCATGAAATGCCCATTTCCATGCTCCTAAGCATGCCCCTTTTTGCCTGCTTGCATTAGAATTGAGGCGCAGTACATTACAGAATACGCTTAGCAATGGACACGTGTAAATTCTAATCTATGTGCGTAGTTATAGAATACACCTGGATTTACATGCAGAACCGTGCCCGGTATATAGAATCCGGAGGTCAGCGCTTACCCCTGGATTCTATATAGCGTGACTTAAGTTGCACACGCAAGTCTGGTAGTATTCTGGTTTTGCTTGCACAACTTAATTAATTAACAAGACAATCAGTGTCAATAATTGCCAATTAACAAGCAATTATTGACACTGGCGTTAATTAGAAATCACGCGCACAACAGTCTAAGCATATTCTGTAAAGTGATACAGATAAATTCTAAGCTGCATAGTTGAAAGGGGGCATGGAATGGGCAGATCAGGGATGTTTCTAAAATCTCTGCACTTTGTTATAGAATACATCCGGTCCACACTTAATTTAGATGTCAGCATTTACACCTTAGTTGTACGTGGCGTAACGGCCCATGATTAAATTTGGTCGCATGGACGGGCACTCAGTGTATCATGTAAACCACATGGAAATGTAGGTGTATTCTATAAAGAATGCATAAATTGAGGCGTACTTTATAGAATACTAGTAAAAAAGGCCCGTTTCTGACACAAATGAAATGGGCGCTAGCAAGGTTTTCCTCGGAGTGTGTATGTTTGAGAGAGTGTATGTGAGAGTGACTGTGTGAGAGAGAGAGTGAATGTGCGAGTGTGTGTGTCTGTGAGAGAGAGAGTGAGTCTGGGTGCAAGTGTGTCTGTGAGAGAGAGAGTGTGTGTGTGTGAGAATGAGAGTGTGTGTGTGTGAGAATGAGAGTGTGTGCAAGTGCGTATGTGAGACACAGTGAGAGAGAGAGTGTGTTTCACACAGATACAGTGTGTGTGAGAGAGAGAGAGAGAGTGTGTGTGAGACACAGACTCTCTGTGAGACTGAGTGTATGAGACCAAGAGAGTGTGTGAGCGACTGTGTGACACATAGAGAGTGAATGTGATACAGTGTGAGACATAGTGTGAGAGACAGTGTGTGAGAGTGAGAGAGAGATAAAGACATTGACTGTGAGAGAGAGTGTGTGAGAGAGAGAGATACCTCCCCCCCCCCCCCCCCCCCCTCTCTCTGGTGTCTGAGCAGGACGCTGAGCTCTGGCTGTGCTTCAAGGAACTGACCAATCCTATTTAATAGAATGCACCTCCAACATTCTGAAGCCGAGAAACCTTGTGTGGTTGGTCACTTCTGCTCGTGACGAACCCGGAAGTACGTGATGTCAATTCAGGAGATGGATACAGAGAGCAGGAATGCCTCAGCCATGCAGTCAGCTTCAGAATGTTGGAGGTGCCTTTTATTATATAGGATGCCTAAGCATACATTTTTTGGGTGCCTTATATAGAATCTAGTCCTTAGTGGCTAACTGGTTAGATCACGCAATATAACTGGCTATCTGTGAATATTCAGAGCATCTCTGCGCGTGGCCCGGTTACCACTGGGTTAGTGTGGGACTTCTTACCGCCACCTCAGTGGGTGGTAGTAAGAGCTCCCCCCCCCCCCCCCCCCCCACATGGCTGCATGGCAAGTGCTTTACTTGCCGCAGGGCCATTTCCTGCAGGAAAGAGAGACTTCCCTTGTATCCGCTGTGGTAAAAGGGGGCCTCGGCGTGTGTGAAAAACACATGCCGATGCCAGCACAGGCCCCCTTTTGCCGCGTCATGGTAATAGGGGCCCTTAGTTTTAACGCAAGACGTTCCAATGCACTAAGCCCAGACTCTAGCACAGCTTAGAAAGAGGGCCCCAGTTGGGACAGCAAAAAGACTGTTCTAACTTTGTCCGATTAGCTATCCGGTTAATGGCTTGGCTTTCATTGAATGCAGTGGGCTGAAAGTGATGGCATGACCGTATTGATTTGGCAGCAGTGGAAGGGTGTTTAATTCCTCTGAAGAAGCCTGGGAGGTGAAATGGGTCCCCGTAGAGATCGTCCCCTTGCTGTCCTCGCTGCCTTGTTGTTTAAGCGGAGTGCTTTTTCTGCTGAATTTGTTAATATTGAAGCATATGCAACACTGAAGTGCAAACATTGATTGTGATTACTTGATTCAAAATAAATGCACCAAATATACATATAAAAATATTTAAAATTGTATGTTATAACGACAGGTTTGTACCGTGAAGTGAGCAATGATGTTGAACATTTGGGATTTTAAAGGAAGTGTTTTTGACCAATGAATTGAGCTGTTCTAAGAAGTTACTGGTGTCTTTGAATAAGGCCAGTGTTTATATCGTCTGTTGAAGATCACAGTCAGCTGACGTCTTTTTCCCCTGATTTTTAAGATTGTAAAATTTATGTATTCTTTCTTGCTCCTCACATTTATAATCTGAGTTTTTGCTGAGAGGAAGAGATTTACAGTTTCCACTTCTGGATTGTTTTGGTGGTTTTCCTTTAGAGTTGGATTTTTTTCTCCATATTTTGATTTTCACTAACTGGACAGTGCCATCGGTCAGCGCTGAATGCAAATATTCAGCACCAGCCGGTATCTGGGTACCAGCACCAAATAATTGGATTATATTTAACTACAGTTTAAAAAATGCATACTGTCCTGGTTAAATATCAGGGAGATCATCATCATCATTATTATTATTATTAAGAAGAAGAAGAAATACTTGCACTTCACTAGCAGGGGTACACAATGCTCTAAAAAAAAACTCAGAATAGACAGTCCCTGTTCCTTGACGCTTACAGGGTAGTCAAGACAAACAGACAGACAAGACTCACAGACAGAAAACAAGAGACATTTTTTGAATTAAATGAGTGAGGCCATTATTAGGAAGACTGGTCCAGGTCCAGATGGGAGTAACTAGCGAGGTAATTAAATTTGCTGATGACACAAAGTTATTCAAAGTCGTTAAATCGCGACAGGATTGTGAAAAATTACAAGAGGACCTTACGAGACTGGGAGACTGGGCGGCTAAATGGCAGATGACGTTTAATGTGAGCAAGTGCAAGGTGATGCATGTGGGAAAAAAGAACCCGAATTATAGCTACGTCATGCAAGGTTCCACGTTAGGAGTTACGGACCAAGAAAGGGATCTGGGTGTCGTCGTCGATAACACACTGAAACCTTCTGCTCAGTGTGCTGCTGCGGCTAAGAAAGCGAATAGAATGTTGGGTATTATTAGGAAAGGTATGGAAAACAGGTGTGAGGATGTTATAATGCCGTTGCATCGCTCCATGGTGCGACCGCACCTTGAGTATTGTGTTCAATTCTGGTCGCCGCATCTCAAGAAAGATATAGTAGAATTGGAAAAGGTGCAGCGAAGGGCGACTAAAATGATAGCGGGGATGGGACGACTTCCCTATGAAGAAAGACTAAGGAGGCTAGGGCTATACAGCTTGGAGAAGAGACGGCTGAGGGGAGACATGATAGAGGTATATAAAATAATGAGTGGAGTGGAACAGGTGGATGTGAAGCGTCTGTTCACGCTTTCCAAAAATACTAGGACTAGGGGGCATGCGATGAAACTACAGTGTAGTAAATTTAAAACAAATTGGAGAAAATTTTTCTTCACCCAACGTGTAATTAAACTCTGGAATTCGTTGCCGGAGAAAGTGGTGAAGGCGGTTAGCTTAGCAGAGTTTAAAAAGGGGTTAGACGGTTTCCTAAAGGACAAGTCCATAAACCGCTACTAAACGGACTTGGAAAACTCCAAAATTCCAGGAATAACATGTATAGAATGTTTGTACGTTTGGGAAGCTTGCCAGGTGCCCTTGGCCTGGATTGGCCGCTGTCATGGACAGGATGCTGGGCTCGATGGACCCTTGGTCTTTTCCCAGTGTGGCATTACTTATGTACTTATGTCCTCTACTTGGCTCACTTTTATTACATAGAGCAGTGATTTAACCTATTGTGATGTCATAGTGGCTCATTCCACCAATAAGAGCCAACCTCATTAGTGATGTCACAATGGCTTGATTGTATAGAATATTTGTACGTTTGGGAAGCTCGCCAGGTGCCCTTGGCCTGGATTGGCCGCTGTCGTGGACAGGATGCTGGGCTCGATGGACCCTTGGTCTTTTCCTAGTATGGCATTACTTATGTACTTATGTACTTATGGTCCTTCAGTGGTTACATAATGTATAATCTTAGAGCATACTATAGGGGTAATTGTACAAGGGCTGCCTAGTGTTAGGAGGCAGAAAGTTATGTAAATGATGGTACTGTGGAGGGGCATAATCGAACGGCGCCAGTCAAATCGATGGCCGGCCATCTTTGGGGCCAGCTCCGTGAGGGGGCGGAGCCAAGCGTGTTTTTGAAATACGCTTGGCGCTGGCCAAATCACTCGCCGGATTTAGAGCCGGATCGCTGGCGGATGGCCAGGTTTACTTGAGATGGTCGGCTCCAATTTTCAGCCATAATGGAAACCGGGCCCGGCCATCTCAAACCCGGCGAAATGCAAGGCATTTAGCCGTGGGAGGAGCCAGCATTTGTAGTGCATTGGTCCCCCTGACATGCCAGGACATCAACCAGGCACCCTAGGGGGCACTTAACAAAATTTAAAAAACAAAACAAAAATAGCTTCCAGGTGCATAGCATCCTTACCTTGTGTGCTGAGCCCCCCCAAATCCCCCCCAAAACCCACTCCCCAGAAATCTACACCATTACCATAGCCCTAAGGGGGGCACCTACATGTGGGTACAGTGGGTTTTGGGGGGGGGGGGTTGGAGGGCTCAATATTTATCACCACAAGTGTAACAGGTAGGGGGGGATGGGCCTGGATCTACCTGCCTGAAGTGCACTGCATCCACTAAAAACTGCTCCAGAGACCTGCATACTGCTGTCAGAGAGCTGAGTATGACATTTCAGGCTCGCATACAGGCTGGCAAAAAATGTTTTTTTGGGGGTGGGAGGGGTTGGTGACCACTGGGGGAGTAAGGGGAGGTGATCCCCACTTCCCTCCGGTGGTCATCTGGTCAGTTTGGGCACTTTTTTCAGACATGGTCCTAAAATGAAATGGACCGTCCACCCGGCGAAATGCTCGTTCAAGCCAGCCATTTCTTTTCATTATGAGGCGAAGCCGGCAACCTCGTAACCCCGCCCCGCCCCTTCCCGCCTTCGCTATGCTAGCAACATGCCCCCTTGAAGGTTGGCCGGCGCAGCGACGAAAAAGCAGTTGGGGCCTGCCAAAATCGGCTTTCGATAATACTGATTTGGCCGGGATCAGGAGTTCGCCGGCGATCTCCCAATTTGTGTCGGAAGATCGCCAGCGATCCCTTTCGAAAATAAGCTCAATAGTCATTTATACACATACCTCCTAATTCTATAAAAGTCACCAAAAAAAGCATGTGTAAATTTTGGTGCACACCCAAGTTGTGTACACAATTTAATTAAATTATGAGCTTATTAGTGCCAATAATTGGCTTTTTAACAAACAATTATTGGCACCAATTAGATTTAATCAGAATATACACACCTAAATTTAGGCGCAGGATCCATGCCTAAATTTTATACACAAGTAAAACAAGGGGGGTGGGAAATGGGAGGGAGTCATGGGCGGAACAGGGGCGTTCCTAGCATTTACACACATTGCTATAGAATAAGGAGGATAAGCATCTAATTTAGGCACAAACTTAGGCTGCGCTTAAAGTTAGGCTCGATTCCTAGGTATAAGAACTATTCTATAAACTGCGCCTAACTTTAAGCCTGGCTTATAGAATAGCGCTTTTTTCAGCACTGACATTTTCAGTGCTATATATAGAATTCATCCCGTAATGGCCTCTTATAGAATGCAGGCACATGGGCAGAGTTTGAGCAGAGCACACACTTACATAAGCAAATTATAGAATACTGCAATTTACATGGGTGGTGATTGGGTGGCAGAGCCGGTGGTGGAAGGCGGGGCTAGTGCTTTGCAGACTTCTACGGTCTGTGCCCTGAAAATGGCAGATACAAATCAAAGTCAGGTATACACATAAAGTAGCACATATGAGTTTATCTTGTTAGGCAAACTGTATGGACCGTACAGGTCTTTCTCTGCCGTCATCTACTATGTTACTATGGTTACTATAAATAGATATGGATGGGCTGGAGTGTAAACTTGAAGGGGCTTTGACGTTAGCTTCAGAACCTTTAGTACAGGAACAGTGCTGGGCAGATTTTTATGGTATGTGCCCTGAAAAAGGCAAGGACTAATCAAACTCAGGTATAATATAAAGTATTACATACCATGTAAAACAAGTTTATCTTGTTGGGCAGACTGGATGGACCGTTCAGGTCTTTATCTGCCGTCATTTACTACTATGTTACGTGCATTCCGACTCACAATTAGGCATGGCCATTTACACCAGCTATAGGGTGGTATAAGGGCTCATGCCTTAAAAGAAAGAGAGTCTTTTACTAAAGCTTGGTAAAAGGGGTCCTTAATTAGAATTATCCAGACGGTAGTGGACTTAGATAGAAATCAACTTATGCATCCAGCTTTTCTTACATAAGTGCACAACTGTGGAACGCTTTGTCCAAAACCGTGAGATCTATCCATAACCATCTTAACTTCAGGAAACTACTGAAAACCAACTTGTTTAAGAAGGCCTACCCCCCCCCCCCCCCCCCGATCCAGATTAACTTCTCACTTCATGCGACACAACAAAATATGAACCGTACTAGATTTTTATAACTTCCCTCTTTTATTTCCTTGTTGTTTTATACTGATGTTTATTACATGCTTTCTAATGTATTATGTATTTGCATTAATGAACCGGAGTCTTCCTCTACGGTATTGTATAAGTCACATTGAGCCTGCAACTAAGTGGGATAACGTGGGATATAAATGTGTTAATTAAATAAATATTAGTAATGAAGAGTAGGTGCCTACTTTTTTTTTTTTTATAGAATATGCTTGAAACGGCTGCCACCTTTAGTAGGCATTGTATTACAGATTTACCCTTGACGTGTGCAAGGCCAATAAGATTCAGATACTTGAAACATAGAAACAGAGAAGGTAACGGCAATAAAGGTCTGTAAGGCTCATTTGTAGCCTGTCTAGTTTGAGAGTCCTTCTTCAGTCATGCGGTTGAGAATGCTTCACTTCACTAAAACATCTTCTGTTCCAGCAATGAACAGAACAGAATTAATTATGTTTCAAGTGGCTGGTCCTGTAAGCCATAAGTTAGTGTTACGTATCTGTATCTGTTAGGCTTAAGTCTCTTTTTCTACAGCAAAGGATGTCTGTAGTTTGCTAATATTTTTCTCTTATTTGTTTTTTTCCTTATGTAGTAAAGTTTTGACAGCTAACACCACTGGAAGATGAATTCTTCCATTTATCTATAGGACAAGGGATTGGGGGATCATGGCGCTCATTTTGAAAATAGAAAAACATCTCAAAAGCACCAGATGGATATTTTTCACGGGAAAACGTCCAAGTTGTGATTTTCAAAGCTCAGATTTGACTGTTTTCTCTACAATTTGTCTAAATCACAAAGGGGCATGTTGGGGGGGGGGGGGGTGTTTTGGGTGTGATTTGGGCAGCCCCAGAATTTGGACATTTTTCCTAGGGCAAAATTGGGACGTTTTTACCTGGACCTGTTTCAATCATGACTAAGAATGATCAAAAACAGCGAAGATGACGCAAAAAACGTAAAAAGTGGAAAAAATGAAAACTAAGAATTAAATGAAAAACAGAAAGAAAGGGAATGAGAAATTGAAAAAAATCCACACAAGATAAGAAAAAACACTGGGAACAAGATGAAAACCAAAATATAAAAATCAGAAAAAGACGACACAAGAAAAATAAAAAAATGAATCAATTTATTAAGGTGATTTGACTCGACACAGCTGTGTTTCGGCCCAACTGGCCTGCGTCAGGAGTCTAAATAAAACAAATTTAATTTAATTTAAAACATGTCAATTTAGACTATAAACAAAGATAAGTGAATATACAACAAAACAGATGTACTACAATCATTGGTCCAATGCTATCTTGCAGTACGTTTTGGGGAGGAAACTCACCGAATACAATATAAAAGCAAAAAATAAACAGGTGAAATACATATTTTATACGAGCTGGTCAAAAAATATTAATAACTCATCTTTAAATTTATATCTGTCAATGGATCTCATATCATTACTAAAGATTATATATATTTTTTTAAACTTATTAAATGTACTTCAATTATCAAAGCTTCTAAATTTCTACATGTGCTAATCATTCTATATATATATAAGAGATAATACAAATGAATGGTCATTATAAAACTAAATCGTGTTATATAAAACCTTAGTTTACAATTCATGTTGAGGAATAAAAAGGGGAGTGAATTAAATTTTAAAATTTACCTGTTACACCATGTATATATTGTGTTGCAATATCAGTCCTTGAAGAATAATGAATTGTGTGGCAATATCAGTCCTTGAAGAATATTGAATTTAAACACACCTTTATTCGATAAACACTCTACCTTTAAAAAGGCTGTGTGTACGGTCTGGTAAAAATCTATATAACAAAGGAAGAAAATATGTAAACTGTGGAAGTTGATATTCTCAATCTTGCTATAGAACTTCTTGTGCTTTGTTAAAGGTCATATATCACGTATCGATTGTGTACTATCTTATACGTGATTTTATTTATAAAAAGATATTTAGTATTTAAAAATATTGTCGGGATGCCTTATTTCCATGATGTATATAGCGGGAAGCTCTAGGGTAAAGTAATGCGTCTGTAAAGAGGAATCTTATAGACATTGCTTGTCTCGTTATGCAGCTGAGTATATCCGTTACAGGCCTATATATAAAACAAAAGTTATAGATGGTATTCAGTATTCTTATGTTTTTACCCGTTAAGCGTGTACTATATCGATAATTCATTTGACCAGTTCAGTAGAATCTAATACCCCTAGTTTTACATGAAATTATCCAATATACACAGTGTATATGCATTCCTATGAATCTATATGATATTTATAATATATATACCCTGAATTTTATCTTAGTCTCTTACCGTTGTGGAATACTCTGGTGCTGGGAATATATATATATCTCATTGGAGAACAGCTGCAAAGCTACTAGGCGTTCGCTGACAATCAACTGGCGTGACGTATACGTTTTCCTTTATAGAAATGTGAGATCTAATAAACACGTCACTGCTCATGTCATATCCACATTTTTCAAAATGATTTCCCCCGCCAAAAGTAAACTGTGGCTAATATACGTCACTTCCTATGTTGTGAACCACTTGGACAATAGTTTCTATTGGTTTGATGGAATTCGCAAATGGGTGCGAATGTAAATGATGTATTTAAATAAATTAAAACCTTATATATTGTATTTATTAAATAAGTAGGTGTGTTATGCATTATAGTTTAATTGTCTAATGAGTGATCGAAAAAGCTAATTGGGACCCACGATTTGAATCCAAATGATGGTCTTAAAGATTAAGTGTCATTGCAATAGTCTTAAAGATTGGATGTCGTTGCAATAGAAACAATTTATCACTGATCACCTATGGTTATCTTACTAATTTTATAATTGCCCTAGAAAGCATACAATAGTGTATGGCTATTTAGATGAAGCAAAAGTTGACTAACTGCGTCAAATCCAATTACATCGCACTGCATATGTTTGGACCACTTGGACAGTGGTCCCTATTGGTTCGATCGAATTCGCAAAGATTTGCAAATGTAAATGATGTATTTAAATGAATTATCCTTCGTTCCACAGAAAAAGCGAAAAGAATTAGGCAGTCTCATTAAAACCTTATATATTGTGTCTATTAAATGAGTACTTGTGTTGTGCATTGTATTTTAAGTTGTCTAATGAGTGATTGAAAAAGCTGATTGGGACCCACGATTTAAATCAAAATGATGGTCTTAAAGATTAAACGTCATTGCAATAGTCTGAGAGATTGAATGTTATTGCAATAGACCCAATTTATCACTAATTGCCTATGATTATCTTGCTGATTTTATAATAAACCTAGAAAACATCCAATAGTATATGGCTATTTAGATGAAGCAAAAGTTGACTAACTGAGTCAAATCCAATTTCATCGTGCTGCGTATGTTTTAATCATACTGGTCTAACTATTCAATAAATGGAATATTTGTTGGTCAAATAACTTGTGGACTGGATGGCAGATAAAAATTGATATCATCTAAAATGTGGGATTAACAATGTGATACTGTTCTAATCCTTGATTTATTTTCTAAATAAATAAGATCGGTATAGATATAAATTATTTTAAATTATAATCTAAGATTATCGATCTAAATATATCTAATGCAAAGAATGGATTCGAAATAACTTCTCATAGAACTAAATGAATAAATTACTAATATTATTTTCTGGTGTCCTATCATATAAAAATATGTATATGATGATTTATTATATACTCTCTCATATCAAAGCTTACATATATGGGTAAAGTAATTGTATACTAATCGTTTTAAAATGGAATTTATCTCTCATAAGGATTAAAAATACCTTATATTACTCTTCATGTATCCCAATGCTCTACAAAAAAATGTAGTTTCAATATCGTGCATTTAACTTGTTGCTAGTGATCTCTATAAACGCATTGATATGAGAGAGTATATAATAAATCATCATATACATATTTTTATATGATAGGACACCAGAAAATAATATTAGTAATTTATTCATTTAGTTCTATGAGAAGTTATTTCGAATCCATTCTTTGCATTAGATATATTTAGATCGATAATCTTAGATTATAATTTAAAATAATTTATATCTATACCGATCTTATTTATTTAGAAAATAAATCAAGGATTAGAACAGTATCACATTGTTAATCCCACATTTTAGATGATATCAATTTTTATCTGCCATCCAGTCCACAAGTTATTTGACCAACAAATATTCCATTTATTGAATAGTTAGACCAGTATGATTAAAACATACGCAGCACGATGAAATTGGATTTGACTCAGTTAGTCAACTTTTGCTTCATCTAAATAGCCATATACTATTGGATGTTTTCTAGGTTTATTATAAAATCAGCAAGATAATCATAGGCAATTAGTGATAAATTGGGTCTATTGCAATAACATTCAATCTCTCAGACTATTGCAATGACGTTTAATCTTTAAGACCATCATTTTGATTTAAATCGTGGGTCCCAATCAGCTTTTTCAATCACTCATTAGACAACTTAAAATACAATGCACAACACAAGTACTCATTTAATAGACACAATATATAAGGTTTTAATGAGACTGCCTAATTCTTTTCGCTTTTTCTGTGGAACGAAGGATAATTCATTTAAATACATCATTTACATTTGCAAATCTTTGCGAATTCGATCGAACCAATAGGGACCACTGTCCAAGTGGTCCAAACATATGCAGTGCGATGTAATTGGATTTGACGCAGTTAGTCAACTTTTGCTTCATCTAAATAGCCATACACTATTGTATGCTTTCTAGGGCAATTATAAAATTAGTAAGATAACCATAGGTGATCAGTGATAAATTGTTTCTATTGCAACGACATCCAATCTTTAAGACTATTGCAATGACACTTAATCTTTAAGACCATCATTTGGATTCAAATCGTGGGTCCCAATTAGCTTTTTCGATCACTCATTAGACAATTAAACTATAATGCATAACACACCTACTTATTTAATAAATACAATATATAAGGTTTTAATTTATTTAAATACATCATTTACATTCGCACCCATTTGCGAATTCCATCAAACCAATAGAAACTATTGTCCAAGTGGTTCACAACATAGGAAGTGACGTATATTAGCCACAGTTTACTTTTGGCGGGGGAAATCATTTTGAAAAATGCGGATATGACATGAGCAGTGACGTGTTTATTAGATCTCACATTTCTATAAAGGAAAACGTATACGTCACGCCAGTTGATTGTCAGCGAACGCCTAGTAGCTTTGCAGCTGTTCTCCAATGAGATATATATATATTCCCAGCACCAGAGTATTCCACAACGGTAAGAGACTAAGATAAAATTCAGGGTATATATATTATAAATATCATATAGATTCATAGGAATGCATATACACCGTGTATATTGGATAATTTCATGTAAAACTAGGGGTATTAGATTCTACTGAACTGGTCAAATGAATTATCGATATAGTACACGCTTAACGGGTTAAAACATAAGAATACTGAATACCATCTATAACTTTTGTTTTATATATAGGCCTGTAACGGATATACTCAGCTGCATAATGAGACAAGCAATGTCTATAAGATTCCTCTTTACAGACGCATTACTTTACCCTAGAGCTTCCCGCTATATACATCATGGAAATAAGGCATCCCGACAATATTTTTAAATACTAAATATCTTTTTATAAATAAAATCACGTATAAGATAGTACACAATCGATACGTGATATATGACCTTTAACAAAGCACAAGAAGTTCTATAGCAAGATTGAGAATATCAACTTCCACAGTTTACATATTTTCTTCCTTTGTTATATAGATTTTTACCAGACCGTACACACAGCCTTTTTAAAGGTAGAGTGTTTATCGAATAAAGGTGTGTTTAAATTCAATATTCTTCAAGGACTGATATTGCCACACAATTCATTATTCTTCAAGGACTGATATTGCCACACAATATATACATGGTGTAACAGGTAAATTTTAAAATTTAATTCACTCCCCCTTTTTATTCCTCAACATGAATTGTAAACTAAGGTTTTATATAACACGATTTAGTTTTATAATGACCATTCATTTGTATTATCTCTTATATATATATAGAATGATTAGCACATGTAGAAATTTAGAAGCTTTGATAATTGAAGTACATTTAATAAGTTTTTTAAAAAAATATATAATCTTTAGTAATGATATGAGATCCATTGACAGATATAAATTTAAAGATGAGTTATTAATATTTTTTGACCAGCTCGTATAAAATATGTATTTCACCTGTTTATTTTTTGCTTTTATATTGTATTCGGTGAGTTTCCTCCCCAAAACGTACTGCAAGATAGCATTGGACCAATGATTGTAGTACATCTGTTTTGTTGTATATTCACTTATCTTTGTTTATAGTCTAAATTGACATGTTTTAAATTAAATTTAATTTGTTTTATTTAGACTCCTGACGCAGGCCAGTTGGGCCGAAACACAGCTGTGTCGAGTCAAATCACCTTAATAAATTGATTCATTTTTTATTTTTCTTGTGTCGTCTTTTTCTAATTTTTATATTTTGGTTTTCATCTTGTTCCCAGTATTTTTTCTTATCTTGTGTGAATTTTTTTCAATTTCTCATTCCCTTTCTTTCTGTTTTTCATTTAATTCTTAGTTTTCATTTTTTCCACTTTTTACGTTTTTTGCGTCATCTTCGCTGTTTTTGATCATTGTTGTTTTTTGCAAAGACAGGTTTCTTCTGTATTTGTGATATCAATCACGACTAAGTCACAAAAAGGTGCTCTGAATGATCAGGTGACCATGGGAGGGATTAGGGCATGACCACCCCCTTAATCCCCCAGTGATCACTGACCCCCTCACACCCCCCAAAAATGTGACAGTGACAGTACATACCAGGCTGTATGTCAGCTTCAGATATTATGGCCATTCTTATTAGAGCAGCAAGCTGGTCCCAGGAGTAGGCTAGTGGTCAGTGCAGTGGGCTGTACAGAAAGGGACCTAGGTAACTAACTTGTAACTGACTTGTGGTAGAAATAATGAGCCTTCCAAAATCCACAAAATACTAACTGTACCTATAGATAGGAGACACCTACAGACCTGAGATCTTTTGAAGAGGTATACAGATAGGTACAGTAGATTTTTAGGTGTTCCTAAAGGGGTCACGATACAAAATAAGGGTGTTAAGGTGGGATTTGTACCTGGGTCCCTTTATGTGATGTCTGCTGCACTGACCACTAAGCTGCCCCTCTGCTCTGCTGAGATGTTTGTATGGCCAATTTACTAGGAATAATGCCACACAGCCATCCCCATGGCTTCCTTTTGTGCGTTTTTCTCTAGGACTTTTTTTTTTTTTATAATGTTACCTAAAGAATAGATGTTCTTCTAGTTCAATCATTTCTATGCTCAGGATGAGAATTTTAGATGTTTTGAGCAAAACGTCAACAATTAGATACTTGGATATCATATCAAAAATACCCCTCCATGAGTACAGACAGTGTAAATTTACCCAAACGGTTCTTCCAGTGGTCCAAGCTAATAAATAGAAACAAAACAAAAGATGATACTACCTTCTTATATCATACTAACAATACATTTTTTGACTAATTAGAGGGGCATAATCGAATGCAAGCGCCCATCTCCATGGGTGCCTATCTCCGAGGATGGATACGCGAAGGGGCGGGCCAGACCGTATTTTCGAAAAAGATGGGCGTCCATCTTTTGTTTCGATAATATGGGTTGTGCCGGGCAAATGCATCGGATTTGGGCGGATTTGAGCTGGGTGGTATCGGTTTTCAGCGATAATGGAAACCGAAGGCGCCCAGCTCAAAAACGAACAAATCCAAGGCATTTGGTCATGGGAGGGGCCATGATTCATAGTGCACTGGTCCCCCTCACATGCCAGGACACCAACCGGGCACCCTAGGGGGCACTTGTAACAATTAAAAAAAAATTAAAATACCTCCCAAGTCCATAGCTCCCTTACCTTGGGTGCTGAGCCCCCCAAATCCCCCCAAAACCCACTGCCCACAACTCTACACCATTACCATAGCACACATGGCTGAAGGAGGGCACCTAGATGTGGGTACAGTGGGTTTTGGGGGCGGTTTGGAGCGCTCCCATTTAGCAGCACAAGTGTAACAGGTAAGGGGGGATGGGCCTGGGTCCACCTGCCTGAAGTCCACTGCACCCACTAACAACTGCTCCAGGTACCTGCATACTACTGTGATGGAGCTGGGTATGACATTTGAGGCTGGCATACAGGCTGAAAAAAAAGTTTTTAAAGTTCTTTTTTTTTTGGTGGGAGGGGGTTAGTGACCACTGGAGGAATCAGGGGAGGTCATCCCCGATTCCCTCCGGTGGTCATCTGGGCAGTTGGGGCACTTTTGAGGGACTTGTTCGTGAAAATAAAGGGTCCAAAAAAAGTGACCCAAATTCTCGCTTCTGGCGCCCTTCTTTTTTCCATTATCGTCCGAGTGCGCCCATCTCTCCTCGGTCGATAAACATGCCCCAGTCCCGCCTTCACCTTTGTCCATTCCCACGACAGGCTGCAGTTGAAGGTGCCCAAAATCGACTTTCGATTATACCAATTTGGGCGCCCATGAGAGAAAGGCACCCATCTCCCAATTTGGGTCGAAATATGGGCGTCTTTCTCTTTCAATAATAAGCTGTATGGCGTACTCTTACGCAGGTCTTTCCCAATTCTAGTTTGGTGGTAAAAGATGCAATTTTCTAAAAGAGGAGTAGCCTAGTGGTTAGTGCAGTGGACTTTGATCCTAGGGAACTGAATTTGATTCCCACTGCAGCTCCTTGTGACTCTGAGCAAGTCACTTAACCCTCCATTGCCCCTGGTACAAAATAAGTACCTAAATATATATAAACCACTTTGAATGTAGTTGCAAAAAAAAAACAGGCAGTATATCAAGTCTCATCCCCCCCTCCAATATCTTTTTCTGGCCATGTGCTAATGTTGACGTGGCCATTTAAAAAAATTACTATGACAGCACTTACTGCCTCCTTGGTTTTCACAAGGTGTTGAAAACTTGGATTTTTTGAAACTTGTTTCTGTTAGGCTATGGCATTTGTTTTTAATTTTAATACTTAGTCTAATCTTATAGTCATCTAATGTTAGTAGCATCTAGCTTCCTTGGCATTTGAAAAGGTTTTGCAGATTTGGATTTTGAAATTCGTTTTTGTTGGTTTTGGAATTTGTTGTTAATTTTAGTATTGTATTTCATTTTATTTTCATTATGATGATCTTACTGCTTGAATTTTTTTATTGTACACTGCTTTAACACAATTGTATAAATCAGAATATCAAAATCTAGTCCAATGGGATCCTGCATTATGGTATTTGGTCCAATGAGAAGTATCATTTTTTTGTCTTTTGTTTTGTTTTGTTTTATAACATAAACACAACATAACATAAAACATTTCTATACTGCTTCTACCAGAATTGGGTCAAAGTGGTTTACAAAGGTTTAAGTGTTAACATTTGCAATATAGCCAGACAAATGAGGCAAAGTAATAAATAAAACAAAATAAAATATTTATTTTATTTATTACCTTTAAAGTTAACCAACATGACAACCACAGTACTTTATCCAAGTGGTCCAAGGAAAAGATCTGGTTACCACCCAATCATTGGACTCCTAAATGATACAGACAACAGAGTGGACACTGCTTCATTCACTGATAGCTGGACTAAGATGGCCAACTCAATTTTCATTGTCCACCAAACCTTGTTTAATAAAGACTTTAGTCACATATGGCTGCTTAGTAAAAGGAGCCCTAAGACCAATGAGGGTTTACCGCTCATTGTACAAGAAGTACTGCTGGGCTACCGCAACAGCACAGCAGTACTTCCCACCCCTAGTGCACTGTCATTTCCAGCGCTACAAAAAGTTATTTATTTCTGTAGCACTGGAGTGTACCCGGTGGTAATTGGGCAGTGCTGCACACTTCCAGGTTAACATAGGAGCCCTTACCGCCACCTCAGTGGGTGACGGTAAGGGCTCCCCCCCGAAATGGCCAATCGGCAAGTGCTTTACTTGCCACCCGGCCATTTGCAAGACATTCCTTTTACCAGCTGCGGTAAAAGGTGGTCTTGGAACGCGTGTAAAACATGTGCCGCCTTTTGCCGCAGCTTGGTAGAAGGGGCCCACAGATCTGACACTTAGGCATGAAATGTTCTGGGACCCTTTTACAAAGGCACGGTAGGCTCTACACACCTGCAGTGCACTCCAAAATGAGACTACCACCAGGCTAGTGCACTCCCCTGGTGGTAATTTTGGATTTGGCACACGCCCATAACGCTGGGACAAATTATTTCTTTATTTCCTACCGCATACGGCATATTTAGTGCATGAGCCCTTACCACTAGGTCAATGGGTGGTGGCAGGAGCGTAGCCAGCTGTCAAATTTCAGGTGGGCCTGAGTCCAAAGAAGATGGGCCCGAAAACTCATCTCTTCCCTGCCCGCCTCAGCCCCTCTCCAGTGCTCTCTCCGCCCTCCTTCTCCCCCTCCGGTGATCTCCTGCTCTCCTCAGTCCCCCTCTGGTTCTCTCCTCCCCCCAATAAAACCAAAAGAAATTCCTGAGCTGGCAGGGGATCCACAAGCCCCGTCAGCAGAAGATCTCCTCCGAGCAGTTTAAATCTTTTTTACCTCCGTCGAAGCGACCGCGTCATTGAAAGCCCTGCCCATCAAGCCTTCCCTTCGTGAGTTCGTTCCCTCAGAGTCCCGCCCTCGCGGAAAGAGGAAATGACGTCAGAAGGCGGGACTCTGAGGGAATGAACTCAAAAAGGGAAGGCTTGATGGGCAGGGCTTTCAATGACACAGCCGCTTTGACGGAGGTAAAAGAGATTTAAACCCCGGGTGAGGGGATGTTGGGTGGTCGGGCCTGGAGGTAAAGTGGCTGGGTCTGGGCCTGTCCAGGCCCGCCGTGGCTACGCCCCTGGGTGGTGGTAAGGTCTCACGCCGAAAATGGAGGCACACTGGTTTCAATTTTAGCGCACGTCCGTTTTCCGTCCCCTTAAAAAAGGCCCTTTTTCCTAGACGCAGTAAAAGCGCCCAAAAGACACGCTCGCAGGCCGCTTTTTACCACAGCTTAGTAAAAGGACACCTCTGTGTCTCTCTGTCATTTCACTGTGCCATCCAGTTCACTTAGGTAATGTTTATTTTTATAGTTTCCGCACAGGTTCAGCTGGTCCTGATTTTGTACTACATGCATGGACTTGCTTTTCTTAGGCAAATCAGAACAAGTTTGTCAATGCGGTATAAAAAAGAAATCAAGAGCAGTTTAGCCTGTTGGCGAACATAGATCCAAAGCATACTTTTTTGGTCTGTCTCTGCCTTTAAAATTTCAATATGTTCCTTTAACACACGCAAAAGGGATAGTATATCACAATTCTTCACAGTAATGTCAATTCTTCAATACAATGTCCTCAAACAGAAAACACAGTGTGTTAATATGCTTTAAATACGTCCATTGTGTTTGGCCTTTAAAAATGATTTAAATGTTTTCTTTTGCTAAATGTTAAGATTTCAACAGGGGAATACATTACTGATCACTTGAATGCTGTTGGACTGCATGTCAAAGAAGATATACAATCAAATGATAATGCTTGTTTGACAATCAAAGTGCTTGGTTTTCTCAACCATATTATGTAATCTACCAACCCATTGATGTTTTTATTCATAACTCACCTTCCCACCACAGCGATCAAGTCACGGAAGAACATAGTGAGACAGAAAAACTACCGCCCCATCTCCCTCCTACCCTTCCTCTCCAAGACACTTGAGCGCGCAGTCCACAGCCGCTGCCTTGATTTTCTCTCCTCTCATGCCATCCTTGATCCGCTTCAATCCGGTTTTCGCCCTCTTCACTCGACAGAAACAGCACTTTCTAAAGTCTGTAATGACCTGTTCCTTGCCAAATCCAGAGGCCACTACTCCATCCTCATCCTCCTGGATCTATCCGCCGCTTTTGACACTGTCAATCATGACTTACTTCTTGCCACACTGTCCTCATTTGGGTTCCAGGGCTCTGTCCTCTCCTGGTTCTCCTCCTATCTCTCCCACCGCACCTTCAAAGTTCACTCTCATGGATCTTCCTCCACCCCCATCCCCTTATCTGTTGGTGTTCCCCAGGGATCGGTCCTTGGACCCCTTCTCTTCTCAATCTACACCTCTTCCCTGGGCTCCCTGATCTCATCTCATGGTTTCCAGTATCATCTCTATGCTGATGACACCCAACTGTATCTCTCCACACCAGACATCACCGCGGAGACCCTGGCAAAGGTATCGGCCTGCTTATCCGACATTGCTGCCTGGATGTCCAACCGCCACCTGAAACTGAACATGTCCAAGACCGAGCTTATCGTCTTTCCACCAAAACCCACTTCTCCTCTTCCTCCACTTTCTATCTCAGTTGATAACACCCTCATCCTCCCCGTCTCATCTGCCCGCAACCTCGGAGTCATCTTTGACTCCTCTCTCTCCTTCTCTGCGCATATCCAGCAGATAGCCAAGACCTGTCGCTTCTTCCTCTTTAACATCAGCAAAATTTGCCCTTTCCTCTCTGAACACACCACCCGAACTCTCGTCCACGCTCTCATTACCTCTCGCCTGGACTACTGCAACTTACTCCTCACCGGCCTCCCACTTAGCCATCTATCCCCCCTTCAGTCTGTTCAGAACTCTGCTGCACGTCTCATATTCCGCCAGAACCGATATACTCATATCACCCCTCTCCTCAGGTCACTTCACTGGCTTCCGATCGGATACCGCATTCAATTCAAGCTTCTCCTTCTTACCTACAAATGCACTCAGTCTGCTGCCCCTCACTACCTCTCTACCCTCATTTCCCCTTACGTTCCCGCCCGTAACCTCCGTTCACAGGATAAATCCCTCCTCTCAGTACCCTTCTCCACCACCGCCAACTCCAGGCTCCGCTCATTCTGCCTCGCCTCACCCTATGCTTGGAACAACCTTCCTGAACCCTTACGCCAAGCCCCCTCCCTGCCCGTCTTCAAGTCTTTGCTTAAAGCCCACCTCTTCAATGCTGCGTTCGGCACCTAACCCTTACCGTTCAGTGAATCCAGACTGCCCCAATTTGACTGCCCCTATCGGACCGACCGTTCACTTGTCTATTAGATTGTAAGCTCTTTGAGCAGGGACTGTCTCTCTTTGTTAAATTGTACAGCGCTGCGTAACCCTAGTAGCGCTCTAGAAATGTTAAGTAGTAGTAGTAGTAGTAGTAGTAGCATGAAAACAAAGGGCCTGGAGCCGTACTTTCATGTTCTTAAGGATCTTTTATTTAGGGATTATTTCTCTTGCCTTTGAATATTCCTTCTTAATATTGGGTTATCCTGTGTTATTTGAGGGTTATCTCCCCCAGGGGACCTTTTACAAAGCTGAGCTAGCGTCTTTAGCTCGCAGTAAAAATCAGCTGGCGGTAAACGCTGAGACGCCATGCTGCAGTAGAGCTACCACAAAGTTGTCAGGCGCCAAATCGGGACTATCAGCAGGCTACCGCACGTCCCACCCCCAACGCACGTCATTTCTGGTGTGACAAAAATATGTTTTATTTTTGTAGCACTGGGGCTTACCCGGCAGTAATTGGTGCTGCCCGGTTACCACTGGGTTAGCGCAGGAGCCCTTACCGTCATCTTTCCTCCCAGAAATGTTGGCACGCCAATCTCTGTGATTAGCGCAGGGCCATTTCTTTTTTGGGGGGAGGGGGCGAAAACAACCTTTTACCTGCTGCAGTAAAATGGGGCCTTGTTTGCGGCAAATCCACACACCGACACCACAGCAGGCCCCCTCTTACTGCAGCTTAAGAGGCCCTAACTCATGGTATTTTAGCTCCTGCTCCACGGTGTCAAAATGGTACCAATGACCTTCATGGTACTAGCACTAGGGGTCAGACCATATCACAAGATTACTCCTAGGAGTCACAGGTTCCGACTTGAGAGCTACCCCAGATTTTACTGATAGTCCCTGATGTCTAGCGATTAAAAGCAATGCCCAATTATTCCTGCTCCTCCATGCCGAATGCATGTCAATTTGGAATTACCACCCGGCTACCGTATGACCCAGGCGATAATTTCATTTTTTATGCACGTCCAGTACGCGTGCTGGAAAATAATTTTTATTTTCTGGTGCGCGGCGCTAACCGGGTGGTAAAAGACATCCTATGTACGTAGACCATTACTGCCCAGTTAACGTGTGAGACCTTACCGCTAAGTCAATGGGTGGCGGTAAGGTCTCAGACCCAAAATGGACGAGCGCCAATTTTCACTTTGACGCACGTCCATTTTTGACCAAAATTTTTAAAAAAGGGATTTTTTTTTAAGGTGCGCTGAAAAATGGATCTGTGCCCATCCAAAACACGTGCCTACACCAACGCGGCCATTTTTCAGCGCACCTTAGTAAAAAGACCCCCTAGGTTTATAAAGCATATGGAATTTAATTCTTGTGATCTAATTCTCTGTTTTCTAGTGAGACTTCCTAAAAATAAGAGTTCCTGGAAATGAACAATGACTTTTCTGGAACATCTTCTCCTACAGTAATCAATCAATAAACAACTATTATTTTAGGGTGCGAAAGTTAAGTCTGGCCTTAATGTGTAATAAAATATATTTCTAAAATAAATATTCATTGACCTTATGATCAGCTTTCCTCTTTCAGTCTTTCTTCTTAAATGGTGGGGGGGGGGGGGGGGGCAGATTACCAGATGGAACATTCAGAAAGTCTATTTCTGAAAGTATCGAATGATGATTGTGAGAGCTGAAACTAACATATGTTTACTCTTCATGAGTTTTGGTGTTGAAGAAATGCTCTCAGGGAAAAATAAGGACAGAAATCATAAAACAAAAGTATTCTGAAACTTAGAGTCATGAACTCGATACATCACCAGTCACCACATCAGTCACAGGGAAGGGCAGCCAGTTTCCAAATTCTTCTTTGAAGAATGTTATATATGTTAATGGGGAATGAAAGATGGTTTAACACCCCAGCGAAATACACTAGGCTGAGCTGATACTTTTTGGGGGACAGAATGTTATTCAGAACATGGAATGGTGCATTGCACCTATTTGTGTACCTTTTGGGTTTCTCACCAAGTACTTATGATCTGGATTAGCCACTGTTGGAAACAAGATACTGGGCTTGATAGACTTTTGATCTTACTCAATATCACAATTCTTATGTTTTTATTTCTAGAAACAGTTTCAAGTTGGGCTGATATCGTGTCATCTCATGTCATTCTCTCTGTATTCAATGCACTCCAATCCTTTCCTCCCTTATAATTTCTTCAAACAAATTCATATCACATAGGACAATTTCTCTCCAAATACACAGAACCTTATAAAGTAACCTAAATAAAACTGTTAACCATCAGTTTGCAATATTTCTTAGAAATTTACCCCTTCCCCTTTTAATTTCTTGAAAAGATGGCTTCTGCTGCTCTGGATTTTGATGTGATACCCTACAGTGACACACATTCTAACAAATGGCCCTCTTTCCAGTAACCCATCAGACATACCTATTGTTACACCAATATATGGCAACATATCCAACTTCTTTCCAGTGCATTATTTTTTAATATACTCCTAATGCAAGCTTGTTATAGCTTTTGTTTATTTAGGGGGGTCTTTTACAAAGCGTCAGTAAGCCCAACACAGGCTTACCGAATGCTAAATCAGGACCAGCCTAACGCAGCCACCGGCAGAAGTTCCACCCTGAGCACACGCCATTTCTGGGGGGAAAAGACCCCCCCCCCGAAATGGCTTGTACAGTGGTAACCCAGAGGTAATCAAACATCGCCGCGCACTGCCTGGGTACCGCCAGGTTACCACAGAAGCCCTTATCACCACCTCAGTGGTTCGTGGTAAGGGTTCATTGCCACATGGCCATGCGGTAAGAATTCTCTTACTGCGTGGCCATGTTTGTCTGGGGGCTTTTTACCCGCTGTGGTAAAAAGGGCATTGGAGTGCTGGAAAAATGGCCCCTCCCCCTTGTTCAGTGGTATGATGGCCATGGAAGCAGCAGCCAAGGACAAGGAATTCAAACAGAGCTGGGGTTTTATATCAATCACACTGTAGGGCTATTTGCAAGTGAAAGTCCAGTACTCTAGTAAAGCTACTAGAGATCTCTGCTATTCACATAAAGCAAAACCTTAGAGGTCCCTACACACACATTTGCAATTTTTAGCACATTTTAGAACTTTTTTCTTGTGCCAAAATTGATTGTGCTTGTATTAATTTAAGGTTAATAAACATTAAATTGATTTTATGCACACTACAGACCCTGTTTACTAAGGTGTGCTAGTATTTTTAGTGCGTGCTAAAAATTAGCATGCGCTGTGTAGACGACCATAGGAATATTATGGACATCTACACAGTTACAGTGGTGTAGCTACGTGGGGCCACGGGGGCCTGGGTCCCCGTACATTTGGCCCTGGACCCCCCTGCCTCAACCCTCTCAACTCCCCTCCCACCGCCAACCCTCCCCCGCCGCCACTGTCATCACCGTGGGCTACCTTTGCTGGCATGGGACCCCAATCCCCACCAGCCGAGGTCATCTTCTTCCCGCGAAGGCTTCGTTCTGTTTCTGACGTCCTGCACGTTGTACGTGCAGGACGTCAGACTCACAGAAACAGAACGAAGCCATTTTGCAAGGTAGCCCACGGTGACAGCAGTGTCAGGGGAGGGTTGGCGGGGGGAGAGTTGTCGACAGGGATCGTCAAAGTTGGTGGTGGTGGTAGCTGCGGCGGCGGCGGGGGGGGGGGGTCGGCGAAGGGGGGCGTCGGTGCTGGGGGGGGCTAAAATGTGCCCCCTCACCTCAGGCTCTGGACCCCCCTCCCGCCTAAGTCTGGCTACGCCCCATGGCATGCACTTTTGTTTAGCATGCGCTAAAAATGCTAGTGTGCATCTAGCACACCTTAGTAAACAGAGCTCTAAAATTTTTAAGGTGTCTTAGGGGGTCTTTTACAAAGCTGCGCTAGCGTTTTAGTGCACACTAATGATTAGCACACGCTAAATGCTAGAGACGCCCATAGGAATATATGGGCATCTCAAACGTTTAGCACATGCTTATTTTTAGAGCACGCTAAAAACGCTAGCACACCTTTGCAAATGGGGCCCTTAACCAAATGCATGTTATTGAATGCAAATCCCCATCAAAATCCAGGGATCAGGTAAAGTTGCAGATGGAAATTTTCCTCCCTTAATCAGGCTGAAAAAACTACTCACTTGTACTTTGGCTTCTGAAAAGTGATTCAGGGGTCAATTAGGCTTACCTCTCTGGCACTTAAAATCCCCTCATAAAGCTGCGAATTAGAGGTTTGACACTCCGCTCCTTAATTGGCTCCCCTTGGGCATCCAGTTTTGTGAATCCAGCATTTACATATGGAGGTAACAAAATCAGCCACATATATGTGCAAAGCTCCTTTTTTAAATATATTTTTTGTAAAACGGTTGTTAGCACTGCACATGCTACTAACCATCTTTTTCCTGTGGATTTAGTATTTTACAAAAGTCTTTGCCTTGGGCAAGACTTTTGTAAAATACTTTGCAAATTTTGCATGCACTGACTTGGATATCCCCTGAGATTTAAAGCTTTAAATTTTTTGCTAGTACTAAAAGCAGATGCAAAAGTCCACAGGTAGTTTGTACCCATGACAATTTTCATAGGAAAATATGCATAAATGTTTGCTTTAAAATTTGGTACTCAGTCCACAAGTGAAAAGTATCTATGTCCTTTGTGCCAAGATGGGGAGCTTGAATAATGTCCACTTAGGACAGTCCAATGTTCTCTTCCCTCCCTCCTCTCTGTTCCCACATGCACATGTTCCCTATCCCCTGGACTTACAAACACAGCACTAGGCAGGTGGCTGATGCCGTGGTTTCAGTTTCTCAGAAACCTGTTGGCAGCTCAGCTTCGCTTCCTCTGCTACCATCACAGAACTTCTACTCATAATGAAAACAAGCAAGCATCAAGAACTTCCTGAGAGATGCAGCTTAGTTTCAGATGGAGGCAAAAAAAAAAATACTGTTTTCAGATCGTTGGGGTTTGTTTTTCTTTTTTCACCCACAGGTTCCTTTTTTCATACTGTTTTACAGGATGTGTTTTCAGTCCTTTTTACTACATGTCTCAGGTGTGACTCGAATAAATGCATCTTCACAGTGGACCACCATGAGTATTTATGTCATTTAATTTGATTGTATGCACTATTAATGCAACCACTTCTAATTAATAAAATATTATGGCACAAATGGGGTAATGCTGGGCTAAATATTCAAAGTAATTTAAATAGCCAGGAGAGGGTTTTGGCCATTTAAATCACATGTGCGAGGTTATCCTGGGTATTCAGCAGCACATAGCTGGTTAGTGCTGCCAGTGGCATAGCTATTGGTGAGCCTGGATGGGCACAGGCCCACCCAGCGGCAGAACCCTTCATCAACATCTCTCCTCCTCCACAGCACCCCAGCATCTACCCACCCATCGCTGATCCCCATCCCTACCTAGTGTACCTTACAGGTATCCCCAGCACCTGTAGTGATCCATTATTGCTGCCTAAGGCGGCCCCGCAGGCTTCCATCAGCCAGGTCCCGCCCTTGCTGATATAATTTCCTGCTTCCTGTCTAGTGGGATCCAGCCGATGGAACCCTGCGGGAGACTTGCACAGAGGCGGTTGTGACCCAGTCGGTGAGAGGAGGGTGCTAATGTACAGCACAAGTGGCAGGTGCAGGCGGACCTGAGCTGTGCTGGGGAAAGACCCTCTAAGTGGCCGTGGGGTAACCCCAGGTGGGTGGGTAGGTGCTTCGTCACAAAGATCATACCTGGATATTCAGTGCTGGGAGCCGCTCATGCCCCAGCATTGAATATCTGGAGTTAGTTCACTTTGCATCTGGAAGCGTCTTCCTAACAATTACTGCTGCAGGCTGGATATTGGCACCTTATGAAAGTGTGTCTCTGCCTGATATTTAGCACTATTTAACCGGTCAGAACAGGCGCTGTTTAACCAGTGTTTAACCAGCTATCTGCTGATATTCAGCGGGGCATAACCGGCTATCCTCTGCTGAATATCCCCATTTAGCGGCTGGCAGATAGCCAGTTATGTCATGTGATATAATCGGCTATCTACCAGGTTTGTTGGTTTTATTTAGCTGAGTCAAACCCTGATATATCTTTGGCCAGTTTAAAAATAGCCGGCTATATCTGAATATCGATATAGCTGGTTATTTTCAAACTTCCCGAGAAAAACCTGGTTATTCAATGCCAGTCACCGGAAACAGCCTAGCATTAAATATCCAGATTCATTAAATAGCCCGGCTACCTCTATCTATCTATCTATCTATCTATCTATCTATCTATCTATCTACTTATCATTTCTATAGCGCTACAAGGCATACGCAGCGCTGTACACCATATACAGAAGAAAGTCCTTGCTCAAAGAGCTTACAATCTAGATAAGACAGGTAAACAGACAGAATAATTAAGGGTAAGGGAATAAAGAAGTGAGGATAAAGGACAGGGTAAGTGAGTTAGGAGTCAAAAGCAGTGGTAAAGAGGTGGGTTTTGAGTTTGGACTTGAAAACGGCTAAAGACAGGGCTAGATGTACAGTTTTGGGATGACTATGGAATATCCATATCGGCGTTTACATCTCTCCAGAGACAATAATTGTCTACTTGACGGGCAGGTACAAAGGTCAAGGATAAACCTCAAACCCCCTCCCCCAACATGTCTAGCCTTACTCCCTCAGTCTGAATAGCAGGGTCTCGATGTTTAAGTGCCTATTCTATACAGCAGGGGTTCTCAATCCAGTCCTCAGGACAAGACCAGTCAGTCAGCAAGATTTGCTATGAATAAGAGATGTTAAGATATGTAGCAATTTGATATTAACACAATGTGGTGAACTGTTAACCTATTGAGATATAGAAATAATAGATTATTTAAAAACTGGAACCGATGAGGGTATTTGGTGGATTCATTGTTTTCTCCGACAAGATATTTTGAGGGAGCAGCCACAACTGACTGGGCTTAAAAATTATTTATTTTCATATATAATAGTGTTTGAGTGCTGTCATATGTAAAAAAAAAAATGCTTTACATTTGTTCATGCCTGGAATAGACTTCCCAAGCATGTATGTCTAACCCCGTCTGGCCGTTTTCAAGTCCAAGCTAAAAGCCCACCTCTTTGACACTGCTTTTGAGTCCTAACCACTGCTCACTTGCCTGTACCTTTTATCCCCTCCTCTTTAATTCCCCTTATCTCTTAGTTGTTCTGTCTGTTGCCTGTCTTATTTAGATTGTGAGCTCTTTGAGCAGGGACTGTCTTTTTTGTGTATGATGTACAGCGCTGCGTATGCCTTGTAGTGCTATAGAAGTGATAAGTAGTAGTAGTAGTAGTTCAGTGTTGGGAAAAGCTGCGATTGGATTTGCTTTTGTTAAGGTATTGAGCAACCATTACTTGGATTGTTTAGCTTGTTGGAAACTATGAGACCCTCTAATGGGTGACACAAACACAGACAAACAAATACACTTTCTGCTCCCCAGCTGTTAGAAGACTTTTGATTGGACCTCTAATATACATTTTATAAAATACAAGCACATAAGAACATAAGTGTTGCCATACTGGGACAGACCGAAGGTCCATCAAGCCCAGTATCCTGTTTCCAACAGTGGCCAATCCAGGTCACAAGTACCTGACAAGATCCCGAAGTACTACAATATATTTTATGCTGCTTATCCTAGAAATAAGCAGTGGATTTTCCCAAGTCCATCTTAATAATGGTTTATGGACTTTTCTTTTAGGAAATTATCCAAACCTTTTTAAAATCCTGCTAAGCTAACTGCTTTTACCACATTCTCTGGCAACAAATTCCATAGTTTAATTACTTTTTGAGTGAAGAAATATTTTCTCTCATTTATTTTTAATTTACTGCTTAGTAGCTTCATTGTCTGCCCCCTAGTCCTAGTATTATTGGAAAGAGTAAGCAAGTGATTCACGTCTACCCGTTCCACTCTACTCAGTATTTTATAGACCTCCATCATATCTCCCCTCAGCCATCTCTTCTCTAAGCTGAAGAGCCCTAACCACTTTAGCTTTTCCTCATAAGGAAGTCATCCTATCCCCTTTATCATTTTTGTCACCCTTTTTTGTACCTTTTCTAATTCTACTATGTCTTTTTTGAGATCTGGTGACCAGAAATGCACACAGTATTTGAGGTGCAATGGAGCAATACACCATGGAGCAATACAATAGCATTATAACATTTTAGTTTTCCATTCCTTTCCTAATAATTCCTAACATTCTATTTGCTTTCTTAACCGCCGCTGTTTACTGAGGGTTTCAACATATCATCAACAATAACACCTAGATTCTTTTCCTGGTCAGTGACGCCTAATGTGGAACTTTGCATCATGTAGCTATAGTTCAGGTTCCTTTTCCCCATATGTATCACTTTGCACTTGCTCACATTAAATGTCATCTGCCATTTAGATGCCCAGTCTCCCAGTCTTGTAAGGCCCTCTTGCAATTTTTCACAATCCTCTTGCGATTTAACAACGTTGAATAACTTTGTGTCATCAGCAAATTTAATATCTCACTAGTTATTACATACATAGTAGATGACAGCAGAAAAAGACCTGCACGGTCCATCTAGTCTGCCCAAGATAAACTCATATGTGTATACCTTACCTTGATTTGTACCTGTCTTTTTCAGGGCACAGACCGTATAAGTCTGTCCAGCAGTATTTCCCGCCTCCCAACTACCAGTCCCGCCTCCCATCACCGGCTCTGGCACAGTCCCCGTATAAGTCTGCCCTCCCCTATCCTAGCCTCTCAACTCTAGATCATTTATAAATATGTTAAAAAGCAGCGGTCCCAGTTTTTGCTGTGCACCAAAACCTCTTTTACCGCAGAGGGTAAAAAGACTGAAAAAAGAAATGGCCGGCAGTAAAAATAGTGCCAGAAATGGCGCACACTGGGGGCAGAATTACTGTTGGGCTGCTACGGTAGTTCCGTATTGGTGCACAGCAAGCCTATTAAAGAGCACCAACCCTTTAGTAAAAGGGCCCCTTAATCTCTCCACTATGGCCTTGTCTTCCCTGAGTGCCCCTTTTACCCCTCGTGTGTACTTCATACCTCCACCCATGCTCTGCTCTGCCCAAACTATGTCTTTGAACACACCTACACCTGGATCACTTAAAGGTACAAGCTGACCAGGGCAGATCCAGGATGGCAGACGCACTCCACTACGCTCTTGTTTTGCCTTGAAAAAGTTCCTCTGACTGCCCCAATGGGTAAAAAGTGGAAAGGATCACAGTAGTAACCTAGTGGTCGGTGCACTGCACTGTAGAAAAGGTGACCCAGGCCCATATCCCACTCTAACTGTTGCACTTGTGGTGAAGTGTGAGCCCTCCAAAACCCACCAAAAACTAATATACCCACCAATGTTCCCTCTAAACAGAACATGTGGTTGGGGGGGGCACGTGAGCGTGGAAGGGCCCATCCAAAATACTGAGTCTGGCTATGCCTCTGATCTGTTGGTGAATGATAAGCTGGCAATGTACTAAGATGAACTCTGATAGAAGAGGTTTGAAGCCCAAGGGGATATAAATACTGCAGAATCATCATAGGAAAACAAATGACAATGTCATGGCTGTTAGCAGAGCACCACATTTGTCTCACAGGTTTTCAAGTAGCAATCAAGATGCCTTGAAATGACAGAGGAATGCCAAGACTAGACACTAACAATGGCTCAATTTTCGGGCTAGAGGCTTAAGGTCTGGATGAAGTCAGTCCTCCTGTTGAGTAATCAGTGCTGGGAATTTAAACCATTTTGAAAAAGAAATAGAACTGCAAGGTTGTGAAGGAGAGAGTATTGGTTTGGTCGAGGCCAGTAGGACACTGAGAATCATTGTGCAATGGCTTTGCAACTTGCACTACACTCTCTGTATGAGTGGAATTGAACGGTAGGTGCAGAGGAATGACTAAATCCATGGAATTGTAAGGGCATCTGCTGTAAGTCAAGGGAGAAGGAAGAATGAAGCAGTAAAGAGGAAGCTTTGTGTTCTCTTCATTAGCAAAGAAATAGATTTGAGATGTTCCCCAGCCTTGAAAGATGGACATTCTGGACTGAGGGACCATTCATGAGGTTACAGAAGTCTGCTGAGTCTGTTAGATATGTAAGTAGCCTGTATCTGTGAAGTTGGCTATGGCAAACTCCAAGATTCCAGTTGCTTCTCAGCAGTGACAAAGAGAACCTGAGCCCCCTTGCTTGTTCATATAGATCATTTCTAGTTGATTATCCATTTGAATCAGTACAGAGTAGCTGTGAAGACAGTGAAGGAATACTCATTGGGCATAGAAGATTGCCCTGAGTTCCAAATGGTTGATGTGGAGAGTTGACCTGTATCATGACCACATTCCTTGGGAATGCTGATTGGCTAAATAAGCTCCATGCCCTCAATTTGAAGCATCTCTAGTGAAGACTAACTGATATTGCCATAGTGAAAAAAGCTCACCTACTGCTAGGTTGTATTTGTTAATCTGCCAATTTAGGGGAAGGCAAATCTGGGAAGTCAGACACAGTATGACAGAGAGAGGTTGGGAGCATTAATTTCCACTAAGGATACCACGTTTTCAGATGAGCTAAGAGTACAACATGGAGAACTGGTTATGTGCCCCAGCATCTGTAGGTAAGCTGTGGTCATCACCTGATTATATATGTTGAACATGGGCCTTGAGCATTGGATCCTGCCCTCTGGAAGAAATGGTCTGGTCTGGGTAGTCTCCAAGACAACTCCTATAAAAGAGATGGCGTAGGTTGGATAATGTGTTGATTAAGAAGTTGGATTGTTCTCTGTAGAAGAATTAAAACCTGTGACTGTGACTGTGACTGAACCACTAGAAGCCATTCATCCAGGTTTAAAAAAAAAACTAGAAGGCTGTGTCTGTGAAGGTAACCAGTTGCCACAATGAGATATGTATAAGGCACAATGTCCAGGTATAGAAAAACTAGATAGCTGTGTCTTCAGCCAGTTGCCACAGTGAGGCATTTTGAAAACACTGAGAGATGAGAGGCCCTTGAACTCATTTCAAAGTGACTTATGCTAGAAATGATTGGATTGAAGGGAAAACCTGAGGCATTTCTGCAAAAAAGATGGATTGGAATATATGCGTATGCAACTTTAAGATCCATGGCACAAATTCAGTGAACTTTTTTGAATAGAGGAAGAATTGAAGGAATGCTCGTCATTTTGAATTTCTCTTTAGGAAGGTAATGATTGAAGTCTCTGAGATTGAGGATAGGATGTAAACCTTTTGTCTCTTTTGGAATGAGAATGCATCTTGAGTAAAACCCTCAATTCCTCTCCTAAGGTGGGACAGGTTCTATGAAGAATAAGTGAATCTCCTCCTGCAAAACGGCTTGAAGGAGATTTTGTCCCTGGCAGAGGACCATCCAGGGCATGGCTGGTGAATCTGAAGTGACCACCATTCCAAATGTTGGAAAAGGCCCACGTATCCATGGTAATTTTCTGCCAAGCCAATAGAAATAACTGTACCCTTCATCCTACAGGTAGAGCAAGATGAATGTTTTAAAGAGACTGTTTTAAAGAGTATAGTGAAAAAGAAAGCTGTGGCTTAATTTGGGTACAGAGATCAATTACTTAGGTTGAGCTATGTCCCTTTGTCTAGATGCATATGCTGGAGCTCATCGCACCTGTTGAGGTTGTTTTGGTAGTAAAACCTCTTTTTGCAATAATAGCCAAGTCTGAACTGGTTGAATAAGATGTATCTAGCAGTGGTGGCCAATGTAAAGAGCTGAACAGCTGAGAAATGCTGTAGAAGCCAGTCAGGTTTTCAGTAAACCCACAATGAATATACACAAGATAGATTTCCATACAGTGGAAGTGGTGTATGCAAATTTAGTTCTTGCTTATTCATTGTGGAAATCCTAAAAACCTGACTGGCTAAGTGTATCCTGAGGACTGGGATGAGAACCCCTGCTGTAGAGCAATTGCCTATAATCATGTGCACAGTGTCCTTAACGTTTTCCAAAATGTGAATCTCCAGTACATGGAGCATCTTCTAACTTGAAGAAAATGTCTTCCCATAAGCCTGACAGCCATGCTAGGCATCAGGTGGAAATTGCAGAGAGACTCTAGCCAAGGGTTCAAAAGAATCATAAGCAATCCTGATAAGATGCATGCTACAGTCATCAGCTTCTGCAAGTATGGATGCCAGGGTCTCCTGGCTTGTGTAGAGAGATCTGGGAAGAAGACTTGCACTTAGTAGAAGGCAGTATGCATATATTGCATCACATAGAGCTCGTAAGCATAGAACATTGCCTCTTGAAAAACTTTCTTTTGATGTGATCCTTCAATCTAGACTTTTTCCTAGGGGGTGTATTAGAAAAATGTCTTCAATTTTTGATTTTCCACATCACCTCTTCCATGACTACTTAAAAATGTGAAAACTGGACTTTATTGAATCCTGGAGATGGTTGGACCTTGTACTTCATATCCAAGCATTCAGAGACTGACTGAATAGAGAGTGAATTTTGCCACGTGTGGAATTGTTGGTCCTTGAGCATTCCAAATATAGGTACCACAATTTTGTCTTCAGGGCCACTATATATTTTAAAAGGCCATAGACATCTGAATTGGGCTCGTACCTCTTTAGATATCTCAGTGACAAACCTTGGACGTAAAATGTCCTTTTATAGGAACTCATTCCTTGAAGGTGGAGAAGGGTCAGAAGGATAGATCCCTCCTCCTCATGCTCCATCGAGGATAGACATGTATCAAAAGGATCTAGGACCCAAATAGGAAACTCTATGCACAGTCATATGACCAGAAGAATGTGATGGTTCTTTATGTCTTCAAATGGGTGGGAATGCTCAGGCAACTGAAAAGATATCAATGAGGACGATTCATTGGCTCTGTAACCAATGCAGGTACCTTAGGAGTAGGACATTGTACAAATGATTGCATAATGGTAGAACATTCTACACTGAAGGAACTGATAGCAGGATTGGATGACTCCACTCCACAGAAGAGGCACTGACCCTGCCCTGAAGTTTTTCTACAGTGAGGGATTCCAAGTGCCTCCTTCTATCAGAAGGAGAATCTGTGCAGATCTGTTTGCACATAGCTAGCACTTTGGCTGGAGCTGATGCAAGCAGCTTCTGCACAGGAGGCTGGAAGTGCCCGCGAAGTGGCTGTGCTCTGAATTTAGATACCTCAAGGGTTTCTACCCTTTTAGTGACTGGACTCTTAAGGCCACTGTGCTGAGAGGTCAAAGCATTTCCATGGAAGTTTCTCGACTAGTTTGCTCAGGCTCAGAAGCCTTTTTGTGAGATTTTGACACTTCTTTCTACATCCAAATGCTCTCTGAGTTGATTGAGATGATTTCTTCATGCTCTTGGACACATTCAAGAAAAAAGGTTTACAATCTTTTTGGTTTTGTTCAAGACCGAGGCACAAGAGACATTTGGTGGGTATACTGAAATTCAGAATTTTTCTGCCAAAAGTTTGACTTAGGTGGCGTGAGTGAGAAGGAAGAAATATAATAAACTTGATGAAAAATATTGGAGAGCTTTGTGTCATATCGATTCAGTTAAGCCAAAAGACATAACCAAGGTCTGAGGCTATCACTGCATGGGGGAAGGGCCATGCACTTTACACTAAAGTTCTGAGCTGTGGGAGAGCAGTTCATCTGTTCGTGAGCCTGACTCAATCCTACTTTTTGATGGAAAATGACATATATGCACAAATAAAACTTTATAAAATTATCCCTTAGAGTATACACTCACAGTTGCACCTTCAGAGCAGGTATAAATTTATGTGAAAACATCTGTGTACTCCTGGGGGGTTATAAGAGAAGCAGATAGATGCCTATGTTGCCTTTTAAAATAGACCAAAAATACCTTTTTAGACTTTTCACATAAGCACACTGCTACAAAATTAACCCCTACTTGTACAGGAAAGTTTTTAATAAGCACCCAATATTCCCTTCTACAATTCTATGTTGGAAAGCATTTTTGAAGTCATGTCTCTGCATGCTTTCCCAACTTGTTTTACTTCCAGAACATGTTATAAAGTATCATGCAATTCTTATGAAATATAATTTTGTTTTCATAAAAACCAGTACAAAAAATGCTTGTTTCATTTTGAACACTGGAGATTTCATGAAAATCAGTTCAATGTACCGATTATGAATTATTTGTTTAACTTGCTTATGATTCAGCCAACAGCCATCAGTGAATGTGGCAAAGTTCAATTTCATTCAGTCCTGAGTATTACTTGCAGAGCCCCTAACACCTCTTTGAGCCTTTCACACCTGCTCAGTCATCTAATCTCATAAATGTTTGCAGTATCTGGTCTAGGTCTGTGCAAAGGGAAAATATTCCAGCTGGCTCTTAGCACCTACTCCTTCAGAAATTCAGTCTGTACTGTAGACTGTAAAACTTCCACATAGTTCACCGACATGTAGATTAGATTAGGTATAATGGTATTGTCACATACCATACAGAAAAGCAGATTGCTGCCAAACCTGGGTGGTGGGTGGATTGAAAAAAAAAAAAAGAAAAAAACAGTGATAGAAGAAAGAGGCATTAGATCTTGCTAAGAGAGAAAGGGCCTAGGTACCTTGGTACAAAAAGGTCCAATCTTTTTTAGGAACCAACCTACACATAGAGGGTAAGTTTGTAGCAGGTTGTCTCTGGAGTTCAAGTAGGTGCCTATTGTTGAACGTATTTTGTAAAGACAGATAGGCTTCTATGTCTTTACATAGGAGCCGACCCTGTGGGTGCTTGAGCACCCCCGATATTGAGAATATTTCCTGCATGTGTCCAGAGAGGGGTTATTTCCATTGGGCTTAGCACCCCTAATAATTGTGAAAAGTTGGCTCCTATGTGTCTTCATAAAATATCAGCACAACACCTGCTGACTACGATCAGGCCGTGTACATTTATACCAGCTTGGAAGCAGTTTTGAATGCACACAGCTTAAATATGTGCATAGGTTCATATTTTAGAACCTACACGTGTGCTATGCAACTTTGCCCAAACTTCTCCCCTGCACACACCTACACCAGCTGAATTATTTATTTATTTATTTATTTATTTGTTTGTTTGTTTGTTTGTTTGTTTGTTTGTTGCATTTGTATCCCACATTTTCCCACCTTTTTGCAGGCTCAATGTGGCTTACATGGTACCGTAATTGGCGTTAACCGATTTTGGTATGAACAAATACAAGTTGCGATTAATATCAAGGTGATATTATGGTAGAGTGAGATACATGTACGGTAAAGACAATTGGGGAGAACTTAGAGAGGGAAAGGAAGAGTTAGGATATGTCCGTTAAGATCTTTGGTTAAGTTGTGTCACAGATGTCCAGGTTTTTTATGTTGGGTTGGTGGGGTATGCCCTTCTGAATAGTTCTGTTTTTAGTGCTTTCCAGAAATTCATGTGGTCGAGTGTGGTTTTTACTACTTTTGGTAGTGCGTTCCACAATTGTGCGCTCAGGTAGGAAAAGCTGGAAGCATAGGTGGATTTGTATTTGAGTCCTTTATCCCCCAATATTCAGTGCTGGGCCATGTCTGGGCACTGGTACAGAATATTGGGGGCTAAATGTGGGTGGCAGAGGCATAGCCAGGTTTTGACATCAGGAGGAGAAGACTTTTATAAAATAGGCACCAGTTGGTGTTGGCTAGGTGGCAGTGTTGGTGTTGTTGCTCAGGTGCAGTGGCTGTGGCCAACAACAATGATTTAACACAGGCTGCCTCTGCTGTGTCCATCCTACGAGGAAAACAGGAAGTTACATCAGGAGACCGGCCAGAGCAGGCAGCCTGTCTTTTTAACTAGAAGTATAAATATTCAAATTGTGACCATCACCTCAGAGACAGCACACACACACACACACACACACACACACTCCTACTGCTGTTCTGCAGAATGTGAAGACCACTAGTCCTGAGTATTTTTACTTTGTGTGACAAGGACCCCCAAAGGCAGCCCTTACCCTAGAACCTACTTTCAAATAGGGCCACCACCACCCACTTTGTGAAATAACACAAAATTCTGCAAGAAGACACTCAAAACCTATACTGAAATTTTACCACACCATAACAGCCCTAAAACACTTATGAAAAGACAGTGATATAAATATTATACTGGGCCCCAAAGCACCAATATATCGGCTACTGGGAAACTGGAACAAGCTGGACTGTTACAGATTCCTACACAGATACTATATGCTACCACGGGGGTGGGCCACCTCAGTCTTTGAGAGCTAGAAACTGCAACCCAGTCGAGGTGTCAGGATTTCCCCAATGAACATGCATGAGATCTAGTTCGATGCAAATAGATCTCATGCATATTCATTGAGGAAATCCTGAAAACCCAACTGGGTTGTGGCCCTCGAGGACCAAGGTTGCTCACCCCTGTGTTAGCAGAATCCTTCACCTTCGAATATGGACAAACCCTCATCTGATACAAAATAGGGGACCACAAAAAAACATGCAGACAGAACCTGAAATGGAGACCTCCAAGAAAACCAGACTCTTTAAGCAGGGCAAGAGAAACAGAAATGAAATTTTCCCTGTACTTTGTAAAATAAAATAACAAAGCAGGCACATCTCAGTAATTAAAAAGTATTAAATAAAAATACATATTATTTCTTTTCTACCTTTGTCATCTGGGAATTTTGTTTTTCTAATTAAGTTGGTCTCTGTCTCTTTTCCACTTTCCATGAGTCACTCTTCTCCCAAATTCTTTTCTAGATTGACCTTTCCATTTCTTCTCTCTTCTACCTTTCCCAAATCAGGACACTAGCCTCTCCTACCAATTGTCTTAAGAGATATTAGACAGTTGAAACATTTTCCCCTTACATTCATTGACCTTAATTTTCTTATCTTGTTGCACTGTTTCTATCATGAACCCATACCACCACCGAAGCTGAGATCCATGACTCTGCATTTTATGAATGGAGATTCATGTATATTTGTATGAAATGGTACTAACGTTGTATGGCATTATAGATAAGTAACTTAAATAAGATTTAAGTATGAAATAAAGCATAATTTTAATCCTGCAGCAGATCTCCCTCTGGTCAGCTATCTTATTTAGACAAATCTGGCAAAAATTAATTCAGGTGCAGCGCTCTTACCAGGCTAAGAACAAGCTGTCCCCAGTTTGCAGCTCTTTGAAACACACCAAGGAACTGTACATCTTAAAATATTCCCAAACACATCCTAGGGTCCCCACGGCCAGTCAGGATATGCACAAGATCAAATTTGCACACCTCGGAAACCTTGTATATGCAAATTTACCTCATGCATATTCATTCTAGATACCCAATTTATTTATTTGGATTTATTTACCACCTTTTTGAAGGAATTCACTCAAGGCAGTGTACAGTAAGAATAGCAATAGGCAATTACAGCACAATACGTAATAGAACATTTTAATTGATAGTGAAGGGTAAAGCAAAGATGGAACATATAGATAGGTAAGAGAGTAAGAAGAGTTAGAAAGTAAGGTGACTGATTTAAAGAAAGTTGCACATGAGATCAGAGAGATGGTTAAATATTATTTCAGCTAGGGTAGGAGTGGATTTGCTGTGGCATGTCTGGGGCTTGTTTGGGGGAAATTCTAATACAGAGTAACAGAATGGAAATATATGAAAGCTGGCAGAAAGCTTCCTCAGACCTGGGAATTGAGCAGAAATTCCTGCCAGCTTTTCCCCCCAGGCCTCTAATCACTTTTTATTTTCCTCAAAGCTAGGACCTGATGTACTGAGGCTTTGTCCCCATTCTGTATCTAGATGGGGGGGGGGGGGCATAAACAGAAATAGTACCCAGAAAAGAAGTCTTTGTTTTGTGTTACCTCAGGCCTCTCTTAGAATAGTTTAATCTCTTTTCTCCAGGCTTTCCCCTAGCCTTTCACAGCTCTGTCTACTCTGTTCCATTCTGACTGTGGAGGTGAGGAGCGGGAGATAACAGCAGGATTACTACTTCTAATTTAGCAGAGTTACAGTGAATGTTTGGGGGAAGTGGTGAATAGAGACGATTACTTACAGCAGTGGCATAGCCAGAAGGCAATTTTTGGGTGGGTCAACAGGTTGGATGGATGGGCACTAGAGAAAAACCTGCCACCTGCTATGCCCTGCCCACGCCCCTACTCCTACCGCACACCTACCCCACTCCCAATAACTTCAATGGGAGTAGCAGTGCTGGCCTCAGTGGCTACAGGCCACATTGAGAGCTAGGGGAAATATAAGAGGGTGCACTCTTCATCCTCCACTGAGCCACAGTCCGCCAATACACATATGCTTCCCCCAAATATTACAGTGGGGCCCTAAAATATCAATACATCTATGAAGAAAACTGAACAAGCCAAAGTACTGTAGAATACTACATAGAAAATTGATGCTAACAGAATACTTTGGTCACACACACAGAACACAAATGCCAAATACAGAATAAGTGACCACAAACCATAAACAAATTAAATCAAAATCCCAAGAGGCCAGACCTTGCATTTAGCACAGCACAGAGAAATACAAAGAGATGCATTTTCTCCTATACTGTGCAAATATGATAGCACATGCAAGAGACAGTGTTAAGGGAGGTACAACTAGGGCAACTGCGTTTGGCCCCCTAGCCAGAGAGAACCCCAGTCCAGCTGAAGAAGGTGCAGCCTGTTAGTAAGCTTTGGGGTCCCCTCCTAAATATCTGCCTTGGGCCCCAGCCATATATTCTAACACCAGCTCTGGCAGGATGTACATTTCAAATCTGACATATTCTAATCACAAAATAGAAAAATAAAATTCTTTTTTCTACCTTTTGTTGTCTGCTCATTTTATTTTTCCAAGTCATGTTAGTCCCAGGCTCTGGTTTCTACATCTTTCTGTCTTCTCTTAACTCACTCACCAAGATCTCATGTCCATTTGATATTTCTACTCTCTCTCTCCATGTCCCCTATCCATTTTCTTCCATCTCTTCACCTCTATCTTCCTTCTTGTTTAGTATCTCCCTTACTCCGTGTCCCTATATTTCTCTGTCCAGCTTCTCCCCTCTCTTTGTCCCCAGTGCCATTATATCTCTATCCTTGCTGACCCTACCCCATCCAGCTTCTCTCCCTCTCCCTCCCTCCCCTTTCCAGCATCTGGTTTGGTTGCTTGATTCTCTGCCTGCCCGCCCTCCCTTCCTCCCTCATGCTATAGGTTTAGTATGTGTTCCCTTTTCTTTCATCTCATTGGTCTGGTATCTCTGTTTCCCTTCCCTCCCTCTTTGTGCTGTACCAGCAGTTCTCCCCCTTCCCTCCAGTTCTCCATCCCCTCGTCCTCCCACAACCAGCAGCTCTTGCCTTACCACCCAGATTCCCTTCTCCTCTTCCTCCAGCAGCTCTCTCCCTTCCATCCAGTCCCCTCCTCCTCCTCTTCCTCCAATGTCCAGCAGCTCTCTCCCTTCCCTCCAGTCCTTTCTTCTTCTTCCTCCCATGTCCAGCAGCTCTCTCCCTTCCCTCCAGTCCCTTCTTCCTCTTCCTCCCATGCTCAGCAGCTCTCTCCCTTCCCTCCAGTCCCTTCTTCCTCTTCCTCCCTTGTCCAGCAGCTCTCCAGCCCCTTCCTCCTCTCCCTCCCATGTCCAGCAGCTCTCTCCCTTCCATCCAGTCCCCTCCTCCTCTTCCTTCCTTGTCCAGCAGCTCTCCAGCCCCTTCCTCCTCTCCCTCCCATGTCCAGCAGCTCTGTCCCTTCCCTCCAGTCCCTTCTTCCTCTTCCTTCCTTGTCCAGAAGATCTCCAGCCCCTTCCTCCTCTCCCTCCCATGTCCAGAAGCTCTCTAGCCCCTTCCTCCTCTCCCTCCCATATCCAGCAGCTCTCACCCACTTTCCTTCCAGGCCCGCGCATCCAACATCCTTCGCTCGCTGTCGCTGCCTTTTCTCCCGTGGCTCCAGGTATGGCCATCTGGGAGGCAGCATTCAGCATTGCCTGCCTGCCCTGAAATAATTCTTCTCCCCAGGCTCCGCTGCATCGGTCCCCGCATTCTCTTTTTTGCCCGTCACGCAGCACTGCCATTCACACAGGCAGCTCCACTCCCCCCTGCCGCACCCATCCGGCCCTCTCTGATGCACTTCATGTTTATGTAGGGCCAGATGGACGCTGCAGGGGGGAGTGGAGCTGCCTGTGTGAATGGCAGCGCTGCGCGACGGGCGAAAAAGAGAACGCAGGGACCAGTGCAGCGGAGCCTGGGGAGAATTATTTCAGGGCAGGCAGGCAGGCAACGCTGCCTCCCGGACGGCCGTACCCGGAGCCGTGGGAGAAAAGGCAGTGACAGCGAGCGAAGGATGTTGGATGGGTGGGCCTGGAGGGAAAGTGGCTGGGCCTGGACCCATCCAGGCCAACCCGTGGCTACACCCCTGAACATGAGGCTCCCTCTAGCAGCTCCAAATCCTTCCCTTTGCTGAGCCTTTCCCATGTAACTAACAGCAAGCAAACTGCAACAGAGAGGGAAGGACCCGGGTCTGGCCAGAGAGAGCCTGTTGCAATTGCTGCAGAGAAGGCTCTGTGCTGCCTGAATTTAACAACCAGCTCGCAAATGTTTTTGGAAAAGATAACCAGCTCCTGCACACTGTAGCACATAGGCGCCATTTTCTTTGAAAATCTGTTTTGGGGAGCACTGTTCCTCCTGTGCCCCCCCCCCCCCCCGGCTACGCCTCTGTGGGGCGAGTAGCTTACGCAGGCTAGGCCGATATTCAGCCAGGGCCGCATAAGAGAGTTATGTGGGTCCTGGCTGAATATTGGGCTGGCACCTGAATAACTTTTAGTTGCTAGATCTCCCTCCCAGCCCCTCTCCTTTCCTCCCACCCACCAGCCCGCACCAAGTTTAACCACCACATCATTGCCCCCCAAACCCCAGTGCTCACAAGTAAGGCCCCATGGCCTTCCTTTTAATCTCTGGTGGTCCAGGGGGTCATTGTGGGCAGGAGCACATCACGCTCACTCATGCCCCTAGTGGCTGGCTTCAGAAAATGGCTGCCACAACCTCTCATGGCAGCCTCATGGTACTACACAAATAATGTGAGCTGCTGCAAGAGGTTGTGACAACCGTTTTCTGAGGCCAGCCGCTAGTGGTAGGAGCTAGAAGGCTGTGCTCTTGCCCCTAAAGACCCTCTGGACCACCAGGGATTAAAAGGTAGGCCGAGTTTGGGGTTTGAGGCATTAAACTTGGTGTGGGCTGGTGGGAGGATGGGAGAGAAGGAAGGAGGGGGATCCAGCACTTTAAAACATTTTTTTACAGTTATGCGGGTACCGGCATGATATTCAGTGCCAGCACCCACAATGCTAAGCAGCCTAATTTAGGACTGCTCAAAAGCTGGAAGAAATGAGCAGGTTCTCAGTCTTGCCTTGATGCTGAGAACAGTGGAGGTACTGAAAAAAAAAAAACTCATTGGGTGTCATTTTTAAATCCTTGCAGTGTTTTCAGGGCCACAACTACTAGTCAAAGGGACATTCACCATAGAGTTTCCCTTTGAAAATACTGGGATCAGTGGCGTTATGGTTTGGTTTGTAACTGTGGATTTCCAAGTGTAAAGTTGGCACTGTAAATGAAATCCCCAAGGTTTGATTGAAATGCAGGTAATTGGGCACTTATGCTAATTGCCTATGCTATCCCTCTACAGAAGGAGAGAGGAATGTTTAGGCTCTGACTTTGTCTAGGTATCTGCTTCCAAGTAACCACTCTATGGAAAACCACTCCCATGCATTGCTAGCCATAGTGTCTTCCCTGCCTTGGCATTTATATCAAAGGCAGAGGAGTGTGGTAGCCGTGTTAGTCCACTCTTAAGGTTATCAATAGAAATCAAACAAAATAAAACATGGAAAAGAAAATAATATCAAAGGCACAAAGTGATTCTTTCTATGGAGGGCCAGCTTTTCTCAGAGCTGAAAAGGTAGCATTAACTGCTGTCTACTAACTTCAGGGGATTCCCTCCTTTAGAAGTTGGGATAATAACCTATTTCCATTCTTTTCTCTTACTGTACACATATACTGCCTTTTTCAAAAAGACCCCAAGCATGTGTCCTGGTATGTTTTACGCAGAGCAGGACAGCTTTATACACTGCTGCTTTATTTATTTATTTATTTATTTATTTGTTACATTTGTATCCCACATTGTCCCACCTTTTTGCAGGCTCAATGTGGCTTACATAGTACCGTGAGGCGTTAGCCACCTCCGGTAATGAAACAAATACAGTGATGTTATGGTCAAATGATATTCATGTATTACAGACACATTAGGGAGTTATATAGTGTTCATTACGAGCTTTGGTTTCGATTGTGTTGTAGGGTTCACGCACTTAAGTTGGGACAGTAGGGTATGCCTTTCCGAACAGGTTGGTCTTTAGTGATTTCCGGAAATTAAGGTGGTCGTACGTTGTTTTCACGGCTTTCGGTAGTGCATTCCACAGTTGCGTGCTCATATAGGAGAAGCTCGATGCATACATTGATTTGTACTTGAGTCCTTTGCAGCTAGGGTAGTGAAGATTTAAGTATGTTCATGATGATCTAATTGTGTTTCTGGTTGGCAGGTCTATGAGGCCAGTCATATATCCCGGGGCTTCGCCATAGGTAATTTTGTGGACCAGGGTGCAGATTTTGAAAGCAATACGTTCTTTGATTGGGAGCCAATGCTTTCCTTTGGTGGGTTGGTACAGCTCAGCAGAGCACTAGCAAAACTCTCAGGTCAGCTACGCTGCAATTATTTTGGTAACAGAGGATGTCTGGAGGGAACTGAAATACCAACTACAGGCTTTCTCACAAAAATATATTCAGATTTTTCAGTTACCCCAGAGGAGGAAACCCTTAATATGTACATCTTAAGCATCCAGGTTTACAGTAAGGGTATAGGAAGACATGCTCTTCTTGACTGAATAAAATGAAAAATTATTCAACCAGTTACAGGCGTGCCTCACATCTGAATTGTTTATGAATTCAGCTTCGACTCAGTGACCAGGTGAGGATAGTTCTTTACCTAGAAGCCTATTATGAAGTAACTGAAGTGGAGCAACATAGAATGGCAGGAAGACATACCAGACGTTAATAAGCTAAATGGCTTGTCAGCGACAAATGCAGATTGTTTTATGAACCTGTTGAAGTTCATAAAACACATAACGTGCACCTTGGTACTTAATAAGACATTTACATTGATAACGCAAAAAGAAAAGAACTCCCAATTTCAACACTGCTGGTTTCAAAAGAAGCAACTGTCTCCTTCTCTGCTGAGTGTCCTTAGACACATTTTATGCATTCTTGTATCCCTCTATTATCCAAAAACAAGTTTCAGTTCAAAGTGGCATACAATTTACATTTTGGTGGAGTTACAATAGTGTTTTGCGATGTTGAGAGGGCATCTATAGTTCGTGTGGAAAGAGCTGAACTTTTGCATTCATAAAAGTAGTGTCTGTAGAACGGAAAAACATCCGGAGTAGCCAGTCCCTTTCTGGGTCTAGTACACAAGTCACTAATAACATAGCAACCACAGGGTCAGAGTCTGGTCTTTGTAGAAAATCTGTCCAGTCCCAGATCCACCAATGATGGAGGCGACAGAAATTTGCTCTGATGCTATGCTACAATACTTCATGGCATTTTCTAGCTCTGAAGGGCCTTGGTGTCTGTTGCTATGTTGGGCAGGATCAAATCAGATATGATGTTTTGATGTGGAGGCTGAGTTCTGGGGCAAAGGGAGCTTGCTCATCCAACTTATCACAATTAGCAGTGCAGAAGTAATATACCCTGTAGGCACCTAGAATGCTTCAGAGGCAGGTGGCGCCTTATAGACCAGGGGTTCTCAATCCAACCCTTGGGACAAGCTCAGCCAGTCAGGTTTTCAGGATACCCACAATGAATATGCATGAGATAAATTTGCATGCATTGCCTCCATTGTATGCACATCTATTTCAAGCATAATCGTCATGAGTGTCATGAAAACATGACTGGCTGAGTATGTCCCAAGCACTGAGTCAGTCCTTGGGAAACACTCAGTCAGTCATGTTTTCATGCTGTTATAGACTAACCCCCCCCCCCCCTCACACACACACACACACACCACACACACACGCACACACACATAGCCAGTCATGGTTTCATACTGTTATAGACAAAACCTCCCCCCACACATGTTTTCATACTCTTATAGACTAAAGCCCACACACACATGTTTTCATGTTGTTATAGACTAAGGCCCCCACACACGTTTTCATACTGTTATAGACTAACCCCCCCCCCCCCCCCCCCCCACACACACACACACACACACACGGTATTCAAAAATATTCAACTGGCCAAGATCGGCACCTGGCCAGTTAAGTGCCCTATAACCAGTTATCCAGTGATATTCAGCGGGAAATAGGTGGCCATCTCCCACTGAATACTACCGGTTAGCAGCTAGGAGATAGCCAGTTAGCTCAGCGATCATAGACATCTATTTGCCTATTTTCAGTCTCACTTTAGCGGCTATATTTGGCCACGTGAATATGTGGGATATCTTTGGCCGGTTAGAGGATAACTGGCTAAGACTGAATATCAACCTAGCCGGTTGTCTTCTAACTACCAAAAATAAACCAGATAGTCAATACCGGTCACCAGAAACGGCCCGGCGTTGTATATCCAGGTTTAGTAGTGACTGCGGGAGTTAGCCGGGATAATTTCCGTGGTCTGAATATTAGCCCCTAAGCAATTTCTAAGCTTTTGTGGACTAGAGTCCAGTTTTTATCATATTCTAATGGGCAATCTTGGTACTAACAGGTAACTGAGTGGCTCCATTTTTTTCCATGGAGATGCCCATCATCCCCTGGCCAGTCTTACAATTCTCTGTCGCTGATCACAGATTCAAATAGGAAACTCACTATCTGTGTAAAAGCTCTCTTTTACTTCACATAGGGTTGAACACAAATTTCTTTTGCACCTTTTATCCGCTCAAAACAATGAAACGCCAGAGATGGGTAGACTCATTTTAGATAGACTATAGACATCAGAATTGAGATGTCCAGGTCAGGACATGTCCAGTTCCAGTAGTATTTTAGATAAAGATCTGCTGATATGAGCCTTTTCTAAAATGCATGCAGAGAAGCATGTGTATGTACCGGCTACATGCAGCGGGGGGGGGGGGGGGGGGGGGGGAGAATTGGCAGCCATTTTACATTTATCAATGTGGAACCCATCAATGGAGGCATCTCAGCAACTTGCGCATGCAAGTAATTACATTTGCACATGTATAAAAGTATCTTAGACATTTAAATGCTGACACATGTGTATGTTAGTGTTCCCTCTAAGGAGCGGCCTACTGCATGCAAATTTTTATTTTTCAAGTAACGTAAAACATTTTAAAGAGTTTATTTGTAAACTTTATATTTAGATACATATGTGATGTTTATTTCTCCTTTTTTATATATGTAATATTTTTTTGTAAAATATTTTTTAATAGTAATACTTATTTTGTAGACTCCTGAGAAAGGCACTTTTTAGTGCCGAAACACAGCTGTGTCGAGTCGAGTTTTTCACTGTGTAACTTCCTGGAATAAAGGTTCGATTTACAATATACGTCTTCCCCGGTTTCTTGGAGGAGCCTTCCCTTCCTACTCCCTGCTGTGTGCGTTTCCTTGCGTAGGATCCTAGCGTACCTCCACCTTCTTGGTTGCATTTTCCTCAACGTAAAGCATAACCCATACATACATATGATCTTCTTAAATGGGGAACACATGTGATCACTTTGGTGCCACAGTCCAGCCCAAACCAGACCCTTGTCACCTGTATTTAGTTCAGATTTACACATGTAAATCCCAGTTTTCTACATGTATCCAAGAAATATATGTGAATGCTGGTAGTTACACATGGAAGTCATGAATAGGGTTTCTAAAATACAGGCCACAGCCATTACAAACAGGCAGCAAGCTTGTTGGCTCTTTGCTCTATAAGATTTAGTGAGTGTGTGGTACAAAAGCTGATGTGGAGCTTCGTACACCCCGTAGAGAGCTGCGGAGCAAAGGAAAACAGCAGCAACGAGTTTGCACTAAAATAATCTTATCAAAAACAATGTGCTGGAACTGATTAAACTATTCTTTACACCACACCTAGATCAATAATAACGATGTGTGTTTCAGCAAGTGTCAAGGTGTTTAGTAACTGATCAGTTATCATGAAACTGTTTGAAGTCCTCTTATTTTGCTGCTCGTGTTATTTCTTTCTTTTCCTCCCCCCTAGTCCTAATACTAGTCCCTTAACTTTGAACTCTCCCCTTCCCCCTGCACATACTCCAACTCTCCATCCTTCCCCCACTCCTCTACTGAGGGGGGAGTTCTTCAACTGTACTGCCGCCAGCGGTAGAGTTACCATATTTGCCGAGACACAAAAGAGCACAAAAAAATAAAATGCCACCCCACCCCGGCCCCAGCACCGCCTCTGCCCCAACACCACCCCCTGCCACACAGTCACCTTGACCCACCAAGAAAGCCAGACTCTCTAAGCACTGAAAATACTTGTAAAAGTAACCGAAATACATTTTCTACTGTACTCTGCTAAATACAAAATTAGAAAAGATATACATTTCCAAAAAAAAAGCAAACATTCATGAACAGCTTGTCCCCCTTTCCTTTCCCTCCCATCCATGAGCAGCATGTCCCCCTTTCCTTTCCCTCCCATCCATGAGCAGCATGTCCCCCTCTCCTCTCCATCCCCATGTATCCATGTGCTGCATTTCTCTCTTTTTCCATTCCCCCCTCCATGTATGTCCCCCTCATCAATCTTTTTTCCAGCCTCCCCCCCTTGCACCCACACTCCATCCACCTTTTTACAGCTCCCTTCCTCCCTTCCTCCCACCCACCTGACTCCATCCATCCACCTCCCTCCCCCAAGTCTCAGAGGTGCCCTCCCTAAACCTACTTTAACGTGCCCTGGTGGTCTAATGGCCTCTTCTGGGCAGGAAAGAACCCTAGTCTTTCCTGCCTGCAGCCACTGCTCCTTCAAAATGACTGCCAAGAAGTTGTGGCCCTGCAAGACTTCCGTGGATGTCCCGCAGATGTCTGCGGTGGCCCACACACCCATCCAGAAACCCAGACAAAAGCCACCCAGACCCCCATCAGTCCCCTGAAAAGAAGGACATATCTGAGGAAATCTGGAAGTATGGTAACCCTAGCTAGTGTAGGGTAGCGCTTCAAAATTGTGTTTTCAATTGCTAAGGACAGGCAGGTTCCCTAGAGTCCTGCAGAGTTTATATCCTTCACTTTTAAAAGTGTGATAGTGGAACAGCACCACCCACTGGCAGGACTGTAAGTGGAGGACTCCTTCTTACTTAGAGAGAACAGTACCCCCCTACTCTCCCAGCTTTTTTTGCCTTTCTCCGTCCCCTCTGATACCCTGCTGGCAATGCGACATGTGAAAAGTGCACTCAGATGTAGTGGTGCAGCAGCCCAATCATAGCAATAAATCACATGAGACATCTATTTTGGCAGCAGAATCTAAAGGAAGTAGAACAGTAGAGAGAGAGAGAGACACAGCCCAGACGAAGACTGACTTGTTTCATTGGAAACACAGGTGGCATTATTAGGACTTATCGCACCGGAGTTCAAGAGGCAGATAACTGAGAGATCAGAAGCTGGTTAGCTGGAATTGGTAAATCATAGCTCAGGAAGTAAATACTTACTGGCTTGTGCTTCATATCTCTCTCTTGGTTACTTTGCCTTTATTGAACTTTGGTTTATAAACATACCAGCTGATAAAAGCAGCCGATCTAAGATAACTATGTTCCTTCTTTTTATTAAATATGAATAAGGATGCATTAAATTAAATGTCTACAAAGTTACCAATAACCTTGCCTTAAACAGCTTTGGCTATAGATACCTGCCCCCTGTTTATTACTAGTAGATTTAAAGGGCACAGAGCAGACCCTAATGCAGCTGCTTCAGAGGGTCAGCCATGTTGAGTAGGGTTTGATAGCGTTGCTCCACTACCAGCAGTGTTTCCAAGGACTAAGGACCTGGCATCTCTAGGCTTAAGGAGTGGCCTAGTGGTTAGGGTGGTGGACTTTGGTCCTGAGGAACTGAGTTCAATTCCCACTTCAGGCACAAGCAGCTCCTTGTGACTCTGGGCAAATCACTTAATCCTCCATTGCCCCATGTAAGCCACATTGAGCCTGCCATGAGTGGGAAAGCGCGGGGTACAAATGTAACAAAAATAAAATAGATACTATTGGAGATTCTACATGGAATGTTGCTACTATTGGAGATTCTACATGGAATGTTGCTATTCCACTAGCAGCTCAATCAATTAACAGTTGCTATTCAACTTTTTTTTAAGTGAGGAGGAAAAAAACCTCTGTATTCCCGTTTCAGTACATACTTGTGTCTGTTAAACCGGGATGGAATCTTCATAGGCTAAAAAAAACCTCCTTATACCTTTAATCAACAAAACACATCAAACACATCACTTTTGACGAACACTTATCTTTAATGCCGTCCTTGCAGTTGCAATTTAGCTTCACTCTGATATGCCCGACGGGGTCCCGTTTCGCCGTACAGGCTTTCTCAAGGGAAACATCTCATGCTGCGATGTGAATCTGCTTAACAAATAAAAGCATGAATTAGCCCCTGCTCTGGTGCCACACTCCTACACTTAATAGCAATTTGTACTTTTTCTTCTGACCTGCTTACTAAGCCCTGCCGTGCTCATTATCAGAACAACACTGCCCTTGAAAATGGCGCCTTAAAACTACTCAACTCTGATGTCACTATTATATGATTGGCTGGCACCTTGTCTGAAAAACTTAAGACCAAATCTTAAAGGGCCCATGTTATAAAAACGTGGCCCATTGCATCATGGTATTCAAACCATTGGGCTCAAGAGACTTGAGTCTGAAGATCCACCTTTGTTCTGCTTGTAAGAGATGTTTAGCTCTATTGCCCCCCCCCCCCTGATATCCATTGTGACCTGATCGATTACTATGCAACGGAAATCAGCAAACTCGTGCTTAAAAGTGTTGCAATGGGCTACCAGGGGGGAACCCAATTGTTTTCTCTTTAAGCAGGATTTATGTTCTAAAAGTCTTGTGTGAAGTTGTCTGGTGGTTTTACCTATATAGATCTTAAGGCAGGGGCATTGTAATAAATAAACAACATGGTCTGATTTACAATTCGTGTAAGAGTTGATCTGGTATTTTACCAAATCAACAGGATTTACAAATTCTTTACATTCCAACAACATGTTGCAACTACTACAACCATTACATTTAGAATGCCCCCTTATCACTATGGAACTGGATCTCTCCTTCAATCTCGCTGGACTCAAATGTTCCTTTAAATTCTTTCCTCTGGAGTGTGCAATACGTAAAACCTTGTCAGTAAACAACGGATGAGATTGTACTATATCCCAGTTTCTACGTATAATATTGATAAAGGGGCATTCTAAATGTAATGGTTGTAGTAGTTGCAACATGATGTTGGAATGGTCCCAGCGCAGCTTAGCAAATGGGCCACTAAATTTTTGTACCTGGGCACTGGAGGATTACTTGGCTTGCCTAGGGTCACAAGGAGCTGCAGTGGGAATTGAACCCAGTTCCCCAGGATCTCAATCTGCTGCACTAACCATTAGACCTGAAAAAAAAAGAAAAGTACAGATTTATTCCTGAAATAAAGAATAGAACTTTTCCTACTTCTTACTCTTAGGAAGTAATTTTATGAGTGGCTTGATTGTGTGGAACAGCGTTTATAAGATCATTTATAGTTTCTAAAATTGCTTGGCGGTACTGCGTACATAAAAGTAGGCGCTCAGAAACATAACACCTCCTTTTTATGCAGTGTTTATGTAGAAATCTCTTGGAAGTGAAGAATGAGCAGAGCAGGGACAGGATTGGCACTTGTGTATGTGTTTTTTCCACTCTTCTTACCGGCACATTGTACTGCCGGTATGAAAGTGTAGGAAGAGAGTTTAGATTTAGAACATAAAAATTACTGCGCTGGGGTGACGTCAAACCAAAGGCCCATCTAGCCCAGCATCCTGTTTCCCACAGTGGCCGTGCCAGATCACAAGTTCCAGGCAGGATCCCAGCAAGTAGCAAGATTCCATGGTATTTACCCCCAAGGATAAGCAGTGGCCTTAATAACAGTATAACCCCTTATTTTTTAGAAAGCTTATGGACTTTGCTCATACCATTTTCACTTCTAGGTCAAAGCAATTACATTCAAGTACAGTAGGTATTTTCCTGTCCCAGGAGGGCTCACAATGTACGTTTGTACCTGTAGTTACAGGTGATACAGACGTTCAAATATTTGAAAGGTATTAATCCGCAAACGAACCTTTTCCGGAGATGGGAAGGTGGTAGAACGAGAGGACATGAAATGAGATTGAAGGGGGGCAGACTCAAGAAAAATGTCAGGAAGTATTTTTTCACGGAGAGAGTAGTGGATGCTTGGAATGCCCTCCTGCGGGAGGTGGTGGAAATGAAAACGGTAACGGAATTCAAACATGCGTGGGATAAGCATAAAGGAATCCTGTGCCGAAGGAATGGATCCTCAGGAGCTTAGTCAAGATCGGGAGGCGGGGCTGGTGGTTGGGAGGCGGGGATAGGGCTGGGCAGACTTATACGGTCTGTGCCAGAGCCGGTGGTGGGAAGCGGGACTGGTGGTTGGGAGGCGGGGATAGGGCTGGGCAGACTTATACGGTCTGTGCCAGAGCCGGTGGTGGGAAGCGGGACTGGTGGTTGGGAGGCAGGGATAGTGCTGGACAGACTTGTACGGTCTGTGCCAGAGCCGGTGGTTGGGAGGCAGGGCTGGTGGTGGGGAGGTGAGGATAGTGCGGGGCAGACTTATACGGTCTGTGCCCTGAAGAGCACAGGTACAAATCAAAGTAGGGTATACACAAAAAGCAGCAAATACGAGTTATCTTGTTGGGCAGACTGGATGGACCGTGCAGGTCTTTTTCTGCTGTCATCTACTATGTTACTATGTGACTATAAAATAGAGGTCTATAAAATAATGAGTGAAGTGGAATGGGTAGACGTGAATCGCTTGTTTGCTCTTTCTACAAATACTAGGACTAGGGGGCACACAATGAAGCTATAAAGTAGTAAATTTAAAATGAATCGGAAAAAAATATTTCTTCACTCAACGTGTAATTAAATTCTGGAATTAGTTGCCAGAGAATGTAGCGGGGTTTAAAAAAAAGTTTGGATGGCTTCCTAAAGGAAAAGTCCATAGACCATTATTAAAATGGACTTGGGGGGAAATCCACTGCTTATTTCTAGAATAAGCAGCATAAAATGTACTATTTTGGGATCTTGCCAGGTACTTGTAACCTGGATGGACCACTGTTGGAAAAAGGGTGCTGGGCTTGATGGACCTTTGGTCTGTCCCAGTATGGCTGTACTGATATGACTTGCCCAAGATCACAAGGAGCCACAGAGGGATTTCAACTTGGTTTCATTGATTCTCAGTCTACTTCTCTAACCACTAGGTAAGTTTGTGTGGGGGCTTTCAGGTAGCCTGTTTTATGAAGGCACAGAGGAGCATAAGTTGTCTTTATAAAATATGTATATCTGTGCCTTTCTTGCCAAGGCACCCTGTTATAAAATTATCCTATACTTGGGTATGTAAATTCAGATAGTATGTGCTTTGTGGTCTAGCACCAGTAAGAATTATCACATTAGTCAGCTGAACAATACTGAGATTCCAGCTGGAACTGTGTTTATCGTATGACTAAAGCTGGTTGAACAGGCCTTTAGTAAAGCTTCAGAAGTAAGCATCAAGTCCATGTCTTTAATTTTCAGCTGCCACATCAGATCAGCAGCAGCAGCCTCGGCCGTACCAGGGAGTCCGTGTCAAGGAGCCAGTGAAAGAGTTACTAAAGAGAAAGCGAGGATCCATTAACAACACGAATGCAACACCAGCAGCAACGGTGAGAGATAAAGACTGCTGTTCTTTGGAAGTGGCCAAGCGCAGCCCTATGGTTTATGATTTATTGAATTTAATACACTGTCTTTCCTTACAAAATAACAAGGTGGTTTACAATCAAGGAATAATACACCACATAGAAAACAGAAAAAGGAACACCAATATCTTAGTGCAAAGGGTAGGAAAAAGTTAACGAGCAAACAAAAAAAATAATACAGACAGTGTCAATCCAACTCACAGGCTGTTCCCAGAGAAAAACACCATAGCCTCTCTAGGTCGTGCAGTACGTAGGATAAGACTGCAGCTGAAACAAGTTTTTAAGTCCGTTTTGAATTTAGGAAAGAATAACTCTATCCTGATGGAGAGTGGGAGGAGTTCCAGAGCAAAGAGACTGCAAAAAAAAGAAAGCCCAATGGCGGGTGACTTCTAAGTGGGCCAACAGTACTGGGGAAATGCAAAGACTAGGCCGGCATCCTTCACCAGTCTCAAAATACCCATATTGTGCTGCCATGGAGAGAAATAATTTTTTGTGCCAACCAGAACTGAAGGGGCATGTCATTTTGAAATGCCTATTTTGAAATATATTGCTCTTTGACAGCCCTTTTATAAATTAGAAGCTTACAATTGTCAATAATAAATTGATCTTCCAATATTCAGCCCATGGCAGTCAGCAGTTTTTTTAATCGACAGCTGCCATGGGATTTTTATATCTGGAAATTCAGCACCAGAATCTGGAAATCAGCTACCGCTTTAATATCTAGGTCTAAGTTGGCTGGCACACCTTATCTGAGCATCAGTGATATTTTTTTGTTACATTTGTACCCCACACTTTCCCACTCATGGCAGGCTCAATGTGGCTTACATGGGGCAATGGAGGGTTAAGTGACTTGCCCAGAGTCACAAGGAGTTGCCTGTGCCTGAAGTGGGAATCGAACTCAGTTCCTCAGGACCAAAGTCCACCACCCTAACCACTAGGTTACTCCTCCACTGTATCCAGACCAGTATCCAGATTGGTAACCAGAGAAAGTTAGGATAGCCTTGTTTTGTCCTAAGTTTATCCAGACGGATACTCAGGGGTCCTTTTACAAAGGCGCGCTGAAAAATGGCTTGCAGTAGTGTAGGCATGGGTCTTTGGCGCACGCAATCCATTTTTTAGCACGCTTGTAAAAAAAGGCCTCTTTTTTTTGCCAAAAATGGACGTGCATCAAAATCAAAATTGCCACGTATCCATTTTGGGTCTGAGGCCTTACCGCCAGCCAGAGACCTATTAGTAAAGAATGTGGGTGGTAATGACCTATGCGCGTCAAATGCCATTTGGTGCGCATCCGTTATGTGTGCCGAAAATAAAAAATATTTTTCAGATTGCGCCAAAATTGAAATTGCCACAAGGGCCACGTGGTAACCGGGCAGTAACTCCAATTTGGCATGCATTCGGCGCACATAGGAGCCTAAGCGGCTTTGTAAAAGGTGCCCTCAATTAGTGGACTGACACTGCAAACTGGGTAACTGCCAGCTCCATCCAGCCTTTGACCCCAGACTCTCCTGGCACCATCCTAATAGTGCTGAGGTTGTCTGACTGGATATTCAGTGCTGTCATCCTTGTATAGACCTGGTCTGCAGTGCTTATTTGGGTGGGACCCACTGAATATTATTCTTTAGACCCCTTATTCTTTAGAAAGTTAGCAAGCAAACAAAGTGGGACCTGAATGACTTTCTGTCCTAGCCATAGTCAGTTCCAGCTTCCTGTTAGGATAAAGAGATTATTGCACATCTTCATCTCCTGCACCAGGGACACTTCCATTAGGGAAGCACAGATATAAAGAAGGCCAATATTCAAAGGGCTTAAACGTTCAGCAGCTGCCACTAAACGCAAAAGCCCCCTATATGGAGAGTGCTGCCAAAAATTCCCTCTGAGCAGTCCAGCAATATCCAAATAGTCCCGGGGAGGAACAAAGGCATTTTCCCTAACTATATGTGTAGCAGTTATATTCAGTCACTATCCATAAAGTCAAGTGGAAAATAAGGTGTTCTAATTTTAACCATTCAGCATTCTAAATAGCACCTGAATATTACTTCTAGATATATAGGAGTCCTTTTACCAAGCTGCGGGAAAAAGGGCCCAGCACTAACAGCAGGGGCCATTTTCCCCTGTGCAAGGGCAATTTTACTGCAGCAGGTAGAAGGACTCCAGGTACACATGGCCATGCGGTAAGAGAACTCTTACTGCATGGCCATGTGACAGGGAGCCCTTACCACCACCCATTGAGGTGGCAATAATGGCTCCCATGCTAACTGAGCAGTAACAGGGCGTTGGGCCAGCAGTAGTTCTGGAAGACCAAGTGGTAAGCCCGCATTGGGCTTACTGCTGCTCTGTAAAAGGGCCCAGTGGAGGGGCATGATCGAATGGGGATGACCATCTCTAAGGGTGTCCATCTCTAAGGACGTTCCGGCGAAGGGGCGGGGAAACCTGTATTATCGAAACAAGATGGACATCCATCTTTCGTTTCGATAACTTTGAGTTTAACTTTGAGATAACTTTGAGCTTTGAGTTCAAGGAGTTTTACATCAACTGAAACTAGGTGTAAATCCCAGCATGAAGTTGGGTGCGGATCCACCAAGTTTTATAACACTACGTGCATTTAAGGGAATGCCCATGCCCTTCCCTTGTCACACCCCATTTGCAGATCCTCGTGGAAGTGCACACTATTCTATAAATGGGCACATAAGTGTGTTTTTTGCATGGATGTGCCATTTTTGCCTCGGTTCAGCACCTTTCATTCATTATAACACTTTTTTGCACCGTGAGAATTTGGTGCAGAATAGTGCCTAATGTTCAGCACCATATATAGAATTTTCCCCATAGTAGCATTGATTATAGTAATCTTTTAAAAGGCTTTGGCTGGCCAGCACTTATTTTAAAAACAGGTTTGTTTGTTTATTTATTAAGAAATACTATACCGCCTTTAACCATCAAACTGTGAATCAAAGCGGTTTACAATCTAAAAGTATACAAGTGACATTATTCTTTATGATTAGGAAGCATTATAGGTGCTCTGTTGTTTTGAATTAATGTTTAAATACATTGGGGGGGGGGTTTTGCCTATGATGAGGTACGAATCCCCTTAAGACCAGCAATTGGTCAATGGGAGTACGTGTTGCTAGTGAGATCAGAGCTGGATCTTGCAGCACCTTGAGGCTTTTTCCCCATTTGTCATTATCAGCGGGATGGTGGTTTAAAAATTTTTTAGCCACCCAAAGTTGTTTTTCTTTCATACATGAGCAGTGGGAAGCATTTAGTGCTCATAACTACATAGAAGTTATGCCTAAGAAATTTGGTTTGAAGTATATACTGCCTTCCTGTTTTATCTTGTTCTTGATTGTATTTTGGTTTTTTGAGCCTTGATAAAAACGTTTGCAAAAATAAATAAATAAATAAAAATATACATAAAATAAAAGAACTCCAAAGTCCATGATAGAAAAGTAAGAAACAATCATGCAACAAACATAAAATACACAACACTCAAGGTAGCACTGTCCAACCCCAATATACAACATGGAATAGAAAAACGATGCAAATCGCCAATGGCAATGTTGAGAAAAACAATTTATTCACCAGATTACTTAAAATAAGCCTGACACGGCCACATTTTGCCCTCCTAAAGGGCTGCGTCAGGGGCTAGCATTTGACAACCCAGTGGTGCAGTAAAACCAATTCCACCTATTGGACTAAAACAACTGCTTCTCAGGAAGATTCACTTGATTCACTTCTACCCGTTCTACACCACTCAGGATTTTATAGACCCAATCATATCCCTCCTCAGCTGTCTCTTTTCCAAGCTGAACAGCCCTAAATTCTTTAGCCTTTCCCCATATGGGAGGAGTTCCATCCCCTTTATCATTCTGGTCGCTCTTCTTTGAACATTTTCTAATTCTGCTCTATCTTTTTTGAGATACAGCGACCAGAATTGAATGCAATACTGAAAGTGAGGTCGCACCATAGAGCGATGCAGAGGCATTATAATATTCGTAGTTTTATTTTGCATCCCTTTCTTAATAATTTCTAGCATCCTGTTTGCTTTTTTGGCCACTGCTGCACATCTGGCAGAAGATTTCAATGTTTTGTCTACAATGACTCCTAGAACTTTTTCTTGGGTGCTGACTCCTAAGGTGGACCCTAGCATCGGGTAACTATGATTCGGATTATTCTTCCCAATATGCATCACTTTGCATTTCTCCACATTAAATTTCATCTGCCATCTGGATACCCAGTCTTCCAGTTTCCTAAGGTCTTCCTGCAATTTTTCACAATTCGCATGTGTTTTGACAACTTTGAATAGTTTTGTGTCATCTGCAAATTTAATCACCTCACTTGTAGTTCTGTTTTCCAGATCATTTATAAATATGTTAAATAGCACCGGTCCCAGTACAGATCCCTGTGGCACTCCACTATTCACCCTCCTCTGTTGAGAAAAATGGCAATTTAACCCTACCCTCTGTTTTCTGTCCAGTTTCGGTTTTGGCGCGTGTTATTTTAAATACCAAGCACTATAAATATACAGGCAGCCACAATATTTTTCTAAATGCTGGCCTCAGCATTTAAACAAAATGCTTGTATTCAGTGCCTCTATAGGGGCAGGCAGCAGTATCTTATAACATTTGGTAAGTTACATATGTAAGTTGAAGCCCTGCCTATGTTCCGCCCATACTCTACCCCTATGTACACACCTTCTTTGGAAATATGTGCTATGTAAGTGAAGCAAGAATTTGAAGGATAGCGCTCAGGCACTGTACTAGCATTTATGCATGTAAGTATGCAGATCAGGGCTTTTTTTGAGGGGGTACTTGGGGGTACTGAGTACCGGCACCTTTTCCATTGTCTGCTAAAATTGACCCATGGTCTCCAAGTTTTAATTGAAAGAGCTCAGGCTCTACACAACAATTCTGCCTTATCATAGGTTCTGTTACTGGTTGCAGGGGGCCTGGCTATTGTGGAGTGGGTCCCTCAGTGATCACTTCCACCCCTGAAGGGTGGCCTGCCATTTGAGTACCGGCACCTTTTTCGCTAGAAAATATGCACTGATGCAGATACACATGTAAATGCTAAATGCTAGTATGTAAAGTGTACATTAATATTTATTTATTTTACACTGTTATAGACCACTTAAATCAAAGTGGTTTACAATAAAAACATACAAAATAAAATCACCAACAACAAAAACAACAACAAATTACAGGCCATCACTGTATCATAACCAGAACTTGCTGCAAAGCTGTGCCATTATAACGACTCGCTTTACATAAATGCCTCCACAAACAAGAAAGTTTTCTAAAGCCAACTGCAAAATTTCAGTGTATAATCTCAATTAACCTTTTAGTGCATTCCATAGATGCACCCCAGCCACAGAAAAAGCAGCAGATCTAGTCTCACAGTATCTAATATAAGCAGGGGCGGACTGACCGTTCGGGCAACCGGGCAATGCCTGAGGTCTCAGAGGCTCTAGGGGGGCCAAGAGGCTCTGCCTGGATGCCCGCTGCACACTACAGCCCTCCTAAGTCCTACCTTTAAAGGCGTGCTGCTGGTGATCTAGTGGCCTCTGCAGGGGGGGCATGTTATTTCCTGCCCGTTGTGCTGCCGCTATTCCCCCTGCCCAGCACCATCGTACTTTAAACATGGCAGCCGAGATTCCCTGCGGAGGTCTTGCAAGACTGTCGAGACCTGCGAGACTAGTGCGGCTGCCATTTTGAAAAAGAGTTATCTCTCGCTGAATATACCGGTTAGCAGCTAGCTAGCTATATCACATGACGTAGCTCATTAGCATAGGCGTAGTTTGACTGTTTCATTTGGGGTGGCAAAGAATGGGCGGAGCATATTAGCATATCATTTGCATATATACATATGCAAATGAATATGCTAATATGGAGAAAGGAATTGAAATTTACAGGCAAAATATCACAGATGCACATTTCAAAAAGCTGACACATTTCAATTAATAAATTATGAATAAAATACTTTTATCTACCTTTGTTGTCTGATCATTTAGTTTTTCTATTCGCTTTGGTCCCAGTGTCTTCTGTTTTATGCAGTGTCTTCTTTCCAGTAGGCTTCCCTCTGCTCCCCACCCCTCCCAGTCCCATCCATCTTCTGTTCCTTCCCTCTGCTCACCATCCCTCCGTCCCATCCATCTTCTGCTCCTTCCCTCTGCTGTGCCTGACCTCTCCCAATCCCATCCATCTCCTGGTCCATCCCTCTGCTCCCCACCCCTCCCAGTCCCATCCATCTCTTGCTCTTTCCCTCTGCTCCCCACCGCTCCCAGTCCCATCCATCTTCTGCTCCTTCCCTCTGCTGTGCCTGACCTCTCCCAATCCCATCCATCTCCTGGTCCATCCCTCTGCTCCCCACCCCTCCCAGTCCCAACCATCTCTTGCTCCTTCCCTCTGCTCCCCCACCCCTCCCAGTACCATCCATCTTCCTTCTACTGCCCCCCCCCCCCGCGAGGTCCAAGATGGTGACTCCGTTTACCCCCTCTCTTCCTCCCTCCCTCCCTCCCTCCGGCGCAGGCAACAGTCTTCAGCTTTTTCAGCGTTCCTGGCAGTGGTAGCGATGTACACGCTGCCTTCGGTCTGCCCCGGAAGCTTTCTCTTCAAGTTCCTGTTCCCACCTATGCGGGAACAGGAACTTGAAGAGAAGGCTTCGGGGCAGAGCCAAAGGCAGCGTGTACAACGCTACCGCTGCCAGGAACACTGGAAAAGACTGCTGCCTGCGGCGGAGGGAGGGAGGAAGAGAGAGGGGTAGACGGACACGCTCCTCTCCGTCCGCTACTCCGCTTGGCTTCCCTGCCCTCTCTGTCTTCGTCCCGCCTTCCTCTGACGTCAGAGGAAGGCGGGACGAAGACAGAGAGGGCAGGGAAGCCAAGCGAATGGAGAGGAGCGCGTGCCTGCATGTGTTTTTTTTTTTAACTAATGGCGCGGCGGCGCCTCGTCGTCGTTTGGGGGGCCATTGCCCCCCCAGTCTACGCCTATGCTCGTTAGGCGTGGATATAAAGCTGAGCAGTCAAAATAGGCCACTTAAATACCAGGCCTAACTTTCACTGCTGAAAATAAATTAGCTAGTTAGCGCTGAATATCAGCATAGCCGATTAAGTTCCTAGTGGCCAAAACAAACCTGGATATTTAATGCCGGTCACTGGATATAGCCCAGCATTGAATATCTGGTTTAACACCAGCAGAGGACAGCAAATGTGCTGCCCACCACCCGCTGAATATCGGGCCCTGTGAGCCTAACTTCCCTCTTGCACAAGTCCAGGGGGAGGGGTATGGGCGTGTCAGAGACATTCTGACTATTCTTGCACAGACTTTACATCACCATTTACGCCAGCCATAGACACGGTATAAGTGGTTATGCCAAAGTTTAGCACGTAACTGTGGGCTTACCCTAGTTTTCTATAACACTTTGATGCACACTTCTGCCATTATAAAATACTAGCTTAGCGCTCAGTTTTTTGGCCTCTAACTTTTAGCGATCTATACAGAATTTACCTCATAGTAAATCAGAAGCCAGGGGACTTAAGTTACTAGTTACCAGTAAACGTATAAATCCTTTCCAATGCTGACCTGAAGATGAAACAGATTTTAAAAAGCTATTTCATTGTGGTTAATTTTGGTTTATTTTGAAATAACGCAACCTTTTTCAATTTGTTTCGAAATGAATGCATAGCCTTTGACGTCACAATTATACGCAGAGGTTAAATTGGTATCCTACTAATACAGCCCTTCTGGCAGGAGCTGGCTTATTTTGCCAGGATGGAAAAGGAAGACAATTAATTAAAACATTTTTAAAAATACAAAAAACACAGGGCACTCTAGGTTATGATACTGGTATTTTATATCTGTCTGTTCTTCTATGTAATAGCTCTGTATGCACCCTGTGGAGGGCTACCAGAGAAAGACTGAGGGCCCGGAAGCTCAGAAGCTGCTCCTCTCTCGTTTCTATAGCACAAATAAAGATTCTGAAAACTAGAGAGGCTGAAAGGTTTGAATCAAGCCTGTCAAATCTTCAGTCAACAAATTATCAAATTATTCGGTATGCAGACAGTATTAAGAATATTTCACCACTCAGAAACCTTTTGTAATAACATTTTTTTTCTCTCTCTCCTGTAGGTTATTCTGCCTCATCAGACACTTTCAACATACTCAACTATTGGTAATCCTGCCAAGACTTTTCATTGACTTTCCATTTTCTTTTTTTGTTAATTTAGTTATAAGAGTGCTTCAGCATTCAGGATCGTAACTGTTTCCTTCTCTGGCTTCTCCAGATCAGTCCTGTATTGATATGGACATCAGCACACCTTCACTGCCAATTTCCGATGATGGAGCTTTATATGCTGGTTGGATTTCACAGCCTTCTCCTACTGCTCTACAGCCTTTATCCCAGTGGGCAACTTGCCCAGAGTACGTGCCCCACGAAGCAGTCACTTGTCCTTACACAGGAGATATGTACGTACAGCCTGTATGTCCCAGCTACGCAGTGGTCGGCCCCTCTTCAGTGCTGACCTACACGTCACAGCCGCTGCTTACCAACTTCACGGTGAGTGAAGGCCCAGGCTACATGAGTGTCAATATTCAAAGCAATTTAATTGGCCAGAAATGGCAGCTGGCTGGTTAAATCACTTGTTCGGGACTGATCGCAAATTTTCAGCGACATTTAACTGGTTAGTGTTGTTGAAAATAACAGGTTAGCGCCGAACTAAAAACGGACTATTTGGGGGACATTCCAGGGGTGGAGTTAAGTGCCAATATTCATCACTTAACCAGCAAGGTTCATACACAGGACCACATAAAAGTCAGTCCTGTCTTTATGAGGTAACCCATAGCTGGTTAAGTGCTGAATATTACACTTAACTAGCTATGCATTAGCTGGCTTCGGAAACCCAGAAATTCAATGCCCGTGACCAGACATAGGGCCCTGTTTACTAAGGCGCGTTAGCATTTCCAATGCGCCTACAATTAGCCCACGCACTAACCGTGTAGGTGCCTATAGGGATATTGTAGGCGCGTACATGGTTAACAAGCATTAAAAATGTTAACTCGCCTATAACGCAACTTAGTAAACAGGGCCCATAGCCTGGCATTGAATTTCCAGGATTAACATCAGCAGTGGTCAGCAAAATGCTGATCACCGCCTGCTGAGTATCGGGCCATAATGATTATCTTACAAGCAGGAGCCAGGAGAAAACTTTCTTCATATTGAAACCTCATGTCCTGTCTTATTAAGGAACAGAACAGTGTTTTGAGACATGAATCATTTATACTTTTGCAGTTGTATTAATGTTCACCTACAGAATCATAGAAATGCATTACCTGATTTTTTTTGCAAAAGAAACGTATAAACATGGTTATTCTATCAACATTCTTCAGTTATCTAGTAGAGGAAATGAAGCATAGGATATTTGTCTAGGCAGGTAGGGATAGGGTTATTCTTGAGCACAGAGTGGTATAGAAGAGAGCTGGAATGGAGCAATATGTTAATTAAGGCCATGCCCGAAAAATGCAAACCCAGTCTACTAAGAAAGCTGGCTCCTCCTACATCCCAATGGCTTGATTTTGTATGTTTTTCACTTGGACATGTTTTTCAAAAATGGACCAAAAAGATAAACACATAGAAATTATTACTTTAAAAGGAGTGAAGCCTGTGAAAACTGGGATTACTTTAATCAGTGGGATTTGAATTAGAAACTTAAGTATATGTATTGTTAAATAACTTCTGGTTTTTAAAAGAGAAAGAATGTAATCAGATGTATTATTTCTAACTAATATTGGACAATAAGTATGTTTTCAATGATTTGACTATACACCGTATTGGCCTTGAAGAAGCCAACCAGATGATCAATGTAGGATAATGAATTAGATGAGTAATATCTGGGGATAATCAGGTTAATACCACTTTTTTTTCTGTTTACTGTTTAATTGATCTCCTTGTCTTGTTTCACTCTCCCTATTTAGTGGTCTAAGGAAGAGAATAAAAATACCTGAGTGAAATAATTCCTATTTATTACTTTCTCTGTATTTCCGGCAAGTTGTTTTATCACTTGTAAAAATGTAAATGGTTATAAATAAAAAATAAAAAAAAGATAAACACATAGAGCAGAATAACATCTTGCAAGTGTCCATTTAAAAAAAAAAAAAAGATAGACTTTTGCCTTTTTCGAAAATGGCTATATTTCCTATTCAGATTCGGGAAGTTTAGCACAAAACGTCCAAAGTCCGACTTAGACGTCATATCAAAACTGCCCCTCCACATGTCCTAAATTTAGAAATTCAGCTGTTTTGATCATTGGGACCTAAACTAAACAAAGTTGTTTCCTGCTCACTTATGGAGGTACCTGTTTACTCTATCCCAGAGTGTTTACTAATTATTTTCACTTCTTTCAGCAGCCGAGGAGTAGCTCTGTTGGACCAATGCCTCCACTGGAGCTCACAGACCAACAAGCACCGCTGACTTATTTCCCATGGGCTCAACCAATCTCCACACTACCCACGGCCACCCTGCAGTACCCAACACCCACAAACACATTGGCTGGACCCCAATTTGTGCCTCTCCCCATTTCCATACCAGAGCCAGTACCGCATGACCTAGAAGAGGCGAGACGAGTCATCAGCTGCACTCCCATTGAAAAATTACTCCAGGAGGACGAGGATAACGATACGTATGTTTTAAATAACACTCTCTCCATTGAGGGGTTTTGAAACTGAATTTGTTTGATCTTATTTTAACAAGGATGACCATGCCAGCTCAAATTATTTCTGGCCAACGTCTTCTCCATGTACTGGGTTGGAGAGGGAAATGAAGGGGAGGGAGTCAGTTTGAAGAGGATGAGTGAAGCTCTCTACAATTCTGGTCTAAATTTATTTGGAATCTCCCCACAGTCCTTTCAACCCCATCCATAAATACATTTGCCACAACTCTACCTCCTATGTTCTCTCTCCTTCCCTCTTATCTGTCTCTCCGCCCAGGTGAATATTGTGTCCATAAAATAAAATTAGTTGAAAGGGATCCCTCAAAGTACTGTAGCTGGGTATGGATGATACCTTTATTGGACTAAAGGAGGTTTCAGCACATACCTGTTCAGGTCTCTTCTTCCACAGACTAGATACAAACTCCTATCACATCTACTTTGTGGGTTCTTTCCTAATCATCTTCCACCAGCAGGATAAAACGGCACTTCCTTTCAACTACTCTACAATGGGTGTGATTAAAACATGTATCAAAGTTTTGAAGATTTATTTTAATTTTAAAGATTAAAGCAAAAATTGAAAATCTAATCAAAAAAGGTAGGGAACTCTTTAATCATCATCCCACACAACACACCTCAACCACCCCCTACCTAGTTGAAGACAGTGAAGAAGCAGCTGATAAAAGTCAGGGTGAGCAGTAAAGCAGAATAGGTATTTTCCAGTGCTGTTTGATGTCAAAGATTTTCTGAAAGACAGAACAAATGTTTCATAAATTTGCAAATTTGTGTTGTCTTAAATAGCTAATAATACTCCATTACCCGAATATCATTTTTTTCTGGGTTTTTCTGCTTCCCAAAGCCCAGGATTTACATCCAATTATAACAGTCTAGTTTGAGTGAAATAATAAAGGAAAACCACACTGTAGATCACAAGATCAATCTGTAAGACTACAAGGGGTTAATTTTATAACAGGGCGCATAGGTTAATTGAACAGGAAGATGCCTATTTTGGTGCTATTCTCAAAGACAGAACAAAAAATGAAGTCAATAAATGCATATAGGAACCAGATGATTCTTTATTGTCAGCAGCGATAACAATGGAAGAACCCGACACAGGTGTGTTTCAGCATAAACGTTTGCCTGCGTCAGGGATCAAAGCAATATCACGCTTGTATCTACGAACAAGGCATTCTGTGTTGGGCGGCATACTAAGCGCCATCACTCGCTGTGCTATGTTTACACCTTTTAAAGGAGTATAAGAATTAAGACAATGTACGCCAGTGAAGACCAAAATATGTGACTTCTCAAAAAATGGGGAAAATGTCTCATTCACTCCTGTGGCAACGCTCTCACTTTTCAGGTGCACACAGCGCAAAAAGTAATCAAAGACATTAAAAAAAAACCCTTAAATACTTTTTTTTGGTTTTTTAAATATGCAAAAAAGTGTATAAAAAAATATATATAATTAAATTCTTCGCTTTTGAACGCCCAAACTGACAGCAAGAATTCAAATCACTTATCCTAGCCTGCTGTCCAGTTCAAATGAAGGGTGGTACTTCCTTGCTTCCAGAAAAACTGTCATGCAGTCCCAACAGTCCCGTTTCGCTCCGCTTCTTCAGGGAACCACATTGCCATAATCCAAATGCTGGAGGGTTTGCTAACCTGAAGGTCATTATCGTCTCTAAGCGAGATTTTGTTTTGACCCCTGACGCAGGCATATGTTTATGCCGAAACTCACCTGTGTCGGGTTCTTCCAATGTTATCGTTGCTGACCATAAAGGATCATCTGGTTCCCATATGCGCTTATTGACTCTACTTTTTGTTCTATCTGTGTTTTTTTTTTCCATTTTGGAGGATTTTTTTTCCTTCTTTGTTTTGTACTATTTTCAAAGACGCATTAGGCGCCTAAGTGACTATAAAATACGAGCACAAAACCGACAGGAATAGTGTATAGATTGAAGACTTGGACATCACGCCTGTTCATAGCACATACTTTATGCACATCTGGGCATTTTTTTTTTAAACTCTACCCTTGCTCCACCCTAACTCTTGCCCTGAGCTTGCCTAATGTGAAAGTATTCACCCACTCACACTGCAAGGACTTTTAGGCATAATCTAATTTTTATAAAAGCCCATTTGGGTGCATAAAACAGCAGTTTAGATGAAAAATGATTTATAAAATTGCCCTCTAAATGTAGTCTTTATTCACAAAAAATTAAAGGATTTGAAACCTTCAAATGATTTTTTATCTATAGATTTAGACTGTGATATCATTCAGCACTCTCGTTAAGCATTTGAAGGTACTTTCAGCCCTATTTCAAATGCATTTCCTGATGCTGAAGGCCGTGTAGTTTTTTGTAGTTCAAAACCGATTGGAACTAGTTACTAGGGGGTCCTTTTACTAAGCTGCGTCAAAAGTTGTTTTCGACACGCGCTGAGGCCCCCTTTTACCATAGCAGGTAAAAGACTTTTTTTTTTTAAAAAAAAGAAATGATCGTGCGACAAGTGAAGCAGCGGTTTTGGGGGGAGCACTTACTGCTACTCACTGAGGTGGTGGTGAGGGCAGTGGCATAGCAGGGGGGGCTGCCACCCGGGGCAGGGCAGTTCGCCGTTGCACCCCCCCGGGTGCAGCACGATGACACCCCCTCCCCCCCCCCCGACCAGCTCCCGCACCCTACCTTTAAAAAGAATATCGGGAGGCGAGGCGCAGCACCTCACGCCTGCCCTGCACGTAAAAGAAATGTGGACTGTCGGGTCTTCCCTCGCTCTATCTGTCCCGCCCTCCGCTGACGCAACGTCCTATTTCCGCAAGGGTGGGACAGACAGAGCGAGAGAAGGCCCGACGGTCCACATTTCTTTTACGTGCAGGGCAGGCGTGAGGTGCTGCGCCTCGCCTCCCGATATTCTTTTTAAAGGTAGGGTGCGGGAGCTGGTCGGGGGGGGGTGTCGATTCACCGAGGGGGGGGAGCTGGCAGGGAGCACACCCCCTGAGCTGACACCCGGGGCGGACCGCCCCTCCCGCCCCCCCTTGCTACGCCACTGGGTGAGGGCTCCCATGCTAACCTGGCGGTAACCGATTGCTGCCAGTTAAGCACCGGCGCTACCGCCACCTCAATGGGTGGCAGTAAGTGCTCCCCACCAAAATGGCCATGCAGCAAGTGCTTCACTTGTCGCACGGCCATTTCTTTTTTTTTTTAAATAAACAGCCTTTTACCCGCTGCGGTAAAAGAGGGCCTCAGCGTGCGTCAAAACACCTTTTGCCGCAGCTTAGTAAAAGAAACCCCGAGTAACCAAAGACTTAAGACTGGAGGGACACTGTAGTGGCTTACCATGGCAGAAAAACCCAGCAAAGAAATTGCATATGTTTTTTTTTTCCAGATGCATTTGTAAGCTACATAGTGACAATCGCCATTTTTGAATAGGCTACACAGTGCCATGGTAGCGCCATCAGTTCAGGGGAAATGGCTGTGGCGCATCCTCACAGCTGGTGCATCACACTACTGGCACACAAAGCTTGGCGATTATCAGCTGTGTATGTAATTTCATGCTCTGTATGATCTCAAGGCAATGATCTGTAATTTTAATGTTTTGTATGTGAATTTCTTTCTGGGTTATTCTCTCTCTTTTTACCAATAAAGGACTTTGCTTGCAGATGCTTAAGAGTGTTTTATTTTGGAACAACTTAATTGAACACGCCATTGGTCAGAAACAGGCTACTGGTCTTGAATAACTGTTTCTCAAGTTTCTAGCCAAAGAAACAAGAGGCACAGAAAAGCCGAGGCTAAATATGAGCTCCAGAAGAAAGGAAGAGCCAACTGAACTAGCCAGTGGCCATAACGTAAAATTTATTAAGCTAGCAACCACTGAAAGTAGTGTGTCCGTGTTTTCCTACCATTTAGTTGTTTAAGTAGCTGCCGAACATGAGTTGCTAATCAATACCTGCATCAGCAGCACAATCTACTTTGGTTGTTTGGACATATATCAAATCAAATCAATTATTGTATACTGCTAATATCCCCTTTCCATAGTTCAGTGTGGTTTACATTCTAGGTGAGACATTTTAGGTGATCTATATATTTATATCTATATATTTATAGAGAGAGAGAGAGAGATCACATGAAAGAAGGTTAAGTACATAAGTATTACCATACTGGGAAAGACCAAAAATCTATCAAGCCCAGCATCCTGCTTTCAACAGTGGCCAATCCAGGTTACAAGTACCTGGCAAGATCCCCAAATGGTACGATACATTTTATGCTGCTTATCCTAGAAATAAGCAGTGGTTTTTCCCCAAGTCCATCTTAATAATGGTTTATGGACTTTTCTTTTAGGAAGCTAGCCAAACCTTTTAAAAACCCTGCTAAGCTAACTGCTTTTACTTTATGCTCCGGCAACGAATTCCAGAGTTTAATTACATGTTGAGTGAAGAAATATTTCTCTCTGATTCATTTTAAATTTACTACTTTGTAGCTTCATTGCGTGCCTCTTAGGCCTAGTATTTTTGGAAAGGGTAAACAAGAGATTCACGTCTACCCTGTTCCACTCCGGTGGAATGGTTGATTGTAACTGATGATCTTAAGGTGGCCAAACAGGTAAAATGCAATGGCAAAAGCCAGAGTGATATTTGAGTGCATAAGGGAGTGGAATGGCCAGCAAAAAAAAAAAAAAAAAAGGCGATGATAGTACCTCTATGCAAGACTCTAGTGAGACCTCATTTGGAGTACTGAATACAATTCTGGAGACCAGATTTTCAAAAAATATATAAAGAGGATGGAGTCAGTCCAGAGGACAGCTACTAATATGTTTAGGGGGTCTTTTACAAAGCCACACTAGCATTTTTAGCTTGCGGTAAAAATCAGCTGGTGGGAAGTGCTGAGATGCCCATTATATTCCTATACTACAAACAGAACCAAGACTCTACGCTTGCTACTACAACGCTTTAATCAATAATGTAAACCCACAGATATAAGCACCAGTGTGTGTAAATTTTCAAGATATTTTACTTTAATAAATTCTTTTTAATTTTTTGATTTTTTTAAAAACATTTTTTTAAAAGAGTGCTCTCAGCAACAACCACTATTTTTAGGCAATACAGTTTTATTGCCAAGTGGCATAGCACCTCTTTCATCGGGCTACTCTCATATATTTTTGAAAGTGCTGTAATACGTGTGCCAGTGTGCAAAGTGCTACTCAAATAGCTCAAATAAAAAATACAAAAATGAAAACCAAAAACTTATCTGAACAATATTGTTTGACGACTATCACTTCGCCCTCATTTGCTCATGAGTAAGACCAGTTGGCCAGCTTCCCCTGGAAATGCCCGACACCGCGGGTTTCAAGAAATCTTTCATCAGGGACTTGGGTTAAGGCCACACGAACACTCAGGATAGAGCCGTCTTCTCCTCACATCGCTTCTTATTAGCCAATTTACTACTTTCAAAAAAATCAAAAAATTAAAAAGAATTTGTTAAAGTAAAATATCTTGAAAATTTACACGCACTGGTGCTTATATCTGTGGGTTTACATTATTGATTAATGCGTTGTAGTAGCAAGCGTAGAGTCTTGGTTCTGTTTGTAGTATGATTACTTATTACCAAAGACTGTGGGATTGATTTCTGACTTATCACATTATATTCCTATAGGCATCTCAGCATTTACCGGCAGCTGATAAACTTTAGTGCGACTTTGTAAAACACCCCCTTAGTATTCTTTGTCATAAGGCATATGGGGACAGATTTCAAGAGCTATATATGCATAGGAGCCAGATCTATGGGTACTTGAGCACCTCCAATATTGGGCAAACTTCTTTACTGTGTCCAGGAAGGGGATAATTTCCATTGTGTTTAGCACCTCCAATCATTTTGAAAAGTTAGCTCCTATGTATGTATACTTTGGAAGAAAAACAGGAGAAGGGAGATATGATACTGATACTTAAATACTTCCTGTGCCAAAAATGTAGAGGAAGTAGGCCTTTGTCAGTTGAAAGGAAATTCTGAAAAGGGGGTCATAAGATGAGGGTAAAAGGAGATAGACTCAGGAGTAATTTAAGGAAACGTTTCTTTGTAGAGAGGGTGGTGCATGGAACAGTCTCTCAGTGGAGGAGGTACAGATGAGGACTGAACCTAAATTCAAGAAAGCATGGGACAAGCACAGAGGATCTCTAAGGGAAAAAAAAGGATTTTAGAGCTTATTAGTTGGCATGGATGGGCCTACTGGATAGACCATATGGTCTTTGTTTGCCACCATGTTCTATGTTTCACTCATCTCCTAAAGGAAGACAACTCTCTGGCATTTGGGCTCTCCCAGAGTCCCCTTGCTGAGTGTTGATAGAGCTTTTCTGTTGTTTTTGTTAGTCATTTCCTTCTAGCTTTTCATTCCAGACCCTCCATTGACCTGTCCAGCTTTCCACGTTCTCCTAGATTAGGCTAATGTCACCTATGGGCATCCCCTCTCTTTGGTAGGCCTAGCAGGCCATTCAGAGATCCTATGCTTCCTCAGCAATCCTTGAACCCTCCTAGGCTTCTTTAGCACACTTACCTTACTGGCAGCTTCTCCCTCTCAGAATTAATCTCCAGGGATGGGAAACACTCCTTGACAGTGACAGATCTCTTAGCCCATCTTCCATTACATCAACAAGCACACAAACATTTAGAAACAGAAACTCCAGAAATGTCCTCATTATAAATATAGAGGATGATTTTTTTAGGGTGCTGCTACAAAAGAATTGTCAAATGACTGCAATGTTATTTCGGGGAAATGTCTATACTCGTAACAACTTTACTCTGAGACCAGTATGCATTAAATTTCAGGTAGTGAATGATCATATAACACTGTCTTCCCCATGTCCAGTGGTGTATCATGTTTCATCAAAAGAAAATAGAAATTTCTGTCAGTTCTGTCTTGGAAAGCTGAATTCTTTCCTGGCTCTGAAATCTTTTTTGGACTAATGTATGAATTATTCACAGAACATGCTGTGTAGGGCTATGCAGGTACATTTTTTTCATGCCATTTTTGTTTTTGTTTCATTGAGGCTTTTCATTTTGTTTACCCTTTTTTTATGATGCTCATAATTTTTTATTAACACACACACTAAAATGTTTTACTGAGTGCTATTAGCAGCACGCTGTAAAAACTTGCTAACAGTACCACCCCTCTCGCTGCTGCCTAAACCCGTATAATTGATTTTTTAAAAGACACCTTCCCCTCTATTCCATGCATCTCCTTACCTCTCTTTATCTAAAAAGATCTCTGGAGTCCAAATAGGGAAGGAATGTTCCTCAGTACCTTCTGTTGCCGTCCCATCCTACTACTACTACTACTACTACTACTACTACTATTTAGCATTTCTATAGCACTACAAGGCGTATGCAGCTTCACTCCATGCTTTACTCCAGAATTGCACTGGCCACACTCCTGCCCCATTTTGACCCTGAGAATAAGTTAAGTTAAGAAGATTGCAAGAGGCTGGGAGGGATGGAATGGGAGCCTGGGAGATTTTTGTTTTTTAATGTTTGGGTTTAAGCTTTGGAGGTTGGACAGACAGGCTGCTTTGTCTGAATTTTACAAACCAGATTGGTTCACCTAAGAATATCAACCTCCTGGAATATCAATTTCTTTAATAAAGAAGGCAGAATGGGTGTCTCAGCACTTACCACCAGCTGATTTCTACCATGAGCTAAAAATGCTACCACGGCTTAGTAAAACGACCCCCCCCCCCCCCCTCCCCAGGTTGTTGTATCTGGAATGCCATGCCTTTAAAAACCTATCATGCACAGCATTTGCTATGGTGTCTCAGCACTTAGGGGGCAATTCTATAACAAGGCACCTAGAATGAGGTAACCAGAAGGCATGCAATAAGTGTCTATTCTGTATAGGAAAGTAGGCATATACTTTCTTTTATAGAAAAGCAGCTTAATTGGGTATAAATGTATGTAGCATTTAAGTGTGACCACTTACACCAGCCAATGGAACTTGTGCAAGCGTGAGCTCCTAAGTGTGGCAGATACTCACCTAACTTACAGTACTGTAAGTTACACATGGCAATGGAAACCCCACCCATTTCTCCTCTGTACATACCCCTCCCCTTACAAATATGTGCTATTTAACTTAAGCAGGTGTTTGCAGAATAACTGACCCAACATAAAAATGCCTGTTCACCTGCAACACAATGCAACCAAAGACCGTAACGAACATTACCTGACTCTTCTTCCCCCTTTTCCTCTCTAAGTTCCCCCAACTGTACCTACCTTACATGTACCTCATTCTACCACAATATCACTTTATATTCATTCATACCATGTATTCAGACCGTAATCGGTAACGCCGTTAACGGTTATACGTAAGCCACATTGAGCCTGCAAAAGGTGAGAAAATGTGGGATACAAATGTAACAAATAATAATAATAATGCTTAGCTGCGTACTAACGTTCTAAACATTTATGCACATAAAACCTAATTTATCAAATTGACCCCATAAAATCCTTGGCATAATCATGCTGCATCAAAGTCATTTCAAACAATTTTCTAAAGTTCAGTTTTCAATACTTACAATGTGAAATACATTCCTTGGCAATAGACCCCAGATGGCAATAGACCCCAGATTTTCAGTGGCCAGTGTGCAAATTCATTTCTTTATAGAAACAAATCCAACCGTAGTCGTGTTTCAGCACCCTAAATGCCTGCTTCAGGGTGATTTGTAATCCAAAGTGCTTTATTACAGCCATAAGAAATGCTTCATCTCTCTTTTGGACTGCATATCCCTAAAAATTGTTTTTTTTTTTTCCGGGAACTGAAACCCACTGCTTATACAATTACTTCAAAACTTTTACGAGCTAACCAATCACTGTTTTATTGGTGCATTCAAGCATTCAAGAAAATGGCTTGCTGCTCTCCCCCTATTGGTGTATTTGAATGGCTCTTCCTTCAACAATGAGAAGGCTGAACCTTTCACAGAAACATAATCACCACCAAAGTAGAAATGTTCACATAAATCACAACAAACACAACTCAGAACTCAGCTGATTATCCTGTTCAGACCAGCAGGTGCAACTATCCGCAGCATGTAAATCCGTCTTTGTTTACTTTGCATTAGAAGCTTATAAAAACTGCCATTTATTGTTTGGGTTAACTGTAACCCAATCTAGCATATGAGGCCAATGTATTAAGGAGCTCAGAGTTGTGCAAAAACCCATTACTATTTATTAATAAAACTTTATATAATCCTTTTCTTGGCCAACAAATTGCCATTCAAGATGGTGAACAGCACAATGAAATAATAATAATAATTATTTGTTACATTTGTATCCCACATTTTCCCACCTATTTGCAGGCTCAATGTTGTTTTACATAATACCGTACAGGCGATCGCCAGTACCGGTCTGAGCAAATACAGAGTGATGTTGTAGTAGAGTACAGTTCATGTGTTCCAGACACATTAGGGAATCGTAAGGGGGAACAGTTATGTCCAGCATGAGCTTTGGTTTCGTTGTGTTGCAGGGTTGAGGCATTTAAGTAGTATCGTCAGGGTATGCCTTTTTGAACAGGTTAGTTTTTAGTAATTTCCGGAATTTTAGGTGGTTGTTTGTTGTTTTCACGGTGCTTGGTAATGCATTCCATAGTTGTGTGCTTATATAGGAAAAGCTGGATGCATAGGTTGATTTGTATTTGAGTTCTTCGCAGATTGGGTGGTGGAGATTTAGGTATGTTCGTGTTGATCTTGATATGTTTCTGGTTGGTAGGTCTATGAGGTCTGTCATGTATCCTGGGGCATCTCCGTAGATGATTTTATGAACCATGGTGCAGATTTTGAATGCAATGCGTTCTTTGATTGGCAGCCAGTGCAGTTTTTCTCGTAGGGGTTTTTGCGCTTTCGAATCTCGTTTTTCCAAATATAAGCGTGGCTGCTGTGTTTTGAGCAGTTTAGAGTTTCTTTAGTATTTGTTCTTTGCATCCCGCGTAGATTCCATTGCAGTAGTCTAGATGACTTAGTACCATGGATTGTACCAAGTTGTGAAATATTTCCCTCAGGAAAAAAAGGTTTCACTCGTTTGAGCTTCCACATTGAGTGGAACATTTTCTTTGTTGTAGTTTTCACTTGGGTCTCTAGTGTGAGATTTTGGTCAATTGTTACTCCGAGAATTTTCAGGCTGTCTGAGATAGGGAGGTTGTGATCTGGGGTGATTATAATAAAGCTGTATAAATAAAACACATAAAATCTAAATTTAAAATCTGGGAAAGAAGTTTTCAGTGCCTTCCTAAAGGCCAAATATGGTGCTATTATGGCAATTAGTGTGGGCTACATGGGTAATATGCTCTGTTTGCCCTTTTAGCAAGCAAAATTTAGTTGTCAGCTTCACAAATAACTAAGAGCCCTGTTTACTAAGCCGTGCTGTAGGTGTGCTAGCGTTTTTAGTGCATGCTAAAAATTAGCACACGCTAACGCTAAACACACCCATATATTCCTATGGGTGTCTCTAGCTTTAGCGCGCACTAAAAATGTTAGCGCACCTTAGTAAACAGGGCCCTTAATTTGGTATATACTTAAACTATTGTGAAACTTCATGCAAATTTTTAGATAATGAGCAATTTCCATGAGGCTCTTTTACTAAGCTGTGGTAAAAAGTGGCCTCAGCGAGCCCTCATACAGGTCATTCCCGCCTGCTAAGGCCATTTTTACCGCTGAGGTAAAATGACTGATTTTTCTATTTCCAGCATTAATGACCACATGCTAAATCTCCCATTATTGCATGGCCAATAGCGTGTGAGGCCCTACTAGGGGCTATTGGTTCATGCACGGTAATGTATAGCATGGAATAGGGCACGGAATGGATGTGGACTGTGCCTTGGAGTTCAGAAATGGTAACTTATAGTAGTATCATGTATTAACTATCAACACAGCAAATTACACGGATCAGTTAATGTTACCTCAACAGATGGGTGTTAACTGTGTCCACATTATCCGTAATGTGGTTAACATGTGGTGAGTGTATTGTATCTGTGTTAATTGCATGGAAAGAGTAAGCCCCTACCCCCAACAGAGGCTTTGCCACTACCATGCATTAAATTTCCTAATACGCAGTTCCTGTAAAATTTTAACACACTTGAAATTTTGGTAGCAGACTTATTTGCATAGAAGTCCCAAGTCAACAAGCACACACTATTTAGTACAGTTTTGGGCCGTAATGATTTTTAGCAAAACCCAAAGAATTTGTTCCCCCATTTTGGTGTCTTTTTAGTAGTTTGTGTGGTGACGGTGGCTCTTTTGTAGTTGTTGGTGTCACCCAACTCCCAGCACTTCAGGTTATCTGGATTTCCTCTAGGACTCTCTGGCCTATCTTTTCTTGTCCAGTCTGGTGGTAGCGTGCTGCCTATCAATCCCACTCCCAGTAGCAATACTATCTTGATGCATAATGGGACATATCACTCATGAAATTATCTTTGCCATTCATCAGCATTTTAAGTCAAGGCTAGAAGGACTCAGTTTCATCTTGACGCTTTCTTTCCCTTAAATGAATTAGCTTCCATGCTACCTACTCATAAGCCTACTATATGGAATATTTGAGGACCCTGTCTTCATATGCCTCCAGGGCTGGTGTTAGAGAGCGGAAAACAGGACAATTGCCCTGGGCCTCCAAGCTACAGGGGCCCCCAAATCTGCCTCAAGCTGAAGAAGGCATAGCCCTCAGGTGGGCTTTTGGGCCTTGTCCCCAGTTTCTGCCCTGGACTCCTGAATATCTAACACACACACATGAAGTCATACAGATGGTGCTTGCAAGACATATGTATCCCAGTGATTGCAATGAGCATACCATGACTAATATCTTTTGCTGTCTTAGAATTCTTCATATATGTGCAGCTAAAGGTATGAGAGAATTTTCGTTGGCGGCTGCAGAGCGCATGGCAGACCTAAGGAGACTTGATATGAAGGAACACAAAGGCAAGGTAATGCAAATAATTTGCCCTCAAAGAGACAAGACAGTAGCATTGAATGAAGCTAAAGCTATTATAGACAAATATTTATTATACATAACACTGTCTAGAATTAGGTACAAGGTAATAAAGTTTATTCCACTAGGAGCTTATAACATGATAAATCACAGGTAAGAAAATGCCTTATTATTGAATGAGGGATTCACCCAGGGTAGCACATACCAGCAATACTCTGATTGTGGCTGACATGTGAATTTTGCCTATTAGAGAAGTTTTAACTGTTAAGGATAAAGTGGAGATTTGCTTCAAGCTCCCAGTTTCAAAACTATAAGGTTCCTAGATCATGCATCATCTTCTGAGCCAGGCAAGGTTTGTTGTACAAAAATGGATCATTTAAGATACAAGGAGGAAGCACAGATAGTTTATCCTGACCTGGAGAAGGCAAAAAGAATCAACTATGAAGAGGAGAGACAAGGACAAAGTGGGTTCCGGGGAAAAGAAAGAGACGATTTAAGCAAATCATTCAACCTTTCAGTGCTCAGATTTACAATAGCTGTGCTTAATATTAGGGTTAAATATTCTTATATTTATAAAAAATAAACTGCAAAGTGATTGTTGCTTCTCATACAATCTGTAAGCAAAAAAAAGTTAATATATCAGTATTCCTTTCCAATGGGAGAAAAAAAAACATAAAAATGTTATCAATAAAATAAGGCCACTGGACATTCTCTTTTATGCCCCTGTCTATCTCTCTTCCTTATTTCAGACTCAGGAGAGCCACTGAGGTTGTTTTTTCCTCATATTAATTACACTAGTAATATTTTGGTAATGTTTAACTTAATTTAAAATATTCCTGAATACTCATGGTCAGAATGACATTGCTGGCAAAAGTTGAAGAAAAATGTGAATATTCGCAAGTCACTTCTTAGATTTGACACTTTGGTTTCCCAGCATTGTTTGGCCTGAGAATTAAGGGGCCCTTTTACTTTGCCACACACTAAGATCATTTCTACCACAGCTGTAAAATTGCCGATTTTGCATTATTTGAATTAATGGCCATGCGTTAATGTTACGATTAGCATGAATACTTACTGGCACCTATTTTGTAGGCGGTAAGAGCTCATATGCTAATCCTGTGCTAATTAACTAATTAATACAGAAATGCCCACTCTCATCCCCAGACACACTCCCTCCATGAAAAAAATGCAAATATTTTTTAGTGCACAGTTGGGCAGGCAGATTGAGATCTTATTGCAGAATGCCTGAGTGCATCCCACGGCAAGCCCTTTTAAGTTGCGGTAAACACGCACTAGCGCTTTTCACAGCTTAGTAAAAAGGCCCCTACGCTTGCTGCCAGATGCCAATCCTGGTTTGGTAAAAAAAAAAAAAAACTTTCAAGGAAGTAGCTGTGTTGTCTGGTGCAACTAAAATGACAGAGGGAGGTGGAAACTTAGAACTAACCAATTTATTGAGACATGAGCTTCAGAGGGCCATCTTCAGTGGATGAGCACGATTGGGAGGTTCAATCAGCATGTCCTTGGCTCACTCAACTTGCCTGCATGAAAAGTCAGTTTCCAATATCACTGACCCCCCTAGAGAACACCAGTCTCATGAATTACAGAATGCTCCCTTGAAAGGCACAAAACCTCATCTCTATATATAAAAGGCACCACCAACGTTCTAAATGAAGCCTCCAGCCGGAAGTGTGAAGGGGGAGAGATATCCAGTTTCCCCATGAGTGTCTGCCCCGCCCTCGCTCTCTCTGTAACACAAACAGTGATGTGAAGGAAAACACAGCAAAGCACAAAATCAAATCGCTCTCTCTGTAACAGTGAAGGACTCAGAGGGGGGAGGGGGAGGGGAGAGAGGGCAGAAGCCCTCACTATCTCTGTAACACAACACAGCACAGCAGGAAACAACACTGAAGGACTCGACTCCGAGGGGGGAGGGGACAGAGAGGACAGACAGCACAGGGGAAAGGAGAGAGGGCAGAGGGCAGGGACACACACACTCCCACATGCACACAGAAGAAAATCTTGTTAGCCCCCGTTTCATTTGCATCAGAAACGGGGCTTTTTTTACTAGTTCCTCCATAAATCAGCAGGCCTTAGTTGTTCAATGCTAATGCAGAACAGATCATGTTGTACTGCTTTCAGACTCCTCTCTTGGTCGCCGTTACTGCCAGGCAGCCAGCTATCGTGCGTGACCTGATCTTAGCCGGAGCTGATGTTCATGCAGTAGATAACAAAGGGCAGTCTGCCTTCCACCTTGCTGCAACCTATGGATATCCCGAAGTCATCCAGGTATGGAAGTGATATCGTTTATATCAAATAAGAATATTTTAAAACAACAGTTCCAACATCCACATGATTTTTAAGCACTATAAAAGAACTTGAGTCATTTATTTGTAATACATATTCCTCACGATCCAGTATGAGGTACCCCAAAATAAGGTATCACATATAAAATTCAAAATCTACTCAAACTACCTTCCTATGTCTAGGTGGAACCTCGTATGCAATGTGCTTTTCCAGTTATGAAACTGCTGAATGCTCTATAGTGTGATCAATCTGTGACCTGATGTAAGATGAAAGCAAAAAGTAAAAGTATAGCGAGTAGCTTTGACCCCTGACCCCTGACTCCTGAAGTACTGTTAACAAAACATGCAGATCATGTCAGGTTCTGATCTAAGCTTTTAATGTTTTTAAGGACAATTGAAGACTTTTAAAAACAAGGATTGTCTGGACCTTGGAACCTAAGATTATGTGATAGAGCATTCAGTGTTGTCTAAACTGATCCCCCCCTCCCCCAACACATTGCAAAGAGGTACATTGTTTTGTGGTTTTGTCACAATCATAGTGTGAACAGGATTACAAGTTTTGTGGCCCATACAGAGCATCACTGAAATAACATGGTTTATGAGATGGGCTTCGCTAACAAAGGTTTTGGAAATATTGGCATGTTGCTACAATACGACATCTCCATTAAAGGTGATTGAATCATTCGTGGCCCTGCAACGGATCGCAACTTGAATTAGGTGGTTCAGTTTTTTCTTTGAGCCAATACTAAGCTCACTTGTATTGCAGCCTCATTCTGAAATGTTCCTGGGCAGTGGGTTCAGATCAAAAAGACCCAAATTGTAAGGACAATTCTGTGAATGCAGTGGGAGAAAACCCAGAACTCTCTAGGATCTTGCCAGGTACTTGTGACTCGGATTGGCAACTGTTGGAAACAGGATACTGGGTTTGATGGACCTTCGGTTAGTCCTAGTATAGCAATGCTTATGTTCTAATGTTCTCCCTTGTGTTATGAAGCAATATAGTCGCTCTATCATGACCTCCGGCACACACACACACACACACACATCATTCTGAAGGATATGCAGTACATAAACTTGGGTAGTAGAGGGCCTGTATGGATGATATCTTGTTACCTGGTGAACCGGCTTTAAAACAATGTCCATGGCTGCGTGTACACCAGTTAGGAAGCAGTGAGGCTAGGAGACAGACATGGTAAACTGAGACTTCAGACTGCCAAGTCATTCTGTGTCAAATGCCACCCATGGCCCACTTTTATACTTTTATAAGACGCTTACAGGTGCCAATCACTCCTCAGAAGAGCTACTGAAATTGCTTTTTCTGAAGAGAATAGAAAAGAGCGCATGAAAATGAAAAAGCCATTGGCTGCGAATTTGAGTTCTTTTGCTGAATGAGCAGAAACCACTTAAAGTGATCTGTTACCTGAAATCACTTCAGCTAAAAGAGGAAGGACCTATAGGAAGCAGTATGACCAACACTGCCACCACAGGGTGAAAGCAAACAGCACTTCAATTTGCATAAGGCATGCTTTGTAACAAGCTATGATTACCAGTGAAACAAAGGTGCCACTCATTCTTACAGGCAGCACCGCATGCTTCTCGAGTTCAAGTTTACTTTATTTGAACTACTGCAAATTTTCAACAAGGAATCTGGGATTCATTGGGAGCTTGGTTTTACATGCTTCTGGAAGTCTCTGTCTTAGCTCCAGCTTCAGTCTTACTGAACACATGGCACCAAACTGAACCCACTCCCTCTAAAACAGGAGTTCTCAACCCACTCCTAGGAACATACCTAACTAGTCAGATGTTCAGTATAACATAATATACAATAGCGCAAAGGGGGTAGTTTCATAACTGCGTGCTTTTTGTTTAGATGCCTATTCTATAAAGCATGGGTGCTTAATTCAGTCCTAGGGACACACCTATCGGTTAAATTTTCAGGATAACTGCAATGAATATGCATGAGATAAATTTACATACACTATCTCCATTGTTTGCAAATCTAACTCATGTTTGAAATAACTGGTTATCCACTAAGCTCTATCTGGCAATATTCCCGCTGAATATTGCCAGATAGCCAGTTCAGTGCTGTTTAACAGGCCAGGAGCCATTCCAGGATAAGCAGTGATACCCAGAAATTATGGGAGTACAGCTGAGATTTAGCACCAAACCTGCTGTTTGTTTCAGTGCCTGCATAACTTCTGGGACTATCCCAAATCTTGTGGCCTGACCGGCTCTACCCAGTCAGTGCCACGGTGGTCAGGACCAGTGGAGTAGCTATGTGGGGCCTGGGCCCCCATAGATTTGGCCCTGGACCCCCTGCCGACGACCCTCTCGACCCTCCCTCCTACCGCCAACCCGCCGTCACCTACCTTTGCTGGCGAGGGACCCCAACCCCCGCCAGCCGAGGTCCTCTTCTTCCAGCGCAAGGCTTCGTTCTGTTTCTGAGTCTGACATCCGTGCAAAGGTAGGCGATGGCGGGGGAGGGTTGGCGGCAGGAGGGGGGGGTCGAGAGGGTCGTCGGCAGGGGGGGTCAAAGTTGTTGGTGGGGTCGGCAATGGCGGGGGGTCGGCGGCGCCAGGGGGGGGTCTAAAATGTGCCCCCTCACCTCGGGCTCTGGACCCCCCTTCCGCCGAAGTCTGCCTAAGCCCCTGGTCAGGACCAATTTTCAGCAGCACTATATTGTTAAGTGCCAGTGAATAGCAGCAGCTGGACTGCTCAATACAATTTAACCAGTCAGAAGCCTCTTATTCCCGATTAAACTACTTTGATTGTTGGTCCTTGTGTTACTAGAGCTGGTTTTGTGGGTTTTGTAAGGGGCTAGTGTATTTTAATATGTCATTTCTATTTTGTAAAGCCCATTAAGTTGTTGCAATGCCATATGATCTATAAATGAAATGAAATGTTTTAAAAATTAAAAATAACACCTAAAGAGACGTACCAGGTAGTCTTAGATAAGTCCATCAGCATTATCTCCCTCCCTGTTCCCTGGTTTAGCTTCTTGTACAAACAGGACAAGTTGGACACACTGCAGCAGCTGAAGCCAAGTGAGAAAGCACATGAAGCGTGACCTCTGAAACTTCCATTAATTTATAATCTCAGATATCCGGGACATTTGCATAACTTGAGTCCTTACCTCTCACTGAGAAGGAAGCCTTCCTTACATGGATGCCAGAATTTTGCAATAGACATCAACAATAATTCTTTGGAAGACAAATACAAAGGATTGTATGATATTTTAACAAGATTTACATTGTTGCAGATCTAGCACTAAGCATGGGCCAACCAGGTGACTGCCAGAGGCCATGTCTGGAGGGGTCTCTATTGATTTAACCAATCCCAGAGGGCATGAAATGAGATTGAAGGGGGGCAGACTCAAGAAAAATGTCAAGAAGTATTTTTTCACGGAGAGAGGGGTTGATACTTGGAATGCCCTCCTGCGGGAGGTGGTGTAGATGAAAACGGTAACGGAATTCAAAAATGTGTGGGATAAACATAAAGGAATCCTGTTCAGAAGCAATGGATCCACAGAAGCTTAGCGGTGATTGGGTGGCAGAGCCGGTGGTGGGAGGCAGGGCTAGTGCTGGGCAGACTTCTACGGTCTGTGCCCTGAAATTGGCAGATACAAGTCAAGGTCAGGTATACACATAAAGTAGCACATATGAGTTTATCTTGTTGGGCAGACTGGATGGACCGTACAGGTCTTTCTCTGCCGTCATCTACTAAGTATGGGCTAGATTCAAATTGAAATTCAAATCAATTCTTGTATACCGCTATTATCCCCTTTCTAGAGTTCAGTGTCGTTTACAATCTAGGTGAGACAAAAGCAGATGGAGTTAGTGTGAGGTATGAGAAGATTAGATATCATTGATGTAATGTATGAGATCAAAATATTATAAGAAAGGATTGTGGGTGGTAGAAGGTAGAAGTCATAACGGATTATTTTGAAACAGTTTTTGGGAAGAGAAAGGTTTTTAGCCTCTTCCTGAAGCTAAGGTAGTTGTTTTCTGTTCTGATGGCAATAGGTAGAGTGTTCCATATTTTAACTCCAAGTACGGGGAACGGCGAGCTGTAAATCTTCTGATATCGAGTTGTCTTTTGAAACGGTGACACTAGCATCAGTTGTTCTTTCAGTCTGTTAGACTGGACCAGACGTAGCGAAGCGGTCTTAGTCAGCAGTTCAGAGCTTGAAACCCTGTAGGATTTGAAAAGCTAAACAAGCAGCTTTGAACCGGAGTCTTTCTGCTATGGGGAGCCAGTGCAGTTTGTTGAGTTGAAACACTGGTATATCTATTCAATCTGTATATTAGTCTAGCAGCAGATTCAATAAATGGTGCCCAAAATTAGGCATCAGAATGACTCATGCTAAACTAGGTATTCTCTAAAGGGTGCTCTGCACAGAGCGTCGTTTATAGAATACTAGCTTTAGTGCGCATTTCGTGCCTCCCACTTAGCCATCTCTCTCCTCTTCAATCAGTCTCTCACACTCTCTCTCTCTCTCTCTCACACACACACTCTCTCTCACACACAGTGTATCTGTGTGAAACACACTCTTTCTCTCACACTCGCTCTGTCTATTATACGGACTCGCATACACTCTCATTCTAACACACACACTCTCATTCTCACACACACACACACACACTCTCTCACAGATACACTTGCACCCAGACTCACTCTCTCTCTGTCACACACATACACTCACACATTCACTCTCTCTCTCTCTCTCACACAGTCACTCTCACACACACTCTCTCAAACATACACACTCCGAGGAAAACCTTGCTAGCGCCTGTTTCATTGGTTTCAGAAACGGGCCTTTTTCACTAGTATTCTTTAAAGGGTGCTCTGCGCAAAGCGTCGTTTATAGAATACTAGCTTTAGTGCGCATTTTGTGCCTCCCACTTAGCCATCTCTCTCCTCTTCAATCAGTCTCTCACACTCTCTCTCTCTCTCTCACACACACTCTCTCACACACAGTGTATCTGTGTGAAACACACTCTTTCTCTCACACTGTCTCTTATACGGACTCGCACACACTCTCATTCTAACACACACACTCTCATTCTCACACACACACACTCTCTCACAGATACACTTGCACCCAGTCTCACTCTCTCTCTGTCACACACACACACACACTCACACATTCACTCTCTCTCTCTCACACAGTCACTCTCACACACACTCTCTCTCTCAAACATACACACTCCGAGGAAAACCTTGCTATCACCCGTTTCATTGGTTTCAGAAATGGGCCTTTTTCACTAGTATTCTTTAAAGGGTGCTCTGCGCAAAGCGTCGTTTATAGAATACTAGCTTTAGTGCGCATTTCATGCCTCCCTCTTAGCCATCTCTCTCCTCTTCGTCAGTCCAAAACTCTGCTGCGCGACTCATTTTCCGCCAAAGTTGCTATGCTCACATTAGCCCTCTCCTCAAGTCACTTCACTGACTCCCTATCCGTTTCCGCATTCAATTCAAACTTCTCTTATTGACCTATAAGTGCATTCACTCTGACGCTCCCTGGTACCTCTCCACTCTTGTCTCTCCCTACGCCCCCCCCCTCGGGTACTCCGTTCTGTGGATAAATCTCTCTTGTCTGTCCCCTTCTCCTCTACTGCTAATTCCAGACTCCGTTCCTTTTATCTTACTGCAACTTCCTGAGCCTGTACGTCTAGCCCCGTCTTTGGCCGTTTTCAAGTCCAAACTTAAAGCCCACCTCTTTACCACTGCTTTGACTCCTAACCACTGCTCACTTGCCCTATCCTTTATCCTCACCTCTTTATTCCCCTACCCTTAATTGTTCTGTCTATCTCATGTCTTATCTGGATTGTAAGCTCATTGAGCAGGGACTGTCTTTTTGTGTATGGTGTGCAGCGCTGCGTATGCCTTGTAGCGCTATAGGAATGATAAGTAGTAGTAGTAGTAATTTTCGGTGTGAGCAGTTAATGCCTGCCAAAGACTGGTGTAAATGCTGGCACACAACTGATGGCAGTTAGGAGTGCAAATCCAGGTATTCTATAACATTGCGTCTAAATTCTGGAAATGCCCCTGACCTGCCAATGCCTCACCCATGGCCACGTCTCCCATTGAAGTTGCGCGCTATGAAATCTAGATGCTCATGTTATAGAACAGGGCGTAGGGCAGGTAACTCCTGCTTACTGCCAATTAAGGGGTCCTTTTACTAAGGTGCACTGAAAAATGGCTTGCGGTAGTGTAGGCGTGGGTTTCGGGTGTGCACAGAATCATTTTTCAGAGCATCTGTAAAAAAAAAGCCTTTTAAAAATATTTTGCCAAAAATGGGCGTTCGGCAAAATGAAAATTGCCGCGCGTCCATTTTGGGTCTTAGACCTTACCACCAGCCATTGACCTAGCAGTAAAGTCTCACGTGGTAACCGGGTGGTAATGACCTGTGTGCATCAAATGCTACTTGCTGTGCGTAGCTGACACGCGTCAGAAAATAAAACTCTTTTTCAGAGAAGCGTAGTGGACACGCGCCGAATATGAAATTACCGCAAGAGCCACGTGGTATCTGGGTGGTAACTCAGAATTGGCGTGCATTGGGCGTACGTAGGCGCTTATGCGACTTAGTAAATGGCCCCTAAGTGCTTGTTAACTCCAATAATATACACCTAATTGACTATGCAATGGATCTAGGACCTGCACCCAAATTTGGGTGACCTAGACAGAATCCAGGGATATATGCAGACAGCCCTGCATGAAAGCTTACTTCAGCACTGAAAAGACCCTGTGCCAACAGAGCTGCCAACTTACTCAGCGCCAAGAAGCAGTGGCGTAGCTAAGTGGGGCCAGGGGGCCTGGGTCCTTGTAGATTTGGCCCTGGACCCCCTGCCAATGACCCTCTTGACCCCCCCTCCCCCCCGTCGCCGTTGCCTGCCTTTGCTGGCGGGGGACCCCAACCCCTGCAAGCTGAGGTTCTCCCCGCAAAAGGCTTCCTTCTGTTTCTGACGTCCTGCACATATAATGTGCAGGACGTCAGAAACAGACGGAAGCCTTTTGCGGGAAGAAGAGGACCTCGGTTGGCGGGAGTTGGGGTCCCCCGCCAGCAAAGGTAGGCGACGGTGGGTTGGCGGTGGGAGGGGGGGTTGAGAGGGTCGTCGGCGGGGGGGGGGCAAAGTTGGTAGTGGCGGTGGGGTCGGCAATGGCAGGGGGGACTAAAATGTGCCCCCTCACCGCGGGCTCTGGACCCCCCTCCCGCCGAAGTCTGGCTACACCCCTGGCTTTCTGAGAATCCCATTCTTGTTCACTCAGGAATCTGCAGCACGTATTTCAAAGGGTTGAATCAGGGGCTACAAATACCACACACTGCTTTGAGCTGTAAGCTCAAAACTGGACCAACCAACAAGTATTGCTCTTTGCTTCTAGTTAGACCATCAACCTTCTCCAACCTCTCCAAGGTCAAAATGGTCAAACTAAGTTAGTTTTGCACTAGTCAGAACAGTGTTTCCCCAAGTTTGGTCCTAGAGTACCCCTTGCCAGTCAGATTTTCAGGATATCCACAATGAATATGCATGAAATGGATCTGCATATAATGGAGGCAGTATATGCAAATCAAATTCATGCGTATTCATTGTTGATATCCTGAAAACCTGACTGGCAAGGGGTACTCCAGGACTGGACTTGGGAAACACTAATTCAGTGGATTGACTCTAAACTCTGATTTTCTAGGCCAGGGGTGTCCAATCTCGGCCCTCGCCAGGTCAGGTTTTCAGGATTTTCCCAATGAATATGCATGAAGTCTATTTGCATACAATGGAGGCAGTGCATGCAAATAATCTCATGCATAGTCATTGAGGGGTCTTTTACTAAGGCGCGCTAGCACTTTTAATGCGCGCTGAAAATAGGCGTGCGCTAAATTGTAGAGAAGCCAATGTATTCCTATGGGTGTCTCTAGTGTTTAAAAATGCTAGTGTGCCTTAGTAAAAGACCCCCTGAATATTCTTAAGTAACTATGCAAATTTTTCCAATTACATACACTTTCTATTAATATGCAAAATGAATCATAAAACCATTTACTTATTATATATGTAATTAGAGATTATACAACACTGTATTATTCACACATATCATTAAAAAACTGAACTGGAGGGATAGGTGTGTTGCCTATCATACAAAATCTCTATACTCCGTTATTAATTATACTCCCAAAACATTCTCATATTTATCTTTCAAGAAGGTAGAAAGCATGTGTCAGCGTTTTTGTTGTCTCAACACCATGCTGAATAAAACACTTGCTGTTAAATTCTTGGCTCGTTGGCAGCCGTAAGAAATTTGAATGCTGTAAGTCTCATCCCCTAATGACGCTTAGTTAAGCGAAATATAGCATCATGTTGTGTTTAGAGCAAATGAAGATATTGTGCATTGTGGAGTGCTACTGAGCCTGATTCGAACTGCACGTTGCTATTTGAGATAGTGAAACTGTCCGTTAGGAAACAATATTTTCAAGAATGTGGACTCGAATACAGTTATACATTTGAGAATCAACATGGGCAATGAAGGATGATACAGTGATACACTGCATGAATGTATACTGGACAATTTAAATGCAAGATAGGTGCTTCTGCCTTCTTGAGAGATAAATATGAAGAAGTTTTGGGAGTATAATTACAATGTTGTATGATCTCTAAGTACATGTATAATAAGTAAACAGTTTTATGATTCATTTTGTATATTAATAGATGTATATTATTGGAATAAATTGCATAGTTATTTAAGAATATTTTATGGTTATAATTATAACTATACTCAGGGCCGCCGAGAGGGGGGGGCAGGGGGGACAAAATTCCCTGGGCCTCCAAGGGGGCCCGGCGCTGGGGTCAGGCCGCCGGCACTGCAGTCCCCAGTCTCACCTGCCTGCCTCCTCGGCTTCGGGCCCCCTGCATTCGAAGCGGCAGTCACAGATCGCCTGCCTTCGGGCCTTCCCTCCCTGTGTCCCGCCCTCGCGGAAACCGGAAGTTACATCAGACCTCATGAATGCCACAATCAGGCAAGAATGGGTTTGGATAGTTTCATTCACAGTTCTTGGACCTCACCTAAAAAGGGTAAAGGGTCAGAGATTTGATATACTGCTTTTCTCTGATACAGGGGATCTCAACCCAGTCTTCAGAACATACCAAGCCAGTCAGGTTTTCAGGATATCCACAAGGAATATGCATGAGAGAGATTTTCATACAATGGACCACTGCATGCAAATCTCTTTCATGCATATTCATTGTGGATATCCTGAAAACCTGACTGACTTGAGAACCCCTGCTCTGGTACAAGCAAAATGTTTTACCAACATATTATATGCAGGTACTTTCTCTGTCCCTAGTGGGCTCACATTCTAAGCTTTGTACCTGGGGCAAAGGATAGTTGAGTGACTTGTGCAGGGTCAGTAGGAGTTGTAGTGGGAATGGAACCCAGTCCCCCAGGGTCTCAGCCAACTGCACTAACCATTAGGCTAGTTCTCCATTTAACTGGAGCCTAAAGCTTTTGGGGGGCTGACCTGCAAGAAAGATTTCAGAGCGTTGCCCAGGTTTGATCCTGGTTTTTCAGCTTATGAGGGCACAAATTTATTTCTTTGGATTTTGCTCACACCTTTTTCAGTAGTAGCTCAAGGTGAGTTATATTCAGGTTCACTGGATAGTCCCCTGTCCCTGGAGGGCTCACTATCTGATGTTGTACCTGAGGCAATGGAGGGTTAAGTGCCCAAGATCACAAGGAGCAGCAGTGGGATTTGAACAAGGCACCTCTGGATGTCAAGACTGGTGCTCTAACTACTAGCTACTCCACTCCAACAAATGGATTGCAGCCCTTTACACATCAAGTCCTAAGAGTCACACTGAGGTAGTAATACTAGTAGATGTGGTTCCTTTCATCTTAGGTGCATTTACAGTGCAGCCTAAAGCAAGCCTCATAAAGTTAATGGTTGACTCACTGTACACTGAAATTAGCATTCCTTTCAGTAACATCAACAGTTATACAATTCTGTAGCACCCTGCTAATCTTCCATGCCACCAAACGTGCCCTGCCACTGTGCATAGGTCCCTAAGGTTGAGTGTTCTCTGCAAATGTACTGAGAATACTGCCTGTTCCCACTGTTTGCCCATCTGAGAAAATCTTTACAAAATCTCTCATTTTACACCTTAAGCTAGTTTGGGTTCCAGATGAGTTTTCCATTCACTTGAGATTAGCAGTGAAGCAATGCAAAGCTACTGTCAATATTTGCTCTGGATAAATGGTATTTTAGCCGCAGAAAGGCAGTGCTAAGCAATGAGTACCAATGTTTGCAAAACCTTGGCATGAGTTCAGAAGAGCATTCCAGTCTAGAAAGTGAGGGTGTGAAGCTGCACAGTTAATCTACAGCAAAACTGGGGCAAGAGCTTGTGGTGAATTTTATTGTATCAGAAGCATGTGTGTGTGTGTGTGTGTGCGGACACACATTATATGTATATACATTTATGTATCAGGTGCAAGGCATGTTTGTGCTGTCAGCTCTCTTATAGTTTCCTTCAGGTCGACTGTAAGTTCTAGTTGCCATATTGATTCAGGACATACCTATATGTTTTTTATTGCTTAATAGGCACAGTAACTTCTACAAAAGTCCTATTTTGCATAGCATGTCCAGGTCAGAAATGGACTGTCCAAAGTCAGGGTGTTCACAATTTCCTGCCTATTGTATAAAAGGCTAGTTGAACAGAGAGCCTTTTGTAAAATATGTATAGGTCTGTTGGAAAGACCTGTATTTCAGCATTTACAAGTAAAGGTGTCAATTTCTGCAACCTACAAGTGTAAGTTCTGGCAATTACTAGGTCAGTATTCAGCCAGTGCTGTGAGTGGTTTGTTTTTGGGTCTGATTTGTTGTTTGTTTTTTTGAAATCCACATGTATTAAGCAGCACTATCTGGATATCAGCTTACATTGATCAGGTGCTGTGGGTGAATGTGTAATCTGCGTTGGTTTTGCACTGAAATTGCACTGCAATAGTTAGGTTGTACACAGTGTTTTTATACAATTACCCCAGGAGTTATGCATGTAAAAGCTCACGCATTGAAAAAGCAACATGTACTTTTATGCAACACATGTGTAGGCATGCTTCTGGGGTGAAGTTTGGGTGGAATGCGGGCAGAGTCACAAAGTACAATCATTCTTTATTAAATGTGTACAGTCACATAGTCCCAAGCTGTTGTAAATTTCTCAGCTTTAATCTAGCTGTAATTTCTGCTGGTTTATTCCTTGTATTTTATAAAGGCACATAGGTGCCAGAGAGGGACATTTTCGATGACATCCAAGTCCAATTGTAGATGTTTTTGTGAAAACATCTAAAATTCTTATCCTGAACATAGCAGTTTTCAAACTGGAAAAACATCTTTCATTCAACCGCCAGAACCCCTGCAATTGCTGAAAACCCTCCCAGCGAAATTCTACCCAAACTGGACAGTGATCCAAAACATGAATCGATTCAATATGAATATCTAGCACCTGACCCCACAGCTCCCACAAACACCAGATATGATCTATTCATGTATAGTGCCAGCTGGGTGGGAAAAATAAGTATATGAATGTCTTGTGGGGTGCAATAAATGCCAAATATCAACAACACCCAGTTCCCTCATAAAATGCAACAGGACCTTTCTTTGTCTCCGACTGTATTCCCCCTCTCCTGTGAATTATCCCACCTCCCATCTGGCCCCAGATTAAAATCCCCATCCATTATAACTGGACCTTGAACAAACTCTCGCAATGGCTCCAAAAGAGACCGAAAAAAAGGCCCCCTGGTTATGGTTATGTGCATAAATATTAGTAAGTGTAACTTGTTGACCCTGAAGCAAACCTCTCACTGACAAACAGTGGCCCATGGGATCCTTATACATTTCTTCCACCCCCAAATGAACAACCCGATTTATACACAATGGCAAACCCACCTGTCTTCCCCCCCCCCCCCCCCCCCCCCCCCCCCCCCCCCCCCGCAAAAATATGAGTTGCATGTACTACAAAACGTTTATGCCATAGCAGACTAATATCTCAAGACCTCGTCTCATGAAAAAAGTGATGTCCCAATTTAAATGGAGGAGCTCATTAAATACTAGTTCCTCTATGTCGGATCATTTAGACTATTTACATTCCATGAACCTACCTTCATCCTACCCTCCTGCTCCTGTCTCACCCCCTTTTTCTCCCCCTTTTCCCCTTCCTTCCCCTTTCCCTCCACTCCATGACGGTCCCCACTCATTCACTCAAGCACCCCAACCCCTCGAATACCCCACTTCTGGATCTCTAGCCCCCCCCCCCCCCCCCAACAAAAAAAAATTATTATTCAGTTTCTAATCACCTTTTGCCACCTCTGGGGCCACGGCTGGGAAGACTCTTGCTGGAACTTTTCCACCCACCTATGTAGTTGTAGGAATGCCTGTACAACTCAGGTCTCCCAATGTTTTCCAGGCCTCCACACAGGTCTGCACCTGCTTCAATCTCCCTGCCACGGTCAAGAATAGTCCAGAGGGAAACAGCCATCTATAACGATATCCAGCCTTCTGTAAATATTGAGTCACTGGGTAAGTCCCTCCACTTTTGAAGGGTGGTCCAGGTCTTAATAAACTGAAATCTTGCAATTGTCCCATATCCAATATTTTTCCCCCAACTTTGCACAAAATTTCTTCCTTTACAGCAAAGTCATGGAAATATACTATAAAGTCTCTAGGAGCTGAATGACCTTCTCATGGTCTTCCGATTATAGCAAAGAGAGACAATTGAAATGCACTGTTTTCATGTAATCCTGATATTTCTCTGACTCAGGAACATCTCTGAATCGTAAATTATTCCTCAGTGTTCTATTTTCTAAATCTTCAAGTAAGTCCAAAACCTTCTGTCTCTCCTGACATAGCTGTTGCTGTTCAGTCTTAAGGGATTAAATGCCTTCCTCACAGGCCTCCATACACTCTTCCATGTGTTTCACTCATGCCCCAATCTCACTCACCTATCTGCGGATTTCACCCAGCACTTTTTGGAGATCTCCCCACATTGCTTGCATCTCCGTTTTCAAATCCTTAAACCAGCACACAACTTCTTGTTTGGTAAGGTCCTCATCGTGGGACCTCGACAAGGGGAACCAAGTCTTCCTCATCGGTATCAACCGGATCTGACGCCATCTTTAATTGTGTCACCGACAGGTGCAAGAATGCGGAGACCCGGGCGGTGGGCCTCCTCATTCTCAAGTGCATGTTTGAAGTGCTCAAGCTTCTTCCAAGTGGACATGACTAATACCAGTTTGGCCACTTCAAAATCTACAAAAGAAGGTGTCCGGGGGAGGTTAGAAAAGTTCTAATTAGCACTGCTCCGACGGACCACCAGGCCTAAGCGTCTATATTACCCAGTGATGTCACTTCCTCAACATCTATTTTTTTTTTGATTCGACAATCACTAATTTCCAGGTGATTTTGTGCTCACTAGGTATTTCTTTAGGTACCATTAAAAAGAAAAGTCCTAGAGAAAACACACACAAAAGGAAGCCATAGAGATGACTGTGTGGCACCATTCCTAGTAAACTCGTCACACTGACATCCCAGCATAGCAGAGGGACAGCCTAGTGGTCAATGCAGTAGACTTCACATAAAAGGACTGGTACACATCCCACCATAACACCCTTATTTTGTATTGTGAGCCTTCCAGGAACAGCTAAAAACCTACTGTACCCTAAATATACACCACTACAAAAGCCCTCAGGTCTGCAGATGTCTCCTATTTATAGGTAAAGTTGGCATTTTGTGGGTTTTGGAAGGCTCACAATTTCCACCACAAGTGTACTAGTTAGAGTGGTGCATGGATCTGGGTCCCTTTCTCTACAACTCACTTGCTTGCTGCTCTAATAGGAATGGCCATAATATCTGAAGCTGTCACAGAGCCTGGTATGCACTGTCACATTTTGTTTGGGGGGGGGGTGGAAGGGGGTCAGGAACCACTGTGGGATTGAAGGGGGTCATGCCTTAATCCTTTCAGTAGTCAGTTAAGGCAACTTTCTGTGATCTAGTCGTGATTTAAATGGGCCAAGATAAAAACATCCCAATTTTTGCCATAGACATTTTTATCATGTTCCATTATCCCGGGAAAATTAACAAATTCTGGGCCCACCCAAATCCCGTCCAAAACACTCCTTTGCGATTTAAATGAACTGTGGAGAAAACCATCTCAAATCTAAGTTTCAAAAATCACAACTTGGATGTTTTCCCATAAAAAAAACATACATCTGGTGCTTTATGCTGCTTTTGAGACGTTTTTCTCTTTTGAAAATGAGTGCTTACATGTCTTTATAAAACAGGATAAAAGTAGGTGCTTTCTTACCCTACTAGCCGTTGAGCCCGTTAAAACGGGCTGGTGGGTCACCACTGTCCGCTCCCCCCCCCCCCCCGAGTTTGCCGCCCCGTCTCATCACTATTCAACTTACATCTCTGCAGCAGGCAGATCAGCTCAGCTGCCGTTGGCCTTCAATCTCTGCTTGTGTCCCACCCTCGTGTGACGTAACGCCGGCGAGGGCGGGACACAGGCAGGGAAGGAAGGCCAATGGCAGCTCAGCTGATCTGCCTGCTGCGGAGATATAAGTTGAATAGCAATGAGACGGGGCGGGTGGAGGGGTGGCGGCAGCGGTGACTTCGGGTGGGGGGGCCACCAGTGGCGGCGACCTCGGGTGGAGGGGTGGCGGTGGCGGCAACTCGAGGTGGGGGGGTTACCGGTGGCGGCGACCTCGGGGGGGAGCGCAGTTTCCCTCTCTGTCCCGTCCCCGTCATCACGTATTGACGCGGGGGCACGACAGAGAGGGAAGTCTCTACTGCGCATTTGCGAGTGAGTACGGTCACTCGCCGTTTATATGTTTGATTAACCTAAGCAACCAGTTATAAAATTATTCCCCCTCCACCAAGCTTACTTTGCAGTGCACATGAAAGAAAATACATGCCAACTGGGATTTCAGTTCATTTGCAAAAAAAGGCCAGGTTTCTTGGCACTGCCAACGATGTCAAGTTACCTAGTTCCAGGCTGGAGACCTGTTGGCCATTCTTGATTTGGATCTACATACCCAGCAGGGTGGGATTTGTAGTGCCTGGTCCTGGCCATTGAAACCAGTGCTGTAAGTCCCATAATGCACTAGGATAAGGTGGTCAGAAATTCACCTGTCCCAAAATCTCCAGCCTGGAACTGGGTAACTTGGCACCTGTGTACTGTGCATGTCAAACTGATGGAAGGCTCACCTTCCCCATTAATTTCCTATTGACTAATTTTTCTACCTTGATAAATGTTCAGTCAACATATTGTAAAGGCTGTTGAAGAAATCTGCTTATAAGCAAGAGCAAGTCCACTTTCCTTCACTTTCTAAGCTAAAAAACAATTGTACTTTTTTTCCCCCAACATTTAATTTTACAACAGAATCAATTCAGATTGTTTCTGTTCAAATATCTTTATAGAAACTTGTAACCAAAACAAACATAAAGTATACAAAAATCATAAATCAGTAGCAGACACATGGAAGAGACTGTCCATTATGAATCAAAAAAAATACATTAACACAATCAATTAGCCCAGATTTGCATAAGCATCCACAGGCTGCCAAACTACATAAATCTTTTTTTTTTTCTATTATACTTTTTAGCTGCAGCCAATCCAAATGGTATTAATTTTCAGCGAGGCCTGTAGTGTGTTTGCTAAACTTTACTTCTGAATGACCACAAAGAAACCAGTGTGGGTCTTTCAAGCACTCCTTAAATCGCCTGGTTTATACTGTTCTCTGGAAAGAGTCAGCCAACAATCTAATCCAGCAAGTCTCTATCACACACAGTAAGGGAGCAGCTCTCCAGTTCTTCTGAAGCTGTGTTATAAGCCGAAGCAAGCAAAGCATCCTAAGATCTGCTTGGTACGCGAGGCATGATGAGTGCCTTCTCAAATGTAGCATCATAGTATGCGGGGGGGGGGGGGGGGTCCAAACCAAATCAATGAGGCTTAAAGCAGATGCTTTGATTCCCATGTGAACAGTTCTTCAGTACAAATGCCAAAAAAAAAACAGCTTTTTGGCATTTGTACTGAGAAATCAACGCAGAAAAAAGCGCTATTCTGTAAACTGCGCTTAAAGTTATAAATGCCATGTGCAGTAGGAAATAAAAAAATAATTTTCCCCGGCGGTATGGGCGTGTGCCAAATCCAAAATTACCACCGGGGGGGGGTCATGCTAGCCTGGCGGTAGTCTCATTTTGGCATGCACTACACATGTATAGAGCCTACCATGTCTTTGTAAAGGGACCCTATGTTCCTTTATACTGCCAGCATATTTGGAACCATGACTTGGATCCAGCTCCATGAGCCTTCATGTAAAGCAACCCAATGAATTTTCCCTTTCTTATATATGCTCGCAATTCACTTAGGGGTCCTTTTACAAAGGCACGCTGGAAAATGGCTTGCGGTACTGTAGGCGTGGGTTTTGGGACCGTGCCGATCCATTTTTTAGTGCCTATAAAGAAGGCCTCTTTTTTTTCCGAAAATGGACGTGCAGAAAATGAAAATTACGGCGCGTCCACTTTGAGTCTGAGACCTTACCACCAGCCATTGACCTAGCGGTAAAGACTCATGCGGTAACCGGGCGGTAATGACCTACGCACGTCAAATGCCACTTGGCATGCGTCCGTTATGTGCACCTGAAAATAAAAAAATATTTTTCAGATGCATGTATCAGATGCGTACCAAAAATGAAATTACTGCAACAGCCACACGGTAGTCAGGTGGTAGCAGTCCTTCGCAGGGATCATGTACAACCCTGGAGTCATACGTCGGTGGAGGAGTGGCCTCGTGGTTAGAGCACTAGTCTTGCAATCTAGAGGTGGCTGGTTCAAACCCCAATGCTGCTCCTTGTGATCTTGGGCAAATCACTTAACTCCTCCATTGCCTCATGTACAAACTTAGATTGTGAGCCCTCTTGGGACAGAGAAATATCCAGTGTACAGAATGTAATTCACCTTGAGCAACTACTGAAAAAGGTGTGAGCAAAATCCAAATAAATAAATATAAATAGGTCAGAAATCTAATTACTAGCTGTCACTCTGGGACACCACTTTCCCATGGCCTGGAAACATTGTTCCCACAGCATCCCAATCCCCTGGAAGCTGAAGTCCTAGTTCTGGAATCAAATTGTACAGCGCTGCGTAACCCTAGTAGCGCTCTAGAAATGTTAAGTAGTAGTAGTAGTAGTAGTAAATCCAGACCCTTTCCATAGTAGCGGAACCCATGCCAACCTTATATACATTTCTTAGAAATTAGACTGACAATGGACTATATGAGATTTTGACACCTAGTGAAAGCATGTTTTTTTCATAAATGTTTTGGATTTTGAATTCCGTTCCTGAGGATTGAACTGTGTTTGAATTTTGTATTGTTAGCTATTGAGTTGATTATACTTGGAATATGTAAAGGTTCTGATTGTTTTATTAGATTGTACTTTTTATAGACTGATTGTTCTCTGCCTAGAACTTGATGGTGAAGCAGATTATAAATGCCAATATTAAATTAAATTAAAGGCTTCTTTTACAAAGCCGTGCCAGTGATTCCCACGTGGTAAGTGAGAGGAAGCCCATAGGAATTGAATGGGTTTCCTCTTATTTACCACACAGGAACCACTTACCACAGCTTTGTAAAAGAAGCCCTAAATTATAGAACATTTCAATATCTAACATTATTAAGACTGTTAATTCCTTCTCTAGGTCATAGCAGCCTTCGCTTTACCTGTGAATTTAGACATGAGAGATTTTGAAGGTAAGGAAAGAAAGTTTTAAGCTTTATGGTTGGGTTTTTGCTAAGCTCCATCCATTACACTGTATAATAATTCTTCAAAATCATTAGAGATCCCAAGCATAAATGACTTGTAGCTTATAAGTTATAGATACTATGCTGAACAGTCAAGTAATATTAACGAGCACACCATGACATGGCACCTCTCCACAGCTTAGTATCAGGGAGGGAAATACTCAAAGGAGGGTATCACCTGCAGAAATGGGCTCTTGGGTTACTGCTCACCAGTATGCAAGTAATAATATGCACATTTTTCAACAATGTACATATTTGTATCTGCATAAAGTAGAGTAATTCCTGGGCACAGTGGTAGGGTGGAGAGTGGAGAACAGAACAATCTGGATACTTTTATCTGCATAAAGTAGAGTCATTCCTGGACATTGAGGGGAGGGAGTGAGGAGAAGGAGGAGGAGGGCAGAGAATGGAACAATGCACATACTTTTATCATCCTAAAGCAGACATTGCAGGACATGGGGGGTGGGGTGGAAGGGGGAGGAGGGAGAGTGCAGAAAATGCAACAATGTGCGTGCTTTTATCTGCATAAAATAGAGTCATTCCTGGACATGGGGGGTTGAGGAGGGGGAGGGCAGAGAATGCAACAACGTGCACACTTTTATCTGTATAAAATAGAGTCATTTCTGGACATGGAGGGGAGAAGAAGGGGAGGAGGAGGGAGGGCAGAGAATTGAACAATGCGCATACCTTTCTCTGCATAAAGTAGAGTAGTTCCTGGATGTAGGGGGTGGAAGAGGGGGAGGACAAAAAATGCAACAATACACATACTTTTATCTGTATAAAGTAGAATCATTTCTGGACAAGGAGGGAGGAAGAGGAAGATCAGAGAATGGAACAATGCACATACCTTTCTTTGCATAAAGTCATTCCTGGATGTGGCGGGTGGAAGAGAGAGAGAGGGCAAAGAATGCAACAATGATCTGCATAGTCATTTCTGGACATTGGGGGGAAGTGGAGGAGGGGTAGGGCAGAGAATGCAACAATGCGTATACTTTTATCTGCATAACGTAGAGTCATAACAGTAGATAAAAAACAACAAAGCAGTGGAATCAAATGCATTTATTGGAACAATACCCGACGTGGCCACGTTTCGCCCTCAGGCTGCGTCAGGGGTACAAACTATCAAAAGTGTATGTAAATATATCATACACACTAGTAGTTCCAAAAATCTAGTTCCATTTATCTGCTACTTCCAACTGAACTGATATGCACGTCGGGTATTGTTCCAATAAATGCATTTGATTCCACTGCTTTGTTGTTTTTTATCTACTGTTTTGTAAGCAGTTGTGTGCCTTTTTTTTTTTTTTTAACGTAGAGTCATTCCTGGATCTTGTGGGGGGGTTGAGGGAAGAGGGCAGAAAATGTGGGGGCAAAACAACAAGGAATGGAACAAAGTGGGTATTTTCAATTACACAAAACATTCTGGGAAATTACCCACAGAGGAGACAGGCACATCCCTCTGCAGGCAAATTTTCCTTTGTCAATAATAAAAGCAAAACTACCTTGAAAATTTTGCTTTCATTATGGCAGAAAACCCTGCAAGTGAAAGTACCCATGGAATTGCACCAAGATGAACATTTGATTATTGCCCCATAAAGCAAAATTCCTGCCCTCAAAAAAATTTCTTTTATTATACATCCTCAGCAAGGCTTGTTCAAATGCAAATTATATGAAAGACCACAGCTCAAAATAATTCAGCAGAAGGAAAATGGGAAGTCTGGGTCACTGGTGGTTTAGAAATAAATTTTTTAGGCATAATACCAAAATAGTATTACACAACAATAACAGATCAGTGACTTAAGAACATGCTTTCTATTTAGGTCAGGATCACCTGACAGTGAATGTTTAAATAATCAGAGATTCTGGAAAAGCCATTGAGGATATTAAAAATACATGTGCATTTAAAATATTATTAAGGCCAGGTCAATATTGAGCCCACTGTAGTCAGATGTGAATTCTATGTATTTATTTATTTATTTATTTGTTGCATTTGTATCACACATTTTCCCACCTATTTGCAGGCTCAATGTGGCCTACATTGTTCCGTAATAGTGATCGCCATTTTCGGAATGAGAAATATAGAGTTATATTGCATTAAGGTTTGTAGATAACAGAGTAGATTAGGCAATCAAGTAAAAAGAATTCATTTTTGTGATGAGAAATAGAATGGTAATGCGATTAAAGTTCAATCGTGACAGAGTAATTTAGGCATTCAAGAATAGAAAGTTCCGTTTTGTCCAGTTCTGGTATGAGTTTTGTTGTCTAGTATTTAGGATGGATCATTATGGTATGCTTTATTTATTTTTTTGTTACATTTGTACCCCGCACTTTCCCACTCATGGCAGGCTCAATGCAGCTTACATGGGGCAATGGAGGGCTAAATGACTTGCCCAGAGTCACAAGGAGCTGCCTGTGCCTGAAGTGAGAATTGAACTCAGTTCCCCAGGACCAAAGTCCACCACCCTAACCACTAGACCACTCCTCCACTCCGGGTTGGCACTGAAAAAAGCACTATTCTATAAGCCACACTTAAAGTTAGTCCTGGTTTATAGAATAGCGCTTACACCCGGGAATTGTGCCTAATTGTAGACGTGGCCATTTGCACCAACTAAACAGTGGTGCAAATATACACGCCCAAATTAGGCACGTAATCGCTCTTATTCTATAACAACACACATAAATGCTAGGAATGTCCCTGTTCTGCCTATAACCCTCGCATTTCCGTGCCTTCTTTTATTACTCACTCAAAAAATTTAGGCGTGAATCCCGCACCTAAATTTATGTGCATATATTCCAATTAGATCTAAATAGTGCCAATAATTGCTTGTTAAAAAGCCAATTATTGGTGCTAATTAGCTCATTAGTTAGTTAAATTGTGCACACAAATTGGGCGCAACCCTACATTTGTGCGCACAATTTTTGGCGACTTTTGTAGAATTAGAGGGTTAGTGTATTTTAAACTCTGGCCAATAAGGGCTTTTGTTTATCTAGATATTTATCACCTGACCATACTCAGATACCAGTGCTGAATACCAGGGTATTAGGCAGCCACCAGGAGTTACCCGGGTACCGTCAATATTCAGTGGTGGTACCGAGAGAGCTACCTAGTTAATTTAAGACAGCCTTTTTCTGTTCTAAGTAAATCTGAGTACCACTGCTGAATACCGACGGTGCACAGAAAACTCCTGGCTCTGTCCAGTTTCTGCCTCTAGACTGCCCCGATAGTGCTGAGACAGTCTGCTCCGAATTTCAGCAACATTATCTGACTAAGTGTAGCTGAAAATCTGAGTTAGACCAAGTCAGCATCACTTAGCAGGGCAGTTCAATCACACTAAATATCAAGTCTATTATTCTTCTTATGAACGTTTGTACAGTGTGATAATGCATATGCTGTACTTTAGAGCCACATAAGGGAGAAATGACATAACAGATCAATAAGCAAGGCTCAAAACTACCAGAAATCATAACGATATTTATTTATTTATTTGAGACATTTATATCCCGCATTATCCCAAACAAGTTTGGGTTCAATGTGGCTAACAGGAAGCAATTGCTACAGTATAATGGAAGTTACATGAGCAGACAAAAGAAATGGACAATCCCCCCCCAAAAAATTGCCTCTGTACAGTAACCAAAACAAGATGCCTAACATGCTCAAGAACTATTTGGTTATAAAGACCTGTGTCAATGGGATTTATAATGTAGTAAAAAATATTACTTAACAATATTAATTTTTTTTACTCCAAATTGTCTTTACAGCTCTTCCCCTGTTGCTGTCCCATGTCTTTAAAGATCATGTTGTGAGTTTTTCTTTAAATGTGATGCATATTATCTTCTTTTGGAAGGTCACACAGCACTGCACTGTGCTGTCCTAGCCCATAATTCTATCTTGCGAGAACAGCGGGATAGTGCAGCCCTTACACCCACACAGCAGGACGAGCTGAAGTCTCGCAGACGAGAGCTGAAAGCTTGCATTCATCTACTGGTGCAAATGGGAGCCTCAGTCAGCAGCCAGGTATCATCCAACTTCATCTCTTGAACTCTGGAATTCCTGCAAAGTTATTCACGTGTAACTCTTGTTGGCACGGCCAGTGCAAGAGTACTGGGCGCCCTAGGTGAACCTTCAGTCTTATGCCCAATTCAACAGGTCCCTAGCCCATTGATTCTCCCTTCTAAAAATGTGATAATTAAACTCTCCAATCGTGATCACCCTACAGCAATTCAGTAACAAAATCTTAACTGAATATCATACTTTAAATATTAAACTTTTTTGCAGGTAAAATTATCTGTAGATGGTTCTTTTGAGTTCATGTGGCTGTCAAGACTATTGCTTTGCTTTGACTGCAGCTGCTTTTGCTGCCCCCTAGAGGCCAACACCCTAGGCCTAGTCATGCCTAATGGATGGGTCAGCCCTACCACTTGGGTAGGTGGGTTCTAATGCCTGCCTTGCCTTGGTTACTGGGTTCAGATTTAGTTGTGGTTTCTGGTATAGTGGACTCCCACGGCAGAACATTCACTATGTAGGGTTAATCAGACTACTCCATGAAGGAATATGGCTCCTTTGAATTCACAGACTGAACATATTGCAAAAGAAAAACTTGCAGCTCTTCTAGACCAAGGGCCAAGTCCAAGACAAATACAATTTTCAGACTGAGAATAGTGATGGTGGTTCCAAATGTGTCAGTTTCCAATCACAAGAGTAAAAATATGTACGAAGCCACATTCAGTAGTACATCCATATTTACTATGAAATAGCAGCAACAATATAAACTTCTCAATATTATCTCTAGAGGAGAGTGATGGAGTGTATAGGAAGCTCCCAGTTCCCTTTAACAGCACTCCCTCACAGGGCTACATTAAAAGGCTGCACCTTGGAATGCTTAGTAGGGAGGGTGGGTACACTCAGGGCAGCTAAAACCACAGAAGGAGGATAAGCCAGGAAAAGAAGGAAGCGCCCTCCAGCATATGCAGCTACCGTGTATGTGTAGGATATCAGAAAGGGGATGGGATTTGATATTCTGCCTTTCTGTGGTTACAATCAAAGCAGTTTACATATTATATGCAGGTACTTATTGTGTACCTGAGGCAACAGAGGGTTAAGTAATTTGTCCTGCATCCCAAGGAGCTACAGTGGAAATTGAACCCAGTTCTCGGGCCACTGCACTAAACATTAGGCTACTCCTCCACTCCTAAATTCCCCAAAGTAGGAAAAGGTTTCTTTTCTGAACAGTGGTAAACTCTGAATCTTTGTAGCTTGGTTGGATCACTGCCTTTCCTTGTTCTTACTGCTCAATTTAAGCTGTTTCCCTGTGCACACTCTGAAGTTTCTGTGATCTGATAGGAATCAGATTTTGTTTTATTTGTTGGAGAAATACTGAGTTAGCAGCCTGTGAAATAAATAGGTTGCAGGATGTTTCCCTTTTGATTATAAAGTAAAAGAAGCTTGCATTCACTTTTCACCCATGGTCTGGCTGTGTTTTGTAAAGGCCCATGCCTCCTGCCACTGGCACGCTATCACAAGTAAAAAAAATACCAACAACATAAGAACATAAGAATAGCCATACTGGGTCAGACCAATGGTCCATCCAGCCCAGTATCCTGTTTCCAACAGATCACGAGGAGACTAAACGTTCAATAACAGTTATAGAATTTTATAACCTAAGGGATTTTTTCTATCACCCTAAGCAAACAAACCATTCTCTTCTCTTGTTCTTGATTGTTCCCCTTAACTCGTCCACAACAATTATCAAAACAGTGGGAAAATGTGGGATACAAATGTAACAAATAATAATAATATGGCGCCTAGAAAATCCATATGGAAAACATTTCCGCTTTAGTGTATGCTATAAGCGGTGGCTATATTTATGCACAGTAAATGGAATACGCTTAGTTGATATGCCAGCACCTAAAACTACGCACTTCAATTTACACCAATGAAAATGTGGCATAAATCCCGATGCACAGATTTAGGCGCAGAGGGCCATATTCTATAACAATGCGTGTAAAATTTGGAATACCCATGAAACGTCCATTACCCCACCCATAACCTTTGCGCATTAAATTTAGGTGCAGTGCATTACAGAATACACTTAGGGAGTTGTGTGCGTAAATTCTAATTATCACCAATTACTGCTTACTATTGTTTGTTAAGTGCTGTTAACAATGCTAATTGGCTTGTTAAGCCAATTAAGTTACACGTGTTGTTACATAATATGCTTGGATTTTGTCGTGGAACGCTAGGTGCACTATATAGAATCTGGGGGTTAATGTGTTAGCTGGCTCCGCAAAATGAGATATTCAGTGCTGAAGCCCCGACATGACCCAGCATTGAATATCTGGAACTAATGCTGGCAGTGGTCAGTGAAACGCTGGTGCCACTGACTGAATATCAATCCCTATGTTCTTTATGGAACCCAGAAAAAAAAGCTGCAGGTCTTTATGCTCACAGTAAAGAGAGCAAACAGGTAGGAAATCCTGACTAGCACTGACTGCAGAGGAACAAGGTCATCTTTTACACCTCCTCAGACATTGCATTTAAAGCATCAGCCGTGAGCTCAGCCTTTTGGTCTTGCGCTCATTTCTCTGCATCTTTGCTGAATAGCTAATAGCTTCATTTGCACAGATTTAAATGTGCTGTGCATTGGTCTCTATACAGAGCTTTACACACAGCTCATGCGCAAAACTCATTTTTGCACTGTACAACCACAAAATTGTATGCTAAAGCCAAGCTAACTGGGGCCCAAGCCTAGTGCACTTCACTGCACCAGCCTCTCTGTCATTTATGTAGATTGTCTTTTGAAACCTCCCTGAAGACCAGAGAGATCTCCATGATGGTGGTCTGCATAACCCTCCAGGGTCTGAAACCTAGGAGCCAAAATTTAAACCGTGACTCTCCACAGTGAAAAAAAACCAGGAATGTGGATTGACAGATGATGAATTCTAGGCTTCCTTTTACAAACACCTCCTAATAAAATGGAATGGTTACAACTCTTACAGCAGAAGGCCTCAAATCCAGTCCTCGAGGTCCACAACCCAGCCTGGTTTTCAGGATTTCCTCAATCAATATGTACGAGATCTATTTAAATGCAACGGAAGCACTGAATGCAAATAGATCTCATACATATTCATTGTGGAAATCCTGAAAACCAGGCTGGGTTGTGGTCCTGGAGAAAACCAGTTTTGAGGACCCCTGCCTTAGAGGTTTCACCTCACACTCACATGTCAGGGATCTCCAGGCTTAACTGCAAGAGTTTAAAGGTATAGGCAGGGGCGTAGCCAGACACCCAATTTTGGGTGGGCCTGGGCCCAAGATGGGTGGGCAGAAGAACCTCCCTGTCCCACAAGTGATTTGGTCTCTTCCTCTCTCGCCTGCATGCCATAGGGTCTCTCAAACATCCCCCTCCCCCGCATACCATTTAAATAGCAGATTTTCACCAGCAGCGAGCAGCAACTAATACACACTGCTCATGTTGGCCCCACAGCCTTCCCACTGATGCAACTTCCTGTTTCCGCATAGGCAAAAATACGTAAGAGGGAAGGCTTTGGGGCCAGTGCGAGCAGTATGTATCAGTCTCTGCTTGCTGCAAGCAAAGATCTGCTATTTACAAAGTACGCAAGAAGGACAGTTGTTGGGAGCTTTTGGCTGGTGGGGCTTGGAGATCCCTGCCAGCCACATCATAGGTGTGTTGCTAGTGAGTGGGCCTGAACACAAAGTGGGTGGGCCAGGGCCCACCCGGGCCCACCCTTGGCTACGCCACTGGGTATAGGTTTCACAAAAGCAAAGTTCCAGGTAAAATTGGAGAACTAGGCAACAAACCACTCTAAACAGATAGTTAGAATATCTTTACAATTATTCCTCTATTCTTGTCTAGCAATTCTGGAATATTACTTTGAATAACATATGTGATGAATGAGATATTTCCAAGTTCATCTCTGTGTGTATGTGTCTGCGTTTTGTTTTGTCTAATTTGACCAGGACCTTAAAAGCAACAAAACGGTGCTGCACTACGCAGTCCAGGATGTCAACCTCCCCTTGCTGAAGTTCTTCTTGGAACTGGAGATGCCCAAACCATCCAAGCTAGTCAACAGTCAGGTGAGCTGGTATTGAAGATTATAGACGAGATGGTTGTGCCCCCCAAAATTAAGATAAGGAACCAGTCAGCAGTTGGCATCATTTGGGGTGTATGCTTTATTGTGATTTAATACACTGCATTTCATGCAATGCTCATCAAAGCGGTTTACAAATATTGAAATCTAAAAACAGAAGAAAGGAACGCCATTAAATTGAACAGATAGGCTAGTTTTTGACTTCTAATTGGAAGGAATTCCGTAATATTACTCATACCCCACAGACACAGTCTGATTCAGTGCTTATGCTAGCCTGGAGGTGGTCTGTCTGGCTGGCTGTAGGAGCCAATTTTTCAAAACCATCTAGATTTAGGCAGAAAGAATGCACATAAATCACCTCTTATAGAACACCAACTAGCAGAAAAGTATGCACCGTGTTTTGATGGTATGCACTTTCCCAGTAGGCGTTTCCATGGGTGGAGATTGAGCAGAGTATGGATGAAGCATGTATTCAATCATTTTCATGAGTTCTAGATAACATCTAGGCATGAGAATTTATACCAGCCATAGGGCTAGTGGTTGAACCTTATATATAGGTGTATTTTCTGCCACTTGTGCTAGTATTCTGTAAAGAAAAGTGGGTGCCAATTTTCCTTTATTGAAATGGGCATCTGCTTACCTTCTTATGTTAGGCATCCTGTTAAAGAATTACTTTTCTGACTTAGAACCAGTGCGTTGTTTCCGGCAAAAAAGGTGCTGGTACTCAAATGCTAGGACACCCTTCAAGGGTGGGTGATCACTGAGGGACCCACCCCACAATAGCCAGGCCCCCCTGCAACTAGTCACAGAACCTATGACAAGGCAGAATTGCTGTGTAGAGCCTGAGCTCTTTCATTAAAACTTGGGGCCCATGGGTCAATTTTAGCAGACAATGGAAAAGGTGCCGGCACTCAGTACCCCCCAAGTACCCCCTCAAAAAAAGCCCTGCTTAGAACGATACTAGGGTGGGGCACTACTATAGCAATACCCCCTGCCCAGCCACAGAGATCACACACTCCAAAGCCAGCCTTCATCAGAGTCAGGGGCTCATCAACAGAGCAGTACTAGAAGCGAGAAAGGAAGCCAAAGCTCAGTAGCTTATCCCAGAGGAAAACCAAACTAAGGGATTCTTTTACAAAGCTGTGGTAAAAAGTGGCCTGTGACAGTGTGGGCACATCTTTTAGGCACACGCTGGGCCATTTTTTTTTTACCACAGCTGGGGGAAAAAAGGCTATTTTTTAATAGGCCGGGAAATGGGCTTGCGCTAATGTTAAAACTAGCGCGCTCCTATTTATGGCCTGAGCCCTTACCACCACCCACTGACCTAGCATTAAGGGCTCATGCGCTAACCATGCAGTAACCATGCAGCAAGCGCCAATGTGGGTGCGCTGCCAGTTACCGCCAGGAACAACCCCGCGATAGAAAATAGAAAATTATTTTCTACCATGGGATTCGGCGAGTGCCAAAATCATAATTACCGCCGGGCGCAAGCGATATCCAGGTGGGTAGTACCTATTAGGCATGCGCTACCCACGTGTGAGCCCTTCTGCGCTTTTGTAAAAGGGCCCCTAAGAAACGCGTATAGTTCGAAGGCAGCATACCCATTGCCCTCTTCTAAACTCCATCCATGTGTTCGGTCACCTCTTCCTTTTAATGTGGACAAATGCAAAGTGATGCATGTTGGGAAGAATAATCCGAATCATAGTTACCTACCTGATGCTAGGGTCCTCCTTAGAAGTCAGCACTCAAGAAAAAGATCTAGGTGTCATTGTAGACAATACGCTGAAATCTTCTGCCCAGTGTGTGGCAGCGGCCAAAAAAAGCAAAGTGGATGCTAGGAATTATTAGGAAAGGGATGCAAAATAAGACCAAGTATATTATAATGCCTGAATAGCATTGAACATTTTTTTTCAGCACCAATTTTTGAGCACCATATACTAAATCTGGGCATAAGTGACTTTGGCATGTGCATTACAGAATAGCACCTAGCAAGCACGTAGCTGCTAATTATTGGCTCTTCTGATGCGCATAAGTGTAATGATTCTATAACTTAAGCACACAATGGATGCCTAAGATCAGGTACCAAGTTATAGAATGAGGGGGTAAATGTGTACCTAAGACAACAGAAGGCTAACCAGCTTATAATCGAACGAGAAAAACGCCCAAGTTCCGACCTAAATCGGGAGATGGACGTTTATCTCACAAAAACGCCCGTGTCAGAGGTGTGGCGAAGGCGGAACTGGGGCGTGGTTATCTGCCGAACAAAGATGGGCGCATTTCAGCGATAATGGGAAGAAAGTATGCGTTTTTAGCTAGAATTTAGGACACTTTTCCTGGACCCTGTTTTTTCACGAATAAGGCCCCAAAAAGTGCCCTAAATGACCAGATGACCACTGGAGGGAATCGGGGATGACCTCCCCTGACTCCCCCAGTGGTACCTAACCCCCTCCCACCACAAAAAAATGATGTTTCACACATTTTTATTTTCACCCTCAAATGTCATACCCAGCTCCCGGGCAGCAGTATGCAGGTCACTGGAGGAGTTGTTAGGGGGTGCAGTGGACTTCAGGCAGGTGGACCCAGGCCCATCCCCCCCTACCTGTTACAATTGTGCTGCTTAATGCTTATTAGTCGTCCAACCCCCCCAAACCCACTGTACCCACATGTAGGTGCCCCCCCTTCACCCCTTAGGGCTATAGTAATGGTGTAGACTTGTGGGCAGTGGGTTTTGAGGGGGATTTGGGGAGCTCAACACACAAGGGAAGGGTGCTATGCACCTGGGAGCTCTTTTATCTGTTTTTTTGGTTTTGTAAAAGTGCCCCCTAGGGTGCCCGGTTGATGTCCTGGCATGTGAGGGGGACCAGTGCACTACGAATCCTGGCCCCTCCCACGAATAAATGTCTTGGATTTATTCGTTTTTGAGCTGGGCGCTTTCATTTTCCATTATCGCTGAAAAACAAAAACGCCCAGCTCACACATTGTTGAATAAAACATGGGCGTCTATTTTTTTTCGAAAATACGGTTCGGTCCGCCCCTTCACGGACCCGTTCTCGGAGATAAACGCCCATGGAGATAGGCGTTTTCATTCAATTATGCCCCTCTAAGTGAGTTGCCCAAGATCACAAGGAGCATCACTAGAATTTGAACCTTGGCTTCCTGACTTCTCTTCCACTCTTCCAAGAACCAAATCATTTTCCATTTTCCCAAGTCCAATCCTGGAGTACCCCTTGCCAGTCAGGCTTTCAGGATATCCACAATAAATATGTATGACATTGATTCACGTACACTGCTTCCATTATATATAGTAAGCTCTTTCATGCATATTCATTGTGGATATCGAGGACCGGACTTGGGAAACACTGTTGTAGAACAAGCTTTCCATGACAAAGAAATCTTTATCAAATTATCCCCAATGTGGACTATTGAACATTGCTCCCTTAAAGCACACAGAAAGCCTGTTAGTGTCTTCAACCTCTGTAAATTGAGCCATAGAACTGTAAAGGAAGTTGAGTATCATGCACTGATGGTTGCAAATTCTGAATATTGTGTTGTAATGAGTTGTTCAGAGCTTTGTCTTCTGGACCTGATCATGTTGCTCAGATCCTTTGACCTCATCTGTTCCCATCACAGCTCTATTAGATCAAATGCACTGTGTACTCTGACATGTAAACCAAAGGGTATAAGTAGATTTCCAGACTATACACCTGCTTTTGTTTCCAGGACTATTTTAAGAAGATTATTTTGGTGAACATGGGTCAAATAACCCCCATTTAATCAGAATCCTTCTTTCTTCCATCTAGCCTCAGAACTTCAGAGTGCGGATGATGTACACCCTTGCTCACTAAGCTTCATTCTACGCTAAATACTGGGCGGGCTAGATAAAGAGAATCATGACCTCAGGGTGGGTGTTAAAAATGTCTCTCTGTTGTCCTGATCTTGGAATGTGAGCTGTGCCTGCACTTAATATCTTGCAGCCTTTGGCAACCTGTGGCTGCTAGTCACACTATTTTGATGGCAGGTGCGGTGCTGATGCCTTGTCACGTGACATACTAAACAACCTCGTACACTGAGCAAAATAGGTATAAAGGTGAAGGTAGAAAACAATTCACAGAAAGGTAAAAGAAACACTGTAGGTCCCGAGATGACATCAAATAAGATCAAAACTTGAATTCTATTAAAGAGGCAAGTGATTGAATGCATACTCCTTCCAGTACTTCTTATCACTTCTATAACACTGCTACAAAAACCTCAGGGGTTCTTGTACAAAGGCACACTGAAAAATGGCTTGCAGTAGTGTAGGCGCGGGTTTTGGGCGTGCGCCAATCCATTTTTTAGCGTGCCTATAAAAAATGGCCTCTTTTTTATTGCCGAAAATGGACGTGGGGCAAAATCAAAATTTGGGGCCTGAGACCTTACCGTCAGCCATTGACCTAGTGGTAAAGAATCTGGGCGGTAATGAACTATGCGTGTCAAATGCCACTTGACATCAAATAAAAAATATTTTTCAGATGCGCATAGCAGACGCGCACCAAAATAAAAATTACCACAAGGGTGGTAACCAGATGGTAACTCCAATTTGGCACGTGTTCGGCATGCGTAGGCGCCCACATGGCTTAGTGAAAGGGCCCCTCAGTGCTGTATTAGATTTGTAGGTATCGCCACCACTTGGCAGTGTCCGGGAGGTGCCCTCAAGTATAGTCTGGAAATTGATGATCAGTGTAGCAGGGCCCTCATTGTGAATTCTCTTCTACTATCATTGCTCACAGGATACGCTCCCTAAAATTAAAGCTATGCTGAAAACCTATTTGATTTGCCTGGCTTTCAGTCTGTGACTTGGTTTTTGGATTTGGAAGATTTTCGCTCCTGGGGTCTGTAGAATACGGCATCTATCCCTTCCTCCTCTCTCTTCTCCACTCCCCCCCCCCCCCCTTACTTCTGTATTTTCTCCTTTTACTTTTCACAGAATAGAGTTCATTTCTTCCTATTGATTATTTGGGATTGCAACCCACTTTGATGGTTCAACCTTAAGCTGAAATCAAAGGAAAGCAACGTTGAACCTTGTTTTTGTACAACCTAGTAATGTGATTTTATGAAAAATATATACTTTCAGCCCTTCTAGAGATTCCTGTGTATGGATAATGCAATGCTGCATGTAGGTGCATGAATTTATGCCTGTCATTGAAATGGCATAGGTGGGTGCAGTGTGCACCTGAAAATGCAGACTCATGCAAGGGTTCTATAATGGAATCTGGTCGCCCAGGTTCCATTATAGAATTAGCTCTCAGCACACTGCATCTCGCTGCCTAATTTTTGGTGACCTTTATAAAATAGCCCTTAAGAAGCCCTTTTACTAAAGGGCATTAAGCACTTATTCCAGATTTTATATATGATGGCCAGATTTTTTCATCTCATAATAAAACTGACTTGAAATTAAGGTATTTTTCCTCTTATGCAGTGCTGTCTGTTAGTTCCTGTATCGTTTTGTGTACTTTATATGTATAAATACATGTGTGAATATTTATGTGTTATATTACAAGCCCTATTTGTGATTTATACATGTAACTACCAGCAATTACAAGTATTTATTGCAAGCATTTACATGTATATATCTACATTACATATAAATTGCAAGAGGGTGTGGTTTGGGTGTGATATGGGCAGAACTAAAATCAATGCATGTATTCACTATTCCACAAAGTGAGAATTTGCAGGTTGGAATTTACGCCTGCTTTTTCACATGTGCAAGTTTTTATAAAGTGCACATTTAGGCCAGCCTTTGACAGGAGGTATCCTCCTTAATTCTCTTTGGTTTATTTCCCCCTCCAAATGAAAACTAAATGATGATTGTGGCCTCTGTGTCTAATTAGCAACAGCGACACATGTAGGTTTGTAAAATGGCTGACATACACACCTGTTGACACGTACACATCAGTGGCATAGTCACGAGTGAGGGCCTGGGCCCCCTCTGTTTGGCTTCAGGCCCCCTAAAATTCCAGCACTGGGCATCTGTTGTTATGGCTGACAGGGATCCCCAAGCCCCGCCAGCTAAAGAGGTCCTCTTCCAGCCTCACTTTCTATCGGCCACCAGTACACTGCCTCCCTCCGTGTATGCTCAGTTTTGTGACGGCCGACAGAAAGTGCTGCCAATGGAGGACCTGTTTGGCTGGTGTGGCTTTGGGATCCTTGCCTGCAGACAAAGGTATTTGGGATCGGGGATCAGGGAAGTGCAGAGACTAGAGCAAGGGTGAGAGCACGGATTGGGACAAAATTTGTACCCTCCTCCCCCCCCCCCCCCCCTCCACCTTGGTCTCAGGCCTCCTTAGAAATGGCAGTCTGGCTACATGACTGGTACACATGTAAATAGCTGTAAGTCCTCCAGGCATATATTCTGTGGTCCTAAGCATTTATGTTCTTTTCAGGATGGGAAAGGTTTTATATATTATTTTCAAACGATAACACACGTTATCAATCTCTCAGATTTTGCATTTTGCTCAGACTCTGTGCCAAGTCTTAATTTTCTCCCTCTTTCCCCCTCCCCCCCATTTCTAGGCTCATGGGAATACAGCTCTACACATGGCGGCTGCTCTGCACCATGAATCAGAGCAAGAAGAAATCATTAGACTTCTTTTAAAGCACGGAGCCGATCCAAGTGCCAGGAATCTAGAAAATCACCAAGCCATCCACCTGGTGCAGGCAGGAGAGACGGGAGATCAGGTAAATCTCACATCAGCCGACACACTACAGTTCCTGTTTAGCTTCCCCACAAATGAGTTAGCAGTGAATTCTAGTGTAGTTTCAAACACGTTGGAGCTAATGTGTTGTCAGAAAACATGTTGGAAAAGGAACCAATGCAATTTCCAGAATTCTTGTAAAGCATCACTTAAGAATAACACTTATGGATACCTTTCTGGTCACACACACCCTAACAATCAATGGACAGTCTGGACACTGAGAGCTATTGGTATGGAATCTGGTGTGCAGCAGCAGTGTCCACAAAATATTTGGTCATAAATAGTATCACTGACCTTCTGGGTTTCTGCCTTCAACCATACATAGTCTGAACAAAACAGAGCAGCCACTATACTGAAGAAGCAGAAATGTATTTATCAAAAGTGCTTGTCGTGGCCACATTTTGTCTCCCAAAAGACTGCATCAGGGGCTATCCTGTTTTGTTCGGACTGTCTATGTGCAGATTGTTGCCTTTGTTCTATGGTGAAATCACATATATGCAGGACTAGGGTTACCATATGTCCGGATTTACCCAGACATGTCCTCTTTTTGAGGACATGTCCGGGCAACTGGGCAGGTTTTGCCAATCTGCCCGTTTGTCCGGATTTCTGGACAAATGGGCAGGCTGGTGGGTGGGCCGTCCGACAGCCCGCCAGCCTGCCCATTTGTCCAGAAATCCGGACAAACAGGCAGATTGCTAGCCTCCCCTCCCCTTAGTTACTACTGCCCTGGTGGTCTAGTGACCTCTTCCGCCTTCGGAGCAGGAAAGAGCCCCCTCTTTCCTGCCCGGAGCGCTGCCCTGCTCGCATCCTTCCTGTTGATGATCTCGGCGCTGATTCAAAATGGCTGCCGAGATTTGAAGTGACCTCGCGAGACTTCAACTCTCAGTGGCCATTTTGAATTGGTGTTGAGATCACCAACAGGAAGGATGCGAGCAGGGCAGCGCTCCGGGCAGGAAAGAGGGGGCTCTTTCCTGCCCCAAAGAGGTCACTAGACCACCAGGGCAGTAGTAAGGTAAGGGGAGGGGGTGACGGGGTGTGTGACAGGGGGGAGGGGAAAATGTGACAGGGGGCGGAGTGAGGGCGTGAAAGGGGGCGGGGTAGGTGTGTGGTGAGGGCGGGGCATGTGGAACGCCAAGAACTTTACAAAGCGCGTATGTGGTGAGATGCAGTCAATTAACCATATTTTGTTACATTTATATCCCACATTTTCCCACCTATTAATGCCTGCCCAAATTTGTACCTCACAAAGCTGTGTTTTCTAAGCTAGTCCTGGAGTGCCCCCCTAGGGAGTTTGGTTTTCAGGATATCCATAATGAGCATGCATGAGATAGGTCTGTGTGCAATAGAGGTAGAAATAAATAAACAAATCTCATGCATAGTCACTCCTCCATATATTTAGTACTATTTAACTGGCCAGAATGGATGCTAACTGGTTAAATAGCACTTAACCGACTATCCGTCGATATTCAGTAGAGGATAACCAGCTACCCTCCACTGAATATCCACAGTTAGCGCCTGGCAGATAACCGGTTATATCACATGACACAACCGGCTATTCACCAATATAACCGGTTATCTGCCAGTTTCTAAACTGGGTTTGGCAGCCATATTTGGCCGCATCAAACCCTGGTATATCTTTGACCAGTTTAAAGATAACTGGCTATGTCGACTTAGCTGGTTATCTTCTAACCGGCTGAAAAAAAAAAACAGATATGCAATGCCGGTCCTGAAAATGGCCCGGCATTGAATATCCGGGTTCAGCACAGACTGCAGGAGACAACCCGGCCGTCTCCCGCAGTCTGAATATCGGGGTCACTATGAATATCCTGAAAACCAAACTGGTTCAGGGGTATTTCAGGACCATGGTGGGGGACCTCAGCAATCCACTTAATTGGCCATAGGTGTTATTAACTAGCCAAAAAGACTCACCTTTGCTCTTGCTTGCCCTAGACATGCAAAAGAAGTAAAAGTATCAAGACTTGCCAAAATTGGACCGATACTGCTGTTAGAACTCTTTAAATTCAGAGTTAATGTGTTTCAAACTCAGGTAGAATGCATTTCCAACTACTGGGAATGAATTGGCAAACTTAAGGATGTCAATGGCCCGTTACAGGTACACTGAAAAACAGCACTGAGGCTGGCAACTCATTAGCAATGTATTTAGCACACTGATCTATGCACTAGTGCAAGCAAACAGCTATGCCCCTAGATTCAGAGAAAGACAGACTAAGAAAGTAGTCCATTCAATATTCTATACGTATGATAACATCTCTTCACAGCAGATGAACTAACTCCTATGGTTTATTTTTTTTACAGATCAAGAAACTGTTGAAGAAAGGAAGAGGCATCCTAGTCTAATTATGGCCATTACCACCTTAGAATGTGTCCCAGAGTCAATACATCCCAGTTTCTCATTTTCCACAGATGGCTGATGTGGCATGTACTGTATTAGTACATCCATTAATGTGACTGCAGTAGGCCTAACTAGAATCACGTGTGGTTTATTCTGCATGTGTCAACAACACCCCACCTGCTGTGATAATATGGATTTCAGTTAAGCAACAGCTGCCGATCAATGTTAAAACTCCTGGTCTTGTCTTAAAATAGACAAATGCCCTTGGATTGATATCAATGACAGCTCAACGACTCAAGTCATATCTGCAGCACCCCAGTTTACAGTAGATCATCTTGTCCTTCCCCCTTTTCCATTCAGAATATTTCACACTGGTTTATTGGCTGAGAAGAGGCATTTTTATGGTAGGCTAAGGTCCTAGACTGCACCTTCCACTAAGAAAAGCAAAGTGTATGCAGCAGACACTGTGGTCTACAATGAACAGAACGGATAAAAGCACCTGCTTGGCATACAGTGCCAACACTTTACCAGCAAGCCTGACATGGTATTTCATAACAGGTATCATATAATTCACCACAAGAGTATAGAACTCATTGTTCTCTGGGAACAACTGCATCTAATTAATGAAAATGTACCTTTTTTGTGTAACAGAATATCATGCGGCAGACTGTATTAGCTTGTGCATGCCATTACTGAAGGATGACTCACTGGGAACCTATGTAGGTTATTGTTGAATTAAGACTCATCCTACTCCGAAGTATTCTATAGAAGGCCTGTTCGACATGTTCTGGCTGTACCAGGAAACTATGGGACCCTTTAACTAAGACGTCCAAATTACCATACGGTAACTGCCAAAATTCTGTGGTCACTGCTGGGGGCATTCCCAGCTTCTTCCGATATAGTTGCCACAGAGAAAAACCTACTGCCTCCATCTACACCAGTGTGTCGTAAGTTACTATGCATTAATTGCAAGGTGCAATCCATGACTGTGGCATAGAGGAGTAGCCTAGTGGTTAAAGCACCAGTTTTGACATCCAGAGGTGCCTGACTCAAGTACCACTGTTGTGCCTTGTGATCTTGAGCAAGTCACTTAACCCTATATTGCTCAAGTACAAACTGAGGGGGTCTTTTACTAAAGCTTAGCTCGAGTTATCTGCAGGAGGGCCCATAGGAATAAAATGGGCCCTGTTAGAGATAACTCAAGCTAAGCTTTAGTAAAAGACCCCTTCAGGGTCCTGTTTGGTGTGCTAGCATTTTTAGCGTGCCCTAAAAATTATCGCATGCTAACGGTAGAGACACCCAAATAGGTGTCTCTAGCATTAGTGCGCGCTAATTTTTAGCATGCGCTAAAAATGCTAGCACACCTTAGTATACAGGGCCCTTAGATTGTAAACCCTCCAGGGACAGGGAAATACCCAGTGTCACCTTGAGCTACTACTGGAGGAGTGGCCTAGTGGTTAGAGCACTGGTCTTGCAATCCAGAGGTGGCCTGTTCAAATCCCACTGCTGCTCCTTGTGATCTTGGGCAAGTCACTTAACCTTCCACTGCCTCAGGTACAAACTTAGATCCTGGGACAGAGAAATAGCCAGTGTACCTGAATGTAACTCACATTCAGCTACTACTGAAAAAGGTGTGATCAAAGAAATTAAAAAAATGAATATCCACCATCCAAAATGTGCCCATTCCATGGTATGCAACTAGTGCATGAATTAGTGTGCGCTGTCATGCCAATGAGATAATTGGATGCACTAACCTCATGTGCTAATTCACACCATAATACTCACCAGACTTTAGGAAAAGGTCCCCTATAGGTTTATTAAGAAAGAAGGAGCAACATATAAGGTGTTTGATTTTGTCTCCATGATTAAAATGAGACCCAGCGGTTGACCTGAGAGACCCTAAGGGGACCTTTTACTAAAGGGTTGACGCACAGCAATAGATTTGCAGTTTACCAATCTAGAGCTACCGCCAGGCTACCGTAGCAGTCTGGCGGTAATTCAATCCCAGTGCACACTGTTTTCGGTGCTGCAGGAATTTATTTTCAGATTTTTACCATCAGGTTTACCCAGCGGTAATCTGGCAGTATCGGGTGCTGCCCAGTTGATGCCGGGTTGGCATGGGAGCCCTTACCGCCTCCTCAATGAGTGGTGGTAAGTGCTCCCCCCTGAAATGGCCATGGGTCAAGTGCAAACTTACTGCATGGCCATTTCTTTTTTCAACCGTTTTACCCTCTGTGGTTAAAAGGGCTTCAGCATTTAGTCCATCTCTAGCATAACACTATTGGGATTGTGATATCTTCTTCTTCTTTTTTTGGGGGGGGGGGGGGTCAGGTGAAGGATCTCTCTTAAACATACACCATATTCTATTCAAAATTCCAAGCAAGATTTTATTCAATTAAGCACTTAACTGAAATATAAGTATGCCCTGGCTTACACTTTGCAGAATTTAAATAGAAAACAAGAGGTTTCAGATTCTAAACAACTTAAGCAGGTTTGGTTACAATACTCCCAGTCCAGGCTATTTTTATCCAATTAAACTGTACTTTAATATTTCATCTTTATTGACATAAACACACGTTCTTGTAGACTCAAGATTCCATGGGTCTTCCCTCTGTTCTCACAGCCTGACCCTTTAACCTTTGAATTACCAGGAATATTCCAGCATCCCCTTCATCAAAACCCTGTAAACCAATCTGGTCCTTAGGAAAAGAGTTGTGGATCTTGTCTGCAGCCTGCAAGCTAGGGACGGACGGCCCAAAAAAGTTTGTTCCATTTAATTCTCCATTGTTTTGGTTAGTCTTCATTTTTTCGGGGGCAATTTTGTTAAGTGTGTGCTCTTTGCAAACAGTGCACACTATTTTTGGCAAATAAAATAAATATAGAATGTTGTGATTTTCCACTTGTTTTTGTTTGCTAATGACATGCAACAACATGGGATATGTCATTGCAAATGACAGCCCAGCCCTACTGTAATCTTACCCTTCTAGCTTACCTAACTCAAACATAGCACAGCCACTCAATGGCTCAGGTGCAGAATTCCATCCCCTTAACCCCAGCAAACCACAGGTTTACGATCAGCCATAGCTTTATTTGCCCTTATCTTTTTTTCTTCAAGTGTAGTGTTCTTAGGCACATGTTGCATCTGCAAGTTAAGGCTTGCAGGACTAGGGGAATGTGTAGCTCTAATGACAGGTACCCCTGAATAGAATCTGCAGTGTAAGGTACTCTTTCTATGAAATGAATTGCTGATTGCAATGCAATCATACACTTAATCTCTAAGACCGTTTCTTTGACAGGTCTGGTTTCCTTAGGTGGGGCAGATGACATTCACCCATCTGCTAATTAGTCATCAAGAAGATATTCTTACACAATTTCATGTAATAAGCTAATTTATGTACGTGCAAATGTATTGATCCATACCCAAAACCAACAATTTTTTCATGTTATATTGTACATGGGTTGTGGACTTTGGCAGGGTGCATGTTTTCCTGATGAAGTGACTTGATTGTATTTTATTGTGAAGAAACATTTATTCATACCTGCAAGCAATTCAGTTGTAAATGTAGTGCTCAAGCACAAACGTGGCAATTATTGTTCCATCATGAGACATCTATGTTCTGCAAGACCCTAGCTGAAGCTGAGTTATGCCATGCCCACTGGAGTTAAACTTTCTTCAGTCGGCATCGTTGAACCTTTGGGTTGTTTCGCTCTTTGCTACCACTGCTGAAAATATTACTACTGCACTTTTTATAGTCAATATGCAAAGTCGTTCACTCTTGAATGGTTCTATAATTGCTTTGAAACTTTACTAATTCATATTTATATGTGGTATTTGTAAATGTATGCATATTTATTAGGAGAAACAGAATTGTAAATAGAAACACATTTTCTCTCTCTGCAATAAACATTTCTGAAGAATAAAAGCTTGAGTATGTTCAAAAGTGTCTGCAGGTTTGTATTTTTAACTTATTAAGACCCCACTGGTAGTAACCTGTAGAAGAGTCATGCTAGGTAGAGTAGTCTAGAAGGCGACTGAAACTGGGGCTTTTGGTTTCAAATGAAACTCAATCTGCGGCCAGTTTTGGCCAGAATCAAAGCTGAAATTGAAACTGAAACCTCGCTCCCTCCCCCCGCAGAAAGCCCATCCTCCTGGACCAGCCTCCTCCTTGGCAGAAAGCCCATCTTCCTATGCAGCTCCTGCAACCATTCTGTGCCATCCTACTACTACTACTACTACTACTACTACTACTACTACTACTTAACATTTCTAAAGCACTACCAGCGCTGTACAATTTCACAAAGAGAGACAGTCCCTGCTCAAAGAGCTTACAATCTAATAGACTCAACCACTGAATTAGAAATAAGTATAACTTCAATATAAAACGTGGCTGTAAATCGCGTGGCTGTTATTGTCTATTTTTTTTTAATGGAGGAAAAGCCTCTGTATCCCCAATCCAGGAACTTTTACTTCTGGTTTTTTTTTTTATGGGGAGAAAATCATCATCGGCTCAAAAACCTCCTTAAGTGCAACTACGCTCTGAATTTATCTAGTGCATACTTTTATATAAGGTGTTTTGCACTTATCTTGCAGTATTGCGTCCGACGGGGTCCCGTTTCGCCGTCTTCGGCTTTCTCAAGGAAGTGACCTCGTACTGCATATGTTCTAATACCTCGGCCTGATTTCACCTCATTTACCTTATATAAAAGTATGCAATAGATAAATTCAGAGTATAGTTGCACTTAAGGAGGTTTTTGAGCCAATGATGATTTTCTCCCCATAAAAAAACCAGAAGTAAAAGTTCCTGGATTGGGGATACAGAGGCTTTTCCTCCATTAAAAAAAAAATAGACAATAACAGCCACGCGATTTACAGCCACGTTTTATATTGAAGTTATACTTATTTCTAATTCAGTGGTTGAGTCCTACTCGTTATTCTTAGTTTGTCATGATAGAGGTCCACAGGAATGGCATTCCAAAGGGTGGGGACAGCACAAAATAAAGCTGAGTTGCGGGTTGACTCTAAACAGGAAGAGTGGATGGGGAAAAGGGTTAATTAGGAAGCTAAGGCAGAGTGTAGAGACCTAGGGAGAACATACGGGGAGATGAGGACGGAGAGATAGGAGGGGGTCCCAGTATGTAGGACCTTGTGAGCTAAAGTGAGAATCTTAAATTGGATATGGAATGGCACAGGGAGCCAGTGGTGATGGGCAAGGAGGGGAGAGATATGATCGGATCTGTGGATGTGAGAGAGCAGATGGATAGCAGTGTTCTGGGCCATTTGGAGTCCTTTGACAAGAACTTTTGGGAGACCTGAATAAACAATGTTACAATAGTCTAAACAAGAAGACATCAACAAACTAAGCAAGGTTGAACAGGAGTTGTCGTCAAGACTACTGCGAAGAGAGTGGATAAAACAGAGAGATTGGAAATAAGCTCTAGCCATAGAGGAAATATGGGATGGGCAGCCAGAGAATTTTCATGTCATTTGATGTGTTGTTTTCAGTTAGATTAATTTTGATCATTTTTGCTGGCCATTGTTTTCATCTTGGGAGCAAAGTTAAGTGTGCACTCTTTTCAAAGAGAGTGCACTATTTGGAAACTGAAACAGTGCACACTATTTTCCCAATCACACACACATGTGCAATGTTGGTTTGCGTGTGTGCAATGATGCACTATTGGGGAAAAATGCACATTCTGTCAGAAAGTGTGCCCTCTTTCAACAGAGTGCACTATTAACATCAAATGAAAAACACAATTTTTGTGTGTTTTTCTGCTCATTTTTTGGTTTTAATGACATGCAACAACATGAGATATGTCAACATTTCAAACATGCAACGGAGATCTCAAGCTTCCTAGAAATAGTGAGTTCATATTTCTTTACTTGATGGAGGAAAAATACCTCAGAAGCATAAACGCAAAAACTGATCCAAGATGGCGACTGGAGCTGTGTGAGCATCTCATAGCTCCCGAGAATCTGAGAGGGAAAGACGCCAGGAGCTCCCCCTGAATAACAGCATGGGGAAAAGGATGGGGAAAGCTAAGGTTCTTACCTTCCCGAACCTAGCTACAGGTCCCGCTGTGCGCCAGACTACATTAGAGACCTTCAAGGTGAGAACACTCGGAGAGCAGATGCCCACTCCGACGGGATCTGCGTCGAAAGACGCGGACCATAGCATAGAAGGAGTGTCATTGAGCCCTCCCTCCAACACAGCCCCCCCCCCCCCCCCCCCCCGTGACCTGGATGTGTCTTGGCGCTGACGGAGAAGCAGCAGACGGAGGTGATTGGTGGAATGCAACCCTCATTTGTTGACAGGGGGGGACCCGTTAGCACCTGAACTCCGAGCAAAATAACAACGGAGGAGCAGAATCCCTCATCTTTAGCCTGAAGTGATACTCCTAAAGGAAATGGAGGAGTGGTAAAGCCAGCTGTGGTAATGCTGGAATCGCTGTGGGATGCAATCCAAGGTTTAAACACTACTTTTCTAACTATTTCTAACTCCCTTCGGGGAGATTATTATTATTATTTGTTACATTTGTATCCCACATTTTCCCACATATTTGCAGGCTCAATGTGGCTTGCATAATACTGTGAAGGCATTCGCCAAATCCGGTACAGGATAGGTACAAAATGTTGTATTGGGATAGGGAAGATATGTTGTATTGGGATAGGGAAGATAAGATTCAATCAAGTTGGGTTGAGGTAAAAGAGTTCATTAATGTCCAATACGATCTTTAATAGTGAAGTGTTGCAGGGTTGAGTCATTTAAGTTGGGTCATTCGGATATGCCCTTCCGAATAGGTGAGTCTTTAATAACTTTCTAAATTTTAGGTAATCATAAGTTGTTTTCACCACTTGTGGCAATGCGTTCCACAGGCGCGTGCCTATGTAAGAGAAGTTGGACGCATGGGTTGTCTTGTATTTTAGTCCTTTGCAATTTGGGTAATGGAGATTCAGGTAAGACCGTGATGAACTGGTACTATTTCTAATTGAGAGATTGATTAGGTCGATCATGTAATCTGGAACTACTCCATAGATAATCTTATGGACCAGGGTGCAGATTTTGAAAGAGATGCGTTCTTTGATAGGAAGCCAGTGCAATTGTTCACGGAGTGGTGTGGCACTTTGGAATCGTGACTTACCATATATGTAATGGAACTTAAACAATCTTCTCGGAATCTATCTGAAAATCTTCAAGAACAATCAAATAAGGTAGCAATGTTGAAAGGGGAGGTTACCAGACTTCAAAATGTTACATCTATATTAATTAAGGAGAAGGATATTCAAGCACGTAAGCTTGAATACCTTGAAAACCAGAGTTGCAGGAACAATCTAAAGTTTATAAACTTTTCTAAATCGCCGTTAATTCCAGTTTTAGAGATGTTAAAAAAATACTTTGGGGAAGTACTGGGAATACCGGCAGAGGGCTTTCCGCCTATTGCTAGAGCCCAGTACATAACAGGAGCTTCAAAAATATCTAATGGACAACCTCAAACTGCTCCGGAATTAAATCTGACTGAATTTTTAGAAAGTTCATTGGAGATGGTGACAGAACGGACCGGGTTGCATTTGCTTTAGAGATGGACAGGAATAACATTTTTCGGACTTACTTTCGTCATGCTAATGCTGATTTTTTTGGGGTGTAAGATTCAGATTTTTCCTGATTTGGCAAGGGATACACAGAAGAGAAGAAGAGAATTCTTGGTATATAAAACAAGAGTTCTCAACTTAGGAGCATTGTTTAAGTTGAAATTTCCCTGTATGTTTTCTTTGATCCCCAAAAATTGCTACAATTTATTAATTCTAAAGAAAGTGTTAATGTGCCTTTGGCTGCACCTCAATGTTAATATTAGCGGGATTAGTAGTGGTCTTCATGTTCCAATGATGTAACATATTTTCCTTTCTTTTAGTTATTCTTTTTGCTTAGTATCCGGATCAGTGAATTTTGGACAAAATTAAAGGGGAACGGATTAACTTGGTTATAATTTTCAATTATTATTTTGTCTTTTTTCGAATATTACCATTACATTTATGTTGGGAATGTAAATGTAAAAAACTATATAAATAAAAGTTTTTAAAAAAAGAAGCATAAACGCAAGACATATTTATCTTGTCTATTTTTTTGCAGGCTTCCCTTTTTCTCTCATTGGTCTTAAAAACCTCCTCATATACTCAAACTGTGCTTAAGTGTCCATATTAAAAGAGTAGAAAAGAACTCAACTGCTCAAGTGCAATGACGTGTGCAAATACTATATTGCATGTTTGGACAGTTGATTTTTATAGAGGTCTATTTACATCTCACATACTCTTTGTGGAGGAGTGGCCTAGTGGTTAGGGTGGTGGACTTTGGTCCTGGGGAACTGAGGAACTGAGTTCAATTCCCACTTCAGGCACAAGCAGCTCCTTGTAACTCTGGGCAAGTCACTTAACCCTCCGTTGCCCCATGTAAGCCGCATTGAGCCTGCCATGATTGGGAAAGCGCAGGGTACAAATGTAACAAAAATAAAATAGATACTATTGGAGATTCTACATGGAATGTTGCTACTATTGGAGATTCTACATGGAATGTTGCTATTCCACTAGCAACAATCCATGTAGAAGGCTGCGCAGACTTCTGTTTCTGTGAGTCTGACGTCAGACTCACAGAAGCAGAAGCCTGCACGGCCACATTGGTGATCTGCAAGGGCCGACTCCGACTTCTACATGGAATGTTCCTAGGAATAGCAACATTCCATGTAGAATCTCAAATAGCACCAACAGGACAAGTCACTTAACCCTCCATTGCCCCATGTAAGCCGCATTGAGCCTGCCATGAGTGGGAAAGCGCGGGGTACAAATGTAACAAAAATAAAATAAAATAATAATGTCAACATTTCCCATGTCATCGCAAATAACACTCCATCCCTACTTGCATCTAGATGTATTGACATGCACTAGTGTATTAATACTTGCTAACAACATTAATGTTGGTTAGTTGTAACTAGGTTTCCACTGCATAAAATAGGTCCTGGGTAAAATAACACTTGCTAAAAGTGTTAGCACAACTGTCATCATAGTGCACACGTTAATAACTCAAGCTGTTGGGTTGGTCCCTGTATCAGGCCTTCTGTTCCTCAAGTTGGTCCATGACTGCAGAGTTCCAGAAGAAACCTGTGCATATGGCTACTGATCAAAACAGCATTAGTGAGATGCAAAGGAATGCTCATGGTATCAACCCCAGCCTTGGTTCTCATTGAGTCGGAATATAAAGGAGCAGGAGGAAGCTGCTGAGTCAAAAAGGAGAGAGCACAATATCTTAGTTTTACAGTAAATATAGAGGAGTGTTTTATTTTTTTATTTTTTTTTTAAATACTTTATTGATTTTATCATAAGAGAGAAAGCAACAAGTGACAGTGCTAATCAAATACACCATACAGCAAATTACAGTATTCAGGTACGTTTACAAGAGGTTATGGAAAAGATAGAAAGAGAGAAGAAGGAAAAAGGGCGGGGGGAAGGGGAGGAGGGGGATATATATTAGTTGAGGATGAGGAGTATTTTCAATATGACATCCAAATCCAATTTTAGACCTTTTGCAAAAAAACATTCAAACATCCAATGCCAAACATGGTCATTATCAAACCAGAAAACTTTCTATCTTTTGGTTCAAAAATTGCCCTAATTTATACATTTTTGTGCATAGTGTGTCTTTCTTTAAGGGCCATTTTCAAACGAAAAACTGGCCACACAGACATCCCACAGAGCAGTGGAGCAGCCTAGGAGACACTGCAGTGAACTTCACAGAAAAGGGCCAAGGTCACATCATAACCTTCCTTTTATTCTGTGGTGAGGTCTTCAGGAATAGGAAAACAATATACTGTACCCAACTAGGTAGGTATTTTGTGGTTTTTGTAACACTCACATTTTCCATCACAAGTGTACCAGAGTGGGATATGTGCCTTGGTCCCCTTCTCTACAGTCCACTACACTGACCACTAGACTACTCTAGGGATCTGCTTGCTGTTCTAAGAGGAATGACCATTATATCTGCAGCTGTTATAGAGCCTGGCATGTACAGTCACTTTCACCTCTTAGAGGGGTGGGAGGGGGTCATTGACCACGGGGGGGGGGGGGGGGGGGGGGTATTAAGGGGGTAGGGGTTCATGCCTTTATTCTTCCAGTGGTCATCTGGTCAGTTTAGGCACTTAGTTATTTTGAAACAGGTCTAGCTAAAAATATCCTAGTTTTGCCCTGGACTTTATTACAGTGTTCCATTGTCACAGAAAAGTGTCCAAATCATAAAAGCACCTAGTCCCACCCAAATCATGCCTGCAACATGCCTCCTTGAGATTTAGACAAACTGCATAGGCATCTCTACCGTCTGATCTGTCTTACCCCGGTGTCACATTACTCACCACTCCTCTTTCTCTTTTACTTTACCTCGCTTTGCCTTTTCCCCATTATACTTCTAGGACATTAATTGTTTGACCCCTGACATGCTGTGTTTTTATGTAGATTGTTGTAAGCCACATTGGGCCTGCCCATGGGTGGGAAATTGTGGGATATAAATGCTGTAAATAAATAAATAAATCTTCCACGTTGAGCCTTTTTTTTTGGACGTGTTTATGTTTCAAAAATGAGCCCCATACTGTACTGTACAAGTGTAAAGAATGATGAATCTTGTTATCTAGTGAGTTTAGGATATTGAAATTTACCTTATTTCTGGGAAGAGTTTCATGAACTAATTTTTATTAACAGGTTAAGAAGCAAATGTTTGAGTTTGGTTCCTACAATGGTGGCATAGGGAAGTACTGACATGCAATGACAGACAGTTTATTTTTATTTATATATTCGTTACATTTGTTAATCACTTATCCGGAATGGCCTGAGGTGATGTGCAGTCATAAAACATAAATCACAAAATACAGGTTTAAGCATGAAACCCGACCAGGTTGCAATAAATAAATAGAGACAAATTTATATGGAAGACAAGTGGCTCTTACAGAGAGAGGAGAAATTAGCAGGAGTAGGGAGACAAGGTCAAAAGGAAAATTTTGTGATATTTTTGTAGATGGACATTAAAGGGGTTACTGAAGGAGCTACAACAGATGAATATGGGGTAGTTACTCACTAGTGGATGTGAATGTTTTTCTAGCCGCTGCTGGTGTTATTCCTGGATGTTCAATGCAGGGTCATGTCCGGGAACCAGCTTTGAATATCCAGGTTTAGGCAGCCGGCTATGTGGTCAAGTTTGATACTTAACATTTAGCCACCCATACAACATCACTTGAAGGTAGGACTGTGTTTCATGCAGTCTGATTTGGCTGCTTAACTTAGGGGTCCTTTTACCAAGCTGCAGTAAAAAGGGCACTGCACTAGCATCGGGGACTGTTTTTGCCGTGCGCTTTGGCCCTATTTACCGCAGCGGGTAAAAAGGCCAAAAAAATGGCTTAGCCATGTAGTAAGATTTCACTTACTGTGTGTAGCCATTCAGGAGGGAGCACTTAATGCCACCCATTGAGGTGGCATTAAGGGCTCCCACGCTAACCTCGAGCTAATCAGGTAGTACGCAGCACTGCCCGATTACCGCCAGGCTAGAGCCGCACTGGAAAATATCTATCTATTTTCTGTAGCATGGCAAATGGCACACACCAGGGCTGGAACTACCACCGGTGCTCATGTTTGGTCAGTGGTAGTTCCAGATTAGCGTGGGGTAAGCCCATGTTGGACTTATCGCCACTCGGTAAAAGGGCCACACAGGAGGTTACGTGCACTTCACCACATAAGTGCTGACTTCGTCCCCGGACTACCTACAAAATAGCTGGCTCTCATCAGCTCATAACCTTGGGGTCATCTTCGACTCCTCCCTCTCCTTCTCTGCACATATTCAACAGACTGCTAAAACCTGTCATTTCTTTCTCTATAATATCAGCAAAATTCGCCCTTTCCTTTCTGAGCACACTACCAGAACCCTCATCCACACTCTTATCACCTCTCGCTTAGACTATTGCAACTTGCTTCTCACAGGTCTTCCACTTAGCCATCTCTCTCCTCTTCAATCTGTTCAAAATTCTGCTGCACGACTAATATTCCGCCAGTGTCATTATGCTCATATTAGCCCTCTCCTCAAGTCACTTCACTGACTTCCTATCCATTTCTGCATACAGTTCAAACTCCTCTTATTGACCTATAAGTGCATTCACTCTGCAGCTCCTCAGTACCTCTCCACTCTCATCTCTCCCTACATTCCTCCCCAGGAACTCCATTCAATGGGTAAATATCTCTTATCTGCACCCTTCTCCTCCACTGCTAACTCCAGACTCCGTTCCTTTTATCTTGCTGCACCATATGCCTGGAATAGACTTCCTGAGCCGGTACGTCAAGCTCCATCTCTGGCCGTCTTCAAATCTAAGCTTAAAACCCACCTTTTTGTTGCTACTTTTAACTCCTAACCCTTATTCACCTGTTCAGATCCCTTATTTTATCATCCTCACTTTAATATTCCCTTATCTCTTGTTTGTCCTGTTTGTCTGTCCTAATTAGATTGTAAGCTCTGTCAAGCAGGGACTGTCTCCATGTTCAAGTGTACAGCGTTGCGTACGTCTAGTAGTGCTTTAGAAATGATCAGTAGTAGTAGTGGTAGTTTAGTGGTCTGTGGTGGTATGCAGTGGCATTACCCAGTTAAGTGCTTCTGAATATCAGAAGGCAGCTCCTCACAAGCAACTTTTAGGAAAATGAATCCAATGTATTTCATTACATAAGAGCTACTAAATGATTTCAGGCTGTCATTCAATAAGCAAGCCAGTTCTAGGCTTGCCCCATGGCATATAAGAACATATAGTTGTAGCTTCCTGAAGAAATGCAGCAATGTTAAGTCCACGTGTGACATAAGGCAAAACCACCCACTGGTTCATCTTGGCTCTAGTAGCCTTGAGGCAGCTGGACACCTTTGCTTTATTAAGTCCATGTGACACAAAACTATTCAAGGTTGTTAAAACACATGAGGACTGTGAAATATTGCAGGAAGATCTTAGGAAATTGGAAGACTTGGCATCCAAATGGCAGATGAAATTTATTGTGGACAAATGTAAGGTATTGCACATTGGGAAGAATAATCCGAATCATAGTTACCTGATGCTAGAGTCCACCTTGGGGGTCAGCTCTCAAGAAAAAGATCAAGGTGTTGTTGTAGATAATACACTGAAATCTTCTGCTCAGTGTGCGGTGATGGCCAAAAAAGCAAACAGGATGCTAGGAATTATTAGGAAAGGGATGGTAAATAAAACCGAAAATACTATATGGTGCGACCGCACGTTGAGTATTGTGTTCAGTTCTGGTCACTGTATCTCAAAAACAATATAGTGGAATTAGAAAAGGTTCAAAGAAGAGCGACCGAAATGATAAAGGGGATGGAACTCCTCTTGTATGAGGAAAGGCTAAAGAAGTTAGGGCTCTTCAGCTTGGAAAAGAGATGGCTGAGGGGAAATAAGATTGAGATCTACAAAATCCTGAGTGATGTAGGAGTAGAAGTCAATTGATTTTTTTACTCATTCCAAAAGTACAAAGACTAGGGGACACTCAAGGAAGTTACATGAAAATACTTCTAAAACAAATAGGAGGAAATATTTTTTCACTCAACCAATAGTTAAGCTCTGGAACTCTTTGCCGGAGGATGTGGTAACAGCAGTTAGCATATCTGGGTTTAAAAAAGGTTTGGGACAAGTTCCTAGAGGAAAAGTCCATAGTCTGCTATTGAGACAGACATGGGGAAGTAACTGCTTGCCCTGGGATTTGTAGCATGGAATGTTGCCATGATATGGGTTTCTGCCAGGTACTTGTGACCTGGCTTGGCCACTGTTGGAAACAGGATACTGGGCTAGATAGACCATTAGTCTGACCCAGTATGGCTACTCTTATGTTCATATGTATGAATCACAACAAATGATGTCCGAACAATATCATATTTCAAGATTGACAGTGTGGCACAAACTTAGAGACCTGGGTTCCTATTCATATCTACTCTCCTTGCATGATTTTGACCAAGAGAGAACTGACAGTGATCTGGGCCCCTGGTAAATAAGGGTCATAGGTCCCTAACCACCTATAAAAAGTGGTTAAATTTTATGGAAGCTAGGGGAAAGTGGGCCTCTACTGTTGTGGGACCTCAGGCACTGACTGCCCTATTGTCCCAATGGCCAGTCCACCCCTGATTTTGACCAAGTTGCTTTATACTATCTTGTATTCCAACATTGTAAGTTGAAAGTACTGATTAAATGTATTGCCACGTGGCATTGATGAACTGTACATTGTCTTTGGGAAGCAGCCATCTTTGCTACAGATGATTAGCATTGCATGAAACACACTGGGAGTTTGCTGAAACACTTTGATTATGTATATTACTGCATGCTATGCAGCTGTGTCTTCTCAATAAAGCTTATTATGCAGATGCAAAAAGTAGAGTGCTATGCAATAATGGCTTGAACTATATATCCATCTCCGGCCGTCTTCAAATCTAAGTTAAAAGCCTATCTTTTTGATGCTGCTTTTAACTCCTAACCCTTATTCACTTATTCAGAACCCTTATTTTATCATCCTCGCTTTAATATTCCTTTATCTCTTATTTGTCCTGTTTGTCTGTCCTAATTAGATTGTAAGCTCTGTTGAGCAGGGACTGTCTCTTCATGTTCAAGTGTATAGCGCTGTGTACGTCTAGTAGCGCTTTAGAAATGATAAGTAGTAGTAGAATATGCTAGAGTCAGAAGACATTAGTGTATATCTGCCAAAATTAACATATAGATAGATAGATAGATGCTACCTTCACACCCTTGTACTTATTTCAGATTCTGCTGTCTAAAATGTACAATTCAAAATATCTGCTCTTGGTCCCTCAGCTATATGGTAAGCCATATTGCAGAAAATCTTTAGCATCATATCTATGTTAGCTGAATGCTCTAATGCATTCTTATTAGGTGTATCATTAGTATTATGCTGACATTGTGTTATATCTCTGGTATTTGAATTACAGTTCTGTTAAATGTGTACATTTTTTATACTGTTTCACATTAGTTATGTTATTAGGTTTCAATTTACTGTTTTCAAGTTTACCTCATTTTTTGTATTTATGTCTATTCTTGGTTATTTTACTATTGTTATGCTGTTAAAATTGTAAGTTTTATGTTAAACTGTACTTGCTGTACACTGCCTTGGCTGAATCTCTTCATAAAGGCAGTTAATAAATCTCAATAAATAATATACATTAAACTTGGAGCTTGTTTATGGCTCCACAGGACATGTCCTATACTTTTGGTGTGAAAGAAGAATTAAAGGAATATGCAAAAATTAATTGTGAGAAATCAAAATGTCTTGATTGCATATATTTTCATACCCCAAGACTTGATATTTAGTGGAAGCACCTCTAGCAGCAATAACAGCCTTGAGATGTTTAGGATAAATGACAGTGGTGTGCTGGAGCCGGTTGTTAAATTTTTAAAGTTCTTGCGAGCCGGTGGTTGTGGCAGGCGAGCCGGCTCCCAGAGGCAGCGCAACCTGGTGGTAAGTGAGGTAAGCATGGCAGGAGGGCGCCACAAGCCATGCTTACCTCATCCCCCGCCGCTCTGGGGGGTTTAAATTGTTGATACCTCCATCGCAGCAGCCGCAGTTAAAGCCCGTCTCTAGCCTTCCCTTTGTTCCCTTCAGTGTCCCACCTTCTTCTGACGTCATTTCCTCTTTCCGCGAGGGCGGGACACTGACAGGAAATGAAGGGAAGGCTAGAGACGGGCTTTAACTGCGGCTGCTGCGATGGAGGCAGGGGAGCGAGGAGAATTGTTGGGTGGGTATGGATGGCTGGAGGGGGGCAGGGGAAAGGAGAGAATCGCTGGGTGGGTGTGGAAGGCTGGAGGGGGGGGCAAGGGAGCGAACAGAATCGCTGGGTGGGTATGGATGACTGGAGGGGGGCAGGGGAGCGAACAGAATCGCTGGGTGGGTATGGATGGCTGGAGGGAGGGCAGGGGAGAGGAGAGAATCGCTGGGTGGGTATGGATGGCTGGAGGGGGGCAGGGGAGAGGAGAGTTGCTGGACATGGATGGAGGAGAGGGAAGGGAGAGAGAAGAAATGCTGGACATGGATGGAGGGGAGGGAAGAGTGAGGAAGGAAATGAGATGAGGGAAAAGGAAGAGAGGAGAAAAACTGCACATGGATGAAGAAAATAGGCAGAAGCTGGATCCACTGGACAGTCAAGTCTGCGGAGGACCCAGCTTTTATTTACGGATGTAGGACAAGAAATGAAGAAGAAAGGCGGAAAGTAAAGAAATAAATGGAAAGGAAGCCCTGGAAACGGAGTTAAGAGGACAGATAGCAGCAGAATCGGATAGTGGGCCAGCATGGTTAGAAAAACAAAGTCACCAGACAACAAAGGTAGAAAAAAATCATTTTATTTTCATTATAGTGTTTGAAATATGTCTACTTTGACAATCAGGTGCTCAACATTAAAAGTTTATATTTATTTATTTATTTATTTACTTATTTATGGCATTTTATCCCACATTAAACATGAATTAGATTGGAACCTGGGATCATTAAATTTTTTTTTCCTGGAGTAATGCATTGCCTCCCCCCCCCAGGCTCTCTCCCCGGCTATAGCCAGCTCTGCAATTTGGGGGACGCAGAGGTGGACGAGAGTGCAGAGGTGGACGAGGGGCACAGAGGTGGACGGGGGGGGGCACGGAAGTGGACCGGGGAGAGAGCCTGTTGTTATTAAACATTTACCAGCACACCACTGAATGTCTACCAACTTTGCACAAGGAAATGGCACAGTCTTTGCCCATTCTTCTTGGCAGAACAGTGTACTTTCTTTCAAGTAGGTTTGGGATCATCTATAGACTGCAGTCTTCAAGTCTTACCAAGCTTTCTGTTTGACTCAGGTCTGGGGTTTGACTGGGCCAGTCAAGGGTATTCACTTTCTTCTTGCTGAGTTATTCCATTGTTTCTTTTCCTTCATGCTTAGGATTCTTGCTGCTGAAAGGTAAATATTCTCCCAAATCCCAGGTTTATGGTAAATTCGATCCCTTGATCTTCCCAAGCCTCCCTGTTCCCAACTGATGCAACACATCTCCTACAATATAATGCTGCCATCACCATGTCTTAATGCAATGATGGTGTTAGCAGGGTGATGTGCTGTGTTTGTGTTGCACCATACACCTTAAAGACAAAGACAAATTTATATTTTGGTCTTATCTGACCACAAACCTTCTTTCACATGTGTACAACCTTCCCTAATGTGTTTTTTTGCAAGCACTGTGTACATACAGTAAGAACATAAGCACTGCCATACCGGGACAGACCAAAGGTCCATCAAGCCTAGTATCCTGTTTCCATCAGTGGCCAATCCAGGTCACAATTACCTTGGCAAGGTCCCAAAACAGTAAAACAGATTTTTGCTGCTTATCCTAGAAATAAGCAGTAGATTTTCCCCAAGTCCATCATAATAATGGCTTATTGAGTTTTCTTTTAGGAAATTATCCAAACCTTTTTTAAACCCTGCAATTAGGTAATTTGTCAATTCTGCTGGACACATTGGTTTCCCTTGGAGAGAGAGAGTGGCAACCCTTTTCTCTCTCTAGCTTAAACCAGGAAATACCCTGATTTTATAGGTGCCCTCAGGATATGGATAATATGACAGTAGATATACCTGATTGGATCTATGCTAATGTCATGGTTGTCACTGATTGGCTCATGCTAATGAGTAGCTTCTATCTTGCTAACATGGTTTTGTCTTTAGCTCGCTTGACCACAAATCTTAAGCAAAACCCTGCATCCAGCTACACCTTTCCTTTCTCACACCATGGCTGACCACAATCCTGCTCACAGGAAAGTCTCATTTCTCAACTTGTTTTTCTAACTTACATTAGAGAAAATCCCACTTTGCAACAGATACGGCTTCCATTTTGTGCTGAAATCCTCCATTTTGTTTCCATATTTATTGACCTAACTTTTCCTAATTTAGCTTATTTAGGCCTCAATCCGGGCTACAAACTAGGCCATACTTTTCCAGTAAGCTGCCAGTTATGTCAGCCATCAGATTTCTGACTCAGCCAAGGTCTGTAACGGCCTGAGCTCTATGACTGGGCCCTCCACCATTCCAGTGGGGGGGTCTCTTGCTGTACCATAATTATACATTGCTTATACCACATTCTCTGGCATTGAATTCCAGAGTTTAATTACTCATTAAGAAGTATTTTCTCTGATTTGTTTTAAATTTACTACTTAGTAGCTTCTTTGCATGCCCCCTAGTCCTAGTATTTTTGGAAAGAGTAAACAAGTGATTCAAATATCTTTTCTTCCTGCTACCCTCTGTAACTGGCCATGTTTGTGGAATCAACTTGAAATTGTTTTTACAGTCAATACTTTCCCTAGTCTCAGCTAGACTTCTGTGGCTCTTTTAAAGTAATATTCCTCAGTAGTTTTCTTAAACCATGGCTTCTGATTTTGGAAGGATGACCTGATTGAAACAATGTCTTGGTGGTGCCCCAAGGGTTTTTTTCAAACACACTGAAATTTCTTATTACCTTTCCCCAATCTGTACCTTTGAATGACTTTATCCATGAGTTCTTTTGGCAGCCTCATGTTCAGAACATTTAGATTTTTGCTTCAAGGAATCTTCATACAACAAAAACAGCTTTATTCTCCATTCAAAGGTTTTGGAATCAGTTCAGCTACTGTGATTAGATACAGGTGGGCTCATTTTAACTTATTACGGGCCTTGTTATGATAATTTTTGGAAATGAAGCTAATTTGGGTTTCCTAGGGACAAAGAGAGTGAAGATTTACGCAATCAAGACATTTTGGTGCTTATTTTAGAGGCACTATTCAGGCATTTAGATGTTCATATTGCATAAATGTCTAAATCCATTTTTTACAAAGCAAGGATATACAGATCTAAAACCCTAAATCATGCATATGGTAATAGGGCATGACTGCTAGCATTCTAGACATTTACAAGCATAAATGTGAGTGCCTAAATTATATAACTGCCCTTTATACATGAATTCGCCATTTCAGAAGGTGGATGTATGTCTATGTCCTGAAACACCGATGTCGGAATTTACGCTCCTACCCGGGACATCTAGGTTTCAGAAAAGTGCTCCTTTTGAGCAGCACTCCACTGGAGGGATTAATTAGAGGAGGTCGCTCACTTAATGTCTCAGTGGTTTATATCCCCCACCCCTGAAAATGAAACTGGCAAGGTATACCGGGCTCTGTGACAGAAAATAAAGCTAACCAATGTTCAGCCTGACATTGAATATCTGGAGCTAAATGAAGACAAGGAAGCCACCGGGACCACAGAAAGTGCCCTCTGATCCTGCAAATCCCTCTCCTTCCCCTATAACCCTGACCCCCTCTTTCCCACCCCACACATAGGTAAGGGTCGACTGAGGCCCCCCCCCCCCTACACCCATTGCCACCACCCACCCCCATAGACCCACCGGGCCTAATTTTAAATACCTGGTGATCCAGTGGAGTCACATGGGCAAGACTGATGCCCACTTGCTAATGCCTGTCACAACGGCTAGTGTAAAATGGCTGTCAAAACCTCTAGCGGCAGCCTAGCGGTACTAGCTATTCTATCTTGCATAGCTCTTATTTGCAAGGGAGCATACATATGGACAGAGCATGAGTGGGACATATGCGGGGCTCCTACTTACATGCATAATTTATTGAATATTGTAAGTTACACATATTCCTGCCTCATTTAGGCAGCCACACTCATGCCAGCTCTGTGACTGATGTAAGTGTGGGTACCCAAATATTAGGTGTGCCGATACTGGGTTACACTACTATTTTATAATAAAACTTAAGGTAATCAATAGAAATAGAACAAAATAAAGCATGGAAAAGAAAATAAGATGATACCTTTTTTATTGGACATAATTTAATACATTTTTTATTAGCTTTTGAAGGTAGCCCTTCTTCGTCAGATCGGAAATAAGCAACTGTTGATAGATGACAGTATATATAAGTAAAACATCAAAGCATTTCAGTGACAGTCTAACAGGATGAGGGTGGGTTAGGTGAGAGACAGGGAGCACTGGGTGGATGAGGGACAGGGAGATACGCATTGTGATAAGAGGGTGGCAAAGCAGTAGAATTTTATGGTTTATAATGGGCTAGAAAACCCAGATCTTTGTTAAGTCCTGTCTGGTGGGTGTCAAAATATTTAATCATTCTGACTTCAAAGGTCTTACGTTCCTGTATTGTTTTAAAGTTCCCTTTCAGTATTCTCACTGGTACAGTGTTCTGGTTTTGTAAAGTGCTGCCCCACAGAGGTGACATCCTGGTTGGTACTGGCATTTTTCATATGGTGTCTATGTAAATTAAATCTCTTCTTTAGCATCTGACTTGTTTCTCCAATGTAGCACCCTTCACTGCATTTTTTATACTGAATGATATATACCACGTTGGAAGATGAGCATGTGAAAGATTCCTTAGTGTTGAATATTTTTCCTTTGTGAATGACCGTGGGGTCCTGTGAAATATTTTGGCATAGTTTGCAGCTGGATATATTGCAAGGATGCATGCCATTCTCTTCTTTTTGAGTCTGTGTTGGGAGCTTACTTCTAATTAGCTTGTGTTTTAAGTTGGGTGGCTGTTGGAAGGCCAGCGCTGGTGGGGATGGGAATATCTCTTTCAGTAATTCATAATCATAAAAGATCTACAGCCACTACTCCAGGAGGATGAATTACTGAAGAAGATATTCCCATCCCCACCAGTGCTGGCCTTCCAAAACATTTCACAGGATCGGTGTCTGGCCTGTTAAATGCCTCATATCTGGCTTCTCTGGTGATATTCAGCGGGGGATAGCCGGCTATCTCCCATTGAATATTACCGGTTAGCGGCTAGTGGATAGTCAATTATATCGGCCGATATAACCAGCTATTCACCAATTTTCAGCCCCATTTTAGCTGCTATGTTTGGTCACATGAATACATGGGATATCTTTGGCCGGTTTAAATATAACCGGCTACGTCTGAATATCGACCTAGCTGGTTATGTTCAAACAAGTCAAAAATAAACCGGATATTCAATGCTGGTCACCAGAAACGGCCAGGCATTGAATATCTAGGTTTAGCACTGACCATGCTGCTTATAATCGAAAGAGAAAAACGCCTATATTGTGACCCAAATCGGGAGATAGACGTTTATCTCCCAAAAACGAATAAAGCGGTATAATCAAAAGCCGAATTTGGACGTTTTCAACTGCACTCCGTCACGGATGCGGACAACGTTGATGGGGGCGTGTCGAAGGCGTGGTGAAGGTGGAACTGGGGCGTGGTTATCTGCCGATCAGCGATGGGCGCCTTTCGCCGATAATGGAAAAAAAATATGCGTTTTTAGCGAGAATTTAGGGCACTTTTCCTGGACCCTGTTTTTCCACGAATAAGGCCCCAAAAAGTGCCCTAAATGACCAGATGACCACTGGAGGGAATTGGGGATGACCTCCCCTGACTCCCCCAGTGGTCACGAACCCCCTCCCACCACAAAATATGCCGTTTCACAACTTTTTATTTTCACCCTCAAATGTCATACCCACCTCCCTGGCAGCAGTATGCAGGTCACTGGAGCAGTGGACTTCAGGCAGGTGGACCCAGGCTCATCCCCCCCCCCCCCCCCACCTGTTACACTTGTGCTGGTAAATGGGAGCCCTCCAAACTGCCCCCCAAACCCACTGTACCCACGTGTAGGTGCCCCCCTTCACCCCTTAGGGCTATAGTAATGGTGTAGACTTGTGGGCAGTGGGTTTTGAGGGGGATTTGGGGGGCTCAACACCCAAGGGAAGGGTGCTATGCACCTGGGAGCTGTTTTACCTTTTTTTTTTTTTTTTGTAAAAGTGCCCCCTAGGGTGCCCGGTTGGTGTCCTGGCATGTGAGGTGGACTGGTGCAGTACGAATCCTGGCCCCTCCCACGAATAAATGTCTTGGAGTTATTCGTTTTTGAGCTGGGCGTTTTCGGTTTCCATTATCGCTGAAAAACAAAAACGCCCAGCTCAAAGAAAGATAAACGTCCATGTTTTTTCAAAAATACGATTCGGTCCGCCCCTTCACGGACCCGTTCTCGGAGATAAACGCCCATGGAGATAGGCGTTTCTGTTCGATTATGCCCCTCCATGGGAGTTAGCCAGGTTAAGTCCCATGGTCTGAATACCAGACTCCCTAGATCGCAAGGGGGTGTGTTGGAGGCATATTTTGGGTGGGACTTGAGAGGATTTAAAATCCGCATGTTTTTCAGTGATAATGAAATAGAAATAAAGGTCCAGGGCAAAAAAAGAAGAACGTTTTTATCTAGACCTGTTTAAACATAGAAACATGATGGCAGATAAAGGCCTTATGACCCATCCAGTCTGCCCATGATTAAGTCATGATTAAGTCACAAAAGGTGCCATAACTGATCAGCTGACCACTGGAGGGACTAAGGCATGACCCCCCCCCCTTTAATCCCCTAGTGGTCATTGACCTCCTCCCCCCCCCCCAAGCTGTGACAGTGACAATAGATACCAGGCTCTATGACAATTCCAGATATTATGGCCATTCCTAAGTAAATGGATAGAGTAACCTAGTGATCAGTGCAGTGGACAGTGAACAACGAGACCCAGGTTCAATTCTGACTTTAACGCTTTTAATTTCAGTACAAATACGTAAACCCTCCTGGAATATAAAAATACCTCCTGTACCTATATATAGAAGTAACCTGCAAACCTCAGGGCTATTGTATTGGTGGACCTTTAGGTTTTCTCTGCTCCTGAAGGGGTTTAGTTGGGATTTGTACCTGGGTACTTTTATATGAAATCCACTGCACTGACCACTAGGCTGCTCCTCTGCATTGCTGGGACGTCTTAGTCACCGGTTTACTAGGAATGTTGCCACTATTGGGTTTCTGTCAGGTACTTGTAACCAGGATTGGCCACTGTTGGAAACAGGATACAGGGCTAGATGGACCATCGGTCTACCCCAATATGGCTATTCTTATGTTCTTGTGAGTTTAGATCTGTGGTAGGTAGGTGTTTCCTCTTGGCCTTTGCCAAAATCAAGTGGCAATGTTATTCTAAACCCGTCTAAAACATATTGCATAAAGTACTTGGGACCTCATTCTAAATATGACAAAAGGTTTAATCTTTGCAGTGAAAGCACAGTATACTAAATCTTTTCATTGCAATCGTGATCGGCTGTGTGACAAGAGGATGAATACATGAACTAAAGACAACACTGACTACTTGATAAAAGGTGGGCTCAATGCTTTTCTCAACACTTTTGATACTTGGTTTACTTAATACCGCAGCTAAAAGTTGATTTAATTTGTGGGATTGTATTATTTGTTTTGATACTGTGAGAGTTTGACTGTCCCAGAGGTTTACTGTAGGTCTGTCAAGCTTTCCCACATCACTTATGAAGCATCAAACTGCTGAACACACTCTGAGTGTCCTAAAGGGCCAATACCATCAAACTTATCTAGGTGGCATTTTTACCAGACAGAAAGATTTCTGCACTGTGCCATCCTCAAATCCTGCTTTAGACTGAATCCCACTAGCCAACTCTCCCCTCCCTGTACTGCCAACCGTGTCCTCTCCCACCCCACAATGCCTCCTCACAGGCTGACTAAAAACTTAGGGGTCCTTTTATAAAGCTATATTAGGCATTAGCGCACACTTAACGCAGCTTTAAAGGGCTTACCGTGGGACGCGCTCAGGCATCCTGCAGTAAGTTTGGCATTAGTGCATGCAAACCGCGCACAAAATAATTTATTAAAACATTTTTTCCATGGAGAGGGTGTGTCGGGGGGGGCAGAGAATGGGTGTTTCTGCGCTAATCAGTTAGTGCATCTCCATTACTCTGTGCTAACTGATTAGCACAGGATTAGCGTGTGAGCTCTTGTTGCAGCACTAATGGCAACATTAGCGCATAATCATTAATTCCAAAAAATAGAAAATCAGCCATTTTCCAGCTGCAGAAAAAATGGCCTTAGTGCCCAGGAAAAACCCGTGTAAGGATGTGATAAGGCCAACGTTTCCCACAGCTTTGAAAAAAAAGGGCCCCATAGTCACTAGGGAAGATCATGCGCACTTTTAGCTGGAATGAGGGAAGAAGGGTCAGTTTCACACAACTAATCTGTACAGGTAAATGTTACTTACCCACATGAATGGCTTTGAAATAAAGGGGTCAATATTCAGCATGGTTTAAGGGAGCAGGAGAGGCTCCTTCCCAGCTGAAACCGTGCTTGGCAGGCTATCCCTGGATTTTCATCAGCACTTAACTGCACAGTGCCACTGGACATCTGGTGGGATTGCTACAGCACTGTCCAGTTAGTGTCGGAATGACCTGGAGGTAGAGTCAGGGTGAAGCCGGAAGATATACAGGCATCGGCATTATTCAGTGCTGGTGCCCATGTGCCTAACTGGACAAAAAGCAGTCCTCTGTTTACACCGGTTATATATGCAGGTATCAGCACTGAATATTAGCCAGCACCTGCATAACTTCCAGGTACACCACCCTCTAAGCTGAGCAGGAGTCCTCTACCTAGTGGGGGTGGGGTGCTGTTTCACTATTACATCTTCGATACTGAGGGACAGGCAGGCTCTGAAGAACTCCAGGGAACCCGTCTGTCCCCAGCAATAGGAAACATAATATTACACAGTAAATGACGACAGATAAAGAAGACCTATACGGTCCATCCAGTCTTCCCAACAAGATAAACTCATTATGCATGGTATGCGATACTTTATATGTATGCCTGAGTTTGATTTGTCCTTGCCGTTCTCAGGGCACAGACCGTAGAAGTCTGCCCAGCACTGTTCTTGTACTAAGTTCTGAAGCTAACGTCAAAGCCCCTTAAAATTTACACTCCAGCCCATCCTACTACTACTACTACTACTATTAAACATTTCTATAGCGCTACTAGACTTACGCAGTGCTGTACAAATTAACATGAAAAGACAGTCCCTGCTCAACAGAGCTTACAATCTAAATTGGACAGATGAACAGACAGCTAGGGGTGGGGAAATTGCAGTGGTAGAGGTGATAAGTGAGGGTGTTGAGTAAGAGAGTCATGGTTAGGAGTCGAAAGCAGTAGCAAAGAAGTGGGCTTTAAGCCTAGACTTGAAGACAGCCAGAGACTGAGCCTGACATACTGGCTCAGGGAGTCTATTCCAGGCATAGGGAGCAGCGAGATAGAAGGAACGGAGCCGGGAGTTAGCAGTGGGGGAGAAGGGGGACGACAGGAGACATTTACCCAGCGAACGGAGCCCACGGGGAGGAGTGTAGGGAGAGATGAGAGTGGAAAGGTACTGAGGAGCTGCAGAGTGGATGCACCTGTAGGTCAAAAGGAGAAGTTTGAACCGTATGCGGAAGCAGATAGGAAGCCAGTGAAGCGACTTGAGGAGAGGGCTAACGTGAGTATAGCGACTCTGGCGGAATATAAGACGCGCAGCAGAGTTTTGGACAGATTGAAGAGGAGATAGATGGCTGAGCGGGAGACCAGCGAGAAGCAAATTGCAGTAGTCTAGGCGAGAGGTGATAAGGGTGTCGGTAAGGGTTTTGGTAGCATCCTCGGAGAGGAAAGGGCGAATTTTGTTAATATTATAGAGAAAGAAACGACAGGTTTTGGCAATCTGCTGAATATGAGCAGAGAAGGAGAGAGCGGAGTCAAAGATGACTCCACGGTTGCGCGCAGACGGGACAGAGAGGATGAGAGTGTTATCTACCGAAATAGAGAACGGGGGGAGAGGAGAGGCAGGTTTAGGGGGAAAGAGGAGAAGCTCGGTTTTGGTCATGTTTAGTTTCAGGTGGCTGCGAGACATCCAGGCAGCGATGTCAGACAGGCAGGCCGATACTTTGGTCTGGATTTCAGCTGAGATATCTGGTGTGGAGAGGTAGATCTGGGTATCATCAGCGTAAAGGTGGTATTGAAAGCCATGGGATGAGATCAGAGCACCAAGGGAAGAGGTATAGATGGAAAAGAGGAGAGGTCCTAGGACAGATCCATCCCTATCTATTCAGTCAGGATTAGGGCATTGAAACACCACTCCCTACCGGTGGCAGTGCAGTTGGAGGACTCCTGGTCAGCTTAGAGGGAATAGTGCACCAAGGATCTGGCTATTCAATGCCAGTGCCCAGACATGACCTGGTAATGGGAATATCAGGGATCATTTCTATAGTTTGTAACTGGGAATATCAGGGTTTGATTCTGCTTTAAAACTGCTGACTGCTGTGGGCTGAATATTGCCTGGTAAATGTGCCTCCCAAAAGTTGACACTACGAGCCCCGTTTACTACGCCGCGCTAGAGGCGCATTAGTGCTTTTAGCATGTGCTAACTGTGTAGACCATCCTGTCCCTCTTAACTTGAATGCAAAGACAAAGAGCGGGTCCAGAATAGTTATCTTTATTAAACGTCACCCGGCACGGTCCATGTTTCGCCTATACAGGGGCTGCTTCAGGGATATAATACAATACTATAACTATTATGGACCCGCTTTGTCTTTGCATCTATTTCTGGTGCGGATCACAAAAGCCTCTTTGTTTTTTGTACTACCTCTTAACTTGGAGTCATCCAGGCACCCTACAAAGTTTGTACAATTTTTCATTAAGTAGATTTCATTCCTAGAGATGACATGTAATATTCTCTGCCCTAACATCACCCAGCTGGAATCAAAACTGCTTAGCCACTTACCCTACCCTTTCCCAACATGAGCTGAGGCAATGTACAGAAACACACGGTCCATGTAAGCTTGGAGTTCACCTACTGAAGATCCTCACAAGATTGGACACAAGAGAAAGTAGGCACCACAATGAGTGAACCACACCTTGATAAACAAAGGAAACGTTCACTATGGAAAAACACAAGAGCGAAGAGGAAATGTGCAGGTGTTGAGTCATGAAGCCTTTTGACCTTCGCTGTTGACACATTCTTAACTGGTTTAGTTCTGGTGCTTATAGAAAGGATTGGCAGACCAGCGGCAATGTACGCTGCTGAAATATCATTCCAGAAAACACATCTGCACAGGTGTTTGTCACTTGTAATGTTCTAGATAGTCTGCTCTGAGCTACCCTCTTCAATTTCTTACTTGCCTTTTCCAAATTCAAGCTCAAAGTAAGTTACAGTAACCAGGGCTTCTGTCCTTCAGTTTTTATAAATTGTAAATGTAGTGGTTATTTTCTAGCTAATTAGAGATTTGTTGAGGGTACGAAACATCAGTGTTTATAGGTGTTTTCACACCACAGGTACTATTGTGTAATACTTTTTCCCATGGAATTAAGTATTTACGCTTGTGCCACTTAGAAGTTGGCAGCACAGAAGAGGCACAAAAACTGAATGGAGGATATCAGACAAGCCAGGGGAGGGGTGACAGAGTAATAGAGGAAATGGTGTTGTGTCAGTTAAAACCTCAAATCAGAACATAGTAACAAACATAGTAACATAGTAGATGACAACAGAAAAAGACCTGCACGGTCCATCCAGTCTGCCCAACAAGATAACTCATATGTGCTACTTTTTGTGTATACCTTACCTTGATTTGTATCTGTCTTTTTCAGGGCACGGACCGTATGAGTCTGCCCAGCACTAACCCCGCCTCCCAACCACCAGCCCCGCCTCTGCCATCCAATCTCCGCTAAGCTCCTGAGGATCCCTTCTTTCCGAACAGGATGCCTTTATGTTTATCCCACGCATGTTTGAATTCCGTTACCGTTTTCATCTCCACCACCTCCCGCGGGAGGGCATTCCAAGCATCCACCACTCTCTCCGTGAAAAAATACTTCCTGACATTTTTCTTGAGTCTGCCCCTCCTTCAATCTCATTTCATGTCCTCTCGTTCTGCCGCCTTCCCATCTCTGGAAAAGGTTCGTTTGTGGATTAATACCTTGCAAATATTTAAACGTCTGTATTATATCAGGCCCTGTCCTCAACACATTCATGACTAGATTCAGTAAGTGGTGCCCAAATTTGGCGGTACTCTGAGTTACAGTTATAGTTAGTTTATTTATAGCCCGCTAAAGGCAACTGTGTAATTCATAGTAGATTACAGCTCAAGATGCTAGATCAAGAAAATCAAGGATGAAACAGAATAATCCAAACGTTAAAATTAAATAGAAATCGCTATACTCAAGGCTATTACTATCTTTAACTCCTCAATTATCGGTTATAAACGTAACATCCCAAATACGAAAACAAAAAAAGCTTTACAACATATCACTTCCTTAAAACATGTTTACAAAATTGCATTGTCTTTAATCCCTTCTTTAGGGTATCAATACTAGATCCACATCTCTAATTCCTGAGAGCAAGATGACCATAAACTGGCTGCTTGATATGCAAATAAACGAGTGAGCAGTTTCTTTGAAGTCACACCTTTAGACCTAGGAATAAACAATGATAATATATTCCTGATGTTATAGAACTGACTTGCCATTGGTCTACAAACAAGAGAAATCATGTAGTTGGGGGCCATACCATATATACGATCTTGAAGATCAAACATCCCCATTTAAACAGTATCCTACCCTGAAATGGAAGCCAGTGTAGCTTAATGAAATAGGGTGTAATCCCATCTGACGTCTTCACAGAGAAAATCAGGTGCACAGCCATATTTTGAATTGCATTGAGTGCCATTTATAGAATAATGTGTAGCACTGGGATCTGCACCCAACTTTGGGCATGAAACCTGGTGTAAATCCTTATGTATAAATTAGATGAGGATCCCTTGAATTCTATAATACTGTGCACATCTTTAGTGAATGCCCTGACCTGCCCGGGCCGCTGCCATAGCCATGCCCCCTTTACCAAGATGCACATGCAAATCCAAATTGTTGCCAACAATTGTTAGCACCCATTTAATTGGCTTGTTACTCAATTGCATGCATGCCCAAATTTGCGTGTTCAGTTTTGAGTGCCATATATAGAATCCAGGGATAAGGGGGTAACTCTCTGTAGATTGCCTAAAGTTAGACGCTTGAATGATGCGTGCTAAGCAGGAATTCTATATTAGCAATTGAGTGCAATTACCATTCTGGAATACTAGCGTAAATCTACATTTATGAGCCTAGCTGATATAGATGCTTGTACCTCACTGTAGGCAGTTAGGTGTAAAGCTGCTAGTATTCTATAATTATTTTATTTTCATTTTCAACACTTGATATATACTGCAAGTGATTCCTGAGGCGACTGCAGTTTACAATTTCTTACATGTGCTTTCCACTGTCCCTGATGGGCTCACAATCTGTTATATATTGTATATGGGGCAATGGAGAGCTAGGTGAGCTGCAGCAGGAATTGAACCCCGTTCCCCAGGTCCACAACCCACTGCACTAACCATTAGGCCACTCCTCCACTCCACTCCACTCCACTATAAGATATGCTCGTAAGCAGGGGCGTAGTTAGGTGGGGCCAAGGGGGCATGGGCCCCCACAGATTTAGCCCTGGCCCCCTCTACTTTCTACTCCCCCCCCCCCCCGCCGTTGACCCTCCCCAGCCATTTTCGATCCTCCCTCCCTCCCCCGCCAGGTACCTTTGCTGGCAGGGGTCCCAAATCCCCTCCAGCTGGTCTTCTTCAGCGCCGGTCTCCAGTGCCTTCGCTGATCTGTTTCTGTCAGTCCTGACTTCTGACGTCCTGCGTGCATGTCCTGTATGTAGCCCCGTGCAGGACGTGCATGCAGGACGTCGACAGAAACAGATCAGCGAAGGCACCGGAGACCGGTACTGAAGAAGACCAGCTGGTGGGGGTTGGGGACCCCCGCCAGCAAAGGTACCTGGCAGCAGCGGCGATGGGGGAGGGTCGGCGGCGGGAGGGGGGTCGAAAGTTGCGGGGCGGTCAGCGGCTTGGGGAGGCGGGCTAAACTGTGCCCCCCAACTCGGGCTCTGGACCCCCCCATCCTGCTGAGGTCTGGCTATGCCCCTGCTCGTAAGTGCTAGCATTTCCCTGACCCGCCCATGTCCCCCTTGCAGTTACATTCTATGGAGTTCGTGAGCACAATTTGTAGAATCCTAAGGGCAGTTATGCACATAGCTGATAATTAGTGCCAATTAGTACCAATTCTAGCCAATTCATTGTTACGCTATTAGCAACTAATTATTATATTATTAAGTTACGTGTGCAACTGACACTATTCTATAACTTGCACACACAACTTTATACACTAACCCTGGATTCTATATATGGCACCCAGAATTGCATGTCCAATCTTTGTGTGCATGCCCAAGATGCACACACAAATTAATTGCATAGCAAGCTAATTAATGTCAATAATTGGGTGACAACAACCAATTATTGATGTTAATTGGCACACATTAAAATTTGTGCATGCATCTGATTGCACACTATTTTATAAGGCATGTCGCCTAATTCTACTAGCGTGTAACTCAAAAGAGGGTGCAACCATGGGCATTTCAGGGACATTCTAAAAAATTGCACGCAGAATTATAGAATACTACCTCAACGCACCTAACTTGGGCACCAATATTTATTCCATGTTTCAGCAAGTGTAAGTCTGGTGCCTAAAGTTAGACACGGGAATCAGGGCTAAACGCGATTCTATAACTTTTGAGCACTATTTACTGATTCCAGCTCTAAGAATATGGTTGTATGTGCAAGTTTATAGGATTCTGATGTGCAGAGCTGGTGAACTTAGTAGTGGGGTTGCAAATATTAGTTTTTGCTGTCGTTATCAATACCATAACAATTTCACAGCCTAGTCTTTATGCAGCATTCATGAATTTTGATGCATCAAATTGAAATACTTATTAGAAAAGAAGGCCAAGGTGTGTTCTTTCTGTTTGTTGAGCTTTTCACCCTGAAACCTGTTGCCACTTGAATTGCATACCACGTGCAAAGTTTGTTGACAAGGCAAATAAAGATATTGTACAACATGTCTTCTTGGAAAAAATACTTGTCAGTTTCAGAAAGGCAGAAAAAAATTAAAAGATACCTGTCGTGGAAAATAAAACCTCAGTGCACTCCTAATCCAGTCATAATCCCCACTGAAAAAGCAAGCAACAGGCAATATTTGAAGGTCAATTTTCAAAGCACCTACCTGTGTAACTTAGAGAGTTACCTACCTATTTGAAATTTGTCCCTTACTTAGGGGCCCTTTTACTAAACAGCGGTATGGCTAACACGCGAGTAGCATGCGCAAAATCGGCACTACCGCAGGGGTAGGGTGGGTGCCCTGCAATACTTTTGGAGTTGGTACGCGCTGTTTCCTATAGTAGAAAATAATTTCCTCTTTTCTACCATGGGAAAATTCCTGGCGGTCATCGGCAGCACGGCCACACTGGCGCACGCTGCCTAATTACTGCATGAGTAGCACGTGAGCCCTTACTGCAAGGTCAATGGGTGGCGGTAAGGGCTCAGGCAGTAAATAGCCACAAGCTCATTTTAGCGCACAGCCCTTTACTGCCCCATTAAACAATGCCCTTTTTCCCAGTCACAGTACAAATATGGCCCAGTGCCCGAAAACATGCACCCACACTACCGCAGGCCACTTTTTTACCACAGCTTAGTAAAAGTACCCCTTAATGAGTAAAACGTACATGCATTTGGCATGTAGAGGACTATTTTATAACAAGAAATAACTGTTTTAAAATTCCACACACACACATAGGAATACATATACATTTATTTATTAATGGCAACATATGCATTTCATGCTTTTCTAACGTTACCCCAGGGAAAGAAGGGCCTTTATATGCTTGTACGTGCCAGTAAGAATAAGTGCCTATGTGTGAATTTTTTTTAAATATGAGGGGAAGGGTGACAATCCCGCCCATCTTCACCTAGCCTCCACCCCTAGGAACGCCCACATATGTATCACACAAAAGTAAGCACTATGGAAGTCATTTTACAGAGGGTAGAACCCTTTATAAAATAAGGCATCAGACACACATATAGAAGTACGCATCAGCAGTGATCCTATGCATATTTTTAAATGTTTTAAGTGGTCATTCCCCAAGGCAGAGATGGACAAAGTTTAGTATTTACACATGTACTCTGCAAACTGGAATGTAAACACATAAGCCTCAGCAGAGACACCCATGTAAATTTATACCTTCTCCAAAGCAGGCATAAACATACTGGCATACCTGCCTTGACTAACAGTGGCATATTTATTCAAGGTGCATGTGTTGATTATGCACCCCCTATCGGACCCAGCCCCCGGCCATGCCTTCAAATCATCTCTGCTCCAGTCTTCACCTGGGCAGTGGCAGCGGCACTCATAAGCTGCCTGCAGCCTGCACCGGGACATTCTCTCTAACTGTCCTGCCCCTTCTGATGCAACTTCCTGTTTTGTGAAGGGCAGGAAAGTCCCAGTGCAGGCCGTAGGCAGCCTATGAGTGCCACTGCCACTACCCAGGCAAAGACTCCAACAGAGATGATTTTAAGGTATCGGAGGGGCATGGGGGTGTGGGAGTCACTCCCCTTGTTAAAAATTCCTAGCTACTCTGCTGATGACTAATACACAAGAGCTGGAGAACAGGACCCTCAACGTTTTTCCAAATAACCCCAAAATGTACTACAGCAGCAGAAACTTCTGCCTGAAATTCAAGACTTTTCTGAGCACTTTATTTTTCAACAGGATGGAGCTCGAACACATCAAGCTGGCAAAACAGTTGAACTCTTAATCAATTCATTGTGGATATCCTGAAAACCTGACTGTCTGAGAAGTCAACAGGACAAGTTTGGGAACAACTGATCTCAAGCAGAGGTGTCCAACCTTGGCCCACGCCCAGTCGGGTTTTTAGGATTTCAACAATGAATATGCCTGAGATCTAGGCAGCGCATGCAAATAAATCTCATGCATATTCATTGGAGAAATCCTGAAATCCCAACTGGGTTTGTAGATAATGAACACGGGTGTGCACCTTGAAACAGAGTGAAAGGGCAGCCTGAAACAGGACAGGGCAAAAAGGCAAAAGCTGATAAGCATGTGAGCTGGAGGCTCATGATCTGATAAGACATTCTTGCGTGGGGAAAGGAGCAATTATGAAGAGAAAGAAAAATGTGGTTTAACGACAGAGAAAAAGCAGATGGTATTGAAGAAAACAGAATGATCTTTGAGGAAGATAATTTGTGAAAATAAAGGATATATAAACAGTTGAAGCTGTACATTACTTTGGAGAGACAGTGGCAGACAACACTTACGTGTAGTGGTGGCTGTTCTTCCATGAGAAACTATTAATTATATCTGTACCTTTATATATCTGTACTTTGGTAAGTAAATAAAGAATTTCTTTTCTCATACATAGCCTTCCTAGTCTTTTATCACTTCAAAATATTGTGGCTGGTACACAATTGTTTTGGGTTGGTGGTAAAAAGACTGGATTCTAACAGGTTGCAGCCCTCAAGGACTGAGGTTGGACACACCTGGTCTAGAGTATATAAGGCTTTCTGATAAGCATGAATGAGGCTTCAGACAGAAGGTGAGGAACACTGTTTCTCCACTCTGCTGGAAAGGTGGGACAACCTTAGCTGAAAACTTGGGATGTGTTCAAAGGACAACTTTGTGCTGATTAAATTGGGTAAAAGGTTCATACATGACCAATGCTTGGATGTCACTGACTCTCCTAACTGAAGTGATTGCTGCTAGGAATAGCACTTCCAGGTTAGGAATTACAGAGATGCTGCTTCCAGAGGTTCAAAATGAGACTTCATAAGGGAAGCAAGGACTTGATTCGGGTATAGGATATTTCTGTAATTGAGAAGCTATGTGAAGAAGGCCTTTCATGAAACAGGCAACCACATGTAGTTTTGCAGTTAATGTGTATTAACTGTAAAACCTTAACACCTGCATAGCTAACTAGAGGGGCCAGGTGTGTTCCAGCAGTGCTTACTGGAAAGAATATCTGGAAAGAACTGAAACAAGGCTGGCATGGAAGGAGGGGGAGCAAGAAGGGCAATCATCAATGGCCCCGATGCCACAAGGGTCCCCAAGTCTTCTTGAAGCAGAGGAAAGTACAGGCTGCTGGGCAGGCTTTGGGACCCCCTTCCAAATTTCTGCCCTGGGGTCCAACATATCTACCACCGGTCCGGTACTAAAGAGATAATACTATGTATATGTGTCAGTGGTACCTGTCAGGCAGGAAGGGCTGAAGCAAAGTTCTTTAAAATGAATGGAAAGATAAATAATTCTTAGAATGCTATAAAAGTATTTTTTACTTATAAAAAATGGCAATTTGTTCATTGTACAGAAGAGAAGAATTGTATTCATACATTGAAACGAGAGAATGGCATACAGTCTATATAAACACATAATACAGAACAAATTATTAGACAGCATGGCAGTACCGAGAGGTCTGAAAGACTGCTGAAGATAAGGCTGTGATGAACTAAAATCAGCATTTACTGATTTTCACCCATTTATTTCCAGGAAAAATACACTTGCTGAAAGGGAGATTTAACTATGACCTCCAATTAGCTTTTGACACCTTTTTAAAATCATGCACTTTTGTCAGTTTTTAAGAATCACTGTTATTCCATTGCAGGTAAAGAGAGAGTCGAGCAATATCTGACAGCACAAACCTCAGAAGGACACAAGACTTCGGGATTTAAAGGAAGAGAAAGTGGTTATGAAAACTAATCAATGAAATCCTGCTTCATTGTTCATCATGTCCTTCCAAAAATGGGAAAGCATGTAACTTTTTCTACTCATTTTCTGAGACGTTCTAAAAAATAAAACTATTCTGTCATGAATTCTCAAAAAAGACAGTTAAAAAATGGAGAGGGCAATTTAAAAAAAAAAAAAAAGATTTTATCCAGTAACTAAGCAGTTACCTGAGTAAAATGAGGAGATGAAAATGCCCCCCCAAGTAAAATTATTGAATAACACAGTTAATTTTACCCATGTTGCAAAGGGGCGAAGCCATGGAGGGGAAGGCCAGAACCCTGTGATTTAAGGTGTAAAGTCCTTGAGTACTGAAGTATCTACAGTGCTTCACCAGTCCACAATATACAAAGGGGACCTTCCTTTGAAAATTCATATGCAGGCCTGCCTGCAGGCCTCACACTAAATCTAAAATTTATCCCCCAAAAGAAAAGGGAATCTTATTGCTCCCTCTGGAAATGCACACAATAAGAACAGTTATATGGAAAGGTAGACTGTAATAGGTAAAGCTCTGGTTTAAGACTCCCCCTCCCCCCCCCCCCCCAAAGAACTGTACTTAAACATACAAAAATGAGGTACTATTTTGTATTAGCTGTAACACATATCGAAGCTGTTTAGCTCTCTTCTGAGGAAATCATCTGTGGGGACAGGAGATGGGTGATATTCCACACAGTCTATGCTTGGATAAGGGAGGTAGTCTGTTCCTCTGGTACTGTCGAAGTCTTGGGAGCCATGGCAGGCTACACAATAACATGTGGATGGGTTGTACTGCATCTGGTAACTATATTCCTCAGAGGCTGTGAAGCCACAGTTCTTTACCTCCAGGTGAGCAGGGGAGCCATGAGCTACTACAGGGTAGACAGGCTGCTGATGTGGAGGAGAGTAGCTGTAATCAAAGGAACCTGAGAGATCAGAGGAATCTGTGGGAGATCCTGGATCCTGGGGGAGGGGGGGAGGGAGAAACAAAAGAAAAATGTTCTTATTTCCTCTTCTGAAATAGGGAAAAGCAGGTCTCTTAGGCCCTCCTAAGCACAAGTAACAAAATCTAATCCAGTGTTTCCCCAAGTCAGTCCTGGAGTACTCCCTGCCAGTCAGGATTTCAGGATATCCACAATGAATATGCATGAAAGAGATTTGCAAAGAATGTAGGCAGTATATGCAAACTAATTCTATGCATATTCATTGTGGATATCCTGAAAACCTGACTGGCAAGGAGTACTCCAGGACTGACTTGGGAAGCACTGATCTAAACCAGTGTTTCCCAAGTCCGGTCCTGGAGTTCCCCTTGCCAGTCAGGTTTTCAGGATATCTACTACTACTACTACTACTTGTCATTTCTATAGCGCTACTAGACGTACACAGCGCTGTACACTTGAACATGAAGAGACAGTCCCTGCTCGACAGAGCTTACAATCTAATTAGGACAGACAAACAAGAGATAAGGGAATATTAAAGTGAGGATGATAAAATAAGGGTTCTGAACAAGTGAATAAGGGTTAGGAGTTAAAAGCAGCATCAAAAGGTGAGCTTTTAGCTTAGATTTGAAGATGGCCAGAGATGGAGCTTGAAGTACCGGCTCAGGAAGTCTATTCCAGGCATAAGGTGCAGCAAAATAAAAGGAACAGAGTTTGGAGTTAGTGGTGGAGGAGAAGGGTGCAGATAAGAGATATTTACCCAGTGAACGGAGTTCCCGGGGAGGGATGTAGGGAGAGATGAGAGTGGAGAGGTACTGAGGAGCTGCAGAGTGAATGCACTTATAGGTCAATAAGAGGAGTTTGAACTGTATGCGGAAACGGATAGGAAGCCAGTGAAATGACTTGAGGAGAGGGCTAATATGAGCATAAAGACACTGGCAAAATATTAGTCGTGCAGCAGAATTTTGAACAGATTGAAGAGGAGAGAGATGGCTAAGTGGGAGACCTGTGAGAAGCAAGTTGCAATAGTCTAAGCGAGAGGTGATAAGAGTATGGATGAGGGTTCTGGTAGTGTGCTCAGAAAGGAAAGGGCGAATTTTGCTGATATTATAGAGAAAGAAACGACAGGTTTTAGCAGTCTCTTGAATATGTGCAGAGAAGGAGAGGGAGGAGTCAAAGATGATCCCAAGGTTACCAGCTGAAGAGACAGGAAGGATGAGTGTGTTATCCACAGAAATAGAGAATGGGGGAGGAGGAGAGGTTGGTTTAGGGGGAAAGATAAGAAGCTCAGTCTTGGTCATGTTTAGTTTCAGATGGCGCTGAGACATCCAGGCAGCAATGTCATGAATTTGATTTGCACACACTGCCTGTATTATATGCAAATCTTTTTCATGCATATTCATTGTGGATATCCTAAAAGCCTGACTGGCAAGGGGTACCCCAGGACCGGACTTGGGGAAACACTGATCTAAACCATTTTCAAGGTACCTACACTCTAAATCAGTGTTCAACCCAATCCCTTCAGCACACCCATCCAGTTGGGCTTTCAGAATATCCACAATGTATATGCAGGAGAGAGATTTGCGTGCACTGCCTCCTCAGTATACAAATCTCTCTCATGCATCTTCTTTGTGGATATCCTGAAAACCCAACTGGCTTAGGATGCTCCAAGGACTGGGTTGAGAAGCATTGCTCTAAAACAAATCAATTGATCATCTAAATGATTCACTGATTCATTGAATAAGGACTTTAAGTTTCATGTTTGTTTAAGCCTTCAGGTACCTTCTTCCTGAGACACACACACACATTTTAGATGTCAATCAATCAGCAATATTCAATCAAGGGATACCAATCAAGGGGATGTTTAATTCAATAATATATAAGCCAACTGAATTCTTTACAGATATGTGACACCTTTGAGTAGGCTAGTATGAAAACTGATGAAAATCAAGCATACCTGTGACCTAAAATCACCATCATTTTGAAATTAGCCGTTGGGGGGCATGAACAACAGGGGATCACAACAGCATTGCCCTTAGAACAGAGGTTCCCCAAACTGGTCCCAGAGGCACCCAGCCAATCAGGTTTTCAGGATATCCACAATGAATAAATCATGAGAGAAATTTGCACACACTGCAATTAGAAAAGGTTCAAAGAAGAGCGACCAAAATGATAAAGGGGATGGAACTCCTCTCATATGAGGAAAGGCTAAAGAGGTTAGGCTCTTCAGCTTGGAAAAGAGATGGATGAGGGGAGATAAGATTCAGGTCTACAAAATCCTGAGTGGTGTAAAACGAGTAGAAGTAAATCGATTTTTTTACTCGTTCCAAAAGTACAAAGACTAGGGGACACTCAAGGAAGTTACATGGAAATACTTCTAAAACAAATAGGAGGAAATATTTTTTTCACTCAATGAATAGTTAAGCTCTGGAACTCTTTGCCAGAGAATGTGGTAACAGCGGTTAGTGTATCTGGGTTTTTAAAAGGTTTGGACAAATTCCTGGAGGAAAAGTCCATAGTCTGCTACTGAGACAGACATGGGGAAGCAACTGCTTGCCCCGGGATTGGTAGCATGGAATGTTGCTGCTAATTGGGTTTATGCCAAGTACTTCTGACCCGGCTTGGCCACTGTTTAGAAAACAGGACACTGGGCTAGATGGACCATTGGTCTGACCCGGTATGACTACTCTTATGTTCTTATGCCTCCATTATATGCAAATCTTTTTCATTCATATTCATTGTGCATATCCTGAAAACCTGACTGGCCAGGGTGCCTCCATGACCAAGTTTGGAAACCACTGCCTTAGAAGATAGCAACTGGACGAGAGACGTTTGAAGCTCAAGGAAGGTTGAGGAGAGCTGTTTAAAACTAGAAGCATAGCCAGGTTGTGATGCCAAGGGGAACGGATTGCACAGGCGTGCATGCATACTACATAGGTGTGACGGGCTGCTGAAAAATAGGTGTCAGCACTGTCGGACGTCCGTTTGGGGGAGCTGTCATTCCCCTGGTGTCCCACCTAGCTACACCTCTGTTTAAAACTAATTTCCGTGATTGCTGCAGCAGCTTTAATGGAAGGGTGGGTCAGCCATTGAGTGTCGAATATTTCAGAAAATGGCAGCCAAAAGCAAATGAAAGGAACATTTAATATTTTAAAATTTTCATTTCAGAAACAATATAAAACAAGAAATGTGGCTGACATTTCCTATTTCATTATGAACAACAGCACATTCTTATACAAAGGGGTGGCGGGGGGGGGGGGGAGAGGTGGGAGAAGCTAATGTCTTCCATCCAACCTTATTAAGGTCAAAGTGTTGTTGCCAAAGCAGGCTGATTAAATCTCTTGTTCAAAATAAATATATGACACTATCCATAGAAGTGACTTATGTGGTCCTGAAAGGTCATATACACTACATGCCATTATCACATGGTCATTTTTAGTGAGTCTAACAAAAGATTGAAGTGTCCAAAGAATGTGGTTTACCCCAGGGCTTCTAACTATAACTCTCCAGTATGCTAAATTGGGGGAAAAAAAGGCTCCCAAATTCTTAGATACACATTCATCCAGTAATACAGTATTTTCCTTGCATCTAAAGCTAGGTATATATATAAAAGTAATCACAAGTGGAAATAAAGCTGTACCAGGCTTTGGTTGAAGTGGAGAGGAGGTGGCTGGTAGCTGCTGGTCGGGGAGCATGGTGAGAAGTCCTGCAGAGAAGAGAAGTTGTCTGGGAGCAGCTCCTGCTGGAGGTAGGTCTCCAGAATCTGCTGCTCCAAATGGCAAGCATTTTCTCCATTAGAAATATAACTGGGGAACTGCCTGGGTGGGAAATAGCTGGGAGTGGAAGGAAGGGGATCTGCATCAAAACAGAGCGCTGAAGCGGGCAAAGAAAAGAAAACCAAGGTGTTAATTTCAGCCACCTTAAACATGCCTATATTTGCATAAATACAGTGGAAATGCAAATTTTTTTTATTTAGCTGTCTGAAACTTGGCACACAACAAGAAGTTATATAAACAGACTACAAGCACTTCATAAAGGGGGTTCATGTATTTCAAAATATGTTTTTTTTTAATTTGCAGCAAAATGGTATTTTTAAAACAGCATACAGTGACCTAAAGAAGGTGCTCACTAATTTAAATCAGTAATATTAATCTGATGTCACCTGTAAGGAAAAATTTAGAAACCAGTCTCTCACAGTCGTTTAGCTAAAACTGGGTTACATGTGTAACCCCCTAATCACCTTATATTTATGGGGGGAAGTCTTTGTCGTGTTTCCTCATGGAGATTTTTCCTGAAATACCAGTAATTACTATTCAAGAACATTCTGATTATGATGAATATTATTATTAATAATAATTTGGGTGTGAAGAAATGTGCACAAAATCACTTTTTTTCACTATGTTTTACAAACTTTAATGTGAAATGTTTTCAGTTTCTAAAAGTTAATTAAAATGTGGCATGATATATAGTTTATATATTGTACAGAGTTGCTGGAAAGTAGCTAAGATTGCATTGTAGGGTTATGCTTCCTAGCAAATTAATTTACCAATATTTCTAAAAGCCTAACTAGGGGCACTGAGGTCCAGTCAGCCACGATCTGGTTATGTGAGACTTAAGTGACATTTCACATTAGGAATCCTGAATAGCTTGCGTCTATTTCCCAGCCTTTCACAACCTTGGTGCCTGTGCTTTGAATGCAGGCAGGAGCTGTTCCCCGACGAGGCTAGGGCTGACTGTGGATGCGCAGGGTTGTTCTGAACAGGTCTTGGCTTCTGCAAAATTGCCTAGTAGGGGAAGGAGAGCTGCTGAACGCTGAAAAATCAGATCAGAGAGCCTACTTAATAGCTTCAGAAAGCTTAACATCCTCTATGGTATTCAAAAAAGAGATGGCACCAAAAAATTAAAAAAAGAGAGAGAGAAAAGAAGATAATATAGATTAAGCCAACTGCAGGTGAGAAACCCCTTCACTGCAGTCCTGAAGTGGAACCTTGAATGCACCTATAAAAGCACACTGTTTGGACAAGATCAGCATATGCAAAAATGGGGGGGAAATACCCTTAACAAATAGGATTGGTTCGCCCTCATCTGCATTCAGCTTGCCTTTTCCCAATCCTGATTGGCCAGATCTATAACTGAGTGGTTCCTGACTGAAGTCTTAAATCAAGGGCAAGAAAAGCTCAGAGACCTGGGCTTTTTTGATATATATTTTTTTTTTTTAATTTTTTAAACAATAAATCAGAAGTGTTCGTGGGGGAATTTGTTGTGATGTACCAACCTGCGCAGGAGGATACCGATTCAGAAAACTGGACGCTGTTGCTTCGAGATACCTGCTAAAATACACACACACACACATAATGCACAAGCTGTGAGAAACCGATTTACAATGCACAAATACTGTACTTTTTATAGGTAAACTATAGCAAAAGCTTTGCTAACATCTGACATGTCCCGTACTTTAAGGTAAGTCAGGCATTTTGTTCTGATTTTACTTTACATCTTGAAAATACCTTTTCTGTGCATGGATGCTTCTTTCTCGAGCTTGCAAGTTTGGACGCGTATTAAATTGATGGTGCGGTAGCAGAGGATTTTAGCTCCTCCCCTTTCCCCCAGTCTACTTTACTTTTAATTACTTAAAACACGAAACAAACAAGAAATGTTTGATGCTGCCTTGAAAGAGCAGGGCTTCTTGGCGATCACACTGGGTTATGCTGCATCCGAGACTGGACTGCAGTTCCTTCGTCACACTATTATAAGCAAGGGATCATTGTGTCGTGGATTTTCCTTTAAAAGGATCAGAGTAGAAACTTTCACGCAGAGACTACGTACTTTTATCCACGTTGCAACATTAAAATAGCTTTTCTACACATCTACACAGTTTCGTGCTTAAATAAACAGCAGGACGTCTACAAGGGTATCTTAAGGGTGCAGACTACAGCCAGTTCTGCAAAAGCATCGATGAGCTAGAGAAAAATCTACGCATTTGTTGAAATGCTTTGTTTGGTTTTAAGTATGATTTCTTGGAGCAGAGACACTGCATATAGCATCCAATTTATGAGGAATGCAAGTTTACATTAAGTTGCCTCCTGGCCGCTGGTCGTCAAGACCCTTTTCAGGTTAAAGAAATACTTTCAGGCAGGAAACGAAGTTTTGCGTTATTTTCTGCCTCATGTTATTTAAACGCGCTTGGGCGAAGGCGTGAGTGGTGTAGAAAAATGGGGAGCCTGGAGGGTTTGGGGGTCATCTCCGCTTTGTTTGCTTACAAGTTACATTCACAGCTGCCAGCCGCTGGTTGGAGGCGGTGTAACCCCACAACAGCTGGAATCAGGAGGCGGTCTCAGCCCTGACAATGAGCCCGGCCTTTAAAAGTCACGAACCGGGAAGCTCTGCATGCAAATACTTCTGATCCGCAGGTTCCTTTCTACCCTAGCCTTTGAAGCTATATACTTAACCCTTTCCCCCTCCTGAGAATTAATTTCTCTTACCCATTTCCCGTAAACTTTTAAATATAACAGTTTTGTCTGCTTGCTTTACAGGAAAAGAACCCTGCCGATTGTTTTAAAAGTGTCGGGGTTACAACTTGTCAACAGTTTTTTGCATTAGTGGGGAGAAGGAGAAGGCAAGGATATGCTTTTATTCTGCCTAGAAATTTAGGCGTCTTTTTGCACGTGCTTCCCGTGCACCTAAAATGCACTTCTTTAGGGAGCACTCAGGCACCCAGCAGTAGTTGGGAATCTGGGCATGCTTTCCTGGGACGGGTTTGGGGCAGAGAGTAGGTATGCCCAGCACTAATCTGTTACACTGTCACCCTCCAGCGGTTTAGCATGGCCCCCTTTTAGTGCAGCTTAGGAAAAGGCCACTGAGACTGCTGTTACCATTCCTAAGCGAGTCATCATATTTGAAACAAATGCTTGTACTTTATGTAGATATTTCCCCAGTCCAGTCCTGGAGTACCCCTTGCCAGGTTTTCAGGATATCCACAATCAATATGCATGAACTTGATTTGCATACACTGCCTCCATTATATGCAAATCTCTCCATTCATATTCATTGTGGATATCCTGAAAACCTGACCGACAAGGGGTACTCCAGGGCCAGAGGTGGGAAGCACTAAGGGGGCCCTATGACTTAAGCTTAGCACTTGCTAAATTTAGAAACCCGCTTTCGTGAAAGGGCCCCTTAATGTATGCAACTTGGCCCTGTACAGCTCCCAACAGCCCATGCTAAATTCAGCATCTTCCCCATGCACAAACTAGGAAAAAATCTCTTACACCTGCTCTTTTTAACGTAATGCTTTTTGAGGATACTTTTCCTCTGCAATGCTTGCGAAACTGAAAATAATGACATGTATTTTAAAACACGTATACTCTGCTTATTCCACTTTTCATAGCAGATTGCAAAAAAAAAAAACAGTTAAGAATAACAGCATAAATATACCATGCTTCATTTTAAATTATCAATATTGGTTCATGCACCCCTGTATAAAATCTGAAAACTGTAGGTGTCAAGTTTGTATGCAAATTTTGAACAAATGGGATAATTGTTAGACTGTTTATTTTTAAAAACCAAACTCCTTCAGTTGTTTTCTTCTTATCTGAAAATAATTTTTTTTAATTGCATTAATCTGGCAGAAAGCTTTTGAGAAAGGGCAGCTCCCATTTTCATATTTGCATTAAGGAGCAGAAGCCTTCCACTAACCTTTGTACACCTGAATTGTAGGAAGGCTTTCTGTACTGCATCTTGCCAAATGACCGTGTCTTTCGGCAAACTGGGTTGGGTCTGGACTGACTCTACAGAACTAGTCTTCCGTATTGGCTGTTGGTGAGATGAGGGCCAGGTGGCTTTCTTTTTCAGTGCTTCACAATTTGTACATATCTTACTGAATGCCCCAAGCAGAAAGCATTCAGGTGTCCCAGTGTTTTCTGTGTAATGCTCAAACAACCTTTGACTTACCGCAAGTACTTAAACAAAGAACCCTGTTCCTGCCTTTTGTATTCAGCCTGGGGCTCTCTCCACGTGCACTGGGACAGCAAGAACTACAAGGACCAGCCAGCTGTAGGGCTGAGAAGCTTGTGGGTGCAGCACGATCTATCCGATAGGATGACTTACCTTAAATAAAATGCAGGGACAGGCTTATTTCAGGCCCAGCTTTAGGCACAGGCAATCGCCTATGGTGTCAAATACCCAAGCCAAAGAGGAGCCTGCACATGCTTACTTTGGGATTAGATGCTTCTACTGCTTCAAAGCAGGGCTACTGTAGTGCTATGACCTTCCTCTATTTCTCTTTCTTTGTGACCGCTGACATCCTCCTGCTCTTCCCTCCCCCCCCCCCCCCCCCACCCACCTTCCAGAATCCACTGTCTGGTCTTGCCTATTTATTTATTTATTTATTGCATTTGTATCCCATATTTTCCCATCTCTTTGCAGGCTCAATGTGGCCCCAAATCTTAAATCCAGCCTTGTCTTATAGCTCATTCAGAATAGAGCTGAGATTTGGATTAGGCTTCCATACTGTCAGCCCATAAAATATCGTTTTAAACATCCTCTGGGAAACTGTTCACAAAGATAAAATAAGCGTATGAGCAGAAGGCCTGACTTACTTTCTACATTAAGAAAAACTGTAGTGGGGTTTTGTTTTTCCTTGTTTGCTTGTTGGTTTGGGTGGGGGTGGCATGTGAGAGTATCTTCAGTTATATGAAAGAGAAAGGCATGGTAGTCGGCAAAACCTGGAAATGCCAAGGAGTTCTCTTAAGATAACTTATTAACAAGGACCTGCCTTAAATATTTCAAATACTACAGCCCCGATGCTCACAATTCCAACGCTGTTCTGAATAAAGCCATAAAAAACACTGCTGGAAGAATGCAGAAGAACAACTACTACTACTAATTAACATTTCTAAAGCGCTACTAGGGTTACGCAGCGCTGTACAGTTTAACACAGTCCCTGCTCAAAGGAGCTTACAATCTAAAGGACAAAACGTACAGACAATCAAATTGGGGCAGTCTAGATTTCCTGAATAGAGCTATAATGGTTAGGTACCAAAAGCGACATTGAAGAGGTGGGCTTTGAGTAAGGATTTGAAGATGGGCAGGGAGGGGGCTTGACGTATGGGTTCAGGAAGTCTATTCCAAGCATGGGGTGAGGCGAGGCAGAAAGGGCGGAGCCTGGAGTTAGCGGTGGAGGAGAAGGGTACTGAGAGGAGGGATTTGTCCAGTGAACGGAGGTTTCGGGTAGGAGCGTAAGGGGAGTTGAGGGTAGAGAGGTAATGAGGGGCTGCCCTAATGCTTAATGCTAATGAGTTGCAAATATAGGTGCACTTATAGCACTGAGCATTAGGGAGTTCAGCGGGAGGATTGTGCTTGGCGCACACGCAGAAGAGTTCCATGTTACGCTTGGCTCCTGTTCGCACGTGCCTGGTAAAACCCAAATGTGAAGCACACATTGGCATCTGTTCTGCGGCCTAAATATAAGCATTTTTTATGTTTTTTTGCTTGGGCATTTTTAATTCTTTTTAGCATGGATGCTTTAGATGTAGATGCAGGAAACAAACTCCAATGTGTGCTTTCACTTGGGTCTGCTGTTTCTCATGACCAGCACTTAAGGGCTTGCATGGGCTTCCTTCTGCTTCCAAAAGCAATCACAATTGGCAGATTTTGCAGAAAGATTCATATGAGAAGCATGAGAAATCCTCTCTTCCAACACCTGCTCCGACCTTCTTGCAGTGGTAAGACAGCTTTGTTTCAGGCGCTCTTTTCTGAGCATTGGGGAGGAATACAAAATGACCTCATTAACGAGATCGAATGCATTATCATGCTACTTGCGTTGTTCGACTGTGCACTCATTTGTTTCCGTGCTCTGGGTCTCTGAACATTCTGTGGAAATAAATGTCTAGTACAGCACTAGTGTACTCCTTACACTCCTCCCCGGGAACTCCGTTCACTGGGTAAATCTCTCTTATCTGCACCCTTCTCCTCCACCGCTAACTCCAGACTCCGTTCCTTTTATCTTGCTGCACCATATGCCTGGAATAAACTTCCTGAGCCGGTCCGTCAAGCTCCATCTTTGGCCGTCTTCAAATCTAGGCTAAAAGCCCACCTTTTTGATGCTGCTTTTAACTCCTACCCAGTGGCATTCCGAGGGGCGCTGACACCCGGGGCAGATCGCCGATGCGCCCCGCCCCCCGGGTGCAGTGCCCCCCCGTGCAGCGTGACCCCCCCCCCCGGTGAAGAGACACCCCCCACCCCGGCGAAAGAACCCCCCGGGTGCACGCCGCTGGGGGGGGGGGTGCTGGTCAGCGTCGTTGGTTTCCATGCTCCCTCTGCCCCGGAACAGGTTACTTTCCGGGGCAGAGGGAGCATGGAAACAACGATGCTGACCGGCGAGCGGCACCCCCCCAGCGGCGTGCACCCAGGGTGGACCGCCCCCCCCCTTGGTACGCCACTGCTCCTAACCCTTACTCACTTGTTCGGTACCCTTATTTTATCATCCTCGCTTTAATATTCCCTTATCTTTTGTTTGTCCTGTTTGTCTGTCCTAATTAGATTGTAAGCTCTGTCGAGCAGGGACTGTCTCTTCATGTTCAAGTGTACAGCGCCTCGTACATCTAGTAGAAATGATAAGTAGTAGTAGTAGTACTAATGGCTTCTAGCAACCATGTTTACTTTTGAGCATTGGGGCATAAAAGCTTGTGTTTTCAAGTGAGGATACCTTCCTACCTTTGATATGTCCATGCCTCAAAACTGGGACATATTTTTTCTGTTAAACTTTAAATTTAGCAAGTGTGGTTACAGCATAATGTAGCCTTAAAAGAACAGGAAATGTCTTTCTTCTCCCAAAATATAGACATGATTTACACCCTGGCTGGGAGTTTCCCTTTTAAACAACTGTAGCTGCAGTACACAAGAAGGGAATGTTTGAAATCACAAAGAAAAGGAAGGCAAATCTTACTTGGAGATCCTACAGCCCAAAGATGTCCAGAGCTGGGCAGGAAGTCTCAATGTGTTCTATTAACTTTATTATTTTATTCTGAAGTGTCAGACTTTTAGGTATGAATTTAAGATTTCTCCATCTTAAGGAGGTGCTGATCCTCCAAATGAGTACGTCCAGAGAAGATTGTGAAGGGAAAAAAAACCCCATAGAGTTGAAATACTTACTGTTGCTTTGGTTTCTGCTTGCAGTGCCCTCTGCTGCTGCAGCATTTCTTTCACAGTGATTTTAACTCTGACACCTTGATACACCTTGGGTTTTTCTGAAAAGATAAAAAGGAAATATCAAGAGATGGGGATGAGATGACTATCACCAGAATTAAATGTTAAATAAAACCTTTTTTTGCTTTGTGTGAATTTTTTAAAAATTTGCTATGATGTTATTATGTTTAATTGTTCACTCAGGGGGACCCTTTTACTAAGCTGCGCAGGTGGCGGTGGCCGATTTTGCTGCGTGCCAGGGCCCCTTTAAACACAGTGGGTAAAAAGACCAAAAAAAGAACTGGCCGTGTGCTAAGTTTGCACTTGCTGCTCGGGCTTTGCAGGGGTTGCATTACCTGCTCCTGTGCTAACCCGACAGTAGACAGCGCACGATGCTGCCTGATTACTACCAGGTAATTCCCCCCCCCCCCCTGCAGAAATATTTTTAAAATATTTCCGCCAGCACCAGAAATGACGCATGCTGGGGGTGGAAGTACTGCCGGCACCTGGGTTAGGCCAGCGGAGGTTCCGGGTTGCTGCACAGGGAACCTCAGGTAGCTCTGGGTATCTTATTCTTTCCACATTTTACCAATAAGCAACAGGTGAGAAATGGCTAGTGTTATTTCACAAGGCCTCATCTTTTTGTTCACCACCCTTCACCTTCAGTTGATTAAAAGCAGTTCAGTAGAACAGAGGAAACTGTCAGCTATTGTGATCAAATGCAAAGTCTATTTATAATCACATCATAGGAGCCAACTTTTCAAAATGATTGGGGGTGCTGAATTTTTTTTTTTACGGGTGGTGCATTCCCCTCCTCCCTCCTCTCCTCCAAGTTCCAGACCCCTCTCCTCTGAGTTCCACGCCCCCCCTCCTCCGACTGCCAGTCTGACCCCAGCCCGCCCTCTTCTCCCACAACAGTCCTCCGCCAGTCCGCCCTCATCTTCCTGCACGCCGCCCAGAATTTTAAAAGGGAATAGTGGATATATAATAATGTGATTCATAGGTGCCGACTCTGTGGGTGCTGTGGGTGCTCGAGCACCCCCCAATATTTTCACCCACCGGAAGTTGGAAGTTCCCTTCCCAGCCAGCCCGACCTGCCCGGTGCACGCCCTCTTCTCTCTCAACAGTCCTCCGCCGGTCCGCCCTCGCCTTCCTGAATGCCGCCCAGAATTTTAAAAGTCATCTTATCTCGGGGTCCCGGCGGCAACAGTGAAAGGCGACCAGGCTCAGCACTTCAGCCTTCCCTTCTCTCTCAGCTCTGGTCCCGCCCTCATTTCCTGTTTCCACAAGGGCGGGACCAGAGCTGAGAGTGAAGGGAAAGCTAAAGCGCTGAGCCTGCTCGCCTTTCACTGCTGCCGCCGGGACCCCGAGATAAGATGACTCTTAAAATTCTGGGTGGCATGCAGGAAGGCGAGGGCGGACCGACGGAGGACTGTTGAGGGAGAAGAGGGCGGGCACCGGGCAGGTCGGGCTGGCTGGGAAGGGAACTTCCAACTTCTGGTGGGTGAAAATATTGGGGGTGCTCGAGCACCCACGGAGTCGGCGCCTATGAATCACATTATTATATATCCACTATTCCCTACATTTATTACATAAGAGAAGGTTCTGGCCATTTTTTAGCGTGGTCTAATTTTTTTCTACTATTAATGCTCATGCACTAATTTCCAAATTAGTACTCAGCTATTACTGCTTGAGCCCTTGCCACTACCTATTTAGAAGGTGGTAAGGGCTCACATGCTACTCATGTGGTAATCAGGCAGTGTGTGGCAATGTGCCCACACTGCCTGATTGCCACCATAAAACCTACTCCCCACCCCCAACAGTGCTCGGGAAACTCAGAACTACTGCAGGGTGCCTGAATGTGTAGGGGCATAGCTAGGTGGGGTCACGGGGGCATGGGCCCCCACAGATTTAGCCCTCTCTACTTTCAACCCCCCCACACCGCTGACCCTCCCCTGCCACTTTTGATCCCCCTCCCACCGCCGACCCTCCCCGCTGCCGCCAAAGTCTTCTTCAAACTTCAGACTTTGGCCGGTGGGGGTTGGGGACCCCCACCAGCAAAGGTACCAGCAGTGGCGGGGAGGGTCGGTGGTGGCAGGAGGGGGGATCAAAAGTGGCAGGGGAGGGTCAGCGGTGGGAGGGGGTTGAAAGTGGTGGGGGGTCAGTGGCTGGGGGAGGCAGACTAAACTGTGCCCCCCCCCCCCCCACTGAAAACTTTATAGCTATTTTGTTTTGCAATTCTGCTGCTTCCTCTTTTGTGATTTCATAATCATTTCCACAGAAACAGGTTATGTCACAAGGGGAGAATTATGACTTTCCCTAACAGGCAATAGGTAGAAAATCTTCAGAATCCATGTTATTATTTTTATGGAGATGATTTTTGGGCAAACTTTAAACAGTGCAAAAGATTCAGAGCTGGGCAGGAAGTCTCAATGTGTTCTATTAACTTTATTATTTTATTCTGTAAGTGTCAGACTTTTATGAATTTAAGATATTTCTGCTTTAGTTGCATAGGGTGCAGATGGTTACCGTTTCTAGCATTTGTAAAGGGAAGACGTGCATATTGTTAACCCCTTGAAGCTTACGGACCAAATTTGGTGGTTTCATATGGAAGAAATTTCATTCCGGATTCAACATGCGCACCCCCCCCCCCCCCCCAAAAAAAAAAAAATAATATTTTGGAATCGAAAGCGCCCCCTTAAATGACCACTTTGTAAGCAAAAAGTATGTGCAACGGGAGCTTTTGAACTCTAAACCGCGGAGTTGCAGATCTAAAGCGTCCGGATCTCTCTCCCGCAATCCCAATTTAGCTGCAGGCACGCACACCAGCCACAGCGCAAATCTTCCCCATCCTGGATCAGCCGAGCAGAACTTCGATTCTCAATGATCCAACCCTATCTCCATCTTTAAAACACCATCGTTAGCCTTATTCCGTTGTCCAGTCTCGAAAAGCAACAGGAACATTAACCAAGCCTGCCCCGGAGTATCACTAACAAAATGTCACACTGCTCGAGGCAGAGCGCGCTTAGGGAAAGTTACACCTTATTCACCTACACTCCGCCCTCCAGAAAATCTAAAGACAGCCGCAAACGAGTGAAATCGAGATCAGCTCCGATCGGGTTGATTTCTGCTCTGTTACCATGAGCTGCAAAACGACGGCTTCCCTGCTTTTACCCGGTCGGTGTGAGCACCAGGAGGTAGACTCCTTCACAAAGTCCAGGGAAAGGTCATCTGTGCTGAGTTCTGCGCTTATTTTGAAAAATTGGCTACAACGACGCAGGCTCGCTTATAGGGAGGAGTATTCCAATGTTAACTGGCCCTAAAATCGGGTAGAGGGCTACAGGAGTGGTGGACCTTGGTCCTGGGGAACTGAGCTCGAGTCCCACCTCAGGCACAGGCAGCTCCCTGTGACCCTGGGCAAGTCACTTAACCCTCCATTGCCCCAGGTACAAATAAGTACCTGTATACAATATGTAAACCGCATTGAGCCTGCCATGAGTGGGAAAGCGCGGGGTACAAATGTAACAAAAACAAATTTTTCAAAGCTCGGGATCAATTATTTTTAAAGGTCCTTAGCCCCCCATCAATCCACCCCTTCCTCCCTTATTCCGCCCACCAATAAAAAAACTGTCGATCTAGACTATTTATTTATCAAGCTTATATCCCGCACTATTCCACACTAGGTGTAACGTAAGCGGCTTTGCTACACTTAGAAATGCGCCTTGTTCTCGTGAAAGCGAGAGATTTTGTACCAACCGTACTTCCCCCTCACCCCTCCCTTAATAAACTGGAGGAAACTACCTGGAGATATAGTAAAGGTCATCTTAACCCACTGGGTTTTTTCCCCCGCATTAATTTCTAAACAAAACAGTCATAAAAGCAACTCCTTGTGTAAGAAAACACAAGCGGTTGCTTATAAAAAGTAGTGAGACAAAAGTCAACCGCTTTGATTTGTTCTTTCTCCTCCGTAGTATATTAAGTTTAAATAAACTTGAAATAAGACTGCTCCTGCCAACACCTATTTACACACGAAAACTCCCTTAACGAGCCGTAAATAATCCTTGGGGGTTTTTACGACACATTTTCCCCCTTTCTTTTGCACTAGGAAGGAAAGTCTGCTTTTCATTGTGTAAACTCACTGGAATATTGCTTTCTGCAAAACGAACGTTCAGGGGGAAATGAGTAAAATAAAATGCGTGCAATCCTAAAGGATTTTCTATTTGAAATTCACCTGGGTGGAAGAAGCCTACCCTGTAAGTAGACATCTAGATTTATGCTAAAAAGAGAAATGTTTGAGAGCGAAACCAAGAAAAAAAAATGGATACGGGGCTGTCTGCTGGAAGCTCGGCAAATCTGCAGCTCCTGAAGCTTTTACAGTGCAGAATTGCAAAAGGAAAAAAAAAAAGAAAGCTCCCTTTCCGATTTCCCCGCGTAAACCCAGAAATCGCGCTTTAAAAAAAAAAAACAACAACAACTCGGGGGTAGGAAGTTTCCTGAGAAACCTCTGGTTCGTCGGTGGGTGTAAAGATAAGAAGGGACGGGGAGAGCGGAGGACTGCCAAGGTGGAAAAAAAGAAAGAAATGCAATCAGATAGCAAAAATATGCAAAAAGTGTGTGTGTGGGAGGGGGGAGGTAGAACACCCACCTGAAGGTGAAGGGGGTATTTTATAACTTTAAAACACTCCGGGCGAGCATGTAGCAGGCAACTGAACCCGAATTATACTGGTGGGAGAGAATAGATCTGCCCTTTCAGCCTTTTTTCTTTTTTTTTTGCAAGCGTAACTGGACTGCAATCGTGTAGTCCTAAGCCCCCCCTCCTCCCCAACCCAACAGGACCTACAATTAGAATCAACCGGTTCCCATTCCAGGAGGGAGAGTGCGGGCAGCGATCCTCCCCAGCTGCGGCCTGTTCTGTGTAGCAGTAACAGCGCCACCTCTGGCCACGGCTGGAGTGCCGGAGCCCAGAGATCACGGTGAAAACCCCAATCCCCGGCAGAGTTCTCTCCGAAGTCACTCTGTTTAGTGCATCTGTGCGTATTAGAAAAGTTACAAGCTAAACTACTGCGCCTTTGCCGCCCACTCCTCAACTAGCTTCCCAGCCATAGCAGGGGGGGAGGGGAAGCGTCAAATAAAACCAGCCGCCGTCTTAAAATAAGCTCAGCAGCTCGTGATCGCGTAGTGGACGGTGCAGCGAGAAAGAGCCGCGGTGCTGCTAGAAACGCCCATAGTTTAACGGTCAGAGGGAGAGACTCTTTTCTGATCAGCACCGGCTCGTCTCCAGGCTGAACGTGAAAGAAAAATCCATAGTCCAGTCTGTTTTACCAAGTCCCCATCACAAACGTTTCATTGTAACCTTCAAAATCCCCACACCCCTTTTGTTTTTCACCTGCAGTACTATACATGGTTAAAAATCGCACTGTAGTTCACAAGCAGGGAGTTAATCCTCCTGTCCAGAACAAACTTCATAATGCAACTTTTTTCCCCCTAATAAAAACAACTTCTCATAATAAGTGAAAAGGTTTCCAAATGATTTACAAACCGATCTCGGACTTTAAAAAATAATTTCCTGAAGAAATGGGAAATTTCCCAAACTCCTGATAAAAATTTAGCTTTTTTTAAAAACAGTACAATTTGCATTATATAAATAAATACATTTATCACATTTGTGTTTAAAACATAGGGTTTCTTCTTTTTCCAATGCAAAATGTTCTAGATTCCTTTACTTACATAGTGAAATGATTCAGTTTGCTCATTTTTAAAAACTCATCCTAAAATACTCCTATTTCCTTTTTTTCCCCCCTTGTAATTAAAGGCAAAAAGTGATCAAAACTTTCAAGTCAATTTAAGATACATAAGAATTCCAGAAGAAAAGGAAAATATGAACTTACCAGACATTTTTAAAAGAACAAGAAAGAAGAGACAACTGATGCTGCAAAGGAATTCACCAGCAGAGCTCCCTAAATTTGAAAAGAGACAAGTGTAATGTTTTTAAAATTTAGAAGCAAAAATTGCATTGTCCAAATTCAAGCAGCAGGCAAACAATACTTATGTATTATACCTACGGATATAAGTTTGAGGTTCTCTTTCCCCATTGCCAAGTATTTAAAACCTCTAGAATCCAATGATTTGACAATCAATGATTGCGCGATACTTTCAATTTGAATATTCAAAGGCTTAACAAAAAGAGAGATCTTTCTCTGAAACACAGCACATCCACATCTAGAAGAGGGTCTTGGGGAATAGGATTTGATGTCACTGCTTCCCTGGGCCCCTGCTTTTTTGACATTTTTAATATTTTATCCACCTTTCCAGGAACAAGGCAGATGTGCCAAAAGATGCTCAGTATTTTCATTTCAGAGGGAGATGCTTTATCCTTCAGTGCTTTCATTTCACAAGACACTTGTAAAGGAAGTGTTGTTGTGGAACGGGGTAATTTTTAGGCATTTAGGGAGATTTTAATTAGAATTTTGAGGATATTTGGAGCAAAGATGGCACGTGGTGGGCGTGGCATGAAATAGATACATTTCCAGGCATCCCTACAAATTCAGCCGATAACCCAAAACATTATTTTCCCCCATTTTTTAATTTTTGACAAATTACAATGTAACTGGGTAATTTTTTTAATTTATTGCGCGCCTTTTCCAAGAAATTACCGTTTCAGCATTATTGACATCCCCCTTCCTGTTTGACAATTAATCCTATATCAAACATTTAAAAATTACAAAATTGGACAGATTTTTTTTCTGCTACGTTTAAATATATATCTTTGACTAATATTTATTTACTTTTCCCTTTAATTAGATGTTATGTTCCCTGCTCTACAGATACAGTATGGTGCCTTTACCTAGAAACTGCTCTTTGAGAAATGGAATGATTATATATGCACTAAACACAGGGGGGGGGGGGGGGGAGTTGCTATTCCTATCATACATGTGGGTTCCCCCCTCCCCCTTCACGGATTTACCCAGATGTACAACACTGACTTTGATGAGTTAAGGTGATGTAGAGGCCCAGCCACTGAAATGCACCAGCTTCCATCTCTAGGGCCAGCATTTCAACCTTGCGGACTTCAAAACTGTCCTGCCGGATTTCTTCTTTTGTTGTTTAATGAGCGCCAACGTTTACTCTAATCCATGAAATAAAAAATAATATCGATCCTGCTTTTTTAAAGGATTTCATATTTTTTTTTTCTGTCCTAGTTTTCCCTCCTCCACCATCATTTTGGTGTGCACGTGTAAATTGTGTGCTAGTTGGTCTGCATAATAGACAAAGTAAAAAGGTGGGGGGGGGGGGGGGGACACTCAGAATATCATCTAAGGTGCTTTTTTTTTTTTTTTTTTGCAGATGCCAGAGCTCGGTGGTATCAGCTCAGCACGTGCTCCGCTTTCCTTAACCAGGCATATGGACAAATGACTTTTTGGAGGGAACAAAACCAGAGAGTGTAGAAAGAACCTTAGAACGACGTTCTCCGCCCCCCAACCACCCCCCAAAATAAAATAATAAACGTTTACAGGCTGCAGTTTTGTACTCTTGGAAGACAGAGATTGCAATATAAATCGTAAGTTTTGCGGAGAAATTCAGCTATAGGGCCCTAACTATAGGTGAATGATTTAAGGCAAGACAGATAGTACATTTCTTTTGCTCAATCCGAACCTGAACTGCTCAATTTACGGGATATTTCTGTGTGTATTATGTGGCTAGAAGGGGGAAACCAAGGCGTTTACAGTTGTTGCTCAGTGTCTAGGTCTCTTTGCCTCCTGCCTGCCAGGCCTCGTCGTCGGAACTGCCGGCTTCCCAGCAGATTGAAGGTAACAGTTTTCCCTGATCTTTTATAGCAACCCAAAGAGCAGCTGAGAGACTTTTCACATAACTCTCACTGTTTAGCTGCTCGTTTCGGTTGCATCTATTTTGTTTCAGCCTGTAAACACATTAGTATTGAAGGGTTTTCCCCATTTCGCGTCTGCAAGAAAAGAGCTTATGGCCCTCGCTGGGTGTGAGCTGCCTTCTCCCTTGCTTTCTACCTGATTATTTCAACAGGCTGCGGTGGCTGCGAGTACAGCAGGATTTCACCTTGAGCTAATTTGGCAGGATGCAGCTTTCAGCTTATTCTGTAATGATTACAGGTAATTAAGTGGTGGATAGATTTTTGAGTGGATGGATTCCAAGATTAGTGAATTAGTGAGTGATGTTCTGGGTTAACCAAATGTTCCCACTTTTAGCAATGGCATTTGTAAAAACCGTGTGATGGACAAAAATGCACTTTTTCAACGTGTTTAATCAATCACATCACAGAGTCATTATCAAGGTTATCCAGCTCGGTTTCTTATCTTTCCTTTTTTTTTATGGGACGTTTAATAGTCCCAGCTTGGTCACTCTCCGGTTCCTTAACTCCAGTGAAGTCCAGTGCCAGGACTTTGGGGTTTTTTTTGTTACATTTGTACCCCACGCTTTCCCACTCATGGTAGGCTCAATGCGGCTTACATGGGGCAATGGAGGGTTAAGTGACTTGCCCAGAGTCACAAGGAGCTGCCTGTGCCTGAAGTGGGAATTGAACTCAGTTCCTCAGCAACATTCCATGTCGAAGTCGGCCCTTGCAGATCACCAATGTGGCCGCGCAGGCTTCTGCTTCTGTGAGTCTGACGTCCTGCACATACGTGCAGGACGTCAGACTCACAGAAACAGAAGCCTGCGCAGCCTTCTACATGGAATGTTGCTAGTGGAATAGCAACATTCCATGTAGAACCTCCAATAGTAGCAACATTCCATGTAGAATCTCCAATAGTATCTATTTTATTTTTGTTACATTTGTACCCTGCGCTTTCCCACTCATGGCAGGCTCAATGCGGCTTACATGGGGCAATGGAGGGTTAAGTGACTTGCCCAGAGTCACAAGGAGCTGCCTGTGCCTGAAGTGGGAATTGAACTCAGTTCCCCAGGACCAAAGTCCACCACCCTAACCACTAGGCCACTCCTCCACTCCTGTCTCCTCTCTTATTAGACAGGCTCTCAGTCTCAGCTCAAAGGCCAGAAAGGGACCATCCTGGGCTCCTGATTCAGTCTTTATATTTGGTTGTAGACAAAAAGAGGCTGAGAAAGCAAGGGAATGAGCATTTTGTTATAGGTGCAGAATGGGAATTAGAAACATGTTTTATAGACAGCAGCTGGCTTTCTACACAAAGTGAAGGGTGTTTGTGCTCAGCTCTTTGGCAGAGGTGTAGTTAGGTGGGTCCAGGGGAGCAGCTGCTCCCCTAAATGGATGTCCGACAGCGCCGGTGCCTGTTTTTCATGCAATTTATTTATTAGGGTTTATTTACCGCCTTTTTGAAGGAATTCACTCAAGGCAGTGTACAGTAAGAATAAATCAAACATGAGCAATAGACAATTACAGCAGTAAAATATTCAAATAACAGTAGAAAGTATGGCATAGTATACGACTTGCAACGTCAACACAATAAGTAATAGAACATTTTAATTGATAGTGAAGGGTATAAGCAAAGATGGAACGTATAGATAGGTAAGAGAGTAAGAGGAGATAGAAAGTAAGATAACTGATTTAATGAAAGGTGCACTTGAGGTCAGAGAGATGGTTAAATATTGTCTCAGCTAAAGTAGGAGTGGATAAATGCAATCTTTCAAGTTTAAAATACACGCCAGCACCGTCAGCGGTCCAAAGGGGTGCTGCGTGGCAACCTGGAACTACCGCCAGCCTAACACATGTGCTGGCAGTAATTCCACCCCCAGTGCACCCCATTTTCAGTGCTGGCAGTAATTCCACCCCAGTGCACCCCATTTTCAGTGCTAGCAGAAATATTGAAAAAATATTGAAATATTTCCACCAGGGGTTACCCGGCAGTAGTCTAACAGTTTTGCATGCTATCCAGTCATTGCCGGGTTAGCACAGGTGCCCTTACTGCCACCTCAATGGGTGGCAGTAATTGCTCCCCCTTGAAATGGCCATGCGGCAAGTGCGAACATACCACATGGCCATTTCATTTTTGGTTATTTTCACCCGCTACGGTAAAAGGGGCCCTGGCACACAGCGAAAACAGCTGCCACTGTTAATGCAAGGCCTCTTTTACCACAGCTTAGTAAATGGGCCCCTTGGGCTGCAGGGCAGCCAAGTGACCAGGAACTCAGACATCATCTGAGCCTCACTGAACTTCCAGAACTTGTTAATTTGAAATTCCTCTTCACCCCAACCTGCCCATGTTCCCCAACCTGATCAACTGCAAACCAAGCAGCCCTTTTACTAAAGTACAATGAAATCTGGGCTTAGCGCATGGGAACGTCCTATGCTCGAAAATGCCACACCCAGATTTTACCATACAAGTCAAGCATTTTCTCTCTCTTTTTTTTTTTAGTAGGTTATATGTTAATGTTCTCCTTACCACACCGCACCTGCAATAATAATAAGTTTAAGTTTCTCAATTTTTGCTATACTGCCTCTTTTGAAGCACAAATCGAGGCAGTTTACATATGACTATTCAGGTATTCTTGACTACCTAAATGCGGTTGCACTTACCATCTCCTGTTTAGAAGGTGCTAAATGCTCCCACATTAACCTTATGCTAATGCAAACACGCTAGCTGGTGAATGCTTCCATACCCACTCTCTGCCTATGACACACCCTCTCAAAAAAAGATCCTTCAAAAATAGTTAGCATGCACTAAGCACATGCAAACAGGCAAAATAGCACACAATGCTTTAACGTGTTTTTCCCACAATAAGCAGGTGCTAGGGCTCAACAGTCTTTAGTAAAAGGGCCCCTAAGCTTGGTGATTGAATGTCCTTATTATTTATTTATTTATTTATTTATTTGTGGCATTTATATCCCACATTTTCCCATCTGCGGGCAGGCCCAATGTGGCTTCCAACAATAAAGGGCTGAAAAGGCATACATTAATTTGGCATAAACAATCAAGTACATGGAAGTAGGAGTGATCAGTAAGTAATTACAGGGAAGGGGTAAGAAAGTGGAGGATGTCATTAAGATAGGTACAGTACAACAGTTAGGGATGCAACGGTGGGACTGTAGCATAAGACCAAATAAGGTGGTCTTGAGAGCTTTCCTGAAGGTCAGATGATCGGGAGTAGTTTTTACAGATTTAGGTAATCCATTCCAGAAATGAGCACCAACATAGGGGAAGGTAGATGCGTATTTGGCTTTATACTTGAGGCCAGAACATGTAAGGTAATGGAGAGTTAAGTACGAACGAGATGATCTATCAGAGTTCCTAGGTGGTAAGTTGATAAGGTTATCCAATTAAGCTGGAGCTTCTCCATAGAGGATTTTATGCACCAGGGTGCAAACTTTAAAAGTGATCCGGTCTTTAACGGGTAGCCAATGTATTATGATGACTATGAAGATTACAACACTGATTAATGGTGTATCTAGGTTGGCTGTCACCCAGGGCGGGTCGCTGCTATGCCCCCCAGCGCATCACCCCTTCCCTCAGAAGCGCATCATGCACTCCTCCTCTCCCTGAAGCATATCACCTCCTTGATCCTCACCACCTAGGGGTGCATAGAGCAGTCCAATGGCTGTCTGCTCGCCTGGTCCCCTGCCCCGGAACAGGAAGTAATGTCAGAGGGGGCAGGGAACCAGCAGAGCTGCCTGCACCCAGGGTGGATCACCTCCCACCACCCTACCCTTGGTACACTAGAGACACTGATCAGACTGTTCAATAATGAGACTAGAGGAGTCAGCAGTCTCTTGTAAAATTATTCTCTGAAAACAAAAGTGAACTTATAGTAGAGGTTTGTTATAAGCCATAAACAGTGCTGTATATATTTTTTCTTTGGAAACCAGATTTCCATTTATTCTTTTGGAAGGGGGGGCTGGGTGATTTTCTTGTTTATTGTTATTGTTTTCGGGGGGGGGGGGTTGAGGGGTGGGTTTGACCTAGCAGTTTTTTCTTGTTCTATTGGACATCCAGCTCAATGGGATTCAGGTCTGGGATCTGGTATATGAGTCTTCATTCACAGCTGTCCAAAAGTTTCCTCTATATCCTTTCCCAAGTCACCTTAGTCCGGTCATTACAGTGACAGTTCTTAACCAGGAACCTTCCTCACGGCTCCTTCAAGAACTCTACAATTTGCCCATTAGCCTCCTAATTCTATCAACTAGCGCACACAAGTTTACGCTTAGCATGCAAAGTTGCATGCACAGATTATCTAATAGTGTCAGTTACTCATGTAACTTAATCTAATAATTGGCTGCTAATTGACATTAACCAATTATAAGCTATAATTGGTGTTGATTGGTGCTAATTGGTACTTGCAGTGCTGCTGCTCAAGTCCTGAGAGAGCTGACCGGAATTTTCTTTTATGTACCATTAAATTCTTCCGGGGATGGGGGGGACGGGTTAAGTTCTTAAAGGGACAGGTGGGGATGGGTAAGATTTCTGTCCCCATGCAACTCTCTAGTACCAATTTTAAAAAAAAAGCCCTAATGGCTAACACAAGTCTCTTATAGAAAATCATTAGCATCATATCTATGTTAGTTGAATGTTCTAATGCTTATTAGGTGTATCATTAGTATTATGCTAACATTTTATTATATCTCTGGTATTTGAATTTCAGTTCTGTTAATTGTGTATATTTTTCATACTGTTTCACGGTAGTTCTATTATTAGGATTCAATTTACTGTTTTCAAGTTTACCTCATTTTTTGCATTTATGTTTATTCTTGGTTATTTTACTATTGTTATGCTGTTAACAAAATTGTAAATTTTATATTCAACTGTACCTGCTGTACACCACCTTGGGTGAATCTCTTCATAAAGGTGGTTAATAAATCCCAGTAAATAAATAAATAAAATAATGAGCTGTTGGGTGCATAACTGCCTTTAGCTGGGGCAAAATCCATAGTGCACAATTGCAGGGTGGTGTGGACCTGGGAGGAGCATAGGCAGGTCAGGGGTGTGCCTAGCACTTGCATGTGCAGGTTATAGAATGCTCTCAGTTATGCACCCATCTGTCATCAGTTAGACATGAGCATTTACACCAGCCTTTGAGCTTGTATGGCTGCTCATGCCTAAAATTAGGAGCCTAACCGAGGCGCGTTCATAATTACCAATATAGTATTCATTCATAGCTGCATCATTCCAGCATCTGTCGTTAGGCAACCTGTAGAGCAGCCAGTCCTGAGTCGGGACTCATCAAGTCAGTCAGGTTTTCAGGATGCCCACAATGAACATGCATGAGAGATATTTCCTTGCACTGCCTTCATTGTAATGCACATCAATCTCATGCAGATCGTGACTAAATAGGGGTGGGCTGGAGTGTAAAATTTAAGGGGCTTCAACGTTAGCATCTGAACTTCAGTACAAGAACAGTGCTGGGCAAACTTCTACGGTTTGTGCTTTGAGAAAGGCAAGGACAAATCAAACTCGAGTATACATATAAAGTATCTTGTTGGGCAGACTGGATAGACCGTACAGGCCTTTATCTGCCATCATTTACTATGTTACTATATTCATTGTGGATATCCTGGAAACCTGACTGGCTGGGTTTGTCCCGAGGACTGGCTTAAGAACCCTTTACTGTAGAGAATTAGCCTTTAGGTATCGCCATTGTACAAGGGCTATGACTTCACCTGGCTTTCATCAGAGGGAGCTGAAGATCTGGGCTAGAAACTGAGCCCAAGTCCTTCCCAATGAACCACCTGACCATACCTTTCAATCCATTAGAAAATGGATCTCACTGTTCTTTTTGTAGTTATTTTGAGCCCTCTAGGTGTATATTTTTCTCTTAGCTCTAACTGGTGTTTTGTGCTGATGGCCCAGATTTTTTTCCAGCTGATATTATGGAGCAAATGTTTCATAATGCTAAAGTTCTGGGAGGTAGGTAATCAAAGTGGAATGCAGTGGCGTAGCCACAGGTGGGCCTGAGTGGGCCGGAGCCCATCCATTTAGGGCTCAGGCCCACCCAACAGTAGCACACGTTTAGCAGTAGATGGTGGGGATCCCAAGCTTGGCCAGCTGAAGACTTCCCCCTGATGGTAACAAAAGTGCTGCTCTCCACGATACCGGCACCTGAGCATGCTCATTTTTCAGCACATGCCTGCTGCAGCCTGCTAGGGTGGAAAGAAGCATTTTCCCGTCAATTGAGATATTATTTTGGTGGTGGTTGGGGGGGGGGGGAGAACACTTGGTGCCCACCCACTTCTTGCCTAGGCCCACCCAAAATCTGTTGTCTGGCTACGCCCCTGGCATAGATACCATGTTAGCCTGACAAAAATAAATGCAGTTAACCAGAAAACCAACCATAGAGATATTGCTCTTTTTGAGCTAATGTGTATCTCATGCTCCAGGCTTTTTGGACCACTAAAGTCCCTTTGGACCATTTACTATCAAAGGTTCACTTTGGAGTGGAGGAGTGGCCTAGTGGTTAGAATGGTGGACTTTGGTCCTGGGGAACTGGGTTCAATTCCCATTGCAGGCACAGGCAGCTCCCTGTGACTCTGGGCAAGTCACTTAACCCTCCATTGCCCCAGGTACAAATAAGTACCTGTATACAATATGTAAGCCGCATTGAGCCTGCCATGAGTGGGAAAGCGCGGGGTACAAATAAAAAATACTGGCAAACCAAAAGTGTTACTATAAACCAACTAGTCAGAGACACTGAATGAGAAGTGCATGCTTTTATCTATAGTGTCTTAGCCACTGAGATAACTGGACCCCTATAAACAGGTCTTAATGAAACTCCAACGTTATCCTAAGGCAAAAAGGCAACTTTTGCTGTATGATCCAGCTGACTTAAATATTTCCAAAGTCAGGAAACAGTACAACAGGTGGAAAGAACTCGAGGATATTACTGACAGATGCAATTTAATAAAATCTAAAGCTCTTCAAAGTTGCGGTTTCACACAAGTCCAAGCAGGATTTTGGAATCAGTCTTGCTCTGGATACTTAGTAGTGGTGGATTAGAGAAGACCCGAATTTCCTTGAATATACAGTGCCATCTATTGTCCGAAAGTGAGAATGTCTTGCAAAGGCACCAGATGATCAATGGTTGGTCTGGTTCTGTTTCGTCTATGCTGCGGTTTGTAGATGCTTGGTCCAAAGCTACTTATTGGGCGAAGGAAGCCAGGCTTGTATAAAGATACGGCGGCCTGATTGATCAGCAGTCTGATAACAAAACCCTCCATAGAATAAGCCTATGCAGGTGTAAATTCTCTAGGTGTACAGGTGCACTGTTATATTTGCATCCGGCTGCCAACTCTGTCAGCTGTATTTGTGAGGTACAGCGGATGGCTCAAATTTACTACCATATAGCTCATAAATCATTTTTACACGTTAACTTTATGAGCATGGCTTAAGTAAATTTAAAGCAATTATATTAATCTGGCGCTGCATGTGGCTAGCAGTAGGCAGCTTTATTACTCAACAGCTGTCAAATAGAACTGCAGAAAGCATAGGATGTGCACCCTTCCCCATCCCATCCCATCTGCAACAGCATAGCCGTGCATGCAGAGGTTAATGCAAAAGAGAATGTAAGGCAATTTCTCCAAATGGGTTAGTTTTGCACACACCATGACAGGAATGAACCTCGCTCCTAAGCCAGGGCATGTGCAAATGTCTCAAATTTATTGCAAACGCCCACCGTGGTACTTGCATTGTGCCAAAGAGAGCTTCTTTCCGGAGGTCATAAGATGTGACATGCATAGCCGACTTACCCCGGTGCACTTGAAGTTCTTTTTGATCAAGCCTGTGGCACCCAAAACAATGGGAAATATTTCTGTACCTTTCTGCCACATTTTCTTAGTCTCGCGCTGCATTTCTTGGTGCCTGAGGATCTTCCCTCTCTGCACGCAATGGTAAATAGTCTTTTAAGCTGTAAGGAGAAAGACCAGGCCAGTAACAACCCACCAGCAGAAGTGGTAGAGGCCAGTAATGTAAGGGATTTTGGACTCAGTGATAGAGAAAAAAGCTAAAATGACCCAACTTGTAGTAAAAGACCTGACTTAACAGTAGCCCACGTTGGTAATTCCCCCCTCCTTCATTGTGTTAAACTCCAGTTAGAAAACGTATTTGGGTATCATTCAGTAATGGCATAGGGTTGTCTGTCAATCAAGTAGTCTGATCTAGTCCTGCTTTTATTCCCACCGCATGTGTGGATTTGTAGCGCAGATTTTTCTTATTGAGTTCCCTATAACATAGGCAGGCTGCACACACTCATGTTGCTCGACTCCTACACATAGTACTACAAAAGCCAGTCATTACTCAGGACTGAAGAAATCATAGGCCATCTTTATTAAATCAGCAGACAACACAATCTTTGTAGGACCCCCAAGCCATGGACCAAAGCTCCCTCACAACCTCCAAGCCTTGCACTGCCATCTAGGAAGTTACATGATCTGCTATATTGTTCTATCAAGGCAGCAGAAGAGAGGGTTCAAACAGCAAAACAAAGCACAAAAGTGCCTCCAAGATAGGGACAATGGTGCAAATTTTTAATAGAAATGACCCGACATGGGCCGTTTGGGTGCCACAGGCACCTGCCTCAGGGGTCTGACAAAACACACATGAATAAAAATGTAAATAAGAATAAATATTCATGCAACATAAAAATCAAATAAAATCATCTAAAAACAGATTGACGGCAAACATGATTTGGACAGACCCCCCTGTCTTGATGATTTTTTAATTGCATGGATACATTTTGTAGTCTAAAGTTTGTTACATTTATTTATGGACATATATGTTTAAGTTATTTTAATTATATATTATTCATATATGCAAGAAAATGTATATATATGTTTGCTGTCTTAATCTGTTTTTAAATTATTTGGTTTGATTTTTAAGTTGTATGAATATTTATTCTTATTTACATTTTTACTCATTTGTGTTTTGTCAGACCCCTGAGGCAGGTGCTTGTGGTACTGAAACACGGCCCGTGTCTGGTCATTTCTATTAAATTTTGCACCATTGTGCCTATCTTGGAGGCACTTTTGTGCTTTGTTTTGCTGCTATATTGTTCACCAGCCAGGTCCTATAAATGCATCAGGTGTTCCAAGCCTACTATGCCAACCAGATAGGCATAAACACCAAGATTATCCACTCATAATGTTCCAAATTCTTGGTCCCCAGCCAATACACTGCTGTCTTTGCTGCTCTTTGATGCTTAATAGGCTCGTGTATCTCTGCCATGGTCCAGGATAGCAAAGCTTGCCCTGGATCCTGCCAAACTTGTAAAAGAATTGTGCATTCCAAGAAACTGTACAGTCCACAAGGTAGACTAAACAGATGGGTGCCCGTTGACATTATAGCGAGGAGCTTCAAGGAAAGCTCATGCAGAGGCACTTTAGTTAAGTGTCGAGGAGTCGTTTTCTCCCACTCCAATCAGATGTGTTGTAGAAGGCTGCTTGTAAGTGATCAGGAACACCAGCATGGCAACCCATCCAACTACAAGGTCCACAACAGACACTGACAGAAGACAAACAGAGCAGTCTGCATGGGAACAGGCCTCCTATCTGAGGTATGCAGATTGTTTGTTTGGGTTGTGCTATGAACAACGAAGAGTTTGTCATTGCCACTTTAAGACCAAGGAGGGGATGAGCCCACACTCTTGTGTTCAGGAATGGAAACTAACTACACTAAAGGAGCCTGGAGAGATGCCCACTTATGATTACCATGATTCTATGCAAACAGAGGGAAGGAACAAGCTAAGGCACCACATTTGGTTAGCTTGCATGGCAGGGAAAGAGAAAATGGCAGCCAAGTTATTTGGTAGGCCATAGATAATGTCATATAGTAATTGGTGGTGATAAGCCTTATTGTAACCAGCTCCTAATAATGCTAGCAAGTTGTTATTTAAATTTAAACCAATCAAATAGCCTAGTCTAGCCCTGCTTTTGTTCCTATAGCATGTGTTGATTTGTAGGTGTGACTTTTCTTAATGAGTTCCCTTTGAAAATCAGAACAACATAGCCATGTACGCAGGAGGGCAAAACCAGGACTGATTCAACCTGTTTGGATGACCTTGAGTGAAGCGGTAGCCTTAGCATCTTAGTGTGCATGCTGTGCCACAGATGTTTATCATTGAAGGGCCACATCACTGTAGCAGGTGACCGTATAATTTGGGTCTCAGAAGAAGCAGCATTTTGCTGAATAATCCCAAAATGTGTATTTAACATAAAAGTATTTTATCTTGTTTTCACTAGTGTTTGAAAAATGGTTTGTGAAGTGAAACACAAGATTGACAATTTCTGGACCACTTTTCCATTTTAGCTCAAAGCAGTTGAACAATATTTTTTCCAGGTATGGCAAGTCCATTTCCTAAAGAGCTTACGTGCAAAGCAATGGGAGATGAAGTGATTTGCATATGGTTACATGTCATGTCAGTGGGAGAAGTGGGGCTTGAAACCTGTTTGCCCTGGTTCCCAGTTTACTGCTCTCACTGGTTACATAGATATTTCTAAAGGACTCAAAATTTGCTTCTCAGGTAGAGAAGTGAAGGGTCCTAGTACAGAAAGATAATGAGCAGAATCTATCATCATATGACATATGATTATGTAACAGTACAATTATATTTTGTTTCCCCATGGATTCACATTCATCTGCTAAACATAAAAGTAGCAGTTCATACAGTAAAACATTTTGAAGTCCATTAAAAGATGAAAGGAAAAAATGGACCAGCCTGCTGGTTCAGTGGCACCACCAAGTGGAGGGATCTGGATAGTGGCAAATGTGCAAATTAAGGGCCCCCAGAGCAGGAAGGATATACCATGTTTCCCCCAAAATAAGACACTGTCTTATATTAATTTTTGCTCCCAAAAATGCGCTAGGTCTTATTTTCAGGGGCTGTCTTATTTTTCGAGGAAACATCGGGGTTGGATAGGGGTTGGCCCGCCCGCCCTCCGTTGTTCCTGGAACTAACTTTAAATGCCTCCTTTCACCTTCGCAGCAAGCAGCAGCAGGGCAGGCCACTCCTTCATTCCATGCCCCGCCCTCGCCTGATGTAACGTCCGCGAGGGCGGGGCACGGAAGTAAGGAGAGGTCTGTCCTGCTGCTGCTTGCTGCGAAGGTGAAAGGAGGCGTTGAAGGTTAGTTCCGGGAGCAACGGAGGGTGAGTGGAGGGGGGGCCCGGCGACCTCGGGTGGGGGGGGCGGCCTTGTCCGGCTCTCGGCGGCCCTGCTTTCAAACAAAAATTTGCTAGGTCTTACTTTTCCGGGGAGGCCTTATATCTACCAATTCAGGAAAACCTCTACTAGGTCTTACTTTCGGGGAAACAGGGTACCTTAAAGGTATGGGAGTGGCTTTCTGGGCCCTTCCCCTCCTCCCTGCATTGAAGGAGCTGCTTGAATGGAATTTATGCCACTAGATTTATTTATTTATTTATTTGTGACATTTGTGGGTTCAGTTCCCAGCTCAAGTTTTCCACTCTCTGAAATACTGCAGAGGCAGCACTCACAGCTCCTAGAGGCCAGATTTAGGGTTCCTATGATATCAAAGTTCTGGAAGACCCCTGCCATCCTGGGATTGTCACTGCAATGACTAGACTTGGTAAGTAGGGACAAAAGATCCCCAGCTAGCTCCAAACAAATGAATGCTTATGGCACCAGTTGTCAGTCCTGGTTCCAGTTGAGCTAGAAAGTGGGGTCCAGCTCTCCCTTCCTCTGGAGATTATAACATACTCTAGCTTGAAGTGGAGGCATGATGGAGGGTCTGGGGGTGGTTCTTTCTCATAGGTCAGAGTTAGTTCAGTCACATGTCACATCCTGGTGGAAGGAAAGAAGTAGCAGCCTAGCTTGCCCAGGCAAGGTGGACCATTGGCATATCCTCAGGCAGTGCTTTATTTTGTGCAAGTACGCACCTTTTTTTCCTAGGGCCAGCACACCTGCCCGCCCTTAGCTCCCCGACAGCCTTGCTTTCTGTTCCTGTCACCCCGTGACGCGTTTAAATCTTTTTTCTTTTTTACCTGATGTCGCAGCACCAGCATTAGTGAAAGGCCCAGGCTCACTTCCTCCAGCCTTCCCTTCATTCCCTCGCGGAAACAGGAAACTACGTCAGAGGAAGGCGGGACACTGAGAGGGAACAAAGGGAAGGCTGGAGGAGGCGAGCCTGGGCCTTTCACTAACACTGGCACTGTGATGTCAGGTAAAAAAAAAAGATTTAAAAGCATCGCAGGGGTGGCAGGGACAGAAAGCAAGGCTGTCGGAGAGCTAAGGACGGGCAGGTGGGGCTGGGGTACTGGAACTCGATGGGGGCTTAAAAGGGGGGCAGGTGGAGGCTGGGGCGAGTTACTGGACATGGAGAGGAGGATGGGACAAAGGAGAATTGCTGGACATGAAGGGGAGGGCAGGGGAGAGAGGAGAAATCACTGGACATAGATGGGAGGGGAGGGCAGAAGAGAATTGCTGGACATGGAGGGCAGGGGAGAGGAGAATCGCTGGACAAGGTTGGGAGGGGAGGATAGGGGCAAAGGAGAATTGCTAGACAGAGATGGGAGGGGAGGGCAGAGGAGAATCTGGACATGGATGGGAAGGGAAGGCAGGGAGGAGAGCAGAGTTGCCTGACATAGATGGATGGAGGGAATGGCAGGAGAAATGCTAGACATGGATGGAGTAGAGGGAAGACAGGAAGGAGAGATTCACATGGAGGGGAGAGAGGAGAAATGCTGGCCATGGATGGAGTGGAGGGATGACAGGAAGGAAATGCACATGGATGGAGTGGAGGGCAGGGAAGAGAGGAGAAATGTTGGAGGGAAGGAAAGACAGAGGAAGGAGATGCACACGGTTGGAGGGGAAGGGAGAGAGGAAAAATACTGGACATGGATGGAGGGGAGGGAAGACAGAGGAAGTAGATGCACATGGATGGAGTGGAGGGGGAGAGGAGAAATGCTGGACATGGATGGAGGGAAGGGAAGACAGAGGAGGAAATGCACATGGATTTAGGGGAGAGAGGAGAAATTCTGAACATGGATGGAGGGGAGGGGAGAGAGTTGAAATGCTGGACATGGATAGAGGGGTGGGAAGAGAGAGGAAGTGAGATGAACATGGATGGAGGGGAGGAGAGAGGAGAAATGCTGGACATGGATGGAGGGGGAGAGGAAAAATGCTGGACGTGGATGGAAAGAGGAAGAAGATGCATACTGACAAGTTGAGGGAAAGGGAAAAGAGGAGGAAAACTGCACATGGATGAATAAAATAGGCAAAAGCTGGATCCACTTTATACCTCCTGCTTTATGGAGCAGCTGGTACAGGAGCCGACGAGAGAAGGAAAAATTCTAGACCTAGTCCTTAGTGGAGCGCATGATCTGGTGCGGGAGGTAATGGTGCTGGGGCCACTTGATAACAGGGATCATAATATGATCAGATTTGATATTAGCTTTGAAGTAAGTATACATAGGAAATCAAATACGTTAGCGTTTAACTTTAAAAAAGGAGACTATGATAAAATGAGAAGAACGGTGAAAAAAAACTTAGAGGAGTGACTGCGCGGGTCAAAAATTTACATCAGGTGTGGATGCTGTTCAAAAACACCATCCTGGAAGCCCAGGCCAAATATATTCCGCATATTAAGAAAGGAGGACGGAAGACCAAACGACAGCCGGCGTGGTTAAAAAGTGAGGTGAAGGAAGCTATTAGAGCTAAAAGAAAATCCTTCAGAAAATGGAAGAAGGAACCGACTGAAAATAATAAGAAATGGCATAAGGAATATTTAGGTACAGAAGGTATATCTCTGTTTCTAGTGGGCTCACAATTTAAAGGTTAAAAAATATGAGTTGAAGTGGGATTTGAACCTGGGTCCCCTAGTTTATTGACCACTAAGCTACCCTTCAGACCTACTTGCTTCTGTATTCAGAATTCCTGCAATATCTAATGTTGTTAGGGATCCTAGTTTGCCTTTCCAGTGTCACTTTCAGGGGTGATAGAGAAAATGGGAGCCAGCTCTGTAGGTGCTGTGGGAGCTTGAGCACCCCCAACATTTATTTTATTTACTTATTTATTTAGGTTTTGCGCACACCTTTTTCGGTAGTAGCTCAAGGCAGGGGCGTAGCCAGACTTTGGCGGGAGGGGGGTCCAGCCCAAAGTGAGGGGGCACATTTTTGCCCCCCCTGGCACTGCCGATCCCCCCACCACCACCACTTTTGACCCCCCCCCCCAGTACCGCCATCCCTCCCCGCCGCCGGCAACCTTTCCCCGCCACCGCCAGGTACCTTTGCTGGCGGGGGTCCCCAAACCCCGCCAGCAGAAGTCCCCTTCAGTTCCGCCACATTTGACCCCCCCCCCCCCCGCCGCCGCCAACCCTCCCCCACCACCATCAGGTACCTTTGCTGGCAGAGGTCCCCAATCCCCGCCAGCGCCGGTCTCTGGCGTGTTCGCTGATCTGGATTCTGTTTCTGTGAGTCCTGACATCCTGCATGTTCCTACGTGCAGGACATCAGGACTCACAGAAACAGAATGAAGATCAGCAATGCGCCAGAGACCGGCGCTGGCGGGGATTGGGGACCTCTGCCAGCAAAGGTACCTGATGGTGGCGGGGGAGGGTTGGCGGCGACAGGGGGGGTCGAATGTGGCAGGGGGTGAAAGCAGGGGGGGTCAGCTCTAAATCTGTGGGGTCCCATGCCCCCGTGGCCCCACCTAGCTATGACCCTGGCTCAAGGTGAGTTACATTCAGGTACACTGGGTATTTCTGTCCCTGGAGGGCTCACATTCTAAGTTCATACCTGAGGCAATGGATATTGAGCAAAATCCCTTACTGTGTGCAGGGAGGGGTAATTTCTGTTGGGTTTAGCACCCTCAATTGTTTTGAAAAGTTGGCTTCTATGACAGTAACCACTGGGAAATTAAGGAGGGGTCACACCTTAATCCCTCCTGTGGGTAGCTACTCAGTCAGGGCACTTTTTTATACTGTGGCTGTGACTGACACAGGTGTAACTTAGGATGCCTTTCTTTTTTGATTTGCATGTTTCTTCCTGTTCGGTTATTGTTGTTGGATGTCCTAAATTTAGGCCCTCCCTAGTCCCACCCTAAACATGCCCTTGCTATTTGGATGAACTGCAGTGTAGGACTCCAAATTCTGCCTTTCAAAAATCACAATTTAGATATTTGGGGCAGATGGACCCTTTTTGGCCATTTTCAGACGACCATCTGCTTAGAAAATGAGCACCTTAGTAATACCTTCTGAAGAAGGGACCTTTGAGATGTGGAAAGCTCACATAATATTACATCTTTATTGCTGATCCTTTTTATTTTTTATCCCAGCAGTTTCCTTGGCTCCATTGGACCTCTAGCTTAGTTGCAGTCAGTTTCTGGGATCTGCTTCCTTCAGCTTTCATTTGCAACTGTCTGATGATTTTTCCCTGTTTTATATCCATCCCAACTCCCCTCCCCCCCATCCCAATGCATAGCTACTTTGGTCATTGCAGTGATGGTACTGGAACAGGCACCATGTACCAGGGCTATTTCTGAAACCTTGCAGTCATGAGCCCTGATTTTGGCCACTCTGTGCCACCCTTATGCAATGACCATAATTCCCTCTGTGAATGCTGCCTCTACAGCAGCCTCTATTAGGTGAATTAAGCAGTTGCCTAGAGGGCACTGATATTCAAGAGGTGGAGGGGTAAAACGGCAGTGAGAAGACAGGAATCCTGTTCAGAAGGAATGGATCCTAAGGAGCTTAGCCAAGATTGGGTGGCAGAGCCGGTGGCGGGAGGCAGGGATAGTGCTGGGCAGACTTATACGGTCTGTGCTAGGGCCGGTGGTGGGAGGAGGGGCTGGTGGTTGGGAGGCGGGGATAGTGCTGGGCAGACTTATACGGTCTGTGCCAGAGCCGGTGGTGGGAGGAGGGGCTGGTGGTTGGGAGGCGAGGATAGTGTTGAGCAGACTTACACGGTCTGTGCCCTGAAAAGGACAGGTACAAATCAAGGTAAGGTATGTACAAAAAGTAGTTGGGCAGACTGGATGGACCATGCAGGTCTTTTTCTGTCGTCATCTACTATGTTTTTAAATTTACTGGAAATTCAGCTCTTGAAGCAAGAGGAGGAAGGGTGCTTAAGAGACTTACTCCACACCTCGGAGGGAACTGAAACACTCACAACCAACCTTTCTCCTCTAGCCTTGCACCTCAGAATAAGTCAACACATTCTTATACTCACTCCAACTGCAAGAGCTGAGTTGCCAATAAATGTATAAAGTCTGTTCAGGCTCTTAGCAGATGCAAGATCGACGGGAGCCCACAAGATTGACAGTTTGCCTAGAGAACAAGATACCCTTCCAAAAGCCCTCTCCGCAGCATCTCCTGCCCCAGCTAACTTGTGGATTAGGGCACTCAACCCACAAGATGAGATCGTGTGCTAAAATAACCACATTGATAACTTTCCCTCTGAATTTTCCTATATGAGTATAGGTAGTAAGCAGCTGATTTACATAATTGTGCAGTTCATTATTTATTGGCATAGATTTGCATTGCACTGTACTTCACCAAAAAATAAATTGTGTTTGCAATAGAATGGCAAATAGTTTGCACAACAGTTTGCAAATGAAATTGTCCATGATATTTGATGTTTTTTTTCCACACATTAATGCTTTTGCTAGTAGTGTCTGCAGGTATGGTTGGAGAGGGTGTGTATGTGTGGTGTGCTGCTCATGGTTCCCTCTTATGCCCAGGATGACTTTCAAAGTAAAACTTACTTTCTGAGCATACAGCCTTGGTTTTCTCTTATCATGGTTATTGGGGAAATCTGAGGTGTGCCTGCCAATTAGTTCCATTTTTATCCGGCAGGCTCCTTTAGTCCTGCTTTTATCCTAATGCAAGGAAGATGTAGTCCTGCTTGTGTTAGGCTTGTGTTAGGCAGGGTAGGATTAACCCATTGGTGGGCCCTAGGCAAACATTTGAAAACTTTCTCAAATGGAGCTCCACGTGGATCTGACCGCCAAGCACAAGGTAAGTGGAAGAGGAGGAAGCATCATTTAAGAAGCACTGCTCACCAACTCTTCTTGCCCACTAGAAACAGTACACAGGGGATGGAGTTGATAGCCTCTGCCAGCGCATAAATATTGCCATACTGGGACAGACCGAAGGTCTATGAAGCCCAGCATCCTGTTTCCAACAGTGACCAATCCAGGTCAGAAGTACCCGGCAAGATCCCAAAACACCACCACTCGTATTGCCCCACTCCATTACTGAGACAAAGTCTGTCTTGGGAGCGTACCTAAGAGTGTCCCTGCTAAACATTGGGGCCCTAGGGTTGCCTATGGCTATGCCCATCCTCTCCTGGCTGACAAAAATAAGTCACAAAAATTTTGACACTGTGTCACCCCGGTATCAAGTTGAGAAATCAGTACATAGAGCCCCCTTATAGAACTAAGGGGTCCTTTTACTAAAGCACGTTAAGATCAGAGTTTTAACACGGGATGTTCCCATGCATTAAGGCCAGATTTTCTGCAGCAGTATTTAGGGTTTTTTAAATAATTTTTTTTTGCAGGTCCCATGCTAATGTTTCCATTAGCATGCAGGACCAGGGCCGTGCCAACACGGTAAGCGAGGTAAGCATGGCAGGAGGGCGCCATCCTCTGGGGGGGCGCCCCGCTGCACCATGCTTACCTCGCCCTCTTCTCCCCAGATCCTTTTCCTTTTTTTTTTTGTTTAAATTTACCTCTGTCCGGCGGCAGCGTAGCGTTAGTGAGAAGGAGGCGGCGCTCCCCCGCCCTGACGTGTCAGTCTTCCCTTCGCTCAGTTCCACCTTCTTCTGACATCAGAAATGACATCAGAAGAAGGCGGGAACTGAGCGAAGGGAAGACTGACACGTCGGGGCGGGGGAGCGCCGCCTCCTTCTCACTAACGCTAGGCTGCCGCCGGACAGAGGTAAATTTAAACAAAAAGAAAAGGATCTGGGGAGAAGAGGGCGGGTAGTGTAGCAATCGTTTTCAGGGGGGCGGGCGCGGGGCCAAATGCAGGGGGGCGCCGGAGACCCTAGGCACGGCCCTATGCAGGACTTGCAAAAAAAAAAAAAATTTAACATAGGAGACTGAGCTCTTCTCATTTATGAGGCAGTCTGTATTATCTGGTGAGCATGTAAATCAGAACAGGATAGCTGGATAACGCTTCCATGCCCATTCCCCACCCATAGCATGCCCACGTCTGAAAAAATTACAAAAAAATAATCTGTGATTAGTGCACGTAAACAGGCAAAATACCACAAAATAACATATTTTGCAGTAAGCCTTTTTTGGTGCAATACAGGGTCCTTTTACTAAGCCACGCTATAAAATGGCTGGCGCTGCGGCCACTTTTAGCTTGGCAGTAAAATGGCCATATTCAGGGTTTTTTGTAATGGCCACATGCTGGTTTCTTTAGTGCGTGGCCATTACCGCCGGGAACCCTTACCACTACCTATTTAAGAGGCAGTAAGGACTCCCACGCCACTCCTGCGCTAATCAGGTAGTGCACGGTAATATGCCTGCACTACCCAATTAGCGCTAGCATGCCTACTTTATTTTTATTTTATTATTTATTTGTTACATTTGTATCCCACATTTTCCCACCTATTTGCAGGCTGAATGTGGCTTACATAGTACCGTAAGGCGTTCGCCCAGTCCGGTAAAGAACAAATGCAAAGTGGTGTGTGTTAGGATAAGGTTCATGTGTTACAGACACATTTGGGAATCATAGAGAGGAAGATTTATGTTATGTTTATTGCGAGCTTTGGTTTCGTTGTGTAGCAGGATTCAGGCATTTAAGCTGGGTCAGTAGGGTATGCCTTTTTGAACAGGTTGGTTTTTAGTGATTTCCGGATGTTTAGGTGGTCCTATGTTGTTTTCACAGGCTTTTGGTAGTGCGTTCCACAGTTGCGTGCTTATGTAGGAAAAGCTGGTTGCGTAAGTTGATTTGTATTTGAGTCCTTTGCAGCTCGATTAGTGGACATTTAATTATGTTCTTGTTGATCCGATTGTGTTTCTGGTTGGTCTATGAGATCTGTCATATATCCCGGGGCCTTGCCGTAGATAATTTTATGAACCATGGTGCAGATTTTGAAGACTATACGTTCTTTGATTGGGAACCAGTGCAGTTTTTCTCAGAAGGGGGGAGGGTTGGCGCTTTCGAAACGTGTTTTTCCAAATATAAGCCTGGCTGCCTTGTTTTGAGCGGTCTGCAGTTTCTTTATGATTTGTTCTTTGCATCCTGCATAAATTCCATTGCAGTAGTCTACATGGCTTTACACCACCAGATATGCCTCCCACCCTGAAAAAATATATATTTTCCAACGCAGGATTATCGCGTGCTAAGCAGGATGCCTTTCAAATATTTGAACGTTGTATATATGGCAACTAAAATCCAGGCGCATCCGATTCATGTGCCTAGCAGTATTCTGTAAGCTGCGTCTACATTCAGACGCGGTCTACAGAATAGCAAATAGGCTGAGTGGATGCGGCTAGATTTATGCGCAAAGAGAATCCACATAAGTGAGAACTCAAAAAGTCCCATTGAGAAACTTCCCTTACTGCTAGGCACATGAATCGGATGCGCCTGGATTTTAGTTGCCATATATACAACGTTCAAATATTTGAAAGGTATTAATCCGCAAACGAACCTTTTCCGAAGATACGAAGGTGGTAGAACGAGAGGACATGAAATGAGATTGAAGGGGGGCAGACTCAAGAAAAATGTCAGGAAGTATTTCTTCACGGAGAGAGTGGTGGATGCTTGGAATGCCCTCCCACGAGAGGTGGTGGAGATGAAAACAGTAATGGAATTCAAACATGCGTGGGATAAACATAAAGGAATCCTGTTCAGAAGGAATGGATCCTCAGGAGCTTAACCGAGATTGGATAGCAGAGCCGGTAGTGGGAGGCGGGGCTGGAGGTTGGGAGGTGGGGATAGTGTGGGGCAGACTTATACGGTCTGTGCCAGAGCCAGTGGTGGGAGGCGGGACTGGAGGTTGGGAAGCAGGGATAGTGCTGGGCAGACTTATACGGTCTGTGCCAGAGCCGGTGGTTGGGAGGCGGGGATAGTGCTGGGCAGACTTATACGGTCTGTGCCCTGAAGAGCATAGGTACAAATCAAAGTAGGGTATACACAAAAAGTAGCACACATGAGTTGTCTTGTTGGGCAGACTGGATGGACCGTGCAGGTCTTTTTCTGCCGTCATCTACTATGTTACTATGTTACTATGTGTGTCTCATGGTAGTGCTCTTTTACCGCGCACTAGGCCTACTGTGACTTTGTAAAATGGTCCCTAAACACACGTACAGTTTAACACCCTTTAGTAAAAGGGTCCCTAAGAGGCTCTCACATGCCAAGGAGACAGGCCCCTGACTGGCTGCTTCTTCGCACTATACCCTGTTATACGAATCACCAAATGCCGCACAGTGGGTATCTCTGATGGTATGAGAGATGGCATCTTGTGCGCTTTGGGTGAAAAACAGCAAAGCAAAAATTGGTGAGATGGAAAAACAATTTGTATTTCCAAATCACTTTTAGCCTGCGGCTGCAAGCAATCCTCTCCTTTGCTGCTACCGGCAGCAGATTGGTCCAAACTCATTTTGTTTAACCTACAAAATGATGTTATTACCAAAGAAATTAAGTTTAACCATTTGATTGGACCATATGGTAATTCAAAAGTGGTGAGCAGCGGGGGGGGGGGGGACGACACTGTTACTGCAGCTGGTGATCACATGGCATGCTCAAGGCCATTGAGTTGATGGGATTTAAATTCAGATAAAAAATTGTCCTGTTCTCTAAGCACTAAGAGGCAGATGCAGCAACCAAACGTAAAAAAATCTAAATCGTTAAAGTCCCTAACGATTTTAAAATAACGAAAAATGCACCAAAAAAAAAAGTCACACATGCTGAGATCGGTATTGAAACGTACAATGTACCAAAGAATCACAATACACATCGTTAATCGGCCCCCAAATCATGCGCAGAGCAGCCAAGCGTTATGTTAGCTGCTCTGCGCATGCCACAAACAGTCAAAACACAGTCAAATCACAAGCACATGGCTCCCAAATCAAATCAAAATAAAAATAAAAAAAAAGGGTCGGGAGGGGGCAAGGGCGCTCATCAGGAGCGTCCTGTACGGACGGCCTTGCCCCCCCCCCCCGCTGCTCGCCACTTTCCGCCGCTCCCCCCACCCCGAAAAAGCAAAATGCTAGCTGCCCCGGTCCCCCTCCCTTCCTCACTACTCTCTCACCTCAGCTCCGCCTCCCGACATCCTCCGTCCTGTGCCCCGCCCCCTTTTGGGGTCGTCGCCGCCATTCCCCTCTTCCATCGGGCCCCCCTCCCTCTTACCGGGCCCGTGCAGCGCCTCTCTCCTCTGTCCGAAGGCGCTGCACGGGCAAGAAGACAGCTGATGCCTGCCTTCGCCCAGCTTCGATGGCGCGTCTTTCTCCTGCTGGGCCCGCCCCTGTCTGACGTCAGTAACCTACGTAGGTTACTGACGTCAGACAGGGGCGGGCCCACGTAGGTTACTGACGTCAGACAGGGGCGGGCCCACGTAGGTTACTGACGTCAGACAGGGGCGGGCCCAGCAGGAGAAAGACGCGCCATCGAAGCTGGGCGAAGGCAGGCATCAGCTGTCTTCTTGCCCGTGCAGCGCCTTCGGACAGAGGAGAGAGGCGCTGCACGGGCCCGGTAAGAGGGAGGGGGGCCCGATGGAAGAGGGGAATGGCGGCGACGACCCCAAAAGGGGGCGGGGCACAGGACGGAGGATGTCGGGAGGCGGAGCTGAGGTGAGAGAGTAGTGAGGAAGGGAGGGGGACCGGGGCAGCTAGCATTTTGCTTTTTCGGGGTGGGGGGAGCGGCGGAAAGTGGCGAGCAGCGGGGGGGGGGCAAGGCCGTCCGTACAGGACGCTCCTGATGAGCGCCCTTGCCCCCTCCCGATCCTTTTTTTATTTTTATTTATTTTTGTTTTTCTGACGTCCTTTGGACCAATCACAGCGCTTTTAGCTCTGCTAATGCGCTGGGATTGGCTCAAAGTTTGTTTATTTTTTCTCTTAATGATTTTTCCTGGCACAGAGCTGTCCTAACGAGTGGTCCAGACCTCTCGTTAGTTTTCCTGCCTTTTTCCTGCGTAAAGGCAATCGGAAAAGGTTAGTGCATGTCGTTTCAATGGGGTTTTCACACTAATTGCTCATCTCCATTCCGTTTTCGTTAGCTGCTGGCTTCCTCGGTAAAAGCCCTTTGATGCATGCAACGGATCAAATTTTCCTCGTTGGAGAGTCATTAAAGGCTCATTTAGCTTTAGTGCATCTGCCTCTAAAAGACCACATCTCTTAGATAGATACTAATTGCTTATACCTAGAGAAAACAATGATCAGGATGTGCCACTCTCCATAGGGTGTGTAGTTCTGTTTACTTAACTAATCCCACTTTAGGCTTTTCATATGCAGTAGAATTCTCCCTCTTGTTTGTCATTCAAGGCCATTACAAGTGGCTGTGCAAACAGTGCATCTTTCCAAAGCAACATCTTCTGAGGAGTGGCAGAGAGCAGCAGCAGAGAAAGTCAAACACTAGCAGGCCAAGGAACAGATCCTGGCTGGTTAAATAGTTCTTAACCAGCTATCTGTGAACATTCAGCAGGAGATAGATGGTTATCTCCTACTGAATATTCACGATCAGTGCTTAGCAGATAACCAGCTATATTATGCAATATAAATAAAAATGAGGATGTTATAATGCCTTTATATCGCTCCATGGTGCAACCGCACCTTGAATATTGTGTTCAATTCTGGTCATCGCATCTCAAAAAATATATAGTGAAATTAGAAAAGGTACAGAGAAGGGCGACAAAAATGATATGGGGGACGGGATGTCTTCCCTATGAGGAAAGGCTAAAGCAGCTAGGACTCTTCAACTTGGAGAAAAAGCGGCTGAGGGAAGATATGATAGAGGTCTATAAAATAATGAGTGAAGTGGAACAGGTAAGCGCGAATCACTTGTTCACTCTTTTCAAAAATGTTAGGAGTAGGGGGCATGCAATAAAGCTAGAAAGTAGAAAATTTAAAACCAATCGGAGAAAATATTTCTTCACTCAACGTGTAGTTAAACTCTGGAATTCGTTGCCAGAGAATGTAGTAAAAGCAGTTAACTTAGAGGGTTTTAAAAAAGGTTTGGATGGCTTCTTAAAGGAAAAGTCCATAGATCATTATTAAAATGGACTTGGGAAAAATCCACTGCTTATTTCTAGAATAAGCAGCCACTCCATCCCCCCACCCCCCCCACCCCCGCTCGGGCCGCCTATGCCCCCTCACACTTTACCTTCCTGCATCTGCTTCTCCCTCGGTCTGTCACTCTCCTGTTCCGTGGGCCGGGACCCGAGTTATCACGTTAAAGCAATCACCCAGGTCCTGACCCACAGGAGCAAGAGATGGACAGACCAAAGAAGCAGAACCTTCTGGCACCGGGCCTCTGTTGGAGGCCAGGCCCAGGGAATCTTGCCCCCTGTCCCCCCCCCCCCCCCTCTCGGCAACCCTGGCAAAACCTGGAGAAAGGATGGAGGGGAAAAAGAGGGACAGAGGGGAGCCATGGGGGAGGGAATGGAAAGAGGAAGAATGAGGGAGGGACTAAGGGGGTTTAAGGAGGAAAGGGGACAGAGGAGAGACACCGGGAAATGGGGGGAGGGGAATGATAGAGTATGAGGCGGGAAGAAAGGAGGCCGAAAGGAGCCATAGAGGAATACAGGGAGCCATAAGGAAAGAAGAAATGGAAGAGAGGACAGCGAAGTCATGATGGAGGAGGAAGGGAGAAGAAGGCACATAAGGAGGGAAGGAAAAGAGTCAGAGGGGAGCCACAGATGAGAACAGGAAATCAGAGGAGAGGGAGGGAAAGGAGGGGCAGCAGGGAAATATGGGAAAAGGAGGGGATCCATGGGAGGGAGGGAAGAAGGACAGAGAAAGCACAAAGAGAGAATAGCCACACAATGTGATGGAGGCCGAGCTGGAAGGATGGAAAGGGTTAAGGTGGCATAAGAAATTTCTGGTTCCAGAGTCACCCATGAAATCTCTGGATACCAGCCCTCCCATCCTATTCCCTGCCAGATGTCTAGGGAGGGGTGAATTAGGAAGCAGTGTGGCTCTGTTCTGCTCACTCCAACCTCACCCCCTCCCATTCTGTGTCCTGCACTGCATGACAGGAGGGGAGCTGCTGGATTAGGGACCAGGATGGATCTTCTGCTCTCAGTTGAATGCAGTTCCTTTCACCAGCCCAGCATGCCTATGACTAGCAAGGAGGAATTTGTGCTGAGATCATGGCATGGGGAGGGGGAACAGCTTTGGTCAGGGAAGAGGACAGGAGAGAGAGAGAGAGAGAGAGTGTGTGTGCTGGGGGGGGGGGGGGGAAGCAACAGAAGAATATTGAGGCACACCCTCCCCCCCACTAATCCACACTCAATCTCATCATGACTACAACTCAAACATTCCCGGGAGGGACACAGTATCATTACTCTGAATTCATTCCTGTGGCTTTTCAGTTTTATTGAAGTGCTTACATTATGAAATAATCTTAAGTATGTGTAAAATTTATCTAAGATTTAGCCTTATGTTCTAGTGTTATCGAAAATTTGTTGCTTGAAGTTTATGTTTTTATCTTACATTTTAAAAAAATCTACCCGTTTAACTCTACATCACTTGTCAAAAAATTGATCCTGTTCAGTTGAGGTATAGGATTACCAAAGCCCAACTGGTAAGTATATAATTGACCTTAGTAAATTAAGCTCATTAGGAAGTGAAGTTTCTGGGCATAAGAATGTTCCTACACAAAAAAATTAATTTAACTTTTCAAGATGAATAATTGATTTTCCATAACATAAAACTACCATGATAAGCATGTTATAACTTTGCCATGAATATGTTAACAAATATATTTACGAAGGTGTAGTATTTTTCACCAGTACAAGATCCCAAATCTACTTTCCCTAAAAACAAAAATTCCAGCATGAAGCCAGCCAGCCAGAAGAAAAGTGACCAAGTCCCTCTTGTCAGTAGTTTCTCCTGAATTCGTAGGATCCCCAGATCACATTTGCATCTTCCTTTGCCCAAGAAGAGCTGTCCTGCAGGGCACTAGCCTCTGAGGTCTCATCAGAAGGCAGGTGGGCCATCTTGGAAGGTAACTCATTTGCAACAGTCATGAAGGAAGGGAAAGAGTAGGCGGATGTGGTGGGAAAACTGGAGGTGTAATGTGTATCATCAAAGGCATGCAAGGAATAGGACGGGGTGCCCGGAACCACAGAGCACCGAGTTGAACTTCTGTACTGGGGTGTACTGCTTGGTTCGTGGTGCACAAGGCAGTTTGCCATGGATGAAGGAGCTGTTTGCAAGGCATCTGGACATATGGCTTCTGACTGGTTGATTCCATCGGGTCCTGATTGTTCCCATGAGTCTCTCTGTGAACAAAAAGATAAGCAGACAAGATACAGTAACCAAACACTAAGGGGTCCTTTTATAAAGGAACGCTGAAAAATGGCTTGCGGTAGTGTAGGTGCGGGTTTTGGGCGAGCGCCGATCCATTTTTCAATGCGCCTGTAAAAAAAAGGCCTCTTTTTTTTACCAAAAATGGAGGTGCAGCAAAAAGAAAATTGCCGCATGTCCATTTTGGGTCTGAGACCTTACCGCCAGCCATAGGCCTAGCAGTAAAGAATATGGGTGGTAATGACCTACGCGCGTCAAATGCCACTTACACACGCCAGAAAATAAAAATATATTTTTCAGACGTGCTTAGCGGACACGCGCCAAAATTACTGCAAGGGCCACGCAGTAACCGGGCGGTAACTCCAATTTGGCGCACGTTCAGCGCCTGTAGGCATCTATGCGGCTTAGTAAAAGGGCCCTTAATAGGGAACAGCTGCCATTTGCTCTACCATACTCTTCTCTGGAATTCTTTGGTATTCAGCTTTATTTCCTAAGGGGCTCTTTTCCTACAGTGCATTGTAACATGGGTTTCCCATGTAGTAAGCCTAGATTTACCACAACTTTAAATTCAGGCTTTTTTTTTTTTCCGGAGCATATGCTAATGTTCCCATTAATGTGTGCCACTTCACGCAAACCATTTCCAGGCATTTTCTTTTCCCCTGGAAATGGCGCATGCTCGGGTAGGACTACCGCCAGCAGCTGTGTTGGGCTGGTTTGTCTTTTTGAGATGCTTATTGGTTTACTATTCACTGTTTGCTTATTATGCATAAATTATGTTTTATTTGATGACGCCAATTCATTTTGTCTGTTTTCTTGTACAGTATATGTTGTGGGGAACTTTCAGTTGTCGACTGTTTTACTGCAAACTGTTCAGCCTTATAAACAAATAGCAATCAAATGTTATAAATAATTCCAGTACTGTGCATTTTTATTTGAAATTAACTCCTAAATTAATTTTCCTAAGAAGAGGGTCTAAAGATTAAAAAAAAAGAAAGAAGGAATTTTTTTCTAGGTAACTCTCCAGGCAGTTTAGCCTCAATCCAATAAATGGAGCTAAAAGTTAAGCACCAAAAAACGGGTGCTAAGCTAGTATTCTAGAACAGTACATTTGCACACCAAGGACCCTGTTGACTAAGATGCACTAGTGTTTTTAGCATGTGCTAAAAATTAGCACATGCTAACCATGTAGACGCACCTCTAGCACGGCTTAACAGGGCCTCAAATTTGTTATTGAATAGTAGTGTAAGTCAACAGTAACATTCACAAATTTAGGCGTGACTTTCTTATGCCATGTCTTTCAAGTTTTGCACATTAATGGTTATATGGAGGTTTTGTTGACCAATGATTGATTTTAGCTTATTTTGGCAGCAACAAATTAGTCCACATAAGTCAGTAGGACATCAGTGTTGTTTTAGCTGTCGGCAACTGAGCTCTTTTCCTTCACAATTACATTTAAGTTGATAATTAAATTTATGTTGACATTTATTGAGTCAACTTTGTTTCACATTTTTTAAAAATCTATCTCTCTATAAGCACGTACACACACACAGTGAGTAAGATTTCCAAGCCTTTTACACAGGTTAAACCAGCCCCAGCCCTGACATTACGGACATATTTATCTGTGCAAAAATATTTTCTCTAATCTATAACTCAGGAGACAAATTTACTTTCACATTTTTATTGGTTCCGACAATTGCTAGACTTATCTTTTTTTATTATTATTTTTATTGGGTTGACCTGTTTTTTGACTTTTATTTCTACATAACTTAGGTGTCTAACCCAGAAACCATGTGACTTCACTGATTTATCTTGAAACGATTACTTTTTAAATGTTGATATTTCTTTCTTTCTTTCTTTTTTTAAAATCTATACTGTTAATTTTTGGGCAAGCCAAGAGAAAACTTAACAAAGTGCACAAAACTATGTACAGATCTCCATACGGATCTCCAAAAACAGACACAGAAAGGTACCACCAATTCAGTGGCTGACCTGGACTGAAAAATAAGTCCTTTCCCAGCCCAAAAGCCATTGTATAAAATAAGAAGCATCCAGGACTGCATTGCATGGCTTCACCACAAGACGAGTGGAAATAAATGTAAATACCTACTAGTAAGAAATGGGTGGAGTCTCCAGAGAAGTGGGGCAGTAGCGGGGGCAGTGTGGATGCACTGAACAAGGATCCTGAGCTTGGCGTCGCTAAAGGCGTGGCCCGGTAGTCTCCAAAAGGTTCTGTGAAGTACGGGTCCAGCATTGGCGGGTAGCCCTGTGCTGATGAAGTATCACAGCTTAAGGGTTTTGCACTCAGGGCTGAAGCATAGACATCACTGGAGTACTGCTTGGTGTTCTGAAAGTCCGAGTCGGAGAGGAACGATCTTCTCATACCATAGTATCCTGAAAGCATGGGAGGAGAACCTGTGTACGAGAAAGAGATTGGATGTGACTGTACCTCAGAAAGGGAACAGAAGAACAAAACTCCACATTTCACGGCAAAGCACAAGAAACAGGAGAGGTGACGAACAGGGCCACTGAGAGGGGGGGGCAGGTGGACAAAATTCCCTGGGCCCGCACCTCCAAGGGGGGCCCGGCGCCACAGTGCCACCTGCCCTCCGTCGTCAACTATCTGCCACCGGGCCGGGGCCCCTGCATTGAAATCACAGCGCCTCTCACCTCCATTTGAAAGCGCTGCAGGCAGCAGGGCAGCAGATCGCCTCCCTTTGGGCCTCCTTCCCTCCCTGTGTCCCGCCCTCGTCTGACGTAACTTCTGCGAGAGCGGGACACAGGGAGGGAAGGAGGCCCGAAGGGAAGCGATCTGCTGCCAGCAGCACTTTCACACGGAGGTGAAAGGCAGTGTGATTTCAATGCAGGGGGCCTGGCCCGGTGGCAGACAGAGGGGGGCGGGGGAAGGGGGAGCGGCGGGGGCAGGGTCCCAGAGGCAGCCTTGCCCCGGGCCTGGCCCAGTCTCTCGGCGGCCCTGGTAACGAACAACACACAAACCAACGGTGCTCAAAAAGCATTAAGGAGTATGTTCTAATTGACTTGACACAGGCCATGTTTCGACTGAATGGCCTGTATCAGGAGTCTGAAAGTATCCTAATCAACATCTGATGTGGCATAGAGGACTAGACTTTATATATGGTGCCGTAAAAATTGTTGCTGAAAAAAATATGCTAGGCGTATTCTATAAACTGCGCCTGTCTTTAGGCACAGTTTATAGAATATGCCTAGGACCCATTCATGTGACTAAATCTAGTCAGGGGAATTTACGCCAAGTAAAACTTGGGTGTAAATGCCAGTGACTAAGTTAGGCACAGAGTGGGTGTATTCTATAACAGCGTGCATAATTTTTAGTAACTCCCACTATACACCCATTCCACGCCCATGGCCATGCCCCCTTTTTGACAGTATGCATTAGAATTTACGTGAATCAGTTTATAGAATATGCTTAGCTAGCTGTGCACGGAAATTCTAATCAAAGCCAATTAGTGTCAATAATTGCCTGTTAATTGGCAATTATTGATGCCGATTGGCTTGTTAAGATAATTAAGTTGCATACCCAATACAGAATACAACCTGAATTGCACACCAAAGTCGCACTATATAGAATCTGGGGCATAATGTCCTCAATGAACAGATCCAGCAAGGCTCTGCTAAATTTTGAACCATGAATTTTAAATCAAAAGCGTGCAACCTCAAGGAACAGCTTTAGATTTACGTGCCCCTCAGCACATTTAGATCTGTGCCTTTTTTTTTCTGTGTGGCTGTACTGTACCCATGATGTCTAGGTACCAAGAGGTCTGAGTGGCTGACCAACAATCCTCACTATGAAGTTGCAGCATCACACACAGGCAGAGATATGTAGCTCAGGGCTGTGAAACTTTGAGACCCCAGTTCAAAATCTACCTCCATCCTCAGTGGGTAACCTTAGATTGCAACTTCTCTGGGGCAGGGATTATTTAACTAATTGAGTTCTCTTTTATGGCTTGGTGTACCCTATAGCAAGGGCAGAAAAGACTTTGCTGCCTAATGGTGGGTCATTTTATAAGTGACGAGAGCAGGCTGAACAGCATTACACACACTCAGGTAGGTGCATGTAAAATTACCCCCATGTGTACACATATCAAATCATAGCACCAACATTTTATGCCATAGAAGTGTATACATTTTTGGAATTGGGGTGGGATTGGTATTTATGGCCATAATGTATAAAATACACACACACAGATGCTGATTTTTTTACCAGCACATACTTGCACAAAGTGACTTCTGCTGCACCCAGTGGGGTATTTTATAATGAACAAAAAGCGAGTCACCAGGGGTACATAGTCACACAAATCAAGCCAAAGAAGTGAAGAAAGCCAACCAAAATGTTCAGAAGACCAGAGTTTTATTCTTCAAAATAAATGCTGATAGGATAACACTACATCGGCCATGTTTCGACAAACAGTCTTCATCAGGGGTGTCTTTCAAGTCAGCAAGTATTGTGTTGTCATATATAGACTGTCATAACAGCATACTTATTGAAACATGTACTGTGAAGCAGGGTGTAGCTACGTGGGGCCACAGGGGTATGGGCCCCCAAAGATTTGGCCCTGCCCCCCCCCGCCGCCAACCCCTTCAACCCCCTCCCACTGCCAACCCTCCCCCGCTGCCGCCGTGCAGGACGTCAGACTCACAGAAACAGAAGCCTGCCCTTGCAGATCAGCAATGGGGCCGCGCCGGAGAAGAGGACCGGCAGGTGGGGGTTGGGGACGATGGCGGCGGGGGAGGGTTGGCGGCGGGGGGAAGAGGGGGTTGAAAGGGTTGGCGCCGGGGGGGGGGTCAAAGGTGGTGGTGGCAGCGGGGGGGGTCAAAAATGGTGGGGGGGGGGTAAAAATGGCAGGGGGTTGGTGACACCAGGGGGGGCTAAAATGTGCCCCCTCACCTCAGGCTCTGGACCCCCCTCCCGCCGAAGTCTGGCTACGCCCCTGCTGTGAAGTTGCAACTAAACCTTTTGCTACTGATTGTTTTCTTTTAAAAGACATTTTTCTCAGCAAAGACATTCATTTTGAACACCAGTACTGTGTCCAAAGTGTCTCCATGAGCTTTTTAGCAACCCCCTTCATCCTATAACTTGGTGCCTACTGTTAGGCACCAAGAGGGAAATTCTATATATGGCAGTGAAGAGTTAAACGCTACTTCTGTGGTGAATTTTCAGTGTGGAAAAGCATTCTAAACGGGGCAGAAATGGCAGATTCATGTACCCATTTATAGAACAATGTCTTACCCCTCTTTTATAATGCCGCACTAGTGGCTACCGTGCAGTAATTATTATTTATTATTTATTTACGGTTCATTTCTACCCCACATTTTCCCACAAAGGCAGACACAACGTGGCTTCCATGAATTACAAAAATTAAAAGGTACAACACATGAATTTAACAGTAGAATAAGGATAAAACGTTAGCAGCAATTAGGATGGCTAAACAGCAGAATTACTAATGGAATACACTTGTTCAAAAAGGTACGTTTTCAGCAGCTTCTTGAAAAGAAGGTGGTCAGCTTGCGATTTTAGGTACAGGGGAAGAGCGTTCCAAGTCTTTGGGCTGGAGTAGTGGAAAGTAGAGGCAAAAAGAAGCTTGTATTTAACACCCCTGCAAGATGGATAATGTAGTTGTAAAAAGGTGCGTGCTGTTGTGATGGCATTTCTAGGTGGGAGATCTATTAGAGGAATCATATATTCTGGAGCTAAGCCGTAGATTATTTAGCACATATCTGTGAGGCAGGCACACATATAGGCAGAACATGAGTGGTCCATGGGCATGTCACCAAGTGATGTGCACAATCTATAGAGTATTATCAGCTGCAGGCGTTGCGTGGTGCACCTAGGTGGGCCAACTTATACCAGCTGTTGACCTGTCTGTTATGGCCGCTCAACTCACCTTTTCTTCCAGTGGTCAGGCTCCACAGCTTTTCCAGACTGCCCCCCTGGCATTACATTCCTCTTGCACTGATGCTTCTGCTGCCTGTTTTCCTAAGCCTGGAGTGGAGGAGTAGCCAAGTGGTTAGTGCAGTGGACTTTGATCCTGGGGAACTGAGTTCGATTCCCACTGCAGCTCCTTGTGACTCTGGGCAAGTCACTTAACCCTCCATTGCCCCTGGTACAAAATAAGTACCTGAATATATGTAAACCGCTTTGAATGTAGTTGCAAAAACCTCAGAAAGGTGGTATATCAAGTCCAATTTCCCTTTCCCTAATTCCAGAGATTATCCAAGCCTCACTCTGATGTTCCTGCATTCTAGCCTCATTCCAGAGACTACCCAAGCCTCAGTTTGACGTTCCACTATTCTAGTCTCTCTCTGGTACCCTTGCTGTGTTCTTTGGTGCATTTCAAGCATCATTCCAGGGCACCAGAGGTTGTGACATCATTAGTGAGGGCCTTTATAAGGAGCCATGGGACTCTCATATATTGCCTTCACAACCAGGTTTTCTACTTGGTTGTGCATGCTTGGTGTTATGTTATCTTCTGTTTGGATTTGACCTGCTTTTCCTGTTTTTTGCCCCAGTTCCAGCCCTGCTTGTCTTCAGTTCCAGTTCTAGCCTGCTTGTCTCCAGCTCCAGCCCTGTCTTGCCTGGTTTCTACGTTAGTGTTCTGTCCTGCCCGGGTAGTTCGCCTACGCTACCTGGCATTCAGCAGCGGCCCAAGGGCTCAACTTCCCTGAGATTGTGAAACTGTCATAATTGGACACACCTAAGCGCATCCCATTGTGGCACCTAAATCGAGGCACCAAATTATAGAATTGTCCCCAGTATGACTAAGCCCTTGAAATGGAGAATCCCCTTGCTGCCTCCATTGGAGAATCTATACCAGGGCTGCACAGTCCATGGGACTTAACCCTGGAACCAAGCCCCTGATCCAAGAGGAAGATTTCCCAAGTTACCCAGTTCAGGAGGGAGATTTTTTTTGGACAGTTCCCGGTATTGAACTTACATCTCTGGTATTTATAGTATTTGAGTCTACCCAGGGAAATCAATGCTGTGGGTCCCAAAATGCATCAGGATAGGGTTGTCAGAAATCTAGGACCGGCCTATAATCTTTTTGGAACTGGGTAACTTGACAGCTTTGAAGAGGTACACACAAAAGGGGCTACACAGCGTCATCTGTTGCATTCTGGTTACTTGTTTACTCAGTATTGGAGAAAGAAGGGATACAAAAAAGGAAAAAGAGTGAGGAAAGACAGGGGAGAGAGTATGAGGAGGCAGGGAAGAATATTGGAGGGAGATGATGGAAGGGTGTTCAAGACAGGTCAGGAGAGAAGACATGATAGTTCACAATGCAAACATTGTGTAAATCTTTCTTCCTCACATCTTCACTGCCAGTCCTGCTTCCAGAACACACTGTCACTGCTTGCACACCTGGCCTTTGTTGATGGGTCATGCTACACCATAGCTTGTATACAAATCACTGCATGTAGCTCACCATTCAATCCACGGCTCCCTAACCCCCCCCCCCCCCCCCAACCACCCAGAGCAAGAACAGCTGGTGCCTGACAGCATCCTACTTCCAAAAGCACAAAGGAGAACATGAAGAATTGCCAATAAAGCAAACATTTGCATTGTCTCTTGGACTAATTGTCTGGGATAATCCTTGAGCCTGAGGCAGTGCGAGGACTGGGGTGAGCAGGGATGAGGTGAAAAGAGCAGCTGTCACGGGCATCATACTGCAAGGGGAGTTACCAGTCCACACTGCCCCACAACTCTACATAAAAATATAAGAATTACCATATGGAGTCAGACCAATAGTCCTGTTTCCAACAGTGGTCAATACAGGCCACAAGTACCTCGTAGGATCCCAGAAACCAGCATGATTCCATGCTACTTCAAATGGATGGCAAGGTCTGACTTACCTGTGTATACTGATGACATCTGGATTTGAGCTGGAGATACTGAGGAAACAGCATTTACAGGCCTAATAGGGGGAGTGAGGAGGGGAATCCTGGAACTGCACAACTTCTAGATGCTATACTTAGGATCCATCTCCGTGGACCACTTGCAACTCTAATGCCTCCCTACATCCTGCTGAGCTTACGTGGAACCAAAGGAGACCTGCTGCTATCCAATCTCCATTAGCCCTTCATTGTCATCTATGAGAGATGGGGGGGGGGGGGAGAGGATGAGGGAAATGAAAAGTGCCCCTGCTCATCCAGCATGAAAACAAAGAACTCGATCTTAGTACTTTGCAGTTTGCATAGGATTGTAAGAGGCAAGGTGCCAGCAGACTTGTATGTTACCTGCCACTGGAGTTTCAGTGAGCTAACAGTGTTGTGCATCCAGGGTGAGGTGACCAAGGAGGAGGATTCAAGGCTGACACCAGTCTGAAGGTGGAGCTAATGCCTGGTATATACAGACCAGACTCTGGGTTTCTAGAATAACACCCAAGAGCTCCAGGTTCTAAAAAATCAGCTCAGCATCTTGCCTAACCATTTCTTTCTTCCTTATAAGCAGACAAGCAGATGGGCACTAGGACTGAGACCTGATAGAAGCCAGAAGGAAGCTTTATGCTGTGGCCAAGGCAACACTACATTGGGCCCTCGGCAAGCATACATTTATGGGGCCTTACAACAGACCCACCTGAATCACATTCACTCTTTCCCTGCCTCCTCCTCCTCCCCCCTCCCCACCCCCAGATTTGCATTCATTGCCTTCTACCCATATTCACCACTCCAGAAGTAGAAGAGAAATGTAGGTCCTAGTTCTAGGTGTGGTATCAATAGTGGGTTGCATGTGATCATAGTGAGTGTGCAAGGGCATGCTTTGCACGGAGTGGCTAAAGCAGTGAACTCAAAGCAAGTCGGAGGAGAACCGCAACACAAAACCAAAAGTGCAAAAGAGCAGTGAAGAGGCCCGCAGATGGAACAACAACTTGGAACCAATCATAGGAAGAAGCAACGTTTATTAAATGGCCCCGACACGGCCTGTGTATTGGCAAATGCCTGCATCAGGGGTCTGTTGGATATAATCGCAGTACAATGTATCTTCTCATGAAGATCTTCACTCGGTAATAGTAAACCAAGATACAAGAGATTCTCATTCCTGTAACAAAGAAATACTGCTTCCTCACTCTTATTCTTCAAACAGAAGCACGTATGCTCTCATTCTTCAGCCATACGCACAAACACTCTCGCTCCTCGGGCACACAGAAGTACATGTATTCACTCCATCAATTTTAAAACACTCTCTCTCTCTCTCTCTCTCTCTCTCTCTCTCTCTCTCTGCCTTCTGGTGCTGTGCTACTATCTATGATTCATATTCTCATTCAATTGTTGTACGGTTGTATCCTCACCCCCTAACCCAGAGGTTTTCAACCCAGTCCTCAGGGTACATCCAGTCAGTTGGAATTTTCAGGATATCACCATTAAAAGTGCAAAACCCCTAAGAGAAAAGCTACACTGGCTTCCACTTAAAGAACGTATCGCGTTCAAGGTCTGCACTCTAGTTCATAAAATCATTCACGGAGATGCCCCGGCCTACATGATAGACCTTGTGGACCTACCACCCAAAAATGCTAAAAGATCTGCCCGCACATTTCTTAATCTACACTTCCCCAGCTGTAAAGGACTAAAATGTAGACTAACACATGCGACCAGCTTTTCCTACATGAGCACGCAGCTGTGGAATGCACTGCCACTTAACTTAAAAACAATTTACGAACTAACTAACTTTCGTAAATCTCTGAAGACCTATCTCTTCAACAAGGCATACCACAAGGATCAATAGTTTAATTATAACACATCACCACTCCACCGATATTCCGAATGTTTTCTTTCTATATCTGTTTGCTTATTTCCATTTTGTCATCCTTGGTCTCTATGTAACACCAATTATATCTTTCATCCTGGAATGGCGGATGCCATAACGGGACTTTGTAAGCCACATTGAGCCTGCAAAAAGGAGGGAAAATGTGGGATACAAATGCAATAAATAAATATATAAATAAATTTAAAGAGGATACTCTGAAAATCCCAACTGGTTGGGTGTACCCTGAGGACTGGGTTGACAACCCTAACCGGTTCTGCCCACCGTGATGTAAAGTTCTCATTTTGCTGCTGGCTCTTATTCTCAGCCTACAGTAGCAAAACACTCATAAGTTCCCCCATTCCCCTTATATTCTTACTAGGGCTGTATTTAGAGTTAAAATGTTTAATCACGATTAATCACACGATTAAAAAAGATTTATTGTGATTAATCACATAAGTAAATGGTATTTTTAACATTTATTTATTTATTATTTCTTTATTTCCCACTGCAGCTCCTTGTGATGCTGGGCAAGTCACTTAATCCTCCATTGCCTAGGTACAAAATAAGATACCTGTATATAATGTGTAAACCACTTTGATTATAGCCGCAGAAAGGCAGTATATCAAATCCCATCCCTCTTCCCTTAAGGACTAATAATCTCTCCCTTTCATTTTCATTTTCCTTTCCTTGCTCTCCTCTTCCTCCAGGTCCATTATCTCTCTTTCTTTTCTGGGGTCTATTATCTCTCGCACCCTTCCCTCCCCTCCCCTCCCCTCCACCCCCATGAGCAGTGACACAAACTTCTCGTGGCTGCTGGAACTCACCGCCTCAGCCAATAGCTTCCACCAGTTGGCCCTCTAGTTCTGCTTGCTGGTCTGTTGCTCACTCTCCTCCCTACCCGGGGTTTGGCATCTGCACCCTCTCAATCCCCTCCCCTCCCCCAAACAGTCTACCTTAAAGGTGATCTTCTGTTGGTCTATGGCAGTGGCAGCACTGCAAATGCGCTGCCTGTGGCCTGCTGTGAAATCTTCCCTCTGGCCTGTCCTGCCTCCTCTGACATCACTCCCTATTTCAGCATGGGCGGGATGAGTCAGAGGGAAAGTGTAAGTCAAGGCAGCAGGTAATGTATATGCAATGGTGCAGAAGATGGAGACCAACAGAAAACCACCTACTGGCTCTTTCCAAGATCTCTTACAGCACTTGCACTGTAGAAAATTTCCCCCTAGCTCCTTGCTTCCTGTGATTAAGAGTAGCTTTCCCATTGGTTGGAATTTACTACAATCTCTGTATTAGAAGCAGGCTCTCTCACACTGGAGGGAGGTTTGGAGAACTATAGAGAGCTCATCTCTTAACAATATCCAGAACATCCTTCTGGCTTCAAGGCAGTTAATTTACAAAGCTGTAGAACCCTGAAAAATCCAGATAGTTTTCCTGAATCTTGAGTACATCTGACAGGGCTCTCCTAAACTTCTGGGCCCTGGACACATGGCTAGTGTGCCTATGCCTTAATCTCTGATTTGTAGTGTCCACCTAAATGTGCTAGTGGATGGGAGAGGGAAGAAAACAAAGTAGAAGAAAGGGAATGTGAATGTGAGAAAGAGGTGGATACAACAATGAGAAAACAAGAGCATGTGTAAGAAGGGAGATCAAGAGTGAGGGGGAGGGTAAGGATGGGGAGAGAGGGACAAGCAAAAGGAGGAAAAAAGTGGGGACAGTGAGAGAGGAGAGAGTGACAAGGGAGAACAGGAGTCTGTGGGATGAAGGACATTGGGGTGGGTGACCAAGAGTGAGAGGAAATTTAAAGAGTTTGGAGGGAGATTGGGGACAGTAAGAATGGAAAGAGGGAGGGTGGAAAAGGGTAGGAAGAAAGATGGGAGACAGAGAAAAGGCTAAGAAAAGGGGAAAGGATGAATAAGGGGAAGATGAGAGCAAGAAGGAGGGAAACACCCACAGAAGGTGATCACAGGAGAACAAAGACAAGCAAACAAACAGTGGATCCAAAACAAAGTCCTCTCACAATGAATGTCTTCCTGAACAAGGGCTTTATTCAAATCTGCAAAAATGACCCGACACGTGACGTGTTTCGGCCGTAAAGGCCTGCGTCAGGGGTCTATAAAATAAAATACATAAATATGTAATACATCAAAACCATACATAAACATATAATATACGTGAAAAAATTTATACATCAACACTTGAAAGTGTGTACGTATGTATCCTTAAGCAAACTATAAATATACAACAAGTATATATATAAAAAAGTATATATAAAAGAACATTATCTGAAGATAAAATATCTAGAAAGAAGGAGGGGACAGCAAAAGTGTGGTATGGAGAAAAGGGAGAGAAAGAAAGAGGATCATGGATTTGGTGGTTTTGGGAGAACAGAATCAAGGTAGGAGGAAGAGGATGAGCTGTTACAACAGGCTCATGGTAAATCACAGTGCACAAAGTAAGCTCAAATAAAAATGTATGTGGGGTGTGGAGGTGTAAGTCTGAATATCTGTTCCAGGCATAGAATAAGCTTGGCCCAGCTCTGGCCTGAACTGAGATGGAGGTGATTTGAGGGAATGTGCAGAGGTCTTGGGAGCTGCCTCCTACAGAACACTTCATGATATCAATTCATTTCTTTATTTTCCTTCCACAGATGCTTGGGAGGCAGAGTGGTATGAGTGAAAGAATGCAGAATTTGCTTTTGCCAGAATCCCTTGGAAGATGCCATTCTCCACTTTGCCCTGTGTATGTATCCAAAATGAGAGAAAACATTAACAGGAACACTGGCTGCACGGGTTTCCCTAGTCTCTCCCGGCTTTTGCACCTTTTCACAAAAGGTAAACACAAACTTAGGGGTCCTTTCACAAAAGCAGGCTAGGGTTTTTAGTGCACGCTAAAAATAAGCGTACACTAAATGCTGGAGACACCCATATATTCCTGTGGACATCTCTACTATTTAGCATGTGCTAAAAACATTAGTGCACCTTTGTAAAAGACCCCTTAGAGTTTCCAGTTGGATGCTAAATTACTAGTTGGTGAAGTCTAATACCTGCTTCCCTTGCATTTCACCTCCTCTCTCCTCCAACAAACAGTGTCATGAATGACCTCCCATAGAATGGTTCAGGCAGTGAGTGATGTCATTTGATCTGTGACATCAGAGCCAGCGCCATATCCAATCATCATTGAGTTCCAGAATTCTTTTCTCTAGTTGCTTGCAGAATTGAAGAAAATAACAATTTAGCATTTTTAAATATCTGTGTTCCTTTCAAATTTTTAAATCAGGGCTTAATTTGTGTGTGGGGGGGGGGGGGCCTGGAATGCAGTTCCACCACTTCTTAAGCAGGGACATTCTGCTCTATCCCTTCCCTTCCAAGCCAGGGAAAAGGAGGGGATATGATAAGACTGGAGCAGAAAACAGTTCCTACTCCCTATTCCAGCCTCTCTTCTCCTGTTGCCCCTGGTCCACCCAAGCCTCTCCCAGCTCCACAGTTGCACTTCCTTTTTATCTACAAATTAAGCTTTGTTTTTAATGCACGTATTTTCACATTTGTATTGGTTCTAACAATCACTAAGCTTATCTTTTAATTTATTAATCTTTACTTCCACATCTCTAACCAGACTAACAGAGAAACCACATGACGTCATTGACCCATCAAAGCAAGAGTCCTTCATATGGGAAGGTAATATAAGCAGGTGCTATAGCCTACAAAGACATTAACTTTATGTACTGAAAGGCTTACAGTCCCCGGTACAATGCAGTTTTATTCTAAATTATTTAATTTAGATAGATAGATCATGCAAAAATTTAATGGTGATTAAAATTATAATGTCACTAATGCAGTTCTAATTATCTGGGTCCATATGCAGCCCACAGCTGTCAGCATTTTTCTTTTTTGAAAATGACCTTCTCTCTTATTTGGACTTTGGACATTTTGCACAAAACATCCAAAATTGGACTGAGACATCATATCGAAAATGCCCCTCCACGTAACTTTGTAAGTCTAAGAGCTTTGAAAATATGCCTCCACGTCTCGTTGCATAAAATGGCACCTGTGCTAAAATAGAATGAGTTGAGGTAAAATAGCCCATCTTAACATACTATAGCATTGCATTTATTCTTCTATTCTGCATATACCAAAACTGGTTCAATGTGGATCACAGTTCTAAGAGTAAATCAGGCATAACCAGAGAATTACAACAAACACTTACATAGCATAATAACCTTGCTCGATATATCAAGCATAGACATAATCAGCATTTACAAAATATTTGAAAGAAAAACGTCTTTAAAAACTTTCTAAAAATATAGACCATAAATCAACTGGAAGAATTTTCTAAATTTTTATTGGCTGAAATGAAAAGGATGAATCAAATAAATGAGATAATTTCATCCCTCTGGAACTAGGAAATGCAAAAACATAGTAACATAGTAACATAGTAGATGGCGGCAGAAAAAGACCTGCATGGTCCATCCAGTCTGCCCAACAAGATAAACTCATATGTGCTACTTTTTGTGTATACCTTACCTTGATTTGTACCTGTCCTTTTCAGGGCACAGACCGTGTAAGTCTGCCCAGCACTATCCCCGCCTCCCAACCACCAGCCCCGCCTCCCACCACCGGCTCTGGCACAGACCGTATAAGTCTGCCCAGCACTATCCCCGCCTCCCGCCACCGGCTCTGCCACCCAATCTCGGCTAAGCTCTTTAGGATCCATTCCTAAAGGACTGTTTTGTTTCAATGACCAACCCCTTATTGATGTGGGGAAACTCAAGGGAAAGGGACTTGATATACCACCTTTCTGTGGTTTATGTAGTCTGTACATGTACTTATTTGTACTTGGGGTAATAGAGGTTTATGTGACTTAGCCAGAGGCACAAGGAGCTGCACTGGGAATTGAGCCCAGTTTCCCAGGATCAAAGTCTGCTGCACTAACCACTAGGCTACTCTTCTTCTCAAATAGAACTTACATATATAATGGGGCAGTACTTTAAAAGATCTTTAAAAGAGTGCAATAAAACTTCAATGCTACCCTAGCCTCCACCTGAAGCCAATAGAGGCGTAGGAAAAACGGAGCGACATGATCACATGTTTATGAGCAAATCAACTGTACAGCTATGTTCTGAGTTGTCTGGAGCTTTTTAAGAGCATTTTTGAACAGTTTAGATAGATGACATTTCAATAATCAATTTGTGATAGCAAGAGTGACTAAAACCAATATTCTGAAGTGAATAATGTCAAAACACTTTACGTATCCTGTGCAATTTCCTCATTAGGAAAAAAGATTTCGTAAGTATAGAATTAATTTGAACATCTAAAGACATGTTTGATCCACCATTAAGCCCAATATTCTAATTACTGGTGAAAAAACATACTCTAAATTACTGAGTTTAAATGTATTGTCACATTGAGTTTTAGGACATCTACTTACTAACATAAATTTTGTTTTTTCATTGTTCAACTTCAGGTGGTTGTAACATCCAGTCACTTATTAACTGTAGCTCACATTGACAGCTCCCTCAATAACAGTCTCTTTTACTAAAGATTAGCACATGTTATCTTCAGCAAGGCCTATAGAGGTACAATGGGTCCTGAGGCAGATAACATGCATTAATCTTTAGTAAAAGACCCCCTAAATGTGTTATTGTGCTGTCCAGGACTCCAATTAAAAATCTGATCAACTGTATTCAAAATTTGTAATTGTGCAATCACATTTAACATTTTTGATCAAACAATAGCTCTTATATTTTTTCATTTATTTATGAATTTATTTACTTATTTATATATTTTTTGCAAGGCTCCAATATGCCTTCCTATCAAAAACCAGGAAACCAGGAGAGAATAATGCTGCCAAATTCAAAATCTGAAGTTTATAGTATAGTTTAGTGGGAAAATACTTACCTGACATCTGGACAAATGGAGTCTGAACAGGACTGGCGCTGCCCTAAAACAGAAAGACAAGACCTCTGCAATTATTTTCCATGGAACCCAAGCGCACAGTTTAGAAGCTTGTTCAGCAATATACAACTTTAGAATCTGAAGGAAGCAGAAATGTGGAGCGATATGAGGTGGTACCGCATACAGTTCAAGCTTCTCCTTCTAACCTACAAATGCACTCAGTCTACAGCCCCTCCTTACCTCTCTACCCTCATCTCCCCTTATGTTCCTACCCGTAACCTCCGCTCTCAAGACAAATCACTCCTTTCAGTACCCTTCTCCACCACCGCCAACTCCAGGCTCCGCCCTTTCTGCCTCGCCTCACCCTATGCTTGGAATAAACTCCCCAAGTCCATACACCAAGCCCCCTTCCTGCCCATCTTCAAATCCTTGCTCAAAGCTCACCTCTTCAATGTCGCCTTCGGCACCTAACCACTATACCTCTATTCAGGAAATCTAGACTGCCCCAACTTGACATTTCGTCCTTTAGATTGTAAGCTCCTTTGAGCAGGGACTGTCCTTCTTTGTTAAACTGTACAGCGCTGCGTAACCCTAGTAGCGCTCTAGAAATGTTAAGTAGTAGTAGTAGTTGCAAACCAGGCAAAGGTAAGAGGCATTCCCCAAAACAGTGAACGGGTATAATTTTCCCCTTCCTGAAAGCAGGCTGTTCCTTCCCAGCATCATATATGCTTGTATTATGACTAGATGGACAAAAATGCTGACGGGTGAAAGGTACAGAACAAATCAGTCAGCTTTGTGAAGCCATATCAACGTCCCATTGTAAAAAGCATCATCACATTGACACTTCCTGTACCAAAAAACTTCCACATCCACTTGCTCATTTTGCTTAATCTGGGTACAAGCCAGTGAAACTGCTGACTCGGTCTGTCATCACGTGATTTACAGTAAATGGAAACCATGTGATCACACATAAAACTCAATTGGCAGGTAGGCCATATTGGAACATGAAACTACTGCAAAAACACTGGCACCCACAAATCTTTAAAACAAAATTTATACACATTTTTTTTTTTTAAAAAGTGACACCCTATAACTGCAATGGGACAGTCCAGGCTGTGTACATCTGAAAAGACTCAAACAAGTTATCAGATGCTTGAATCACTCAATATTGGACCCTCAGATAGAGACTTATCTGTGTATATTACAGTACAATATATCATGCATTCACTCACACCTCTTCAGAAGTCAAAGCAAACTGAAATTAATTTTAAGAGCGCTGACCATTTTAGACCTTGACATGGTTACCAGTTTGCATAGTGCAAACAACAGGTTCCTGCAGCATAGGGCAACCAAATTCAGAGGTTAACATTTGAATGAAATTTGCCAGCCGTCGACTTCCTTTTTACTAACACTGAAGCTTAGCAGGTGCGCAGAAGCCTCCTCTAGGGAAATCAGCTCATTACCCCTAATGGGTCACCCAGTCTGGAAAACCAGTGCAAACTCATGCCGAAAGCCTCAGCATGGTCATGCACACCCCCACACTGGCAGTTTGTGTAGGGATTGTGATGGCTTTTAGTTCTACAGCTCTATCCCTTCTTTGGAGTCACTGCGGTAAACAACGACAGGAAAAGAGGGCGTGCAAGAAGCAGGCTCCTTGAATAGACATGTTCTTTCAGTGCACCATCTTTCTCTTACAATATCACTACATTGCCAAACAGCTACAGTAAATATACTTATCCTTTTCTTTAACATTGAAGGCAAACCACAGTTAAGTTGTGTGACATCCATAGTTAATCCAATTACAAAACTCCATGGGCCTTTGTTGTATGGTATTAAAATAAAATAGTAAATATAATAATGGATTTGGTTACCTATAAATTAGTAGTATCCTCTATTATCAGATTTAGATTCCAGGCCCTCCTCCCCTCCCCCACCTTTTAGAATAAATACATTTGTGTCATACTTTTTGGTGAAAAGTGTGTAGGCAGTGATTTAGCCAAAGGCACAATAACTTCTTTCAGAATACGCTGATCAAGGTCAAATCTCCAGATAAGCCCAACCAAGGGTCTCAGATCGACACCTTTGAAAATGATTGTTTTGGCTATGTTGAAATATACAGGAAAAGTAAATGCATATGCATAGCTTTCACTTCCTTTCTTTATCATTTAAAATATATGTAACCCAAAATTTCTACCTAAGGCAAGATAAACTCTCTATTATGCTGATAATCTTTAGGGATATAGAGGAAAAGACTTCAGAAACTCGGTAACAGCTGATATTAGTTTAATGAAACAGCTGACCGCTTTGCTCTGCGTGGGCTAAATTTAGAGCTCACGCTGGTGAGAATCATCATTAGTCCAGGGTCAGAGTCAGCACTTGGCTAGTTAAGTGCTGATATTTAGTCCTATATTTGGGATCATTTTACTAAGGCATGCTAACGGATTTAACACGTGCTAAGTGGAGGAGTGGCCTAGTGGTTAGGGTGGTGGACTTTGGTCCTGGGGAACTGAGGAACTGAGTTTGATTCCCACTTCAGGCACAGGCAGCTCCTTGTGACTCTGGGCAAGTCACTTAACCCTCCATTGCCCCAGGTACAAATAAGTACCTGTATATACTATGTATACCCCACAGAAAGGCAGCATATCAAGTCCCAGTTCCCTTTCCCTATTTCAGATTCTACATGGAATGTTGCTACTATTTGAGATTCTACATGGAATGTTAATGTTGCTATTCCACTAGCAACATTCCATCTAGAAGCCTGCCCTTGCAGCCACACAGGCTTCTGTTTCTGTGAGTCTGACTCACAGAAACAGAAGCCTGCGCGGCTGCAAGGGCAGGCTTCTAGATGGAATGTTGCTAGTGGAAGAGTGGCCTAGTGGTTAGTGTGGTGGACTTTGGTCCTGAGGAACTGAGTTCAATTCCCACTTCAGGCACAGGCAGCTCCTTGTGACTCTGGGCAAGTCACTTAACCCTCCATTGCCCCAGGTACAAATAAGTACCTGTATACAATATGTAAGCCGCATTGAGCCTGCCATGAGTGGGAAAGCGCAGGGTACAAATGTAACAAAAATAAAATAAAACTGGCATGCGTTAAGTGCCATGCAGCTCATAGATACAGAATGGAATGCATGGCATTTAGTGCACACTAATCGTCAGCGCATGCAAAATCCATTAGCATGCTTTAGTAAAAGGACCCCTCTATACAGTAACCCATATTAATATCACACTTAACCGGTTATGTGTTAGCTGGCTCCACAAACCCAGAAATTCAATGTGTGCAAATATTGACCCCTTAAATTGTGAACCCTTAAGGTGGGTTACGTGGAGGAGCATAATTGAACGGGGCGCCCAAGTTTTCCTGAGGGTGTCCTCGCAGGACGTCCTCATGAAGGGGCGTCCTCGTGAAGGGGCGTGGAAACCCGTGTTATCGAAACAAGATGGGCATACATCTTTCGTTTTAATAATACGGTCGGGGACGCCCAAATCTCAAAATTTAGGTTGTCCTTAGAGATGGTCGTCCCCGGTTTTCAGCGATAATGGAAACCGAGGACGCCCATCTCAGAAACGACCAAATCCAAGCCATTTGGTCATGGGAGGAGCCAGCATTTGTAGTGCACTGGTCCCCCTCACATGCCAGGTCACCAACCAGGCACCCTAGAGGGCACTGCAGTGGATTTCACAAATTGCTCCCAGGTGCATAGCTCCCTTACCTTGGGTGCTGAGCCCCCCAAAACCCACTCCCCACAACTGTACACCACTACCATAGCCCTAAGGGGTGAAGGGAGGCACCTACATGTGGGTACAGTGGGTTTCTGGTGGGTTTTGAAGAGCTCACATTTACCACCACAAGTGTAGCAGGTAGGGGGGATGGGCCTGGGTCCACCTGCCTGAAGTTTGTTTTTATTTTTTTTGTTACATTTGTACCCCGCGCTTTCCCACTCATGGCAGGCTCAATGCGGCAGGCAATGGAAGGTTAAGTGACTTGCCCAGAGTCACAAGGAGCTGCCTGTGCTGGGAATCGAACTCAGTTCCTCAGTTCCCCAGGACCAAAGTCCACCACCCTAACCACTAAGCCACTCCTCCACTGCACCCACTAAAACTGCTCCAGGGACCTGCATACTGCTCCTGTCATGGAGATGGGTATGACATTTGAGGTTGGCAAAAAATATTTTAAAAGATTTTTTAGGGTGGGAGGAGGTTGGTGACCACTGGGGGAGTAAAGGGAGGTCATTCCCAATTCCCTCTGGTGGTCATCTGGTCAGTTCGAGCACCTTTTTGAGGCTTGGTCGCAAGAAAAAAATGGACCAAGTAAAGTCGGCCAAGTGCTCAACAGGGACGCCCTTCTTTTTCCCATTATCGGCCGAGGATGCCCCTGTGTTAAGCACGCCCCAGTCCCGCCTTCGCTACGCTTCCGACACTTTGGTCATCCCCACGACGGAAAGCAGTTGAGGACACCCAAAATCAGCTTTCGATTAAGCTGATTTGGGCATCCCTGGGAGAAGGACGCCCATCTCCCGATTTGTGTCAAAAGATGGGCGCCCTTCTCTTTCAAAAATAAGCCTGATAGTAACACAAAGCATTCTTCAAAACAAATGTAATATCATTTATATGTTACATGCAAAATAAAAAGCCACACAGGAAACACAATATATAAACCAAAAACATCAGGTCTATTAACAGGTCTTTATGTCATGGGCAAGATGCCAGATCTCAAAGTCCTGAGACACAAATCACAGTGTATTATTTAGCAAAGGTGCAACAGGTATTTTGTTTTTTAAATACATTCTTATGGGATTTTCAAATAATCTGAATGTAGCCTTTCACGATTTGCTGTTCATGCACAAACCGACCTCTTTTAGACCTACACCTGGTAGCAATCATTTGGAATGTGAGAGATAGCTGATATCTCAGTATCTCCCTGGACATGGCTCAAAGTATAAAACCCTAGAGAAATGTTGGAAAATGTTCAAGCAAAGAAAATTCATGTTGACTGACAATGTCAAGGCCTTTTTAAAATAAGGTAAAACAGGAACTGGCGGGACAGAAAAACTGCAGCTGTCCCAAACTCCAGACTCTTGGAGAACAGGAGGCAGGGAAAGAGGTGGGGGGTGGGTTAAGTACGGTGTCCTATTGGATTTGTGGCAAAAGCAGATAGGAAAAACAGCACATCAAGAAAAAATGGCGTCTCAAACTGACCTGATATAACCTACCTAGCAGAACCCGGTCTAACAGTCATCACTTTAGTCTACAGAATAGCAGAGTAAATGATGACAAATAAAGACCTGTATGGTCCATCCAGTCTGCCCAACAAGGTGACCGGAGTGTTCCTGCATCCCTCTATACCCTGATGAAAGTGAAGGTCATTTAAGTTTTGCTTTGATTCCAACCTCTTTCTACATAGGGATCCTCTGTGTTTATCCCGCCCATTTTTTAATTCCATCACTGTTTTTGTCCCTCACCACCTCCACCGGGAGGGCATTCCAGGCATTTAGCACCCTCTCTGATGTTACTCCTTAGTCTTCCAGTCTGCAACCTCAATTCATGTCCTTTGCATGCCGTACAAAATTTTCCGAAGCTGCATATTTAGCTAGAGAGCTCCGAAAATCAACCTTCCTGTTCCTAGGGTCTTTCACTGCCTTTAGTTTTATTTCCTGTGTTTTCTCATGCCTCTTTGGACTTCTCTGTATGCATGCTTTTTTTTAATGTATAGATGGCGTCATTTTAACTTTGATTAATTTGTGTATGGCCCTTATTTTAAAAGCTCTATTCATTTTTGTATGTCTGAAAACTGGCGTTTAGACATTCACATTGCATGGATGTCTAAATCCTGATTTTATAAAGCCAGAACATGGATGTCTTAAACCAGGGCTTTTTTGAGGGGGTACTTGGGGGTCCTGAGTACCAGCACCTTTTCCATTGTCTGCTAAATTTGACCCATTGACCCCAACTTTTAATGAAAGAGCTCAGGCTCTACACACTAATTCTGCCTTGTCATAGATTCTGTGACTGGTTGCAGGGGGCCTGGCTGTTTTGGGATGAGTCCCTCAGTGATCACCCTACCCCTGAAGAGTGGCCTAGCATTTGAGTACCGGGACCTTTTTTGCTAGAAAAAATGCACTGTCTTAAACTGCAGTATGTCCTTGTGGCAAGAGGGCGTGGTCCAAGTGTGTTTTGGGCAGGTCTAAGAAAAGACCAAAATACAGACATCCAACTCCGATTTCAGAAGATGTTTTTGTCCAAAAAAGATGGACATTGCTATTTAGACCTGGTACTTGGTATGTGCAGGTTACAGAATGAGCAGTTCTCCACTAGAGGAATTAAGGCAAGTCACCTCCTTAATCCCCCAGTGATTGCTGTCCCCTTCCTTCCCCCGAATATGAAACTGGCAAGGAATAAGATGCTATATGAGAATTAGTGGCTGAGTAATACCAGAGCAACTGGAAGAGAAATTTCTGTAATCTTACTCTTTCCAATTCATCAAGTTTTGTATACACCAAGGATCTTATCATAGGGCATTTCACTGCTCTGCATTATTGACGAATGAGTACAGCTTAACATAGTTTTGAATTTTTAATAATCTCCCAGGCTGGTACACCATCTTTGCTTTGGCGATTCATCACCAGATGTTTACCTGGGCCTACAACACTGGACTGTTCCTTTCCATTTTTCCATTAAATTTCCTCATATATTCCGATGTTAGGAGGCAGCTCAGCAATGATTGATTTCTCATTACACCATAAATACTGACTTTTCTTTCACTGAAATATGAGCAGCCGTGGAAAAGATTTATTGCTTTACTCTGCTGGAATGATCAAAACTTAGGGAAATCTGCTTTAATGTTCTGTTGAATGATCTCTCCAGCACTGGTCTATGTTTGTTGAAGATCATATGCAATGGTATAACTGCATTGGGATTGCGCTTAAAACACACAAGGGTCAATTCTATAAGTGGGCACCAAAATACAGATGCCCGTTTTCCACAGATAGTACACCTATTTCTATAAGCTCACTTATGCTTGTAATGTGTGTTTATAGAATCCACATGTAAATTGGCAGAAATGCACCTAGAAGTAGGCATGCCCGCTTATGCCAGTTGTATGGCAGGTGTAAATGGGCATGTCTAAGTGCAGCAGTTGTGTGTGTAACTTACAGTATTTTATAAGTTGTGTGTGCAAAAATGTTGGCCCTGCCCGTGCCCCACCCACATATATATACTCTCAGATGTACATTTTTAAGGGGTCCGTTTACAAAGCTGTGGTAGAAAGTGGCCTTAGAGCGTCCTTACACAGGTCTTTAGATTGTAAGCTCCATGAGCAGGGACTGTCCTTCATTGTTAAACTGTACAGCGCTGCGTAACCCTAGTAGTGCTCTAGAAATGTTAAGTAGTGATAGTAGTCTCTCCTACAAGCTAAGGCCATTTCTACTGCAGCCATAAAATGACAGATTTTCCATTTTCCGAATTAATGGTCATGCGCTAATTTTGCCATTAGCACATGGCCATTATTGAAAATTACATTGTAAGCTCTGTGGAGCAGGGACTGTCTCTTCATGTTCAAGTGTACAGCGCTGCATACATCTAGTAGCTCTATAGCAATGATAAGTAGTAGTAGTAGTAGACTGAGCCGGGCCTGGGGCAGGGCCACGGCTGCTGGGCTCCCCCCACCCCCACCCCACCCCAGACCAAGGCAGGCAATGAGGCGGAGAACAGCGCTGTAGGAAGGCTTCTGCTGGTGGGGCTTGGGGACCCCCACCAGCCAAACCAGAGACCCCGAAGCCTTGTGTCTGCTCCTCCCCAGCCTCTAAGGGGGGGCCCAGCGCTGGAGTTTTCTCTCTCCTGCTCCTGTTGGAATGCGATCACCCAGGTTCCATCAGGAGCAGGAGAGAGACAGACCCCGGTGCGGCCCCCCCCCCCTTGGAGGCCGGGCACAGGAGAATCTTCCCCCCCCCCCCCCCTCGGTGGCCCAAAGGTACAGTAGACATGTCTCTGTCCCAAAAAGGCTCACACTCTAAGAGGTATGTTTACCAAAGTGCAGTAAAGGTTTGCACTTAATATGGCCCCGATGCTCAGAAGGAGACGCAGGCGCTAGAGGCCATTAGCGCTAGACTAGCACCCTCATTAGTGAGCGCAGAATGCTCAGAGGCTCTAGCATGGGAAATGTGTGCATCAAAGATTAGCGCAAATAGCATGGAATGTAGTCAAGCAAATGTTAATGAGGTCATTTCCTGTTCCCTCCCAATGCTCAGAGAACAGTGCACAAAACAAAGCCTCCCTTACTACTGAAAATATCGCCAGCTCAGAGCAGGCATTAGGGTGTTCCAAGAGAGGATTCTCATAGTTTTCTCTTTAAAATCTGCTGGTTTTTCTTTAATTTTGAAGCAGAAGGAAGCCTGTGCAAACCCTTAAGCACCAGTAGTGAGAAATAAATGTCCACAAGTCCGAACAAACCCGAAAGTGAAAGGGGCTATGTTAGGGGTTGATTTGTCAAGAGCTATTTGATTACAAGGCTGTTTTGTTGGGGCTTTATTGTCAGGACTATTATGTTGGCGTGCCTGCATGCGCAGAAGAGTTTTGAGGTAAGCACAGCTCCTGTGCGCATTCACCAGGCAAACCCGAAAGTGAAAGCACACATTGGTGCCTGTTTCCTGCATTTAAGTATAAGCCTTTCAAGTAAAACAAAAATGGAAAGCTTATATTTAAAGGTACAGAAAACAGATACCAATGTGTGCTTCACGTTCAGGTTTGCCTGGTGCATGCGCACAGGAGCTGTGCTTACCTCAAAACTCTTCTGCACATGCAAGCACGCCAACATAATAGTCCTGACAAAAAAAGCCCCGACAAAACAGTCTTGTAACAAAATAGCCCTTGACAAATCAGTCCCTAACAAGATAGCCCTTGACAAAATGGCCCCTCCCACAAAATAACCCTTGCCAAAATAGCCTCCTTAACAAAATAGTCCCTAGAAAAAAATAACACATCACAAAAAAAAGATGATAAACTACAAGTGAAATCTTCACTGATAAATAAAGGCTCCTACCAGCATTGCATTATATAAAACAAAATTCTATAGCTACCAACTGGTATTCATGATCTGTTCTGCTGTTTAAGGAAACTATTCTTCCACCAACATGCTAATTAAAAAAAAACTGTATTGTCATCATTTTCATAGTCTTACCAACTTTATCCTGTTTGGCAAGGTAAGATTATTAGGGAAAAAATGCAGTTCCATATTCTGAGCAGTCTGATCGGGCCCTTTTGTCGGTGGGGGGGGGGGGGGGGCTAACTTGCCAAGGGTTATATTGTGGGCAGGCCGTTTTGACAGTGGCTGTTATGTCAGGGGCTATTATGTCGGGAGCTTTTTTGTTTGGAGCTTTTTTTGTCGGGGGGCCATTTTGTCGGGGCTATTTTGACCAGGTATCTTGCAGGCACCAGTCATGTTCCTCCCTCCTTGCTTTCAATTTAACAGCATGCACATAATTTGCATATCATTTTCTTTTCTGCGCTGTTCCAGCGGTATAGTTTCAGCGCTGTTGGCTTACCGTGGGAGTTCTGAGCATTGGGGCCTATGTGTTATCGAATAAGGTCAGTTGCACATGTAACTTCATTTAATAATTGGCTGTTAATTTGAATTAACAGCCAATTATTGGCTATGAGTGGGCTTAATTAGTGCTAATTTGGCATCAGCTAGCAGTTATCCCCCAGATTCTATATAGTGCACTTAGATCGAGGATTCTATAACACCGTGCGTAACTTAATTGGCTTAACAAGCTAATGAGCACCAATAACAGCACTTAACAAGTAATGAGCACTAATTGGCACTGATTTGAATTTAGAAGTACATCTCGCTAAGCATATTGTGTAACAATGTGCGCCAAACTTCTAACGCAGGGAGGCAAAAAGGGGCAGTTATGGGCGGGGAAATGGGTTTTCCAAAATGTAGGCGCCTAGTTATAGAATATGACCCAGTGTGCCTAAATCTACATGCTGAGACTTACACCAGGTTTTCCTTGGCGTAAGTGGATGCACGCAGATATCGGTGCTGAAATATCAACTAAGCATATTCTATATTTGCTGCCTAAATGTAGGTGCTGATTATAGAATACACTTAGTCGGCACTGATTTCAGTGCCAATTTTTTAGGTGCCATATATACAATCTCCTCCTATGTGCCTAACCTACAGTTGTACTCACAACTGCCATTATAGAATACTAGTGTAAGCATAGGCACTGACTCCATGGGTGCTGTGGGTGCTTGAGCACCCCCAATATTTCACCCACCGGAAGTTTCCTTCGCCAGCCCAGAATTTTAAAAGTCCCTCCCTCCCTTCGAGTTCCAGGCCCCCTCCCTCCAAATTTTAAAAGTTATCTTACCTCATCAGGGTTATGGCGGCAGCAGCAGTGAAAAGTGTGCAGACTCAAGCCTGCACGCTTTTCACTGCTGCTGCTGCCGTAACCCCGACGAGGTAAGATGACTTTTAAAACTCGAAGGGAGGGAGGGGGGCCCTGGAACTCAGAGGGATGGGCCTGAAACTTGAAGGGAGGGAGGGGGCCTGGAACTCGAAGGGAGGGGGAGGGAGGCCTAGAACAGGAAGGGAGGGAGGGGAAGCCTGGAACAGGGGGGAAAGGGACTGGAACTCGGATGGAGGGGGCCTGGTACTCGGAGGGAGGAGGAGGGGATGAGGGGAGGGGGATGGGGGAGAGGGAGGGGGATGGGGGAAGGGGAGGAGGAGGATAAGGATGGGGAGGGGGAGGAGAGGGAAGGGGAGGAGAGGGAGGGGAGGGGGGAATGTACCACCTGTAAAAAAAAAAAATTCAGCACCCCCAATCATTTTGAAAAGTTGGCTCCTATGGGTGTAAGTCTGCAGTAATGCCTGAGTTGGGTGGTGATCTTAAGCCAAGGTTTTCTTTCTAGACAACTAATTTGTGTCACAGAAACAGTGCCAGAAAGCTGCTTTGAATGACTTGATTTATAGCTTGCTAATCTTCTCCTCAGTACTCCAAAATGACCACACAGGAGGTAACTGAGACAGCTGAGAGAGCCTTGCCTCACTCTACCACACTGAAAAAAACTCACAGCTAGGTCCAAGCAAGGCTACTATCCTGCCTTCATTGATTTTTGGGCCAGATCAGAGCCTCACTGAAGCGTTTTCTTTCTTTAAGCTTTGCTAAAATGGTAAAGCTCTGTCAATAAGCAACCGTTTGAAGCTAGTTGACTATAGCCTTTGTCGCATGTGCTCAACAAGTAAAGAGGGCAATGTATAAAGATGTTATTTCTCTGTCATTAAGACCTAGCAGCTGTACTATTCAGATACTAACCACAGAGTTTCTCATTTATTCTGGTCAATAAAATAAAATGTAGTTAAAAAAAAAGATAAAGAGAAATAAAACCGTGTCCATGCTAAGCTTGTTCAGTGCATGACCCAAACCACCTTCACGGAAACTTGTCTGCAGCAGATACAGACTCATTCTGGATACCTATTGATGCAGGGAGTAAGTTTATAAAAAAAAGCTATCTTCAGGTAAGCATCAGAGTTAATGGTTACAGCCATGTATTTATAGTCCACTAATAGGATTCAAGTATACAAAAGCTGCTAGGGATGTAAGTTCAGGTTATAAGATATAGACACATCTTACCAAAGATGTAAAATAAACTTGAATTGCATAGTTGCATGGTTTTCAATTCTGCAAAATGTAGAGGTGTGCAGAATTTGGCTCTGAGGAACAGAGCCAAATATTCCACAAGCCAGCCCCAAGGTCTTTTTGTAGTGAGCCAAAAATCTCCAGGTCTCTGAACACTTAGGTAGCTCAGGAATTTAGCAAACTTGAGGCAATCAGTCCTTGAACTTTAACTTCTGGTAATCTCCCATACTGGAAGAATTTTCATGACAATGATTCTGCTAGTGGTAATGTGTATATTTATTGTTATGGGTTAAAGTTATACCATTGGGGTGAATATTTGCATGATTGTTGGTTGAAATGTTAAGTAGTAGTAGTAGTAGTAGATGATAGACTGAAATACCCATACAAGTGATGCCTCTAGAACAAGTTTGAGATCTCTTGTACTTTATCAATCTCTGTCTCCAGTGGTATTGTTCTAGCATTTCTAGTACAAAATTTACTAGACAATTTTCACCTTTAAAGCATGCTGACTCTTGAGGGGAGAGGTGGTAGTTATTAAAGTATAAGTCAGGTTTTTTTCAAACATGCGTGGGATATGCATAAAGGAATCCTGTGCAGTAGGAATGGATCCTCAGAAGCTTAGCCGAAATTGGGTGGCGGAGCAGGTGGGGGAAGAGAGGTTGGTGGTTGGGAGGCGAGGATAGTGGAGGGCAGACTTATACGGTCCGTGCCAGAGCCGGTGATGGGAGGCGGGACTGGTGGTTGGGAGGCAGGAAATACTGCTGGGCAGACTTGTACGGTCTGTGCCCTGAAAAAGGCAGGTACAAATCAAGGTAAGGTATACACATATGAGTTTGTCTTGTTGGGCAGACTGGATGGACCATGCAGGTCTTTTTCTGCCATCATCTACTATGTTACTATGTAATTTACCATGGGAGTGACGAACTTGAGGTTACCCACTCCCATAGTATATGAATAATGTTGCTTGCAATCAGTCTTGCAGCTGTGCTATTCATAGGGCCTGGCAGCATCAGGCCTTAAAACCAAGGCTTAATGCTCCTGGGTTCTTCTTAAAGGGTCCAGCATATGATGTCCTGAACTACCCCAGAGGCCCTTATATGGAAGCTTCCCCTCCTAGTGGTAGTACCACAAGACTACCGCTAGGGGTCACGCACCATTTTGAACACAGTACTGGCAAGGGGCTGGAGTGACTGGGGATCCTGCTTCAACCCCACCAAAAACCAGGGATTATACCAGATAGGCCCAGGCAGGGGGGCTTCAGAATGATGGAGGCGTCTTTTGCTGATTGTAGGGGGCTTCAGGAAGGGGTCTTGATTTAAGGGGGGGCAGCTCAGGTTATTGTACACTGGCCCTTTTAAGAAGCAGCCAGGAACACTGGTCTGTGGCTTTGCAACCCTATGTTCAGGGCCGTGCCGATGCGGTAAGCGAGGTAAGCGCCGCAGGGGGGCACCCGCCTCTGAAGGGCGCCGCCGCGGTGCTTACCCTCGCCCCGCGCCGCAAAGGCCTTTAAATCTTTTACCTGGGTCGCAGCAGCGTCAGTAAAAGCGCTGCCGACCAGCAAGGGCGGGGCGGTCCGCCCCGAGTGTCATCAGAAAGGGGGGTGCCGCCGCTCCCGCTGCTCTTCTTCCTGGCAGCCCCTCCCCCGCACCAGCCCTTTAAAAATAAATTGCCGACGCGAATAGCGAGCGCAGCACCTCGTGTGCAAGTAAAAGAAGTGATTCCGATCATCTCATTGGGCCTTCCCTCACTGTCCCGCCCTCCTCTGACGCAACTTCCTATTTCCTCTAGGGCGGGACAGTGAAGGAAGGCCCAATGAGATGATCGGATTCGCTTCTTTTACTTGCACACGAGGTGCTGCGCTCGCTATCGCGTCGGCATTGGCAATTTATTTTTAAAGACGGGTGGCAGGGAGAAGACGAGGCAGGGTGAGGGTGGGGGACAGATGCGGTGAAGGTGGGGGGGACTCGGATAGCAGAAGGGACTGGGTGGGAGCCAGATGGGGTGAGGGGGACTCGGATGGGCAGAAGGGACTGGGTGGGAGACAGATGGGGTGAGGGTGGGGGGCACATGGATAGCAGAAGGGACTGGGTGGGAGACAAATGGGGTGAGGGTGGGGGCACTTGGATAGCAGAAGGGACTGGGTGGGAGACAGATGGGGTGAGGGGGACTCGGATGGGCAGAAGGGACTGGGTGGGAGACAGATGGGGTGAGGGTGGGGGCACTTGGATAGCAGAAGGGACTGGGTGGGAGACAGATGGGGTGAGGGGGACTTGGATGGGCAGAAGGGACTGGGTGGGAGCCAGATGGGGTGAGGGGGACTCGGATGGGCAGAAGGGACTGGGTGGGAGACAGATGGGGTGAGGGTGGGGGCACTTGGATAGCAGAAGGGACTGGGTGGGAGACAGATGGGGTGAGGGGGACTTGGATGGGCAGAAGGGACTGGGTGGGAGACAGATGGGGTGAGGGGGACTTGGATGGGCAGAAGGGACTGGGTGGGAGACAGATGGGAGAAGGGGCATGGATCTGGAACTGGGGTCTGAAAAGTGAGCAGGAGGGAGAATGGGGTCATGCCTGGGGCAGAGGTGGATGGGAGAATCAATGGATCTGGAACTAGGGGCAGCCGCAGGTGGGAACTGGGAGCCGAAAAGAGGGGGCATTGAGAGAGGGGGGATAGATCCTGGATGGAATGGGGAGTGAGAGGGAGGGCAGACCCTGAATGGATGGGAGGGGGAAAGAGAGAGGGCAAATGGTGAATCGAAGGAGCAGAGAGAAAGAGCAGACAGTGGATGGAAGGGGCAGAGATAGAGGGCAAATGCTGGAGGGAAAGGAGAGAGAGAGGGCAGATGGTGGATGGAAGGGGGAGAGAGAGATGGCAGACTGGGGCAGATGGTGGATGGAAGGGGCAGAAATAGAGGGCAGATGTGGATGGAAGGAACATTAGAGAGGGCAGACACTGGATGGCAGAGAGAGAGCGAAGACAGATGCTGGATGGAAGGAAGACGGTGAAAAGAAGATGAGGAAAGCAGAAACCAAAGACAACAAACTGTAAATATATATTTTTATTATTTTGCTTTAGGATATAGTATTTTAGCTGTGTTAATAAATGTTTATAAATAGAACATGTAAATAAGGTAATCTTTTTATTGGACTAATTTTAATACATTTTGACTTAACTTTCAGAGAACAAAACCCCCTTCCTCAGATCAGGATAGGATACTGTAACAGCACTATACTGTATTGACCTGAGGAAGGAGATTTTGGCCTCTGGAAGTTAAATGTATTAGTCCAATAAAATGGTATTATTTTATTTTCTGTATTTGTTTTATTTCTATTTGTTAATTTGTAAAGTGGTGATTGGTATTTGTTAGTTTTTTCAAATTTACATCTGCTGTCTTTATATTTTGCACAGTACTAGGAGACATTTTCTGTTTCTGTGGCGTTGCATTGTATGCAGAGTCTGGCATCGGGGGTTCAGTTTAATTTTTGTCTAAATAGAAAGTTTATGATTACTTATTCTATAGTGGATTAGGGTGTATCTGTGTTTGTGAAAAAGACATGGCTTTCAGTTGGCATTGACTGTGCAGGATCGACGATCTGTACTATTCTGTCTGGTTTCGTTTTACAATAGGTGAATTGATGTTGTAGTGCTTAAGATGCTTTCCTTTTCCTTGTGTGACTCATAGAAACGACTGCTTATGGTATGGTAAAATTGCTCTATAGGTCGTGTTTTGTATTCTCGGTATGCCTAGTACTGGATTTAGGGGGGGGGGGTGTTAAAAAATGACCGGCCCCAGGTGTCAACTACCCTAGCTACGCCACTGCTGCCGACGTCTCCCTTCCCTTTGCGCCTTTGGTTCCCTCAGTGTCCCGCCTTCTTCTGACGTCAGAAGAAGGCGGACACTGAGGGAACCAAGAGCGCAAAGGGAAGGGAGACGTCGGCAGCGCTCCGCTTTCACTGACGCTGCTGCGACCGGAAGTAAAAGATTTAAAGGCCCCAGGGCGCGGAGGGAAGGGCAGAGAGGCATGGATGGGAGGGCAGAGAGGCATCGATGGGAGGGCAGGGCCCAGGGAGAGGACAAATTGCTGGAAGGGGAGGGGAGAGAGGATTGCTGGCTATGGATGGAGGAGGGAAGGGCAGAGAGGGACAAGGATGGACATGGGGGCCCAGGGAGAGGACAAATTGCTGGAAATGGAGGGGAGGGGAGAGAGGAGGATTGCTGGCTATGGATGGAGGAGGGAAGGGCAGAGAGGGACAAGAATGGACATGGATGGGAGGGCAGGACCCAGGGAGAGAGGAGAGATTGCTGGAAATGGATATAGAGCAAGAAATGAAGAAGAAAGGAGAAAAGTAAAGAAATAAATGGAAAGGAAGCCCTGGAAATGGAGTTAAGAGGACAGATAGCAGCAGAATCAGATACTGGACCAGCATGATTGAAAAAAGAAAGTCACCAGACAACAAAGGTAGAAAAAAAAAATCATTTTATTTTCATTTTAGCATTTGGAATATGTCCACTTTGAGAATTTACAACTGCTATCTTATTTTGCAATGTATACCAATTTGTTTCTAAGAATATTGATGACAATTCCTTTCAGTGTGGCAAGTGGTGAGCGATCATTTTCATGGGGGGGGGGCGTGATCATTTTCACGGGGGGGCGCCAATTGATAGTCTGCAGGGGGGCGCCAGAGACCCTAGGCACGGCCCTGCCTATGTTCCCAGGCTGGAGAAAAATAAATATATTGAGTGACACTTGTGAAGGGTTAGGTAGATCCAGGAGCCGGAACTCCGGACTGGGGCGCTGGAAACGCCGACGTGGGTGGGAACAATGGAGGGACTACCGATCCCAGCATCCTCGGGAAGGATCACCTGAACCCTCTGGAAAGGCTAACCAAAACTGCAATGCCCCTGACTCCCAGAGGAGGCCACTAGACTCCTTTAAAGAAGGTGAACCAGACTACAACTCCCAGGTTCCCAGGGGGAGGAGGAGGAGGCTTTTGAGCAGGCTCATGATAAAGATTGGGAGCAGCTGGGGAGAGGAGATACAGCTTATGGAATGGATGCCTGAGGAGGTGATTACCAAGGTCAAAGAGGTTGGTGAAGGAATGCAGGTAGACCCCATGGATATTTCTGCCTTAGCCCGGGTGGAAAAGGGGCAATCTCAGAGCCTGCTAGCAACCTTGATGAACCGGTTAATTCATTTCGTTGAGAGAAAAGCCCAGAGAAGTATCTAAGTGGGTTCCCTGGTGAAGTAGCTTCCACCTGGCCCTGGGCTCAAGCATGACCCTTGGGGAGGATACCAGGAGTTAGTGGCTGGTATGAATAGGAGGGGGTCCCCTTGCTTCAGGTTGCTATGAGGTGAGGGTTTGCTAGGGTGAGTGTGAAGCGCGTAGCAAAACCTTTTTGGCTGAATGAACTTTGGGGAACTTTTGGGTGAAAGAACTTTGGGGCTTTTTGCCGAATGGACTTTGGGAACCTTTTTGCTGGGGAAAGTGCTGGAACATTTGCCCAAAGATTAGAGGACTTGATGAACTTGGGGAGGGAAGGATTTGGATTGTGGAACTCAGGGCTGGGTCAATACCTGTTGGAAAAGAGCTTGTTTTTTTGTTTTCCTTTTTGTTGCTGAGTTGAAGCTATAAGAGTGCTGGGGCTATGTACTAAGCCCGGGGAGGCATGTAGCCCCAGGGAGGAGACTATTCCTAATTAAATACAGGCAATTTCAGACTGCTTTGATATTGTTTGAACTGCCAAGTATCCAGAGTTACCTAGTAAACCTGGCGTGGAGTTGGGCCCAGGTCTGGGAAAGTCAAAGCACAGCCCAGCGGCGTGGGAAGGGTTTAAAATTGCCAGCTTGGAATTTTTCTAGTAATACAGCTTGCTAGTTCACTGCAAGTCGTATTTTTCATTTGCATAGCAATGAGCTATTTTGCATGCTTTGCATCTCATTAATGTGTAACAAAGTACCTCATACTGATGTGCATTATGATAATATAACATATGTTATTTCCTTTTAACACACATTAAGGGGGGAAATAATGAATGTTAGTACTCTAATGCACCTTAAATAACTGTCCCCTTAATAATTTGTATACTATTTCTCTAATTAACTGACTGAAAAGTCAAACAGAGATTTTATGAGCATTATTCAAAAGATATTTTCACTCTGTGCCTATAGAAAAAATGTTCATCAAATAAAACCCTATTAATCTACATATCTGAGACTATTGCCAATAAATTCTCCTGTCCGATATCAGGTGTTTCATGTTATTACTTTGACACTTTTTACCCATAAATTGGGTGACTGCTTCAGAATGGTATGAGTCTTTGGCACCATTAAAAGCTTTCACTCATCACTGTTTATTCTGCCAGGAAAGGTCAATAAAATATTTTTTAATAAGCCTGCTTGTTTCTAATTTCTAAAAATGGTGTTTTTCTTGGTAACTGGTAATGCAAAAAAATGTATCACTTTTCTAAAATATTGAGATTAGACAGGGGCAGCAGTGTCCAAAGTACTCTGCCATCTCTTTGCATATACAGTGCCTTACAGAGCACTCACTCTCATCAGTTCCCATTGACTGGATGGAACTACATTGTTTGTAGGTTATTGCCATAGTCACAGATAGTAGAGTTGTTGATAATTCCTCTAACCTCCGTACAATTAATGACGTTCTAATTTTTGCACAATTTAATGGGATTTGCGTTACAAGACGTATGAGGAGAGACTTGATGACCTGAACATGTATACTCTGGAAGAAAGGAGAAACAACGGGTGATATGATACAGACGTTCAAATATTTGAAAAGTATTAATCCGCAAACTAACCTTTTCCAGAGATGCGAAGGAGGTAGAACTAGAGGACATGAAATGAGATTGAAGGGGGGCAGACTCAAGAAAAATGTCAGGAAGTATTTTTTCACAGAGAGAGTGGTGGATGCTTGGAATGTCCTCCCACGGGAGGTGGTGGAAATGAAAACGGTAACGGAATTCAAACATGCGTGGGATAAGCATAAAGGAATCCTGTGCAGAAGGAATGGATCCTCAGGAGCTTAGTCGAGATCGGGTGGCAGAGCCGGTGGTGGGAGGCGGGGCTGGTGCTTGGGAGTCGGGGATAGTGCTGAGCAGACTTATACGGTCTGTGCCAGAGCTGGTGGTGGGAGGCGGGACTGGTGATTGGGAGGCGGGGATAGTGCTGGGCAGACTTATACGGTCTGTGCCAGAGCCGGTGGTGGGAGGCGGGGCTGGTGGTTGGGAGGCGGGGATAATGCTGGGCAGACTTATACGGTCTGTGCCCTGAAAAGGACAGGTACAAATCAAGGTAAGGTATACACAAAAAGTAGCACATATGAGTTTATCTTGTTGGGCAGACTAGATGGACCATGAAGGTCTTTTTCTGCCGTCATCTACTATGTTACTATCTAGAATTCTAAGCAGATTTATAGTAGAAAAGATTTTATTCATCTAGGTAGAACTAAACCTTTCTTATCAAAATCAATCAGCCTAATCACCAGCCAACTAAAAATCCAACCAATCTATTGAGCAACCAACCAGTCACTCTACTAACCAATGAAGAAAACAATTCAATACATTTTAATTATTAATTTATAACCCTCCTCCCCAGATTACAATGGACCCACCCAAAACATCCAACCACTGAAGAAAATCAAATCATCTTTTACTTCTGTCCTTTCCAATGATAACCCAAGGCAGGTACCAAAAAATTATACTAGAATAGTAATACAAAAAATAAAAACAATTCCATAAAATACTCACGGACAGAAAAGACTTGGACCAGCAATCAGGAAACCAACAATCAACCAAGAACTCAATCACCCAACCATTTATGGAAGTGGACGAGTAGTTTAGTGGTTAGAGCACTGGGCTGACAACCAGGGAAACCAGTCTCAAATCCCCTTGTGAGCTTGGAGAAATCATTTAATTCTCAATTCCTCAGGTACATACATAGGTTTCAAGCCCTCCAGGACATGGAAACACCTAGTGTACCTGAATGTAACTCACCTTGAGCTACTACTGAAAAAGGTATAAGCTAAAACAAATAAACTAATCATAGCTATCTATTCAGATCAACTAGGCCAGTGTTTTCCAAGTCTGGTCCTGGAGTACTCCTTGCCAGTCAGGTTTTCAGAATATCCAGAATGAATATGCATGAAAGATATTTGTATATAATGCAAATCAAGTTAATGTATATTTATTTATTTATTTGCAACACTTATACCCTGCGCTTTCCCACTTATTAGCAGGTTCAATGAGGCTTACAAGATAAAATAGAATGGATGACAGTTGTAATGTGGAGGGGCATAATCGTATGTCGCCGGCCAAATAGATCGCCGGCGATCTATGTTGGCAGCGGCGCTACAGCTGGCCGGAACCATATTATCGAAAAAGATGGCCGTCCATCTTTTTTTTCGATAATACGGTTTAGCCCGGCCAAATGCCGTGGAGTTCGCCAGGTTTGAGATGGCCGGGTTTGTTTTTCAGCGATAATGGAAAGTTATGTCGGCCATCTCAAACCCCGGCCAAATTCAAGGCATTTGGCCGTGGCAGGAGCCAGCATTTTTAGTGCACTGGCCCCCCTGACATGCCAGGACACCAACCAGCCACCCTAGGGGTCACTGCGGTAGACTTCAGAAAAGCTCCCACCACGTGCATCGCTTCCTTACTTTGGGAGCTGAGCCCCCCAAACCCACTACCCACAAATGTACTGCACCCACTAAAATTGCTCCAGGGACCTGCATACAGCCTCTAGGACATATTGCTGCTGTATAACTTTGGCACACCAGTTCAGACCTGAAGACTAATCTCTCTGAAAAAGTCCTTTCTTGAAATAAGCACGTTTACTCACAGTTAACTGCAGATCAGAGGTTGTGCCCCACTGGCAAAGAGTCCCCTGGTACTAAGATTAGCAGTAGGTCAGAGCTGGCACAATGGTGTACAATGCCCTCTTTCAGCACCATTCAATGTAAGAACTATGTTCTCTAATGTGGGTAACACAGGAAAGGGAACTAAAAATGGCTTACAAAAATGGCCACTATCGCATGGACTACAACAGGAAACAAAACAGGGCACACTCTGAACCAGTTAGCAGGGGGGAAAAGCACCATGGGAGTAGAGCCCAGTACCCTACACCCACCACAATGCATTGCTAATGTGACTCTGCAGGGCACCTAACAGAAAAGGTGTCACACTCACCCGAGAGCCACATCACAACCAGGGAAAGGCTGTCGGAAGATACAACACATTCTGCTGTCATGGAGGTGGGTACGGCATTTGAGGCTGGCATAAAGGCTGGCAAAAAAGGTTTTTAGTTTTATTTTTTTAGTTTGGAAGGGGATTGGTGACCACTGGGGGAGTATGGGGAGGTTATACCCCATTCCCTCCAGTGGTCATGAATGGGGCACCTTTTTGAGGCTTGGTCGTGAAAATAAAAGGACCAAGTAAAGCCGGCGAAATACTGCTTAACGCCGCTTTTTTTTTTCCTTTATCGGCGAAAGCCGGCCATCTGGTAGCCACGCCCATACCCGCCCATGTCCTGCCTTCGCTAATCTACCGACATGCCCCCTTGAACTTTCACCGGCGAAGCAACGGGAAAGCGGCGATGCTGTCAAAAATGCCGCTTTCGATTATACCGATTTCATCGCTTTTAAGAAATCGCCGGCCATCTCCCAATTTGTGTCGGAAGATGGCTGGCGATCACTTTCGATTATAAGCTGGATAGTGTATAAAGAGGTGGACAATTAGATGTGGGTAAGTAAGATGGGTAAGGGAGGAGGGTGGTAGAGGTAGGGAGTGGGAAGAGGGTGTATATTGGGATAGTGTGTTGTTAATTAAGGAAGAATGTATAATGAGGGTTGGAAGAGGGATGAATTCACAAGGATTAAGTAGGGAACCATATTTCAGGTTCTGTCTTAAAGTCTGATCCAGGTAGCGCAGATGGACTCCTAATTTAAGTCAAGTCATTTGTATAGGCTTGCTTGAAGAGGTAAGTTTTTAGCAGAGTTGGCTGCCTATGACGGAGAAGTTGGATGCATAATATGTTTTGTACTTAATTCCTTTACAGTTGGGAAGATGTAAGTTTAGATAAGTTCGAGAAGATCTAGAGCCGTTCCTGGTTGGAAGGTCAATCAGATTATACATGTAGCCTGGGGATTCTCCATAGATAATCTTATGAATCAGCGTATGGATTTTGAAATTTATTCGTTCCGTAATAGGGAGCCAATGAAGCTTTACACAGAGAGGTGTTGCGATCTCAAACCGCAACTTACCAAAAATAAGTCTGGCTGTGTTTTGGGCAGTTTGGAGTTTTTTCAGGATTTGGGCCTTGCATCCAATGAAAATGCTATTGCAGTAGTCAACATGGGTAAGTACAGTGGATTGGACCAAATTGCGTAAGGTTTATAGGGGAAGATAGGATTTCACGTGCTTCATCATCCACATCGTGTTGAACATTTTCTTTGTTGTAGTTTTTGCGTGATTTTCCAGAGTTAGGTGTTTGTCTAATAATACTCCTAAAAGTTTTAGGTTGTCAGGTATGAGGAAGTTGACGTCAGGTGTGTTGAGTGTAGTCAGAGTGAATGTAGAGTACTGGGATGTAAGGATATTCATTGTGGATATCCTGAAAACCTGACTGGCAAGGGGTACTCCAGGACTGGACTTGGGAAACACTGAACTAGGCCACTCAACAATCAACACAACTATGTATCTATTCTATCAAGAAGTCCAACAACAGCAATGGACCACTCAATCACCTAATTATTTCACCAACAGTATACTAAATTTTGTTTCTTATTATGTATTATAACAGATGCCTTATGATTTTTTTTCTTTTGCAAACCATCTTGATAGGAAAAGATAGGCAGTATCAAATGAAATAAAATTAAACTAAACTACCTATTCAACCATCCAAACAATCTTTAATTTAAAAAAGACATCTCAACCAACAGAGGTGGACTGACAGTGGTTGGGGCCCCTGGGAAGTAAAGGTCATTGGGTCCCCTCCACTGGCTACTGCCCACTGCCCCACCTCTACACCGCTGCCCCCTCCCTTATATTACAGCCCCCACCACCACTGCAGTTGCCACCCCCATCCTACACACTACAGACCGCTGCAAGTGGGTCCTACCTTGACAGGCCCAGGTGGTCTAGTGGCTTCTTCAGGTTTAGGAAAGAATCCCACTCTTTCTTGCCCACTGCCTAACTGTGCACGGGGCCTGCACCATCGTGTTGCCAAAATGGCTGCTGAGACTTCCAGCAGTACTACTACTACTACTACTATTTAGCATTTTTATAGTGCTACAAAGCGTACGCAGCGCTGCACAAACATAGAAGACAGACAGTCCCTACTCAAAGAGCTTACAATCTAATAGACAAAAATAAAGCAAGCAAATCAATTAATGTGTAGAGGAAAGAGGAGAGGAGGGTAGGTGGAGGCGAGTGGTTACAAGTCAAAAGCAATGTTAAACAGGTGGGCTTTCAATCTAGATTTAACTAACTACATTTAAATGGCTTTTCTCCTGTGTGGATTTTCTGATGCTTGGTCAGTGTATTCTTCTCAGTAAAGCTTTTACCACACTCACTACATGTAAATGGCTTCTCTCCTGTATGGATTTTCTGGTGTGTGATCAGTGTTGCCTTTACACTAAAGTTTTTACCACACTCAATACATGTAAACGGCTTCTTTCCTGTATGGATTCTCTGGTGTCTGGTCATTTTAAAAACACAGCACAGGCAGAGTAGCGGCAGCAGGCAGGAAAGAGTGGGATTCTTTCCTGCCCCCACAGAGGCCACTAGACCACCAGGGCCTTTCAAGGTAGGACCACCGGGGAAGGCTGTAGTGTGCGGTGGTGGCGGACAACCAAGCAGAGCCTCTAGGCCCCCTAGAGCCCCTGGGCCCTCGGGCACTGCCTGGTTGCCTGAATGATCAGTCTGCCCTTGTCAACCAATCACCCCTTCTTCAAATACAAGTTACTAAAGGAGGGAGTTATCAACATGGATGACCATTATTTTACCACAAGTCATGCTATTTTAGTACAGGGTCTCACTGCATATAAAATGGGGCCCTATACTAAATTAGAATGACTCCTGATAAAATAACCCATCTTGACAGTTGTCGCGTCTCTCGCGCTTGCCGCGCTCTCGAGGACCTTGGCATACCTTCAGGCTTCTTCCCCGGGAGCGCGGGGTTTGTGAGTCCATAGGCCACTACTGTGGAGCGGCAGTGGCAGGCAAAATCACCTTCCAGGTAGAGATGAAACAAGACTGGCCCGGAACCCCGGACTGGAGTTCTACACCGGAACACCCGGAACTGGAACGCACCGGACGGGTGCACACTGGAGTGGGGCCTGCTGGACTGGACACACTGGAGTGGCCCCACTGGACTGGAACATACAGGAGTGAAACCCGCTGGACTGGAACACACTGGAGCGGAACCCGCGGAACTGGAACACCCTGGACCTAGGCTTCACCTACACTTGACTGCCTTTCCCCGAGGGTTGAGCCCTCAGGTTCTGGCAGCCGGTAGGACTTACAGGAACAGCAGGAATGAAGATCCAGGAGTGCCCCCTGGCACCTAGGCGAAGGCAAGGCAGACAAGCAGGGACTGTCCGGGTTCTGGCAGTCGGCAGGATTCAACACAATGACTAGTAAACTGTACCCAAGCTAATAGGAACGCTATACCCAGGCAAACCAGTCATACACAGGAACATACACAGAGCAAACTCAGGAGACTTGGAAGGCTATACACCAGCTAACAACTAAGCTGTGCCCAAGCTAACAAGTCATGCACTGGAAACAAACGCAGAACACTAGCAAAGCTTTACACAGGCTACAAGCCACACGGTGCCTAAGCTGGCTAGTCAAGTAATAGGAACAAACCCAGAGAACTAGCAAAGCTATACACAGGCTACAAGCCAGACGGTGCCTAAGCTGGCTAGTCTATCACTAGGAACCAACACAGAGAACTAGCAGAGCTATGCACAGGCTACAAGCCAGACGGTGCCTAAGCTGGCTAGTCTACACCAGGAACAAACACAGAGAACTAGCAGAGCTATGCACAGGCTACAAGCCAGACGGTGCCTAAGCTGGCTAGTCTACACTAGGAACAATCACAGTCTTGGGATAGTGGCTAGCAAGGGCGGCTAGTCTAACACTAGGAACAAATACAGAGAACTAGCAGAGCTATGCACAGGCTACAAGCCAGACGGTGCCTAAGCTGGCTAGTCTACACTAGGAACAATCACAGTCTTGGGATAGTGGCTAGCAAGGGCGGCTAGTCTAACACTAGGAACAAACACAGTCTTGGGATAGTGGCTAGCAAGGGCGGCTAGTCTAACACTAGGAACAAACACAGTCTTGGGATAGTGGCTAGCAAGGGTGGCTAGTCTAACACTAGGAACAAAAACAGTCTTGGGATAGTGGCTAGCAAGGGCGGCTAGTCTAACACTAGGAACAAACACAGAGAACTAGCAGAGCTATGCACAGGCTACAAGCCAGATGGTGCCTAAGCTGGCTAGTCTACACTGGAAACAAACACAGAGAACTAGCAGAGCTATACACAGGCTACAAGCCAGACGGTGCCTAAGCTAGCTAGTCTACACAAACACAGAGCACTAGCAAAGCTATACACAGGCTACAAGCCAGACGGTGCCTAAGCTAGCTAGTCTACACAAACACAGAGCACTAGCAAAGCTATACACAGGCTACAAGCCAGACGGTGCCTAAGCTAGCTAGTCTACACAAACACAGAGCACTAGCAAAGCTATACACAGGCTACAAGCCACACGGTGCCTAAGCTAGCTAGTCTAAACAAACATAGAAACTCACACAGAGCAAACACTGAAACTGTGTACAGAGCACTCTATACACCAGGACCTTTAGATGAGATGCAAAGGCCAGGACTGTAGTCTCTAAGTGATTAATAAAGCCCTTCAACACCAGAGCCACAGCTGCAGCAATCACCTTGCAACCAAACAGAGGCTTGACACACAGAGCAGTCAGCCCATAGGAAGGAACAGCGGAAGCCATCTTGGATACTGGCAAAGAGGAGGTGGCGGCAGCCATCTTGGAAGAGGCAAAGCCCACACAGGTGAGGTTCAGTAGGGCAATCAGCACACAGAGCCAGAGAGAACCTAAGACAGACACAGACACAGAGACAAGCAGAAGCCAGCACAGACACTGACTCCCAGAAACAGGGTAAGTCTGAGGGTTGTCACGGCCACAGACGGGACAACAGTAGCCCACATTGATAACTTCCCCCCAAATGCAAAAACATTTCTGAAGAATAGCACATTAAAAGTGAAGACTTACATTAAACCGGGAGCCTGTTGTCTGTCGAGATCGTTTTTCTGCAAGAAGATCTTTGACGGTATGCTTTACTCTGACACCTTGATAAATTCGTTTATTGAAGTCTGTGGGGACTAAGCACATGAACTAGAATTACAGTTTGTCTTACTGAAATATATAAAAGGCAATTCTATAAACCTGGGCCTAAATTTAGGAACCAGCAGTGTGTTAATTTATAGAATAGTAGTGCTTACACATATAATTGGCACAATAATTGGCAGATGTGTGCATGCCAGGCGCTACTCTATAAAAAGTGCAACTAAATCATGTACCATGGATTCTGTATATGGCACCCAGATTTGGGCATGCTTCTGAGATGTGTGCCCAATTTAATTGGCTAACGATCTGTTGAGCATCAATGATTGGATGCTAACAACCAATTAGTGATGATAATTAGCACCCATTAGGATTTGCACACGCCTCTGGCTATGCACTATTCTATATCGATGGGCACCTAAATCCCATAGTGAGCATTCCAAAAAGGGGATGTGGCTGTGGGAGGGGCATGGGTGAGTCATGAGCGCTCCAAAAAGTTGCACGCAGTGTTATAGAATACTGGGTATTTATGGAATTTCCACTTAATGCGCAGCTCACAGGGGCTTGTACATGTAAGCAGAGCATGGACATATCATGGGTGTATCACCAAGTGACGTGCATAACTTATAGAATACTATCATCTGGGCACATTGCATGGCACACTTAGGTGCACCTATCTAAGCCAGCCATTGACCTGCCATAACTAGGGACATCTAAGTTTTAGAACACAAGTGCAACTTCGCACTGGTATTCTAGAAAAGCTAAGCACACCCTTAAGCCGTTACAGAATTATTGCATGGCACACTTAGGTGCACCTATCTCAGCCAGCCATTGACCTGCCATAACTAGGGACATCTAAGTTTTAGAACACAAGTGCAACTTCGCACTGGTATTCTAGAAAAGCTAAGCACACCCTTAAGCCGTTACAGAATTATTGCATGGCACACTTAGGTGCACCTATCTCAGCCAGCCATTGACCTGCCATAACTAGGGACATCTAAGTTTTAGAACACAAGTGCAACTTCGCACTGGTATTCTAGAAAAGCTAAGCACACCCTTAAGCCGTTACAGAATTATTGCATGGCACACTTAGGTGCACCTATCTCAGCCAGCCATTGACCTGCCATAACTAGGGACATCTAAGTTTTAGAACACAAGTGCAACTTCGCACTGGTATTCTAGAAAAGCTAAGCACACCCTTAAGCCGTTACAGAATTATTGCATGGCACACTTAGGTGCACCTATCTAAGCCAGCCATTGACCTGCCATAACTAGGGACATCTAAGTTTTAGAACACAAGTGCAACTTCGCACTGGTATTCTAGAAAAGCTAAGCACACCCTTAAGCCGTTACAGAATTATTGCATGGCACACTTAGGTGCACCTATCTAAGCCAGCCATTGACCTGCCATAACTAGGGACATCTAAGTTTTAGAACACAAGTGCAACTTCGCACTGGTATTCTAGAAAAGCTAAGCACACCCTTAAGCCGTTACAGAATTATTGCATGGCACACTTAGGTGCACCTATCTAAGCCAGCCATTGACCTGCCATAACTAGGGACATCTAAGTTTTAGAACACAAGTGCAACTTTGCACTGGTATTCTAGAAAAGCTAAGCACACCCTTAAGCCGTTACAGAATTATTGCATGGCACACTTAGGTGCACCTATCTAAGCCAGCCATTGACCTGCCTAACTAGGGACATCTAAGTTTTAGAACACAAGTGCAACTTCGCACTGGTATTCTAGAAAAGCTAAGCACACCCTTAAGCCGTTACAGAATTATTGCATGGCACACTTAGGTGCACCTATCTAAGCCAGCCATTGACCTGCCATAACTAGGGACATCTAAGTTTTAGAACACAAGTGCAACTTTGCACTGGTATTCTAGAAAAGCTAAGCACACCCTTAAGCCGTTACAGAATTATTGCATGGCACACTTAGGTGCACCTATCTAAGCCAGCCATTGACCTGCCTAACTAGGGACATCTTTAGAACACAAGTGCAACTTCGCACTGGTATTCTAGAAAAGCTAAGCACACCCTTAAGCCGTTATAGAATTGGCACTAAGCCTGAAATGAGGCACCAGTTTATACAATTGCTGCCATTTTGGGCTAGATTCTATATATGGCGCCACAAAAAATCAGTGATGAAAAAGCGCTATTCTATAAACTAAAGTTAGTCACAGTTTATAGAATAACGCTTACACTCGGGAATCATGCCTATCATTAGGCACGGACATTTGTACCAGCTGAAATGTGGTGCAAAGTACACACCTAAATTAGGCGCATATCCCCGTCATTCTATAATGCACATACATTTTAGAAACGCCCCCGTTACACCCATGACCTGCCATTTCCATGCCCCCCTTTTTCAGATTGCAAATACATCCCAATTAAATCTAATTAGTGCCAATAATAAAAAGCCAATTATTAGCACTAATTAGCTCACTATTCAAATAAATTGCGCACACAAATTGGGCATGTGCCCAAATTTATGTGCACAATTTTTGGCAACTTTTATAGAATTAGGAGGATCATGCCTAATTCTCCTAGACACATAAATGTAAATCCAGACAAAAATAGCTTTCTTGATAATCAGGCTGGATTCTATAAAATATTACACAGTCTGTGTTTCCTTTTTTTTTTTTACAACATTAACTCGGTAAAGGAATTAATCTAATCAATGCAAAAATAGAACATAATAAAGAGCTGGTCATAGTCCCAGAAAAGAAGTAGTGACACAAATAGATGTTATGACATCCTGTGCATGAATACGGGGAAGAAAAAAAAGTTTTGCGCAACCAAACAAGGGAAAATGAATGTGTTTTTCTCCAAAAATAGTTTATCATCAGACATGGAAACAGTAATAGTCTATGGCTCCTTATAAGCACTTGAGTAACGTGGTAACATAGTAGATGACGGCAGAAAAAGACCTGCGCGGTCCATCCAGTCTGCCCAACAAGATAAACTCATATGTGCTACTTTTTGTGCATACCTGACCTTGATTTGTATCTGCCATTCTCAGGGCACAGGCAGTAGAAGTCTGCCCAGCACTAGCCCTGCCTCCCAACCACCAGCCCCGCCTCCCACCACCGGCTCTGCCACCCAATCTCGGTGAAGCTTCTGAGGATCCATTCCTTCTCAACAGGATTCCGTTACTGTTTTCATCTCCACCACCTCCCGTGGAAGGGCATTCCAAGTATCCACCACTCTCTCCATGAAAAAAATAAGTGCACTGAAACATGTCATTTACATGTGTAAGAGTGCTACACACTATGCTGTGGTAAAGAATGAATGGTATAAAAAACAAAACTTAAAGGGTTGCATATATGTTTGTATGTCAAGCTTTGCATTGTAAAAGCCATATCCCGGTGCCCTCTTTCTCTGTATATACATTTATTTTTAAACCAAAGTTTCTAGAAGTGGTAGTGCTTCCACCTGTCTGTATTCTAGCAGACTGATAAAAGGGAATGTTTAAAGACATTTACCCAGTTTAATAAGTATTAATGTGAGTAAAATCATCCAAGTGGAAATTGCCCTGTTGTAGCATGCTAAAAGTATGTGTGAGCTTCCACAGCTGCATGAAAAAAGAAGTGATGCTATGGCATATTAAGGCTGGTGGAGAAAAAACAGCTTATGATTTTTTTTGTTGTTCAACATTGCAAGAATGAGAAATCCAGATACAAAATCATTTTAAACAGCAGTACAAATTTATGTATCTTTTTATTGCATAATGCTGTTATCCATACATATGGGGGGTTCATTTTCAAAGCACTTAGACAAAAAAAATAGTAACCTATGGTATTTTGAGGGGCATTTTCGATATGACGTCTAAGTCGGATTTTGGACATCTTGTGCTAAACATCCCAGTTCCGAATAGCAAATGTAACCCTTTTTGAAAAAGCAAAATGTCTGTCTATATTTGTGACAAGGTTTTGTGCTCTGTGCATTTATCTATTCAGACCATTTTTGAAAAAAAAACAACAACAACGTACAAGTGTAAAGTGTAGATAATCAAGCCATTGGGATGTAGAGGGCCAGCATTTTTAGCAGACTGATCCCCCAGACATCCCAGGAGAACAATGGGGCACCCTAGGGGGCATTGCTGTGGACTTCATATAAATGCTCCCAGGTACATATCTCACCCTTGCTCCTTTATCTTGTCTGCTAAGTCCTCCAAAATCTGTTACCTCCAACTGTAAACCACTAGAATAGCCCTTACGGGTGAAGAGGACACCAATATGTGGGTACAGTGGATTTCTGGTGAGTTTTGGAGGGCTCACAATTTCCACCACAAGTCTAACAGGTATGGGGAGGTATGGACCTGGGTCCACCTGTCTACAAAATGTACTGGTGATAACTGAAACACCACCTACCACAAATGAACTTACACAGCACTTCAGAAACAAAATAGCAAACATAAGATCAAACCTTGCGAAACATCAAGCAACCATCACAGACTACCTACAAGACTACAAAACAAATGACAACCACACCATAGCAGACAAAATATGGACCAAATTCACACCACCCCAACTAAACACAGTAAAGTCACTACTAACAAAATATGCACCTGCATATTGCCTCCTAGACAATTGCCCCAACTACATAATGAAAAACCCACTGGACTGGTTCACGAAACGGTTCACCAAACACATCACATACATGTTTGAACTAGGCTAATTCCCCAACAGACAAACGCAACACAGTACTCACAGCTATCCCCAAAAATGCATGTAGCAAGATCAACGATATAACAAACTACAGACCAGTGGCCTCATACCACTACTGACCAAGACAATGGAAGGCCTAGTAATACAACAACTAATGGAATACCTGACAAAATGTGCAATCCTCCATAACTCCCAATAAGGCTTCAGACCACAACACAGCACTGAGATGGTTATAACCACCCTGATAACAAAATTCAGAAGCATAATATGCCAAGGACAAAATATGCTGCTACTACTACAGTTCGATATGTCAAGTGTGTTCGACAGACCACACTACACTAATGACACTGCTTGACAACATGGGGATCAGCAGTGCAGTTGCAACATGGTTCAATGACTTCCTAAGGACCAGATCCTATATTGTAAAGATGTCTAACCAGATAATGGCCCCATGGATCTCGCAATGTGTAGTACCACAGGGATCGCCACTACCACCAATACTGTTCAACATAGTGATGGCGTCACTAGGAAAGAAACTGGAACAAATGGGTTTCAACCCTTTCATATATGCAGATGACATCACCATCTTCATGCCTTTTCACAACAGTATAACAATCATACTAGACAAAATTTAATAAGGTCTGGACCTCATGGAAGAGTGGGCAACAACTTTCAATCTCAAACTGAACAGAGACAAAACCAAATTCCTGGTCCTAACCAGCCCACACAACCTCACATCTTACCAAAACGTCACAATCAACCAACAAACATATTAGATCGAAACACAACTAAAAACACTAGGAATCATCCTCGATAAACACCTAACACTAGACAATCAAGTATCAACAGTTACAACAAAATGCTTCAAAATGCTTTGGAAACTGAATAGAATAAGATACTACTTCCCCAGAAACTCATTCAGGATACTAGTCCAATCAACGATACTTTCGTAACAAGACTACTGCAATGCAGCACATAGGATGCAAGGAAAGCACATTAAAATCCCTACAAACAATTCAAAACACAGCAGCAAGACTGATTTTCAAGAAGGCAAAATACAAGAAAGCAACTCTGCTGCTTGTAAAACTCCATTGGCAAGACTACTTTTCAAAGCGAGCACACTAATCTACAAAATACTATTTGGAATGGCACTCAAATACATGCAGGACATGATTGAGTTATCCCTAAGAAAAGCAAGCCCCGAAACCAGAAGTTACCTACTATTACATCTACCCAACTGCAGAAACATTACCTACAAAACCATCTACACAGCAGGATTTAGCTACCTGGGTTCCAAATGGTGGAACTCTATACCAACAGCCATAAGAAGCATCACAAATATCCAACACTTCAGGAAAGAAATGAAAACCTACCTCTTCAAAATAATTCTATAGCTAACCACAAAAGCACCACCACTTTTCCTCTCAAATCGAACCTTTCAAAATCTAACAAATAAAGAACTTCAAAAATGACAAAAGCTATGGTTGTCTTCCTCACCAAATCTATGTATTCACAAACCCTATGAATAATGAACAGATATACAGATGTACTCTCCATACCACAAAGCATGATTGTTATTCCACCAAAATGTAAATTGTGAGCCACTTTGAACCAAAACTTGTTTTTGGATAATACTGCGATACAAGAATGCATAAATATATAAATACAGTGCACTGCACCCACCAGTTCACTACTCCAGGGACCTGCGTGTTGTTCTAGTGGACCTGGTTATAACATCTGAGGATGTCATTTTTATTTATTTTTTGGGAGGTGGGAGGTGGGACCACTGGGGTAGGAGGGGGTCAGTGACCACTGAGAGAGTAAGGGGGGGTCATCCCTGATTCCCTACAGTGGTCATTTAGGGCACCTTTTTGTGCTTTATTCATTCTGAAAACAGGTCTAGACCAAAACGTTAAGTTTCCACCGTAGACATTTTTGTTTTGTTCCATTATGGCTGTGAAATGTACAAGTGTTAGGCACGCCCTAAGCCCATCCTAATTCCACCTTCAAAACGCCCTAACACGCCCCCCCCCCCCCCTTGTGATTTGGACACAAAATGCATAGATAAAAATCTGCAAAACAGGTTTCGAAAAATACCAAGTTGGATGTTTAGAGAAGAAATCCGACCAAGTGGTGTTTTATGACACTTTTTAGACATTTTTCTCTTTTGAAAATGAGCTCCTTTGTGTGTCTAAGTGATTTGAAAATGAGCCCCATGGTAAGATATGCCTGATCAGAAGTAAAATGTATATTTTTGATTTAATTCTTTATTTCCACTCTCTTGTACAACATATAGCATGCAATACAAAACACAATATATGCTTGGTATTTGCCATCCCCCTTATGAAATACCCCAAGAAATGACCCATAAATGCAGCTATAAGTAGAACATTGTATAGAGGTGATTGGGTATCAGTTTTAACATCCACTTTGGTTGGCTGTTTAATTCAATAACAGATAACGTGGAACAGAATTAGAGAAAAGGCAAAGTCTCCCGGGTAATAGATCGTAAGAGAAACAGATAAAATCAATTGAAAACTGCACATTTATAGGGGATAGTTCCGTGAAGTGGGTGCTACCATTTATGTGCTGATTTTGCCCATAAATTATTAGAAAACTAGCATATATGTGCAAAATGCCAAAAATCCACCCAAGTGCCAGTCTGTAAATATGCACATATCTTACATAACACATATTTCACATGAGCAGGACTCCCATTTACACATGGAACTTATAGAATATTCTATAATTATTACCACCACTTCCCTCCCCCCCCCCCCCCAAGTGTGGCAAAATGTCGCTTTCCCTTTCCTTCATCTGCAAGCATATGCATATCTGTTCAGGCAATGAGTATGAAAAGACATGGTAAGGCGTGTCTCATTAGAGTGATAAGGGTATATGAGGCATGTGTGTCTGTGTTTATATGTGTGTCCTTGCATATGTGTGGGTATGTGTGTTTGTGCCTATGTTAATAGACAAACAGAGAGATGGATGGAGCCTCCCCAATAGATGCTATTGCTTGGGTAAAATACACCTACAATGGGTGTAGGGTACATTGGAGGAGACTGTCAATAACCGGGATGTTTAAACCAATAAATCAAGAGACAGACATCAATGAAGATGAATACCTACAGCTTATGTTGTACATTTCCATGGATTATGAAGCTAAAGATTTTATTGTAACTATACATGTGAGCTCTAGATACTACACAACATTGAGTGCTACAATAGCCTGGATGTCAAGCTGAAAGTGGCTGGTCTTTCTATTGCTGCTTCTCAACACTAGATGCTTCATCCAACTGATGATAGGCAATATATGTTGAAAGGCAGAAAAGGAGCTTTTCTATAGCACAATTCAGACCAGAGAGACTGTTAATATTCGTTACAAAGGGCTGATGCCTTCAGTATGTACAACAATACCTGTGGGTTTCTCAACTTTCTTTTTTTTGAAGATGAAAAACTCGTACCATCTCAAACAAACACACCAGCTTTTATTAAATAATAAGCTTTGTAATTGCCTCCCTGAACAAGTCCCGACAGGGTCTTTTATTGTCTAACTAATTTAAAAGCTGGACTTTCTGTTAATAAGTCTTTGCTTTTAGCTTTACATGCAGTACCAAAGATGCTCATCCTCACAATACACTGGGACCAACGGCAAACTTGCTTAACTGAAGAACATTTATCTCACTCTGCTACTGAATGCAAAAAAACATAAAAAAAATAAAGCAGATGGTGGTGTCTTAACAAAGGCCGTGAGAGATCAGTTAAATAAGCCATTGCTAACCATAAAGGCATTTCTTTGAAAAGGCAATGAATAGCTCTGAAACTACTGGCCTAGTACAAATTTTTCATAACTACAATAACTGTTGTTATTAAGTTCTAGCCCACTGGAGAAGCTGGTGAGATTTCAGAGCACAGTTAGCATGGGATATAGTCAAGTTTGATTCGAGCATTGTGTGCTTCATTTGTCTGTATGATACTTTTACTGGAGGATAAAGATATAATAATACTATATCCTGAGAGTGGAAGGAATAGTCTACAAGGTACAGCAGTGGGCTAAGAACTGTGAAACTTGGGTTTAGATCCTTCTGCCATTCCATGCACTTTTGACAAGTCACTTTGGGACCCTTTTACTAGACTGTGTTAAGCGCTAATGCGTACATAATACAAGAAAAATGGCCTAATACAGGAAGTGCTAAAGCCTTCTGCGGTAGTTTTGTCTAAACACGTGGTATTTTGGGGGGGGAAAGGGTGTGTCGGGGCACAGAATGGCCATGGAAGCACTATCCAGCAAGCACACTGACGTTACCAGTGCACAAACTAGTTAGTGCATCCATAAATAGTGCATAAATCTCACACTAGATAATCATGCGAAAAATGTTACAAAGAAAATGTTCCACACAATGTGGAAACTCAAAAGGATAAAACCTTACTTCCCAAGGGAGGTATTCCGCAGTCAATGGTGTTGAGCCATTTGGATTATTGCAATTCCATCTTTGCCGGATGCAAAGCACAAATTATTAAGAAACTCCAAACAGCCCAAAACACGGCAGCCAGACTTATATTTGGAAAAGCGAAATACGAAAGAGCCAAACCCCTCAGAGAAAAAATTACACTGGCTTCCACTAAAAGATCGAATTACATTCAAAACCTGTACCCTGGTTCATAAAATTGTCCACGGCGAGGCCCCGATTTATATGTCAGACCTCATAGACCTACCAGCAAGGAACACAAAACAAATCATCACGCACATTCTTGAACCTCCATTACCCCAACTGCAAAGGACTTAAATATAAATCAATATATGCATCTAGCTTCTCCTACATCTGCACGCAACTATGGAATGCACTACCAAGTACCATAAAAGCAACGCACGATTTGGCAGCCTTCCGGAAACTATTAAAGACTAACCTGTTCAAAGAGACTTATCATTCGGACCCTTCTTAAATGAATTGTCATCACAACTTTGCCAGAACAAGTCAACATTGTACTTTTTTATTTGTTTACTTTAATCTCACTGGCAATATTGAATGTTATGCATTATCCTTGTTCTCAGTTACCTAAAATGAATTGTATATCTATTCATCTCTAATTTCTACTATATTTTCTGTACTTAAAATGCAATAATATTCTGTATTTCTCATTCTGATAATGGCGATCGCCATTGCGCCATAATGTAAGTCACATTGAGCCTGCAAATAGGTGGGAAAATGTGGGATACAAATGCAGCAAAAATAAATAAATAACGCAGGAGCCTTTAGCGCCTCCCAAGTCGTAAGCCCATTTCCAGCATGGCCGTAAAAGAGGAATTTTTCCATTTGCTAATGGTAGCATTAACGTGTGGGCATTCCAAGAATTTGCGCACACTGTTACAAAATACACCTGATCCACACCTAATTTAGGCACTGGGATTTACACCAGGTTTCAGTTGTTTTTTTTATTTGACCGACGGCGTTTTCACAGGAGCCAAATGAAGTACTTGCTTGTTGAAGCTGAGACAACGCTTTTACTTCTTCTAATTGGGGAATTGAATTCCCAAACTTTACGTATTTTGCAACTTAAAATTGGACCCCTGTTGTCTCAGTCTTGAAGGCCCAGCTGTGCTTTTTTTTCCCCTCTCTGTATACTTTCTGTGTATGCTGTATTACCCTCTCTGTTTGCTTTGTACCTAAAAGTTAGGTGCAGATCCCAGTGCTAGGTGCTAATCTATAAACAGCGCCCAACTCAGAGTGCCATTTAGAGAATAGCACTGAGAACTCATAATTTTGGTGCTGATATTTCAGTGCCATATATAGAATTTAGTCTAGTAAGTGCAAAGAGTGTGCACTGTTTGGAGCATTCCCAATGTGTTCCCTCACAGTTATAGCACAAGAAAATCACAGTAAGTGCAAAGGGTGTGCACTATCAGTGGTGTTCCCAGTGTGTTCTCTCACAGTTACAGCACAAGAAAATCATTACCACACAGTAAGTGCAAAGGGTGTGCACTATCAGTGATGTTCCCAGTGTGTTCTCTCACAGTTACAACACAGGAAAATCTTTACCACACAGTAAGCCCAATGTGGGTTTATCGCTTGCTACACAGGAAGTACCTCCGGGCTACCACAGCAGCCCGGCGGTACTTCCCACCCATAGCGCACCGTCATTTCTGTGCCTGGTGGTAATCGGGCAGTGCCACGCGCTGCCCAGTTTCCGCCAGGTTAATGCAGGAGTCCTTACCGCCACTCCCCCTGAAATGGCCGCCCGGCAAGTGCTTTACTTGCCACACGGCCATTTACTGCAGAAAGTCGAGGCTTCCCTTTCACCAGCTGCAATACAAGGGGGCCTTGGAGTGCATGTAAAACATGCACCAATGTCAAAGCTGGCCCCCTTTTCCAGCAGCTTGGTAAAAGGGGCCCTAAGTGAACAATAACTGACCATGGGCTATCTGCATTCTGCAGTCCACATAACAAATCCTTTCCCATAACAAATCACACACTAGGCATGTGAATTAGCACATGCTGAAATGCCAGCACCAACTATTATCACGTGCTAATTCATCCTTGACATGCAGCTATTATATGTAACCATTTAGCAGGCTGATGGGACATCAGGGTTTGCAGTCCTCATGTAGTGGGATAGTTTTGTGAACAGATGTATGTTTCTTTGAGCATGGCACTAAGTGCTTTTTATTTTTATGTGTATTACTTGCTGGTATTTTATAAATTGGTTGGACACATTGAGGGGGAAATTCAATGAATGGCACCCAAACTTGGGATGATCTGTGTTAAACTAGCGAACATTTTCTGCCAGATTCTATACAGAACGCCAAGAGATCCCTGCCAAAATCCAGGCGTATTCTATAGCAGTGTGAATAATTTAATTGGCTTAACAAGCTAATCAGCATTGATAACAGAGCTTACAAACAATAATGAGAACTAATTGGCAATAATTAGAGATTACACACACAACTCACTGAGCATATTCTGTAATGAACTGCACCTAAATTCTTGTGTGCAGTTCAAAAGGGACGTGGCTATTGGCGGGGAAATGGGCTTTCTGTGGGCGTTCCCAAATTTATGTGCATAGTTATAGAATATGGCCCAGTGTGTATAAATTGTTAGCATAAATGGAGGCGTGTAGTTCTAGGCACTGGGATATCATCTAAGTGCATTCTATATATCACACCTAAATCTCTGCACCGCTTATAGAATACGCGTAGGCAGAAATGTTTACCCCACAGATTTTTTTAGGCGCCTTATATAGAATCTGGCCCTTTATTCCTAACCGGGTATGAGCATTTATGCCTTCCAAACGGCAAATCCAAGTGTAACTCCTAATTACTGCCAATTAATAAGTGCTTGTTAACACCAATAGCATAATCATGGAAAACATCATAAGGGATTGTAATAAAGAGTGAAATATAAATTGCAATAAAGTAAAATAATAATAAACATAGTATAAATGAAAAGAAAATCAGAACATAATCAATGAAAAATCTCACACTAGCCCTCATCTTACTAAAAATACGTTGAGAAAATGTGTAGCTTCCGACAATTTTGTAAAGTGCAAATATCTAGGGTCTTCTCTAAGAGGCCCTTTTACTAAAGCTTAGTACATGTTAATGGATATTAGCATGCGCTAACCCCCAGATTCTGTATAGGTCGCAGATCGCAGATGCGCATGTAAACTATTTAGTCAGGTGCTAATTATTAATTATTGGAGTTCACTGTCACCTAATTAGAACAAATTAGGAGTTACATGCACATCTGCCCTACATCCTATTCAGAGCGCCCTTTACAGAATATTATCTTAGCATGAATCATTATGGCATGTAACTTTGGCCACACAGTCACAAAAAAAGGAATTGGGAAGAAAGGTAATAACCACAATACAAACCAAAAACTTCCCTTACAGAGACACAGGAGATAAATATATTAAATATCCTAAATTGTGAGGAAAAAACATACAATAACCCAGGAATAATCCTTTAGATTGTAAGCTCTTTGAGCAGGGACTGTCCTTCTATGTTAAATTGTACAGCACTGCGTAACCCTAGTAGCGCTTTAGAAATGTCAAGTAGTAGTAGTAGTAATAATGCACAGATACACTGAGAAAAATCACCATGACTAGTCATCAAAAAAACTCCACAAAACGCTCTTCAAAACCCATTCAAATATGCAAAAATGCATAGTAGTCATATAAATACTCCATCATGTCAAATAATAGAGTGAACCAGGTACTGAAGACAGTAAATGCCAAAACTGGCAGTTCCTCCCCACTAGTTTCACGGTTTTGTTCACAATTTCTTCAACAAAGATTCCCAAGCAGAGTCCCTGTTTCACCCATTCAGCTGCTTCAGGGGAATATTCTTTTAATCCATGCAATCCAGCGTCTTCAGAATTGTAAAGGTGTGCTAAGACCACTTTTTAATGCAGCTTAGTAAAAGTGCCCCTTAGTGATTTTTCATGTTTATTTGAGGACTGGATAGATATAATGCTGTTTGAGTTCTGTTATACTTTTCGTGTGTTTCTTTATGTCTTGTCCACACTCTACAAGTGATTGATTTGTAATGTAAAAAAAATCTTTAAATATAAAATCAACCCCAGGTGTTTATAATGACATACAACAATAATAAATACAGGCAACAGTAAACATAAAAGCAATAAAAATACAAACAAATAAAATTTCAAGCATTAACCGTATCTAAAATAATGCACAAAATAGAAAAACATGTTAACAAACCTAACAACCTCTGTGACTGATAAAGCCATTTTCTCAGCTAAGGTGAGCAAAGTGTACAGTAATGAGCAAGGGACACTGGGTGGAATAAGAAGGGAATTCCACTGACACCACATCGAGACAATGAGGGTACCCTGCTTCTGAAAAAAGTATGAGCAAAAGCCAAATAAATAAAACAATAATGAAATATCCTCTCTGCCATGACATAATTGTAACTAGAAACTGCCTTGGGAGGAGAGGGGAAGTTAAGTCCAGAAGTCGATGTAAAATGAAGATTGCTCATCTCTCCAAGCTGGAAGCTCGTCTCGCCACAGGCCACTTTTTACCGTGGCTTTGTAAAAGGATCCCCTATGGTTGCCTCTGCAGTCCCCTTTATCAAGTTAATGATGCCAAAACCCTTCATCTTGTGGCCTGTGCTGTTTTCTCCTTCCAGATGTTTATCATTATTGTTTATCATTTATTAAAATTTGCAGCACAAGTCTAGATAGTTACCAATGTATAGGTAGCATCACTTGAACCTCCTGCTTTTCTGCAGTCAAAGTTATACATCTTGCTCCTTCTGACTGCTCGGTTGATACTGCAGACTCCTGGTTCTCATGATGAATTTTAAGCAGCAAATGCATAGTTTTGCATGGTAGAGAAATTCTGAGCAATTTCAGTGATGAACATAATTCCCCCAGGAGTAATAACTAGACATACATTCAACTTACTACAAAGCGGAAAGTGTGTTACATATTCTGAGGTATTTGGGATGCATGTTGCAATGAGATATTTATAACTAACCCTAAGGCAACTCTGATCATATTGCACAGAAATTATATCATTTATTTAGCTAAAGCAATAATTGTAATGCCCTAGACATCTGGATTAATCTTATTAATGACTGTATCAGACAGTATTCGTTAAGAGGCAGCTAACTGGTTATTTTGCTTCCCTTTCCAAACCATAAACTTTGCAATAACCTACTGAACTTTTATAAACACAGACATGCATTTATGTGTATACATAGGTCACTTTACTATTGTTGTGCTGTTAGCAAAATTGTAATTTTTATGTTAAATTGTACCTGCCGTACACCACCTTGGGGAATCTCTTCATAAAGGTGGTTAATAAACCCCAATAAATAAAATATTTCTAATTTCCCAAGTCCTTCTTTCCTTCCATAATCCCAGCAAACCATGCTGAGGAACAGTACTATGAACAGCAAATGCATATAGAATGCAGACCTCATAAAGATGTGGGATACCAATAAGAGAAAAAGACCAGTCCTACTCACCAGCCTCCATTCTGTGGGATGCTGAAAACTGACCTCTTAAAAAACACTTCACAGTTTCTCTGAGACCTCATAAGTTGTCCAGTTAGTGAGAAGGTGAGCGCATGCTGCTGTCAGATAATGTTTCATCAGAGGTTAGGAAAAAGACATTTCGTCAGCTTGTGATGAGGCTGAAATGACTTTTTCCAAATTTGTTTAAATGCAAATATCCTTCGCTGACTGCTTCTTTCCAATTTGCATTGTTGGAGCAGATTATGATCAAAGGTAATATTTTTTTTTCATTTTAACTAACCCCAAGAGAAAAACTGAGGTGTTTGCCAACCTTCACCTCTACTGTCCTTCAAGAGATTATGGGACAAATTTAAAAACTGAGCTGGAGTAAGGTGGAAAAAACGAGCATTTTTCTATCATTTCATGTTGTAATGTCACCTGCTATTTTAGTGAATACTAAATAGGGCACTCTATTTCTGAACAGCACACACTATTACAAAAAAAAAAGGAAGGATACAAACAAAAATCAAAACAAATGAAAATGAGACAACATCAATCAAAAATGTTTGCCTTCATATACCTGTAAATCAGTATGCTTCCACAGTTTTGAAATGCTATTTATAAATGATTTAAAAATGGGAATAACAAGTAAGGTGATTAATTTTACTGATGACACAAAGTTATTCAAAGTTGTTAAATCACAAGAGGATTGTAAAAATTTGCAAGAGGACTTCATGAAACTGGAAAACTGGAGATCCAAATGGCAGATGACATTTAATGTGAGCAAGTGCCAGTGGCGATCCTAGGTCGGCTGCCACCCGGGGCGGATCGCCACTGCGCACCCCCCCTCCCCCCGGGTGCAGCAGCGTCCGTCCCCCAAAGGTGCAGCACTACACCCCCAGTGCAATGACACCCCCTCCCCGGCGCATCAAGCCCCCCCCCCCTCCAGGTGCATTCTTGGCTGCTGGAGGGTGCAGAAAGCAGCTGTGCGCCTGTCGACTCCACTGGCTCCCTGCTCCCTCTGCCCCGGAACAGGAAGTAACCTGTTCTGGGGCAGAAGGAGCAGGGAACCAGCAGTGCTGAAAGGTGCATGGCTGCTCTCTGCACCCTCCAGCAGCGTGCACCTGGGGCGGACCGCCCCACCGCCCCGCCCTTGCTATGCCACTGTCAAGTGCACAGTGATGCATGTAGGAAAGAGGAACCCAAACTATAGCTACATGATGCAAGGTTCCACATTAGGAGTCACCGCCCAGGAGAAGGATCCGGTGAAGTTAGTGGCATTCCAGGACCACAATGGCCTACTCTTGCTCAACACTGTTTAATTGTTGCCAGTAATGAAATTTAAGGATCCATTGTGGCAGAAAAAAAAAAACCCAACAACAATAAAACAAACAAAAACATAAACAAAACAAATATTATCACAACACTCTGGTGAAGTCAATAGCACCTGTTCCCTGGATGAAGCAAGAATATGGTTGTGGTTGTTCGTGCTGGAAATCAAACATTTAGTATAGTAAAAATGTTTTTAAAGAAAAAAATCTGTGCAAACAAACATTTGTGCTGAACGTAGGGCTTTTGCCCAGTTTTTCAATTTAACCATTTTTGGTTTTCACATCTGCTTTTTTTTTAGTCTCAGTATTTTTATTAAAGTTTCACATAGCCAACAGAACAATTTATAAGAACGACTGCAATAGGTGATGACAAAGATCACTGCCATATACATAGTTGGATATGCTATTATATTCAAAATCAGTGTGATATAGCTATGTTCATATACATGTTTATATCTACAAAAGTTCAATTACTCAGTTAAACCAATATTTGGACATCAAAAAGCACTGGTATTTTAGACAATTAAATCATATATAGATCCAAATTTAGGAAGTTCTTTAATCGTGCCCCGATTTTAACTCTGTTAGTAATTGACTCATTATTTCAAAGATGAGTGCCCATTATAGAACAGCATTGACTACCGATTTCAGCACCCAAATTTGGACACCAGTACTTGCGCATGGTGTAACCGGGTATAATTCCCGGCAGTGGCATAGCTACGTGGGGCCACGGGGGCTTGGGCCCCTGTAGATTTGGCCCTGGACCCCCCTGCCGATGACCCTCTCGACCCCTCCTCCCACTGCCAACCCACCGTCGCTGTCGCCTACCTTTGCTGGCGGGGGACCCCAACCCCCGCCAGCCGAGGTCCTCTTCTTCTGGCGCAAAGCTTCGTTCTGTTTCTGAGTCTGATGTCCTGCACGTACAACACGCAGGACATCAGACTCAGAAACAGAATGAAGCCTTGCGCCGGAAGAAGAGGACCTTGGCTGGTGGGGGTTGGTTCCCCCGCCAGCAAAGGTAGGTGACGGCGGTGGCGGGGGAAGGTTGGCGGCAGGAGGGGGGTCGAGAGGGTCGTTGGCAGGGGGGCTCAAAGATGTTGGTGGTGGTGGTGGCGGTGGTCGGCAATGGTGGGGGGGGGCAGCGGCGCCGGGGTGAGCTAAAATGTGCCCCCTCACCTCAGGCTCTGGACCCCCCTCCCAGCGAAGTATGGCTATGCCCCTGATTCCCGGTGCCCAACTTGGGCACATAACCCCTATATTCTATAACACTGTGCACAAATTTCAGGAACACTCCTGACCTGTCCAGCATGCAGCACCCATGGGTTGTGCACTATGGAATTTGGGTGCACATTGTTATAGTCTAGCGCATAGCACAATGTGCATGCAAATTCAAATTGGTGTCAATTAGCACTCAATTATTGGCAGTAATTGGCTTGTTAGCCAATTTATTTGGGCATACATCTTAGATATAGTAGAATTGGAAAAGGTACAGCGAAGGGCGACGAAAATGATAGTGGGGATGGGACGACTTTCCTATGAAGAGAGGCTGAGAAGGCTAGGGCTTTTTAGCTTGGAGAAGAGACGGCTGAGGGGAGATATGATAGAAGTGTATAAAATAATGAGTGGAATGGATCGGGTGGATGTGAAGCGACTGTTCACGCTATCCAAAAATACTAGGACTAGAGGGCATGAGTTGAAGCTACAGTGTGGTAAATTTAAAACGAATCGGAGAAAATTTTTCTTCACCCAACGTGTAATTAGACTCTGGAATTTGTTGCCGGAGAACGTGGTACGGGCGGTTAGCTTGACGGAGTTTAAAAAGGGGTTAGATAGATTCCTAAAGGACAAGTCCATAGACCGCTATTAAATGGACTTGGAAAAATTCCGCATTTTTAGGTATAACTTGTCTGGAATGTTTTTACGTTTGGGGAGCGTGCCAGGTGCCCTTGACCTGGATTGGCCACTGTCGGTGACAGGATGCTGGGCTAGATGGACCTTTGGTCTTTCCCAGTATGGCACTACTTATGTACTTATGATTGACACCCATATAGTGCCCAAATTTGGGTGCCATATATAGAATCTAGGAGATGATGGGTATTGGAATGGATATATGCTCAAGAAAATGCCTATGGCAGTACTTAGTTGGGTAAGAAAGTAGGAATTGCTGACTTAGCAGTGAGGAAAAGTTAATGGGTACTCTGACTTTCCACGGCTCAGGAGTGAAAAACTATCCAGCAGCAACTTTGGAGTGAGGCAGGCTTTAACGGCCTGACTACCTTTGGGAGTGAAGTCCACATAGGATACCATCTTTGATGACTGATGCCCAGCTATAACATCTTTGGTGACAGAAGAGGCATGAGAAAGCTCTGGGCCAAGAGGTTTCCATCCCAGAGAGAACAGTGTTAAGATTCTTGTATGTTACATGTCAACCTCAATGCTATTGTTTCTTTTACTGTTATTGTAATAAAGGGGTCCTTTAACTAAGACGCGGTAAAAAGTGGCCTGCGGTAGTGTAGGCACGTGTACTGGGCGTGTGCCGGGCCACTTTTTAACTGCAGCTACAAAAACCGGCTTTTAATTAATGGGACAGAAAAAGGGCCTGCGGTAAAAATGAAACCAGCGCATGCCCAAAATCGGCCTGAGCCCTTAACACCACCCATTGATCTAGCGGTAAAGGCTCACGCGCTACACACGTGGTGACCGATCGGCGCATGTCAAGTGCTGATTACCGCCGGAACTGGGGCGCGTAGGAGGAAATAAATAAATAAATTTATCCACGCGTTATGAGCACATGCCAAATCTGAAATTACCGCCAGGAGGGCGCGCTGGCCTGGTGGTAGTCTCATTTGGGCACACGCTGCACGCATATAGAGCCTACACTGGCTTAGTAACATAGAGGGGCACAATCGAACGACGCTGGCCAAATTGATGGCCGGCCATCTTCAGGGCCGGGACCATAAGCGGGCAGAGCCAAGCGTATTTTTGAAATACGCTTGGCGCCCAAATCGCTCGCCAGGTTTACAAGAGGATTGCCGGTGGATCACCGGGTGTATATGAGATGGCTGGCTTCGGTTTTCAGCCATAATGGAAACCGGGCCTGGCCATCTCAAACCCGGCGAAATGCAAGGCATTTGGGCGTGGGAGGAGCCAGCATTTGTAGTGCACTGGCCCCCCTGACATGCCAGGACACCAACCGGGCACCCTAGGGGGCACTTACACAAATTTAAAAAACAAAACAAAAATATCTTCCAGGTGCATAGCACCCTTACCTTGTGTGCTGAGCCCAAATCCCCCCCCCCCCCAAAACCCACTCGCCACAACTCTACACCATTACCATAGCCCTAAGGGGTGAAGGGGGCACCTACATGTGGGTACAGTGGGTTTTGGGGGGTTTTGGAGGGCTCTACATTAACCACCACAAGTGTAACAGGTAGGGGGGATGGGCCTGGGTCCACCTGCCTGAAGTGCACTGCACCCACTAAAAACTGCTCCAGGGACCTGCATACTGCTGTCAAGGATCTGGGTATGACATTTCAGGCTGGCATACAGGCTGGCAAAAAAAGTTTTAGTTTTTTTTTTTGGGTGGGAGGGGGTTGGTGACCACTGGGGGAGTAAGGGGAGGTGATCCCCTCTTCCCTCCGGTGGTCATCTGGTCAGTTGGGGCACTTTTTCCAGACTTGGTCCTAAAAATAAATGGACCAAGTCCGGCCGGCGAAATGCTTGTTCGAGCCGGCCTCTATTTTTCCATTATAAGGCGAAGCCGGCCATCTCGTACCCACGCCCCCGCCCCACTCCTCGTCCCGCCTTCACTACCCTACCAACACGGCCCTTTGAAGGTTGGCCGGCGCCACGACGAAACAGCAGTTGAAGCCAGCCAAAATCGGCTTTCAATAATACCGATTTGGCCGGGATCAGGAGATCGCCGGCGATCTCCCGATTTGTGTCGGAAGATCGCTGACGATCCCTTTCGAAAATAAGCCTGATAGTAACATAGTAGATGACGGTAGAAAAAGACCTGCACGGTCCATCCAGTCTGCCCAACAAGATAAACTCATATGTGCTACTTTTTGTGTATACCTTACCTTGATTTGTATCTGCCATTTTCAGGGCACAGACCGTAGAAGTCTGCCCAGCACTAGCCCCGTTTTCCAACCACCAGCCCCGCCTCCCACCACCGGCTCCATTGTCCCAAAGGGCCCCATTGTTTGCAATATTTGTTGTTATGTTTATTTGACTCGCCAGCAGCTGTAATTAATTACATAAACAAGTTCTCCCTTTCTAATAAAGTCTGGCCAAGGCGTTTGTTTTTGGATGAAGGTGAGTGACACATTGTGTAAAAGTGTGCAAAGCCTGGAGGGATGTATGGTAAAAGGGAAAGGGGGAGATGGAGCAGGGTGGGCGGTTTTGAGCTGTGTCCATGTGTTGAATGCCTGGTTGTGGGAAATATGTCTTTGCTGGCTCTTCTGTGATGATGGCACCCATTTGTTCATTCTAAATCTGGGGCTGTCTACATCAACGGTTCTAAGGCATGCACATGTTGATGCACTGCAACCACTAAACGAGACAGCAAGACAGATCATTTTAAACATATGCCCCCGGATTCTGTAAAGGTTGCCCCAAATAATTTGTTAATGGGCTCCAATGATCTAATTATTGCTGCTAAGAAGAACAGTTGACCCTAACTGTGATTTTCTATTCTGTAACGATGGGTGCCTCAATTGGATCATGCACAAATCAAAAGGGGGCATTGCCATGAGTGGATCATGGGCAGTCACAAAAGATGCACACATTGTTACAGAATAATGGGAATCTGTGCCCAATTTGCGTGCCAAGATTTATTTACCATGTTTTAGCTGGCGTAGGTCCTCGCACCCAAAGCTGGGTGCCAAATTCAGTGCTCAGCACTATTCTATAGAGTGCTCATCCCGAAGTGCCCTTGATAGAATAGTGTTGAGCAGAGAATTTTATCAGCACCAAATTTTCAGTGCCATGTCTAGAATCTGACTCATGAGGGGTAATTTTATGGACATTTTTGCATGTATATGGCAATTTGTGTATGGGAAATGGCTGTTATAATAAACTGATATTCAAGCTGTCATGTTATAATTTCCATAGGCTTAAATAATCACAAATCTTTACAATGAATAAGCCTGTATATATTGTACTTAGAAAGAAAAGGAAAAAAATTTAAGACCTCAACAGGGTTATCGAATGGAACAGTAAATCTTTTTTCCTTGCAGTTAATACTCCCAAATCAGCACTGGTCTTGTTTTTTATAGACTTATTTTTCAGTTACCATTAGATTCTTCAATGTATATAAGCACACTTTTAATCATTATTTCGCTCAGATTTAATAGTGTCGGCTCTGGGGGTTCTCCCAAATCATTCATGCTGACTGGATACTTGTTATCGTCAAGATCAAGTATCCAGTCGGCATGGATGATTTGGGAGAAATTTAGGGGGTGGATCCTTAAAACAACTGGTAGGTGAAACATGATTCATGTCAGACCAGAAGAGCCCTCCCGGAGCTGACACTATTAAGTTAAGTTTCAGGTAAATAATAATTAAAAGTGTGCTTATATACATTGAAGAATCTGATGGTAACTGAAAAATTAATATATAAAAAACAAGACCAGTGACAATTTGGGAGTATTATAATATTTCGCCAAAGTCGTTATGCCCATATCAGCCCTCTCCTGAAGTCACTTTACTGGCTCCCTATCCGTTTCCGTATAAACTTCAAGTTCCTCTTATGGACTTATAAGTGCATTCACTCTGCAGCCCCTCATTACCTCTCCACCCTCATCTCTCCCTACACTCCCTCCCAGGAACTCCATTCACTAGGCAAATCTCTCCTAATTGCACCCTTCTCCTCCATCGCTAACTCCAGACTCCGTTCCTTTTGTCTCGCCGCACCTTATGCCTGGAATGGGCTTCCTAAGCTGTTACAACTAGCTCCATCCCTGGCCGCCGTCAAATCCTGGCTAAAGACCTACCTGTTTGATACTGCTTTTGACTCCTAACTTGTCACTTGCTCGTAACCTTTATCTTGTCTTCCTCTCTTCAATAGTCCCTTTCCCTATGTGTCCTTCTGTCTGTCTTACCCTTATCCTTATTGGTCCTGTCTGTCTGTCCTGATTTAGATTGTATGCTCTTTTGAGCAGGGACTGTCTTTTCTTCATGTTCATTTGTGAAGCGCTGCGTACGACTGGTAGCGCTATAGAAATGATTTATAGTAGTAGTAGTATTATCTGCATGGACAAAAGATATACTGTTCCATTCAATAACCCCACTGAGGTCTTTAAAAAATTTTGTTTTCCTTTTCTTTCTAAGTACAATATATATAGGCTTATTCTTTGTAAATATTTGTTATAATATAATGCCAGGTGTAAAAGTACATGGAGGGGCATAATCGAACGAAAACGTCTATCTCCATGGGCGTTTATCTCCAAGAACGAGTCCGTGAAGGGGCGGACCGAACCGTATTTTGGGAAAAAATAGACGTCCATGTTTTATTCGACAATTTGTGAGCTGGGCGTTTTTGTTTTTCAGCGATAATGGAAAATGAAAGCGCCCAGCTCAAAAACGAATAAATCCAAGGCATTTGTTCATGGGAGGGGCCAGGAGTCGTAGTGCACTGGTCCCCCTCACATGCCAGGACACCAACCGAGCACCCTAGGGGGCACTTTTACAAAAAAAAAAAAGGTAAAAGAGCTCCCAGGTGCATAGCACCCTTCCCTTGTGTGTTGAGCCCCCCAAATCCCCCTCAAAACCCACCACCCACAAGTCTACACCATTACTATAGTCCTAAGGGGTGAAGGGGGGCACCTACATGTGGGTACAGTGGGTTTGGGGGGGCGGTGTGGAGGGCTCCCATTTACCAGCACAAGTGTAACAGGTGGGGGGATGGGCCTGGGTCTACCTGCCTGACGTCCACTGCACCCCCTAATAACTGCTCCAGTGACCTGCATACTGCTGCCAGGGAGGTGGGTATGACATTTGAGGGTGAACATAAAAAGTTGTGAAACGGCATATTTTTGTGGTGGGAGGGGGTTTGTGACCACTGGGGGAGTCAGGGGAGGTCATCCCCGACTCCCTCCAGTGGTCATCTGGTCATTTAGGGCACCTTTTGGGGCCCTATTCGTGGAAAAACAGGGTCCAGGAAAAGTGCCCTAAATTCTCGCTAAAAACACATATTTTTTTTCCATTATCGGCGAAAGGCGCCTATCTCTGATCAGCCGATAACCACGCCCCAGTTCCGCCTTCACCACGCCTTTGACACGCCCCCATCAACTTTGTCCGCATCCGCGACGGAGTGCAGTTGAAAACGTCCAAATTTGGCTTTCGATTATACCGCTTTATTCGTTTTTGTGAGATAAACGTCTATCTCCCAATCTGGGTCGCAATATAGGCGTTTTTCTTTTTCAATTATACGCTGGATGGTCTTTTACTGTAGGCTTTTTCTGGGGGCACAGTCTGGAAGTGCATTTGGAGTGCAGGCGGAGTTCACAATCAAAAGTGTTAAATATAAACTATGCTAATCTCGGGCAGGGGAAAAATTTCAGCAATTGTGGGCACCTTTCTGGAATACATTAACTCCATCAGCACAAAGTTATTTATTGAATGTATGAATAAAGTGATATTAATACAAGGGAGGGGGAAGGGGGGGTGGAGTAGGGGGGGAAGGGGAGAAATGTAAAAACTCCATTTCTGTAACAAAAATAGTTCTGTTACTGTGTATTTGGTTTGAATAAATATGATTTAAACATAAAAAAACTATGCTAATCTACACATGTACTATACTTGTGAATTTTATGCGTGAATCTTTACACCTGCTCTCAAGCAGGTATAAAGGACCAAACCTGCATTTGAGGTGTAGTTTCTGCCTGGGCTGTGGAGTTGGAAGCAATTTTGGATGGAATCGGAGTTGGAGTTGGTAAAAAGGTACCGACTCTGACTCCAGCTTCAAAATAAAAACTTACAACAGTGTATTGCATATTTTCATTTGACAGCATTTTTTTGTTCAGGTTCCTTGTTCAAATTTCAAATAAATATATTTTGTAGTCTCTTAGTCCTACTTTTGTACATACAGAAATAGCCTGTGCTGCCGTAATTCATCAAATTTCTCTTAAAGTAGGAGTTGGAGCCGGGTTGGACGGTAGAAAAATAGAGGAGTCGGAGTTAAAGGTTTTAGTGTACCGATTCCACAGTCCTGGCTTCTGCCATTTGTGTTTCATGAAGTCCTATAGGTGCTTATATGTCGTCATAAAATAATGCTTAAGTAGGTGCCTAATTGCACTCTTAACCTACATGTCCAGCAGCTCCACAGACATATTTGGGTTTTCATGCTCTTCTTCTTTGGTAAAGGCCTGTTGACACTTCCAAGAGGGGGGTCTGAATGGAAAAAAAACGACTACTATTATAGATTGTGCTGAGTACAATTAAAAGTGTAGCAAGAATGAGCATGAAAAGAGATCTTTTTGTCTGTCAGGCAGGGAGAACAGACATCTTTGTTTCGTTCACAGACGATAATGCCATTACAAAGGTTTAAAAGTCATATTAGAGCCTCCTATCAGTTTGGGAGAAGAATGACACTTGTATTCAGTGATGTATAACCACTGCTCTTATTTGCCTATTCTCATTTGCATACCTTGTACCTGAGACACTTGCAATGCCCAGGAATAACAGATGAGCCAAATATGTAACTCAAAGGTAACAAAGTTCTGAGGCAGACAAAAAAAAAATTCAATTATATTGCCACTAGAGCATTGCGGTTGCTGTGTTAGTCCACCTGGAGATGTAGAGTTAAAAATAAACAAATAAGCTGTAGGTCGGACATCTTTATGGACTGACTTAGAAGACTGTTTGAGTGGGCATGGAAAACTTGCAGGCCTGTGGTACTGTGGTACCCATGATGAGATTTAGGGTCATTATTATGCAGTAGTGCACATGTACCACCAACTTGTACCACCATGGAGCCAGAAATGATACATTCTAGGAAGAACCTCAGAGAGGTTCTTGTGGATCTGCATAGGACCTGTTCAGTAGATCTATGGGGGAAAGGGATGGTTCTTCAAGCCTGGAGAAATGGCAGATGGTGTCCCTCTTTACAAAAACAGCAATAGGAAAGTGGCTGAAAATTGAAGACCTAGTCATCAGAATCCAAGTGATGATAAAGGAAGGAAAGGACAGTGAAATATCTTGAATGTAGCAGCTTGCAGGATTCGATGCAATGGAAAATATGCCAGGCAAATCTGAACAGTTTCCTCAGCTGATGCAAGGTGGGTGGTGGATGTAGTGTACTTAGATTTCAGCACAGGTTTTGATACTTTCCATGTAGGAAGTTCAAAAATAAGCTGAAGAGTTGAGTAGTGGGCACTGAAGGTGCTGGACCAGGTTAGAAACTGATTAAGGGTAGGTGATAAATTATAGTGGTAAATGAAGTTCACTTGAAGGAAACAAAAGTGTTGAGTGGAGTGCCTCAGAAGATAGTCCTAAATCTGGATCTGTTCAATCTCTTTGTGAGTGATAATGCAGATATATTTAGAATGAAAGTTTGTGGACATGCTTGATGATATGAGAAGCAATTTCAGGAAACTCTTGGACTGGCCAACTACTTTGTCCAAAAAATTGGAGAGTTAGCATTTGGGCTGCAGATATATGAAGGAGCAGAACATTATCGATGGAACAAGAAACAAATTGTGGGATGATTATTATTATTATTAGCATTTGTATAGCACTACCAGACGCACGCAGCACTGAACACCTGACACAGAGAGACAGTCCCTGCTCAATAGAGCTTACAATCTAAAAATACAGACAGACAAGACAATTAAGGGCGAGGGAAGTATTGGGTGAGAAAGGAACAAGGGAGGGCAATTGAGTAGTGGCTAGGAGTCAAAAGCAGTGGTGAAAAGGTGGGTTTTCAGCATAGATTTGAAAACAGGTAGAGATGGAGGTAGACGTAAAGGCTCAGGAAGTCTATTCCAGGCATAAGGTGCTGCGAGGGAAAAGGAACGAAGTCTGGAGTTAGCAGTGGAGGAGAAGGGGGACGACAAGAGAGATTTGTCCAGTGAGCAGAGTTATATATATCCCATGATTTCAAGGTAACATAGTAACATAGTAGATGACGGCAGAAAAAGACCTGCACGGTCCATTCAGTCTGCCCAACAAGATAACTCATATCTGCTGCTTTTTGTGTATACCCTACTTTGATTTGTACCTGTGCTCTTCAGGGCACAAACCGTATAAGTCTGCCCAGCACATTCAAGGTACTGAAATAATGAGACAAAATGGTCACAGTCTAGTTCATAGAAAGAGGCATAACTACTAGTAAAATGGAAATATTATACCACTATACAGGTTGCTGGTGAGACTTCACCTGGAGAACTCTGGCTAGTTCTGGAAGCTCTGTCTCTGAAAGGATCTAGACAGGCTGCAGGTAGCCAGAAAAGGGCTATCAAAATGGTTCAGGAGTGCCGAAAAAGCTCTATCAGACAAGACTTTGGGATCTAAATATGCACACCCAGAGAGAGAGAGAGAAATGACTATCAAGATATTGTGAAGACATCAAAATATTTGAAGGTTATTAATAATGCACAAATAACACACATTTTTCAATAGAAAAGAAGTTCTAGAATGAGGCTCCAAAGCATTAGACTCAGGAGCAACATCTGGGTGGTGGTGGCTGCATGAAACACCTACCAGGAGTGGATGGGAAAGGCCAAAGCAGTAGCAGACTTCAAGAGGGCATAGCATGAGTCCAGATTATTCTTAGTTACCCAAACCATGAAGAGAGAGAGAAGATGTGTATTTAAAGTGCCTGGTTTGAATAATAGCAGCAACCATAGGTATAGCTTGTCTCCTTTTGGGGGGGGAGGGCAAAGAAAGTCAGAGCTCCTTTTACAAAGCCATGCTACCAGTTAGCTGCGTGCTAAATGCAACGAAGTCCATTCAATTCCTATGGGCTTTGTTGCATTTAGTGTGCAGTAATCACTACCCCAGCTTTATAAAAGGAGCCTTCATATTGGCAGTCAGGAAAGAGGAACCAATTCAGCATTAACACCATCAACATACTGAGGTGGAGGGGGGAGATTGCTGCCCCCCCCCCCAGCCCACCCTAAACTCTACCTATAATAGCTACTAGAGTTGAGATTATAAGAATCATCTCTGTGGATGCCAGTGGGTGTCCAGCAACCCCATTATTATGCAAGTTTCTTCACTGTAGGGAAATACATTCCTAGCTGAAACACAGGCAACCACACAATTAACTGAAAAATTAACTGGGAACTGGGTCTGTTTGGTAGGCTGCAAGTACAGTAGTAACTAGAAGCTTGGCCTATTGAAACCATAGGTGCTCACAGAGCTGAGTCTGTCTGGAAAGTCATACAGAGGACCTAGAAGACCAAATGCTCTGGCAGTTAGCCAAGTTAACACTGGAGGTTATTTCCATTTTTACAAAGCCCTGTGGTCAGATGTGGAAAGGAAGGAATGCTAGGGGGGGGTGCTACGTGGGGGATTTTGTTTGTTGATATGTCCAAGATGGAAGCACACAAAATATGAAGAGTCAGACAACAAAACTGTCCTAGATCAGGAGTGATATCTTATAAACAAACAGCTGATGCCTAAGATGCAGCCTTATCAGTATGGGCAGGAACAGCAGAGTGGACTGGATAAGGTGATGGGTTTCTCTATCATCATCTACTAGATTACAATGCATTAAGGGGCCCTTTTACTAAGGGACACAGGTGCCTTCAGACGTCCAACGTGCATCAAATTGGAACTAAGGCCCGGCTAATGCATGCCCCGGGCGGTAATTCTGTTTTTGACGCGTGTCCAAAATACACAGTAGAAAATATTTTCTACCACGTGAGGCTTGCAATAGGTCCAATTATAAAGGGTACCTTCTTATCGCTGGACTCCCCAATTACACATCAGCACAAAAGTCCCAAATATGTCACTTTAATTTGTAAGCTTATAAATGACATTCATTCATACATCCTTTCTGGGGTTTTTTTAATTATTTCATCAATTGTTTCATAACAGTTCCCTTTCTCAATTCAAAAATTTTTTATGGACCATCAGTGGTAACACTGCTATAATATAATGGACCACTGCCCTGAAGAAGATGGCGAGACACTGGCCAGAGCTATAAGTTAAGTAAATAAATAAATACACATTTCAAGAGATTTAATGATCTATGACTGCAATTTTATAAAAAGGACCAAAGAGGATTGAAAGCAGGAAGAGGCAGAATACTACATAATTGCATTACCACTCTTTGCTATTTCTGATGGAAATATTTTGAATTGAGAAAGGGAAGTCTCATGAAACATTTGATAAAATAATAGAAAAACCAGAAATAATGTATAAATTTATGTCATTTAAGGGCTTACAAATTCAAGTGACATATGCTGACACCTCAAAAGAAAAAAAGCAGATCAAAAAAGACAAAAAGAATAGAACAAGAGGGAAACAGAAGAAGTGGTTTATTACAAGGTTACCCGATGTGGCCATGTTTCACCCTCAGAGTGGAGTGGAGTGGAGTGGAGGAGTAGCCTAGTGGTTTGATATGAAAATGTTAATAAAAACAATTTTAAAAAAAATAAACTTTATTGAACTGGTTGATCTGCTTGGCTGCTCCTTCTGCCTAAAGGTAGGTGCCAATTCTGTACCCACTTTATAAAATAGTAGCACTTCCACGAGTGATTGGCACCAATAACTGGCAGTGATGCAAGTGCTATTCTATGAACTGCGCACCTAAACTACTTAGCATGCAGCTGTTAGGGGGGAAATTCACATGGGCATGTCATGGGCATGTCACCAAATGAAATGTACAACTTATACTGTCAGTTCTGTGCATTGCATTTGGCACACAAATAAATGTCGTAAATGTATTTATTTGTGATTTTACTAATAAATAGTTGTTTGTTCTAAAATGGGATGAAACACGGCCATGTTGGGCACTGGTTTGTAATATTCCTAGTGTTGTTCCCTGTAAGCTGAGTGAGAGTCCTCCACCTACAGTCCTGCCAGTAGGGGGTGCTGTTTCATTATCACATTTTCAATAGTGAGGGACAGGCAAGCTCTGCAGGACTAGTGATTGAAAGCATAATATTGAAGCACCACCCCCCACTGGCTGCAATGCCGTTGGAGGACCCCACTTATCTTAGAGGGAACAGTGGTTGCAGCTATACAATAAAGTGAACTAACAGCAGTGGCGTAGCAAGGGTGAGGTGGTCCGCCCCGGGTGCACGCCGCTGGAGGGGTGCAGAGAGCAGCCGCATGCCTGTTGGCTCTGCTGTTTCCCTGCTCCCTCTGCCCCGGAACAGGTTACTTCCTCTTCCGGGGCAGAGGGAGCAGGGAGCCAGCGGAGCCGAGACCAGCGCGGCTGCTCCCAGCAGCCAAGAATGCACCCGGGAGGGGGGTGTTGATGCGCTGGGAGGTGTCATTGCACCAGGGGGAGGTGTCGTGCTGCACCCGGGGGGGGGGGGTGCATCGGCGATCCGCCCCGGGTGGCAGCTGACCTAGGATCGTCACTGACTAACATATTTCTCATCTGATATGCTACTTCATTTTTGTCAAAGAGCAACCTCTCTTGGGCAGACTGTATGCCAGGTATTCACTTCCTTATGTTCAGAACCTAAGAACATACTGAGTAGGGGTGTGCTGTTGATTGTTAATGTACTTATCCTAGAGAAACTTGTTTAAACCTTTTTGATGCCAAGCTATAATACTAGCCACACTCACATTCTCCTGCAAGAAATTCCACAGTTGGATAGTGCTGCTCTTTCTGATCCAAGAAAGAACATATGAAGTAGGACACAGAATACACTTCCTATTTATTTTTCATTTCAGTAAGGACTTTACAAGGATTGTACTTCATGAAATAAAACTCAAAATGAACTTGCTTCAGGATCCTATCTTCATATATAAAAAGCCCAGTTGCCCTCTTGTGGTGAGACTGTATATTGCAGAACATTTGGGCAGGTGAGCTGAATTAAGGCTTGATAACTAGGGTGACCACACAGATCCATGTCCAAACGGATATGCCAATTTAGTACTATTTTTTTTTCTCTTATTGCATGCAATGAGATGCAATTATGATTTTCCAATTTTGTTCCCTAAGAAAAAAAGGAACTTTATCTCCATGCATGGCTTATCTTCTTCCTGAAAATGGAACTTTACGGTCATCCTTACAAATGTGTGATTTTAAGAAACCTTATTGAGATGATAAAGGGTTTGCAAGCAAGACATATGCACTGAATGGCTCCAGGGAATCCTGCTTCTAGTGACATTTTCAAACCAATGCCGTTTTGCAGTGATCATTAAAATAGCGACATAACCCACGTATTTCTGCCTTCCGGAAATACGCTGCACTGCTCTTCCCAGGTTTACAGATCAACATATGCAAATTTTGCACCTGAAATCTTTTCCACTTGTATTTTGATACATATGGAAATGTGCTATGTGAGAGGAATATTACTGCAGAAACAAACGACAAGGAAAAAAAAGCAAGCCAATAACTTGATAGAGAAATATCTCACAATCATTTAGAGAAGATTTGGTCCACATTTCCTGCTTTTATTTTCTTAACGATGCTTGATGCAAATCTCCTAGAGAAAAAAAGAAGGAGGGGCCTGGCACACAGATAAAATGTATTACCTGGTGCTATTGTAACTCCCAAACGGACTCCAGCCTTACAGGAAGAAAAGACAGAACCCATTAAAAACAATCATGTTCTAGTCTGGATGTGTCTTTTCCCACAGCTGTAAGTCTATTATTACAGCTCTCTAAGGCCATCATTCTTTCATCAACAGTATTTTCCAGGGTCACCATCCCTCAAGGACTTTTGCCATGTGACCTACAAGCAAACTTCAATGACCTACTTGTTAATGAATCCATTTATGATTAATCTTGTTGGGCAGACTGGATGGACCGTACAGGTCTTTTTCTGCCATCACCTACTATGTTATGTTATGTTACCTTCTAAAATAAAGTACAAGAGCTGACAGTACCTACTTTTCAGAATGCAAACGCACTACATAGATTCTGAGAAAAATACCTTTATCTGGCTCCACCCCCTTGAAATCTCTGAAAATCTGGTATGAATCAGATACAAAAGTATGTTTCAACTTTTTTATTATATTATCATAATGGCAAACCGTTGTACATACACCAAAATTAGTACATATACATCTCAGTCAACTAAGTATAACTTCAACAATATTTTGTAATAATTTCCCCCCCCCCTTCCTTTTTCCCCTCCCCCTCCTTCCCCATCCCTCCCCTCCGATAAGCTGACATACTATTGTAAGATTGTTGACAAAAAAAAACAAACAAACATCATTTACTTAATAAAGTAAAATAATATCATCCTCCACTGCCTTATGTTTTTCGTTTGTTACCCTTTGATCTCAGCTGTATGATATAACCAATATTACAACTTGGTCCAAAAAAACCCCTCCCCCCCCCCTAGTAACCTATAGATGAGTCTTCTGTTACCACAATTGATATCCAAAAATATTACAGAGTATTAAGAATTCGACTTCTCCCTCTGTGAGTCATCCCGTCCAAGTAACACCCCGAAATTTTTAGAAAGCGCACTTTTCGCTTGTGTGTTCCTTTTGCCTCTCTCGCTTCCCAAGTAAGCAATTGGTGTGCCTGGTTCCGCCAATGCCAGAAGGTTGGTGGGTGTGCCGAGGTCCAGTGCTGCATTATGCATTTTTTGCCGATGAGATATACTTTGCGACATAGCATTATTTTGTTTTTGTTTAGTCTGGGATATGTGTCATGTTTATCTAATACTAAACATAAGGGATTCAATGCTATATTACAATTCACAATTGTAGACAGAAATACAGCTATTTGTCTCCAGTATCTCAGATACAAAAGTAATTAGACTGCAGGCAAGGATTTGTGGAATATGTCCATTTCCAAAAAATAAACATCCCTCTCATGATCCGCTTAGACCCACTCACACGTTCAGAAAATTTGGTGTAGATTAGATGGATAACCAAAACATTATTAAGTAACGTAACTGTGAATCCATATTCGTGGAACAAGTGGATCTAAAGAGGGATCCTGAAAAAATACAGGTGTCAGAATACTTCATGATCCAGAAAACCTCACTCCAGAGATAATATCTTGACTACAGCCATGGTTTCTGTTTGTGATCATATCTCCCAGTTGTGGAAGAGTAGCCTACTGGTTATAGTGACAGGTTAAGAACCAACAAAGCTTTGGTTCAAGTCCTGCTAATGTACGTTATGTCACCCTTCATTGCCTCAGGTCCAAACTTTAGCTTACAAGCCCTACTGTACCTGGATGCAGGGGTGCTGATGCTTGAGCACCCCCTAATATTCCTTCCCATCCTTCCTTAGACTAGGGTGTGAGAACTCCATGCTGCAGGGCCACAGGGAAAAAGAGGAAGACTTGTGTCTCCTAGGCAGGGCCGCCAAGAGACTAGGCCGGGCCTGGGGCCCTGCCGCCGCCGCTCCCCCCTCCACCCGCCCCCATCCATCTGCCACCGGGCGGGGCCCCCTGCATTGAAACCACAGTGCCTCTCACCTCTGTGTAAAAGCACTGAAGGCAGCAGATTGCTTCCCTTCGGGCCTCCTTCCCTCCCTGTGTCCCGCCCTTGCGGAAGTTACGTCAGATGAGGGCGGGTCACAGGGAGGGAGGGAGACCCAAAGGGAGGCCATCTGCCTGCAGCGCTTTCACACGGAGGTGAGAGGCGCTGTTATTTCAATGCAGGGGGCCCGGTCCGGTGGCAGACGATCGACGACAGAGGGCGAGTGGGACTGTGGCGCCGGGCCCCCCTTGGAGGCCCGGGCCTGGAGAATTTTGTCCCCCCTGCCCCCCCTCTCAGTGGCCCTGCTCCTAGGTTCATGCTCCCACCTCCCTCTGCAGCCTATTGGCTCGCTAAATAAAGCCTGACCAAGGGGTCATCAGGTGTAGCAGAGAGCAGCAGCAGTGTAGGCCAGACATGCTTCCTGCCTTTGGTCTACTATAGAAAGGGAAAGAGGAGCAGAGGTGCATGAGGGGGAGTAAGAGAGCTTCAGATAGGGGAACTGGCTGGAGTTACAGTGATGCCAAGGCTCACTCACTAGCAGTGTGACACACTCATTTAAAGGCTCTATCACTCTCATTCTTTGAGCCCCTTTTCTCATTCACAAGAGCCTTAGAGACAGTACGTAGATCCTGATCACTGCTTTAACAAGAGGCAAGCCTAAGACAAGCCAAGTGGCTCAGCCAGTAGGTAGAAATCTGAGGGCATCTTCTGTGAACTTTGCCTTCCTCTGCCCCATCTCTTATCTCTGTGAATGTATTCTGAAACTTATCCATATACTTTTAGCCTGAGTGGAGGACATCTTTCAGTCTGGAAAATTTACACAAGTAACTGCTTAGTTACCTGAGCAGATTCCTTTGAAAATTGTCCCATATTGCCTCCTCTCTGTCTACATCCTTCCAGAGGCACCAACAAAAAGCAAATATCATTTGATGATATTTTTCATTTGCAAAGCAATGTCACCTACATCGTTCTGGATTTATACCCCAGACACAGTCTGAAAATCTCTCTCTCTCTTTGCTCTCCACCCTTTGGGATGGCCCAGTTTTGGCTGAAATGTGCTTGGCTCTAAGCTGATGTAATACCTGACAGAGATATTTTTCCCCATTGACGTATATTCCTTTTATGAAATGGGAAATACATGTGTAGATGTTTACTCCACCCAAGTCCCGCCCAAACCACAACCCCTTTGAAATCTCTGCCTGGTGTGGATCTCCACATATAAATAGCGGCATTTACATGAGTAGATTGCAAACATGAGTAAACAGTGATTTAGAAAATGGCTACATACATGTGGAGATGCTTCTAAAATAAATTCCAAAATGTATAGGACCAGACATTCTGAACATGCTATTCAGTATATTTAAATATTACGTACAGGTACTTTACATGTATTAGCACTGCTGGAAACGTTAATCTGCAGGAACTTCTCCTATTTCCATTTGAATCTCATTTTCCAGTAGATCTTCCATATCCTCTTCCAGCGACTTGCTCAACTCCGTCAGGATTACATCTAATGCCTGATATAATACAAGAACAACATGAAACCAGAAATCCATGGAAGCCAGATCACAGCAACATTTCCAAGGGGGACAGTGAAAAGTTAGGATGACATTGTTCTATTTCTCAGCCACGGTAAAGAGTACCATGGGAGAGAGAAAGTCACTTGCCCAAAGTCAAACAACATTTAAAAATTGTCTCTATCACCTGCGGCAGCTACAAAATCTATCTTATTGATGAGCCTGACCACAGTGATACATGCCATGCTAACACCACGACTAGACTACTGTAATGCCCATAACACTGGTCAAACTAAAAAGAGTTTGCATCAGTTCCAACTAATTCAGAATGCAGCAGCACGGCTGATAGAAGGCTGTAAGTAGTGACCACATTACTATTTTGGTTTCTGCCAGGTACTTGCGACTTAGATTGGCCACTGTTGAAAACAGGATACTGGGCTAGATGGACCATTGGTCTGACCCAGTATGGCTATTCTTATGTTCCTGAAAAACCTACACTGGCTATCAGTACCCTACAGGGCTAAATTTAAAACTCTATGTTTGATTTTCAAGGTCCTCAGACAAAATGAGCCACAGGAACGCGTTCTCAGCAATCCCGTGGCTGTACAGAAGCTAAGTACTAGTTATTCTACATTATGAACTATATCCTAAAGTGTAAAATTGAGTATTGAGGTTTTTCAGACTTATGATGATACTCGTCAGCAGGTTTACTTAAAGGAATAAAATTATTCCAGAGCAAACGCTGAGCGTCTTGGTTTTCAGGACTGAATAGAGTGGCCTAAACCGGGTATCTGAAGTCTTTTCCTCTATTTACATTAACATAGAACATTATCACTGAGAGATCAACTTGCTAACAGTGGACTTATAAGATGTTGATCTATGCAATTTGCCTGCAGTGCATCCAAATCACGAGGGGGCATATTGGGGACATTTTGAAGGCGGGATTAGGGTGTTACTAACACCTGAATGTTTTACATTCACAATGGAACAAAACGAAAACATCTAAAGTTTTGGTCTAGATCTGTTTTTAGGATGAATAAGGCACAAAAAGGTACCCTAAAAGACCAGATGACCACTGGAGGGAATCAGGGATGACTACTGGGGGAGTAAGGGAGGTTATCCCTTAATCCCTCCAGTGGTAATTTGGTCACTTGGGGCATCTTTTGGTCACGTAGTCATAATTGAAACAGGTCTATCCAAAAAGTCTTAATTTTGTCCCTAGATATTTTCATTTTGTTGCATTATTGCAGAAAAACGTCTATATTTTGGTGCCGCCCATGTCCTGCCTAAAACACGCCCCCAACATGCCCCCCTGAAATTTGGATAAACTATGGAGCAAAAATGTCTAAAATCTGGGTTTCAAAAATCGCAACCTGGACATTTTTGAGAGAAAAACATCCTTCTGCCACCTTATGACATTTTTTGAACTTTTTGTTTTAATGAGCCCCCTAAATTTCCCAAGATTGAAACTGATCTAAAGAGCCTTCCACATTCACAGAGATGAGTAAAATGTAAAATTTTTACAGTGAACCCCTACTTTGAATTTAAAGTATTTCACTATCACCAAGAGAGAGCAATTTCCCCCACCATTTGATGTCAGAAACATAAAGACAAGAGTCACATCTGCCAGGCAATGTGCTTGCAGTTATATCCCTTTTATCTTAACATCGCTGTGTGCTAACTGTGAAATCCATGTTTTGCATATCTAGGTAGACCAGGAAACAGTAAGCAGGCCTTTACAATAACCTGTGTTACGCTATCTATGGATAAAAGCATAGGCATATGTCAACAAGCAGCAATCTCTTAACCGCGGGGGTTTTTGGAGACTTTTCTAAGTGGGTTCAGGTTGGGGGTGGCAATCACATACACAGGTTTGCCTTTAAAAAATACCTGAACAAAATGCAAGCACTTTTGCTCTGGTCTTCCCATGTAATTTGCAGTACTCAGTAGTGTGTGTTCCTCCCGATGCTTCAATCTACCACTTCCCGTCTCATACTTGGAACAGGTTGCGAGAATAGGATGAAGCAATTAGGATTAGCACAACCCTCAGCTTGGGAGGCTCCAGTTGTGTGACTTCCTTCTCACCCAAGGCTAATGCCAGCTGAGTGAGAAGATAGAACACTGCTGGAGCTTGGGAACACTCGCACAGGCTCGCTAAGCTTTTCTAGAGATTTTTTTTTAGCTCTGGGAGATGGTCTCTGACTGAGCTCCACCCCAGAATCCATGGAAAACAAGCATTTTCTGCATGGAAAAAACATGCTTGGCTCATGGGAAACACTTTACATAATTAACCCCAAGCATAAAATTTGCAAATAATGCAGGACAATGTGCGTTAGCACTTTTGAAAATCTAGCCCTAAATCAGACAGTAACATTCCTTTAAATAATATCTAACTTCTCACAAGGCCTCAGTCAAAAGTCTTCATTTGTTTTGTTTTTTAAATATATTACATTGACTCTGCATGACCTGACTAAAGCACAAGTGAATTCTAACTGTCCTCTCTGTGTTGCCGTAATTTCATGGCATATTCCCATCACTTAATAGTTGACTCTTTTTCTGTTTCTTTCTCTTGGTTGGAGGGAAAATTCAAGCTGCCACAAATAATTGATGTTTAAAGCTGGAAGCACTTACCACCTCTCGGAATGCTCTTTGATGAAAGTCTTCAAGGAGAGGGTTTTCCACAGTGGCTCGCTGCTGCTCATGCATGTGGAAGTATTGTCTCAGAAGGATATTCAACATCCAGCCTGGAAGACACAACATCAAGCAACTGCAATTTTATTACAGAGCAAGCATGCTGAAAAGATGTGTTTTGTTTTGGGAGAAAGTCTTTCTGGGGTTTTTTTTTTGGGGGGGGGGGGTCAATTATTTTGTTTCATTTCAGTTTTCTGCTTTCCGTTCTCAGTGTACACTACATGCAAATAGCACAAAATAAATCTAATCTGAAATTTGTAAACTGCACTAGTCCCAGCATGAGGTTCAAGGTGGTGTACAGAAAAGAAAAACTGATAATAACAAAAGAAACTGCATAATCATGAAAATAAAAAACAATTCAAATTTATCAGATAAAAATGTCTTCATTTTTTTACACAATTGAAAATAATTAAAGGGCCTAACATGTTCCTGCACCCAGACAATTAACCCACCCCTCAAATTTTGTTTAACATTTTATTCTGGGGTTGCTCTCCTTCTCCACCCCCCTGAAGTCCTTACTCCAACATACTCAATCCAACCACTCTTGTCCTGCTAGTGCCATACTTAACCCTTTATATTGCCACAGCCCTGGGCCCTTACTTGACATGTTGATCACCACCCACTCCTTGATATTCCATCCTCATTTGGATTTCACGACAGGGTGCCAACTTGGTTCTCTTTATACCTTTGCCATCACACTTTTACTCCAGATTCTATATATGGTGCCCAGATTTGCATGCCCAAGATGCACTCACAAATTAATTGCTTAATGAGTTCAATAACATCAATCACTGAGTACTAACAAACAATTACTGATGTAAATTGGCACTCATTAATACTCGTGCGTGCATCTGGCTGCACGCTATTCTAAAAGGCAGGATGCCTAACTCCCACAGAGCGTATCTTGAAAGGGGGAATGGCCATGGGAGGAGCATTTTGAACATTTGCACGCATAATTATTAAATACTGTATAAGCATGCACAGGCCCTTTACAAAATAGCGCTTAGCACAGATTTTCTTCCAGTGCCTAATGTTGAGCACCATTTATAAAATCTGGCCCTTGTTGTGTTTTCTTGTGAATACTCCTTCACCACGTTTCCCCCTCAATCAGTGTGCCTTGGGGGTACTATCCTGGGCTTTCTTGACTCTCCATATGTGTTCCCTTGGTGCAGGAAGATCTAAGCATGGAACGTGTCCTGTGCAACATGCACCCAAAAGCTACCTCCATGCTACTACCCCACCCACTTTTGACATGATGGACGTCCCATCAGGATTAGATCACTATTTAAGCCCAAGAAAATAATTACTTCCCAGTTAGCACTCACTGTCTAAACATCTGCTTGTTTCATCCTTCCAAGGTAACGCTGGTCCATGCATCTTAATTAAGTGCTCCAGGAGGAACAAGTCAATCAGATATTTCCCAGCACTAGCTGAAACCTAGCAGAGAAAAACAAAATCCAGTCAAATATAACACAAGTAAACAGGCTGCCACAAAACCACAACCAGTCAGACCCCAGCTCTAGAAGAGCATGTCAACCAGATGTTTTCCTGTACTGTCTGGGTCAAGCTCAAAGAGGATTAATACCAAGAAGCCATCTAATCTTTAAAAACAGTCTCCTTCTCCCCTGATATTCAGGCTGGGTGGTCAGTGTTTTTGTAAATGCTGGCCACCACAGGATTTTTATGCTTGGATATTCATCACTGAACTGTACCCTGGATACCAATGCTGACTTTCAGGTAACATCTAATATAATAAAACGCACCGTGAACGTTCTGAAGACAACGTTCTGAAGTCACTCAAACACTCCCTGGCTGTAGGGTTCGTGGATTCATGGTGTGAAGCCAGCCAGCCGTCTCTGCCCCGCCCTCGCATCAAACGTCATGACGTCGAGGGCGGAGAAAAAAACGGATCGCACCCACGCACGGTGCGTTTTATTATATTACATTTACCTCCGTGGTGGCGGTTCCGGCAGCGCAGCGTCAGGGAAGGAGGCAGCGCTCCCGACGTCTCTAGCCTTCCCTTCACTGTGTTCCGCCTTCTTCTGACGTCAAGGATGACGTCAGAAGAAGGCGGAACACAGCGAAGGGAAGGCTAGACGTCAGGAGCGCCGCCTCCTTCCCTGACGCTGCGCTGCCGGAACCGCCACGGAGGTAAATGTAATATAATAAAACGCACCGTGCGTGGGTGCGATCCGTTTTTTTTTTCCCGCCCTCGACGTCATGACGTTTGACGCGAGGGCGGGGCAGAGACGGCATGGATTGGGCATGGATTGGGAGGGCAGGGCTCAGGGAGAGAGGGGAATTGCTGGATAGGGATGAATGGAGGGGACAGATGGGCATGGATGGATATGGATTGCAGGGCAGGGCTCAGGGAGAGAGGGGAATTGCTGGATAGGGATGAATGGAGGGGGCAGGTGACAGAGGAGCATGGATGGGCATGGATTGGGAGGGCAGGGCTCAGGGAGAGAAGGGAATTGCTGGAAAAGGATGAATGGAGGGGGCAGGGGACAGATGGGCATGGATTGGGAGGGCAGGGCTCACACTCTCTCTCTCATATACAATGTCTTTCTGACTCACACTCTCACACACTCTGTCTCACACTGTATCACATTCACTCTCTATGTGCCACACAGTCACTCACACACTCGCTTGGTCTCATACACTCACTCTCACAGAGAATCTGTGTCTCACACACACTCTCTCTCTCGCACACACACACACTCTCTCACACTGTGTCTCACATACACACTTGCACATACACTCATTCTCACACACACACTCTCTCACAAACACACCCACACCCAGACTCACTCTCTCTCTCACACACACACTCACACTTTCACTCTGTCTCTCACACAGTCACTCTCACATACACTCTCCCAAACATACACGCTCCGAGGAAAACCTTGCTAGCGCCCGTTTCATTTGTGTCAGAAACGGGCCTTTTTTACTAGTATGAATATAAGAATAACAATACTGAGTCAGTATCTAGCCCAGTATCCTGCTTCCAACAGTGGCCAATCCAGGTCACAAGTACCTGGCAGAAACCCAAATAGCAGCAATATTCCATGCTACCAGTACCAGGGTAAGCAGTGGCTTCCCCCATGTCTGTCTCAATAGCAGACTATGGACTTTTCCTCCAGGGACTTGTCCAAACCTTTTTAAAACTCAGATATGCTAGCCGCTGTTACCACATCCTCCGGTAATGAGTTCAAGAGCTTAACTACTCTTTGAGTGAAAAAATATTGCTCCCTATTTGTTTTAAAAGTATTTCAATGTAATTTCATAGTGCCCCCTAGTCTTTGTACTTTTTGAAAAAGAGTGAAAAATTGATTCACTTTTACCTGTTCTACAACACTCAGGATTTTGTAGACCACAATTGTGTCTCCCCTCAACCATCTCTTTTCCAAGCTGAAGAGCCCTAACCTCTTTAGCCTTTCTTCATATGAGATGAGTTCCATCCCTTTTACCATTTTGGAAATATCCAGACAAGTACCAGATAACTAACTAGACCGATAAGGTTTAAGATAGCCTTTCTGCAGGATATCACTGCTAACTGGGTAGCTCCTGGCTCTGCCTTAGCTCTGTCCATGGACTGCCCAGGCATCTAGAAAAGCACCAGTTCACTCAGTGGTAATTTTAACAGCATTATTTTGGTAATTTCATCCACATTAAAATCCATGGCTAGCCCTGATGGGTAGCGTTTAACCGGGAAGAAGCTATTTCTGTCTAGAAAAGTGCGCTGAATATTGGCCTCCATATTTCTGGTGTCAAAAACAGATGCAAGGGCATCTTGCAAAAAAAAACCCATACAAACCACAAAGTGTGTACTCAGGGCAAAAATAAAACTAACAGTAAACCAATATCTTATTAAAAATGTAAAAGGGCCTGATATTCAAAGAGAGCAAGAAAGGCTCCCGTCCACTTAAATCGCTCGTGACTGCCCAACCACCGATATTCAGCGGCACTTAATCAAGCAGTACCGCTGAATAATGGCTCTGTCCAGCCCCACTTAGCTATGTGGGTCCTGGCACTGAATATCGGACAGGACCTGCATAACATTTAGAGCCCTTTTTTAAGGCCCTCCGGCTCTGAGCCCCCTCAGCCCCCACAAAATGCACACCTCTTTCCTTCCCCCTCCCTACAACCTGTGACCCTAAGTACCTTCCTCCTACTCACCCCCACTCCCACAATGAATCCCCCCTCCCCAGTCACCATCTCAGTAGGTCTCCTGGGCCTACCTTCAATCCCTGGTGATCTAGAGGGGGCAGTGGGAGCAGGCACCCCCACGACCACCAAGGATTGAAGGTAGGCCCGGGGGGCCTACCAAGACAGTGGGTGGGGGGTTGTTGCAGGAGGATGGGAGGGCTACTTAAGGTCACGGGTCGAGAGGAAGGGGCAGAAAGGAGGAGACTGTTTCAGGCGGCCTGAGGGAACTCAGAAGGCCTTTAAAAAGGTTTTTTAAAGATATGCGAGGTGTGGTAGCCATGTTAGTCCACATCTAAAAGCAGTCAATAGAAATAGAATAAAATAAAACATAGACATCATATGAAAAATGTCAGTGCCAACCAGGATGTTACCTCTGTGGGACAGCACTTTACAAAACCAGAACACTGTACTAATGATTTTATGGTGAGAATACTTAAGGGAAACTTTAAAGCAATACAGGAACACAAGACCTTTGAAGTCAAAATGATTAGATATTTTGACACCCACCAGACAGGACTTAACAAAGATCTGGATTTCTAGCCCATTATAAACCATGGAATTTCACTGCTTTTTCACCCTCTGATCAACATGCATATCTCTCTGTCCCTCATCCTCTCAGCCCTCTCTGTTTCTCACCAGACTATCACTTTGATGTTTCACTTATATATGCGGTTACTTATCAAAATTTGCTTATTTCTGATCTGACGAAGAAGGGCTACCTTCGAAAGCTAATCAAAAAATGTATTAAGTTAGTCCAATAAAAAAGGTATCATCTTATTTTCTTTTCTACCCTGTTTCCCCGAAAGTAAGACATCCCCCGAAAATAAGACCTAGTAGAGGTTTTCCTGAATTGGTAGATATAAGGCCTCCCCCGAAAGTAAGACCTAGCAAATTTTTGTTTGAAAGCAGGGCCGCCGAGAGCAGGACAAGGCCGCCCTCCCCCACCCGAGGTCGCTCCAGGAACTAACCTTAAACTCCTCCTTTCACCTTCGCAGCAAGCAGCAGCAGGGCAGACCTCTCCTTCCTTCCGTGTCCCGCCCTCACGGACATTACGTCAGGCGAGAGCGGGACACGGAAGGAAGGAGTGGCCTGCCCTGCTGCTGCTTGCTGCGAAGGTGAAAGGAGGCGTTTAAGGTTAGTTCCAGGAGTGACAGAGGGCGGGGGGGGGGGGGGGCAGGCCAACCCCGATCCAACCCCGATGTTTCCACGAAAAATAAGACAGCCCCTGAAAATAAGACCCAGCGCATTTTGGGGGGCAAAAATTAATATAAGACAGTGTCTTATTTTCAGGGAAACACGGTAACTGTGTTATTCTATTTCTATTGACTGCTTAAAGATATGCAAATCCTGGCTGATATACAGCCAGGGCCCACATAACTGTCTTAGTGACCAAAAATCCATGGATAGTAGAGTTATACATTCATTGGCCACTAGTTTGAATATAAGGCCCATAGGTTCATATGTTACCTTTATAAAACAGATGCAAAATATGCGCTTATACACCTTTTCTGTGAAGACGCTCTTTCATAAAATTACCTCCTTTCCTACATGTGTCTAAAATTGGGACTTAAGAAGAAGGAGAAAGGATTAGGTAGGCTCCAGATTCACCTGTCAGGGTTGATTCGGTCCTGGGTTTACCCCATTGCATGCAGGGAGTTGTATTTCTGATTCCCAATAGCATTCTCTAAGAAAAGCAAGACTACAAGTTCTTGCATGTACTGGAGTAAGCCCAGAAGTGGATCAATCCTGTCGGGTAAATCTTGAGCCAGCTGGCAACCCTGAGATGCTATTTTATTGACAAAGTTCAGATACTTTCCAAAACAGAGTAGGGGGCATGCGATGAAGCTACAAAGTAGTAAATTTAATACGAATCAGAGAAAATATTTCTTCATTCAACGTGTAATTTAACTCTGGAATTCGTTGCCAGAGAACATGCAATTAGGTAAAGGCAATTAGCTTAGCAGGGTTTAAAAAGGGTCTGGATGGCTTCCTAAAGGAAAAGTCCATAGACCATTATTAAATTGACTTGTGGAAAATCCACTGCTTATTTCTGGGATAAGCAGCATAAAACGTATTGAGCTTTTTTGGGATCTTGCCAGGTATTCCACATGAAACTTATCTTACCACAACATCACTTTGTATTTGTTCACACCGGAGTCTGCGAATGCCTCTCCGGTACTATGTAAGCCACATTGAGCCTGCAAATAGGTGGGAAAATGTGGGATACAAATGTAACAAATAAATCTTACTGCAGCTGTAAAATTCTGCCTCTTCACACAACAACACACAAAAATAGAGTCGTGTGAAGTCACATGCACACATACTGTACTGGATCCTCAAACATGCTACATGTTCCTGTGCTGGAAGGAGATTGTACCTGTTTCTGCCGCAGTTTCAGCAACTCAGCATTATGTTCACTAAGAGCCGAGTCCAGGACAACCATCACTTCTTCCTCGATGACATCAGAAATCACCGCATCAAGGGTTTCCTCCCATTCCAGCTCCCACTGTGTCTCCTGAATCTGTACCAACATACAGGATGTTCCAGTCACCTGATTCTGAGCATATAACTGTATCACGTACTAGTGCAAGGCACAGAGTTCCCCAGAGGTGGTCAAGCATCACTACTACTACTACTACTACTACTACTTAACATTTCTAGAGCGCTACTAGGGTTACGCAGCGCTGTACAATTTAACAAAGAGAGACAGTCCCTGCTCAAAGAGCTTACAATCTAATAGACAAGTGAACGGTCGGTCCGATAGGGGCAGTCAAATTGGGGCAGTCTGGATTCACTGAACGGTAAGGGTTAGGTGCCGAACGCAGCATCAGACAGTGTTATCTCTAAGCTACGCATATGTGTCTGTGCACCCAGCGAATGAACCCTGCGCACACAGCAAAATGTAGTGTGCAGAAGAAAATGTAACACTGAGACATTTCAATTAGTTGTTAGAAAGCAACAGAGAGAAACTGAACTATTCATAGAATTCATGGAATGATTATGTCATAACCAAACTCTGTAATGCACATTGAGCCTGCAAATAGTTGGGAAAATGTGGGATACAAATGCAATAAATAATAATATAGCTGCCTCATTTTTTTGTATACTACCTTTTTGTGGTTACAATCAAAGTGTTTTTGCATATTATATACATGTACTTGGTTTATACCTGGGGCAATGGAGGTTTAGGTCACTTGCCCAGAGTCACAAAGAGCCACTGTGGGAATTGAACCCAGTTCTCCAGGATCAAAGTCCACTGCACTAACCACTAGACTACTCCTCCACTAGGTAGTTTTGAAGTTGGTGCTTGCTGTTTCCCATGGTAGAAAATATTCTTCTATTTTCTACCATGGGGGTGGGGGGGTGGGGAAGTTCCCGGCGGTAATCAGCAGCATGGCCACATTATTGCGCTGCCTGATTACCACATGAGTACTGTTTATTTAGTTCAGGTAGAGTCAGACTGTCTTATGTAGTAATAGTGTTATGGTGGGTAATTGTATGATTATTTTGTTTTTGTGCTATGTTGTTGTTTTCTTTTATTATTTTATTTTATGCATGTACTGTTGTAATCTGCCTAGAATTGGTAGAGAATGCGGAATATAAATTCTGAAATAAATAAATAAATGCCACTTATTCACACACCCTTACAGAATAGCACTTTCAGTGCTCACATTTGTAAGAGCTCATTTTTGTGCAGTTTCACATGCAAAGACATAAGCACCAACCCTATCTTATATTTCTTCTTACAAATATTTACTCACAGCAACAGGCAGGAGAGACTGAACTGCCTCAGACACTATTTCATCCGTAATGTCATACATGGCCGCTCTGGCTAAGTGATCATCCACCAGCTCCTGCATTGCGTTTCGCAGCACATTGACAGAGAGCTGTCTCAGGACTTCATGCAGGAGATCCTCCAGCAGAGACATCGAGAACTGCTCAAGGGAAAGGCTGTATATGGGAGCCTGGAGACTTGCAGATGACAAAAGGCAAATTCAGTGTAAAGAGGGGAGAAAGAAGGAACTTATTTTCTTAAGAATTACTGACATATTTACTTTAAATGAAAGGAAAAGTGCAAAATTTGTTACTTTTTTAATGCCCTTTCCTGTCTGAAATGTGAAAAAGAAAAATGATTTTGTCTGTGTTTTTGTGCTTCTGAAAAATAGGCCCCTACAATGATCCCTACTAGTGCACAAATTCTCTTGCACAAATTGACACCTGTTCCACAGACGTTGTAAATGTGTGCATGTACTCTATGCGTGTATGCACATAATTTAGACAATATATCCATACATTGTAACTATATCTGAGGAGCACTTATGTTGGCACACGTACTCGTAAGAACATAAGCATAGCTATACTGGAGCAGACCGGTGGTCAATCTAGCCTAGTGTCCTGCTTCCAACAATGGCCAATCCAGGTCACAAGTACCTGGCAGAATCCCAAAGAGTGGCAAGATTCCAGAATCCTAAAGACTACTACTACTACTACAAATCATTTCTATAGTACTACCAGTCGTATGCAGCGCTTCACAATTGAACATGAAGAAAAGACAGTCCCTGCTCAAAAGAGCTTACAATCTAAATCAGGACAGACAGGGCAAATAAGGGATAAGGGTAGGACAGACATATAGAACACATAGGGAAAAGGGACTATTGAAGAGAGGAAGACAAGATAAGGTTACGAGCAGCTGACAAGTTAGGAATTAAAAGCAGCATCAAACAGGTAGGCCTTTAGCCCGGATTTGAAGGCGGCCAGGGATGGAGCTTGACATAATGGCTCAGGAAGGTGTGGCGAGATAAAAGGAACGGAGTCGGGAGTTAGCGATGGAGAAGAAGGGTGCAATTAGCAGAGATTTGCCTAGTGAACAGAGTTCCTGGGAAGGAGTGTAGGGAGAGATGAGGGTGGAGAGGTAGTGAGGGGCAGCAGAGTGAATGCACTTATAGGTTAATAAGAGGAGCTTGAACTGTATACGGAAACGGATAGGAAGCCAGTGAAGTGACTTCAGAAGAGGGCTGATATGGGCATAGCGACTTTGGCGAAATAATAATCGTGCAGCAGAATTTTGAACAGATTGAAGAGGAGAGAGATGGCTGAGTGGAAGACCTGTGAGAAGCAAGTTGCAGTAGTCCAAGCGAGAGGTGATGAGAGTGTGGATGAGGGTCCTGGTAGCGTGCTCAGAAAGAAGAGGGCGAATTTTGGCGATAAAGAGTAGCAAGATTCTATGCTACCAATCCCAGGGACAGCAGTGTGTAAAACAGGCTTTACATTTGGAAGATGCTTTATAAAATTATTCTTTAAAAGGGCAGTTCTATAACAGAACGCCTGATAGGAGCTTATTCTATGAAGGACGCCTACTTTCCTTTATAAAACACTAGTGGAACTGGTGAAGTGTGCACCTATAATTTAATTTAATGCCAATTGCCAACCTTTGAGCTAGAGTAATTGCTCATACCTAAATGCCAGTGATACAAACATAAACATATAATATTCTATAAAGGTACATGCATGTAAGCCCCACCCATGCTCTGCCCTGGCTCCACCTCCTGTATACCCACAATATAGATATGCACTTTGCAAGATACATGCGTATTAACAGAATAGTGCTTAAGTGCCTGTTTGGTATATATGCTAGTATTCTGAATATTTATACATATAACATAAAGACTCATTTATGGGCTTTTAAGTGCCAACTTAAAACACACTTGATGTGTTTGGCTTTCTCTGCTGTCTATTTAGATTCTTGATGATTGTTAGAGTTTAATTCTTGTTATGTTTTGTCGTCATGTTTTTTGTATTTTTATGTGTGTATATTGTACCTCGCCCTGGATAAGTGTGGATTATAAATGATAAATCTAATAATAATAATATGTACATAAATCTTAGCACCTTTTTTAAAGAATTGATCTCATAGTGTGCACATGGCACATATTGGAACTTGGGGGAGGGTAGTTTTATAACTATGTATAGGGGTAAAAAGTAGAGACATAATTCCCTCTGTGTGAACTTTGTTGTATTTTCCAAATGAAAGTATGCATGTTATTTCCACTTTGAAAATTACCCCAGGAAAACTACGTGCATACCTGTATACCTGCTATCTGAGGCACACAATTTCTTTTCTTAAATCTGGTTCATACATTCACATTTTCAAAAGTATGGATTAAGTGCCAATTCCTCTCAAACCTTGCCATTGGGAAACATCTTCTCAAACAGCTGTACATGGCCAAATCCAAAGGCTCTTACTCAATTCTCATCCTTCTTGACCTATCTGCTGCTTTTGACACTGTTGATCACTACCCACCAACCATTCCTGAATAAGCTGTCTTCACTTGGATTTTGGGACTCTGTTCTGGCTTGGTTTTCTTATTCTCACTCATTGCACTTTTAGTTTGTGCTCTGGTGAATCCTCCTCTATTTCTATCCCACTGTCAGCCAGTGTACCTCATGGTTCTCTCTTGGGACCCCTTCTATTCTTATTCTATATTTCTTCCTTTGGTGCTTTGATCTCCTTTCATTGATTTCAGTACCACCTTTATAATAATGACTGCCAGATCTACTTCTCTACACCAGAAATCTCACCAGGAATCCAGGCTCAAATCTCAGCCTGCTTGACTGACATTGCTGCCTAGATGTCCCACCACCATCTGAAGCTTAACCAGACGAAGCATATCTTTTTCCCCAAATCTACCTCCCCCCTTCCTCCTTTCTCTATGAATAAAACCAACAGTCACGGCTTGGATCTGCAACCATCCTCGCCCAATTATCTCTCCGACTGGGACCACACTTGCAAAACAGTGCTGAATACAATTGCACCCCTGCGTCTCAAATCCTCGTACAATCATAGACTATCACCCTGGTTCTCACCAGACCTGAGAGCTTTGAAATGTGAGGTACGACGTACGGAAAGAACTTGGCGAAAATACAAAACTGATCTGGCTTGGGAGGCCTGGAAAAGTATTCATCGCAAGTATAAATATGCTATCCGATCTGCAAAGCGCACTTACTTTTCATCTAAGATGCAAGCGGCAGGCCGGGACATCCGACAGATATACCAGCTACTAAACACCTTTCTAGATACTCGCAAGTTAGAACGCTCCAGTGTTAATCCTCCCTCAGCTACACAACTAGGAGCTTACTTCAAGGAGAAAATCCTTACCCTGCGGTCTTCAACCGTCAGCAGCCTCTCTGATGTGGATGACTTCCTGGCATCCCTGGTCGTGCCATTGGGTGCTTGCCCGGCTGACCGCTATTGGATCAAATTCAATCGCCTGTTGCCTGACAAGGTAACTGCGGCTTTACATAAATTCACAAATAAAAGCTGCAGATTAGATGTATGTCCGACCCACCTCCTAAAAGTTGCACCAAAATGTTACATTGAAGATTTGACTTGTTACCTCAATTATATGTTAAGCGCAGGTTTTTTCCCGCCAGGCCATGGAAACATCCTTCTCACCCCAATCCCAAAGAATTTAAAGATCAAGCCAGATGTCATCTCCAACTATCGTCCAGTGGCTTCGATACCTCTAGTTATCAAACTGATGGAGAGTCTGGTCAATGTTCAGCTTAACGAATTTTTGACTAATTTTGATATCCTCCACCATTTGCAATCAGGATTTCGAGTTCATTACAGCACGGAGACAGTCTTGGTCACTCTCTTATCTAACTTTAGACGAGAACTATCGGTTGGATGGAAGATTCTTCTGCTACAATTTGACATGTCTAGTGCTTTTGACATGGTGGATCATGAACTCCTGCTTCATCTACTGGATTCTTTCGGTATAGGAGGGCCAGTTTTGCTTTGGTTCAAGGGTTTCTTGACTTCAAGGTCCTATCAGGTCATGGTGAACTCCCACACTTCAGAACCGTGGAATGCTTCCTGTGGGGTCCCTCAGGGCTCTCCCCTTTCACCTACACTGTTCAATATTATGATGATGCCGTTAGCCACAGCACTTGCAAACCTAAACCTCAACCCTTTCATCTATGCGGATGATATTACAATCTACATCCCTTTTCAATCCTCAATATCAGAAGTTGCCAACCTCATAGATGCATGTTTCACCACTTTAGAACACTGGGCCAAGGTGTTCAGATTCAGGCTCAACAAGGAAAAAACTCATTGTCTCATCCTCTCGTCCACGTACGCTCATGTATCTGACACAATGCTTCCAGTTCTGGGCTCGGCCCTCCCGATTGCCAACAGCCTGAGACTTTTAGGGGTACATCTGGACTCACATCTCCAGCTGGTTGATCATGTACACTTGGTCACCAAAAAAATGTTCCAGGCAATGTGGAGACTTCGGCGCATCAGATACCTCCTTCCCAGAGACTTGTTTCGTACCCTTGTCCACTGGCTTGTCCTATCCCATCTGGATTATTGTAGTGGTATTTACGTGGGTTGTCAGGCCTCCTTATTGAAAACGTTCCAAACGGCTCAGAACACTGCGGCGAGGCTCATCCTTAGAGTAAGGCGTTTCGAACATGCCGAACCCCTGCGCTTTAAACTTCATTGGCTGCCTGTACATGAGCGCATTGCTTTTAAGATCTGCTCTCTAACACATAAAATCATCTATGGGACTGCACCGGAATACATGCTCCCCTTGATCGACCTTCCGCCTAGAAATGCCAACCCTGCCGCTCGGTCATATCTCCACCTCCATTTTCCGAACTGTAAGGGAGTCAAGTACAAGAAAATCTTCGCCTCGTCCTTCCGTTACTGGAGTCCCAAACACTGGAATACGTTACCTCATCACCTTAAAACTCAAGAGGATCATGCCCTTTTTAAGAAGTTGTTAAAGACATTCCTCTTTGCTAAGACTTACCCCTCATCTTACTATGTTGATTAATGTATCCCTTGTCCCCTACCCTACCTAGTTCACTCTGTTAGATGCTTGCCTAATCTTTAAGTTTGTACTCTTATTTAACTTACTGTAAGCCACATTGAGCCTGCACAAGTGGGAAAATGTGGGATATAAGCAACAAATAAATAAATAAATAAATAAATAAACATCCTCCCTGTCTCCTCAGCTAGTAACCTTGGGATTACTTTTGACGCCTCACTCTGTTTCTCTGCACATATCCAAGAGACTTCTGTTGTTTCCCTATAATATCAACAAACTCCATCCCTTGCTTTCTGAACATGCTACCAAATCTCCTATTCACACTCTCATTGCCTCCTTCTTAAACTACTGCAACCTGCTCCTCACAGATCTCCCACTGAATCATCACTCTCCACTTCAATCTATTCAAAATTCTGCTACTGTCATAACCCCTCTCCTCAAGTCACTTCATTAGCTTCTTATCCATTTGTGCACACAGTTCAAACTTCCCTTACTGACCTACACATGCATTCATTCAGCAGCTCCTCATTACCTCTCCTTTCTTATCTTTTCCTACATCCCTTCTTGAGAGCTCCGCTTATTATAAGCCACTCTTATCTGTGCCCTTGACCTCCATTGCCAGCTCAAGACTCTGTTCTTTCCACCATGCTATGATGCACATTTGGAACAGAATTCCTGAGTCTGAAAACAGTTTTTTGCGTTCTGGAAAAATCTGAAGTCCTATATTTTTATGCACGGATGACTGTGTTTCTGTGGTTGATTATATCTTTGTATGTTTAGGTTATGTTGTATGTTGTGGTTTGCTAAGGCTGAGCTCTCTTAATAAGGTTTAATATATTTGTTTTATTTGTAAATCAGATTGAAGGGGTAAGTCATCAATCTGTGTTAAAGCCCCTTAATGTGACTTAAAGAACTCTAATGCAGCTTGTCTTGCCCTAACACCACAATATTTAGGTTGCATAGTAATGAGATGCAAAATATGCAAATGCATGTAAAGCAGCTCATTACTATGTAAACACCATAAGGCAGCTTGCAGTGAACACCAGGTGCATACTGCAAGTCATGTTATGGCCATAAAATCATGGTAAAATAACCCCAGCCAAAAGCTGGGGTTATTTTACTGTGCAAAGAACATTGGGCCTCAAAGCCACAGCCCAGTGCTCCCAGTCCACAGCTTTAAGAAGCCACGGTACTGATCCAGAACCCTTTCCCAATCACACTCCCCCATCACATTTCCAACCCCCCCCCCCCCCCAGATCCAGATCCCCCACCCCAATCACACTTTCATCCCCAATCCAGATCCTCATCCCAGTCCACCAATCCAGACCCCCACCCCCAATCATGCTTCTACCCCGATACAGACTCCCCACCCTTGCTAAGGACCCTCCTCCATCAGTAAGAGCCTAGGAGTCCTGTACCTGGTGGTCCAATGTCCAAGGGCAAGAGCGATCCCCAGTTGCTCCTGCTCTGTAGATGACTTCTCCAAAATGGCACCCTGAGCAGTAGTCTCATGATCCGTACACGAAAACATGACCCCTAGCAATCCTGCCCTAGGGCTACTGGACCACAAGGTACAGGGCCCTTAGGCCATCGCAGATGGAAGGGGCCCTTAGGAGAGGGTGTAAGTCTGGGTTGGGGGATGGGAGCATGACCGGGGGTGGGGGGTCTAGATTGATATTGCAGCTCCGCCCAGGAGCATCAAGCCACAGCTTTGAGACCCAATGCTCCCAGGCCACTGGAATTACACTGCTTGTAAGGTGGCTCACAAGAAGAGTTATTCTTTTACTACAGGAGTCAGCATGCCTTTTACAGCACCATGATAACCACCTGAATGTTTATACAGGGATGTGACATATAAGAATTTAAAAATAAATAAGTGTCACGTTCTCTCTGTGGTCCAAATCCAAGCTAAAATCCCATATTTTTGAGACTCTTTTTAGATCATAGGCTCTTATTGTCCTGTTTAATGCATTGATTTTAATCTTTCCCTTTGCTCTGTATGTTTTGCATAGATTATAAGCTCCATTGAACATGGATTGACTCTTATGTGCATGTGTCCAGCACTGTGTATATCTAGTAATGCTATAGAATGATAAGCAGTAGTAGTTAGTAGCAGCTTTTGATTGAAGCAGGAGCCTGCACTGCACTTTTTCACTGAAACGACAGCAAGTATGTTGTGCCAGATAATCAATTCTATGCTCTTAAAGTACTCACTCCAGTAAGCTGTTCTTCATTTGTCTCTTGTGGTGGAACTTCAGCGGGTAGCTCTTCTGACTCTGTAAAGTGTATTACATACCATTGAGTCCTTTATGTCAACAGAAATAACACAGAAACCTAGCTCTTTGTACTGGGGAATTAACTGGTTAAGTAAGGGATAGTGAACAATTATCCATCACCATTTAAACTTCAGGAAATCACTAAAAACTATCCTCTTCAAAAAGGCTTACCCCACCGATCCACCGTAAATCCCCACACCCAGCAACACAGCACAACCAATGATCTTACCGGACAATATACAATCTACATTCCCTTTGACCCTCATGTTGCCCGACACACACCTACGTCATTAGACCACAATACAACCTGAAATTGTTATCAACCGAATTGGCGAATTGCCATTACAGTACTATGTAAGCCACATTGAGCCTGCAAATAGGTGGGGGAAATGTGGGGTACAAATGCAACAAATAAATAAATAAAATTAAGTGAAGTGAAGGCTAACTGGTTAGAGCAGCAGGATAAGAGCTAGGTTTCAAATCCTGCTTTCTCCCATTAATGCTCTGTGTGACCTTGGGCAAGTCACCGCCCGCCACTGCCTCAGTTGCTACAACTCGGATTATAAGTTCACTTGGAAAGGAAATACTTTGTGCACCTGAACTTGTAACTCACCTTGAGCTTGGCCTTGGAAACAGCAACTAATTAAATCTAAAAATCCAAAGACACAAATGATAGCAGCCTCCTTCCTAGCCTACAAATAGCCTACCTTTTCAGAGGCTGCCCTTTATTACAAAATGAACATCAGACCATCACAGCCTACAGTTTCAACATCGTATCAGCAGCTTTTTTGAGCCCTCCCTGCTTGCTGCCATTACACAAAACCACCAGGGCCACCGAGAGACACAGTGGGACCCGGTGCAGGACCGCCTTCCCACCTGGGCTACTGCACCCCCCCCCCCCCACACACACACACTTGAGCCACCCCTCACATATGGGTCGCCACCTCCACCTGTCCCCTTACCTTCCTGTGTCTGACTGCTCCTCCCTCGGTCTGTTGTCCGCTGCTCCTGGGTTATCGTACTAATGCAATCATCTGGGTCCTGGCAGGAGCAGGAGAGAGACAGACCCGGAAGCAGGCAGGCAGGAACAAACTTGCCGGTACTGGCCTCCCCCCCCCCCCCCCCTTTGGAGGTCAGGCCTGGGGAATTTTGCCCCCTACCCCCTCCATTGCCTCAGGTACAAACTTAGATTGTGAGCCCTCCTGGGACAGAGAAATATCCAGTGTACCTGAATGTAACTCACCTTGAGCTACTACTGAAAAAGGTGTGAGCAAAATCTAAATAAATAAATAAATAATCATTAATTGGTTCCAATTTGGATTTGTGCACAGATTTGGCTTCTCACGATTCTATAAAGATTCACACCCAAATCATCTGACACGCAACCCAAAAGGGGACATGGCTATAGGAGGTGCATAGGCGGGTCAGGGGGCATTTCAAAAAATTACACGCAGTGTTACAGAATTTTGGAGGCTGCATGTCCAGGTTGGACACCAGGATTTTTACCAGGTTTCAGTTGGTTTAAGTTCTCATGCCCAAAGTTGGGCACTGGAATATGCACTAAGTGTTATTCTTTAAAAATTGCTCACATTTATAGAATAGCGCTGAGTGCAAAGTTTTCCCGGCACCTTGTTTTTAGCACCATTTACTGAATCAAGCCCATAAACTTTGGGTCGGATATTTTGAGGGCTAGCCAAAAGGTAAGCAATTATGTAGAGGAGAAACAGGAGGCGTCAGAAGAGCAAAACTTAAAGTTCACATTTGTACTGATATCCAGCATTGTCTGGTTGGATTTATCCACCTGAGAATAGTTGCAAAAGAGCTGTCCTAACTTAGGGACTCTTTTACCAGGGTGCCCAAGGGTGGATTGGGGGGGGTGAACACATTCCTCCCTCCTCCACTTTCCCCCTTCCCACTGTGCACTAAACATTGCTGCTGGGGGGGGGGGGGGGTGCTGAGGTCCTGCTAGCCAGAGAAATGCAGTTCCCCAGCCGCTCCCCTCCCTCCTCCATGCTTCTTTAATCTGAAGTCGGTGGCCCCCAAATCCAGGACTTCCCAAGCATGCTCTGTTCACACTAGAATAATTCCTTACCTTGTGGAGCATTGGTTGGTTTGGGAGTTCTCTGATATTATTTTCATGGCCAACAAAACCACATTTCCTCCAAGTTTCCTTCCTATCAGACATTATAAGGATCTCTCAGAATAGAATATGTATTACACATTATACACTAGGATGAACTACTAGTCTGGACAAGGAGCCACAAAACCTGGACTGGTTTTCAATCCTATTTATGCCCCTTTCATTGTATGATCTACAGCATATTTCCGTGGTTCTTTCCCAGTAGCTTGTATGTTGCTATACACTCACTTTCTTTTGTCACATGGAGGGGCATAATCGGGCGCCCACGTTTTCCTGAGGGCGTCCTCGCAGGACGTCCCCGCGAAGGGATGGGGAAACCCGTATTATCAAAACTCGTTTCGATAATACGGTCGGGGACGCCCAAATCTCAACATTTAGGTTGACCATAGAGAAGGTCGTCCCTAGAGATGGTCGTCCCCGGTTTTCGGCGATAATGGAAACCGAGGACGCCCATCTCAGAAACGACCAAATCCAAGCCCTTTGGTCATGGGAGGAGCCAGCATTCATAGTGCACTGGTCCCCCTGACATGCCAGGACACCAAGCGGGCACCCTAGGGGGCACTGCAGTGGACTTCAGAAATTGCTCCCAGGTGAATAGATCCCTTACCTTGTGTGCTGAGCCCCCCCAAAACCCACTCCCCACAACTGTACACCACTACCATAGCCCTTAGGGATGACGGGGGGGCACCTAGATGTCGGTACAGTGGGTTTGTGGTGGGTTTTGGAGGGCTCACATTTACCACCACAAGTGTAACAGGTAGGGGGGGATGGGCCTGGGTCCACCTGCCTGAAGTGCACTGCAGTACCCACTAAAACTGCTCCAGGGACCTGCATACTGCTGTCAAGGAGCTGGGTATGATATTTGAGGCTGGCATAGAGGCTGGAAAAAATATTTTAAATTTGTTTTTTAGGGTGGGGGGGGTTAGTGACCACTGGGGGAGTAGGGGGAGGTCATCCCCGATTCCCTCCGGTGGTCATCTGGTCATTTAGAGCACATTTTTGTGGCTTGGTCGTAAAAAAAAAAAAGACCAAGTAAAGTCGGCCAAGTGTTCGTCAGGGACGCCCTTCTTTTTTCCATTATCGGCCGAGGACGCCCATGTGTTAAGCACGCCCTAGTCACGCCTTCGCTACGCTTCCGACACACCCCCGGGAACTTTGGTCGTCCCCACGACGGAAAGCAGTTGAGGGCGCCCAAAATCGGCTTTTGATTATGCCGATTTGGGCGACCCTGGGAGAAGGACGCCCATCTCCCGATTTGTGTCGAAAGATGGGCGCCCTTCTCTTTCGAAAATGAGCCCATTAGGGGGTCCTTCTATCAGGCTGCGGTAAGCACTAGCACGTGCTAACCGCAGTTTAAAAGGGCTTACCACAGGGCACGCTCAGGCATCCTGCGGTAAGATCCAGGTTAGCACATGCACACCACATGATTAAAAAATCATTTTTATTTTTACCATGGAGGGGGCATGTCTGGAGGTGGAAACTGGGTGTGTTTGTGACAATCAGCGCAGCTACACTGCTGTGCACTGATTAGCGTGTGATTAGCGCATGAGCCCTTACCGTCTATGAAATAGGTGCCAGTTAAAGCTCACGTGCTAATCTTTTTTTAATGGCCATGCACGAATGGCAACATTAGAATGTGATACCACTTCAACACAGCTACCGCTTTACAGAGATCTCAAGCAAACAGAAGTTCATGAACAATGTTCCACAGCATTAATATACCATAAATACAAAATACAACATAAATTAATATACAAGGAAAACGCAAATGCATTAATGTTGATCTGTTGGTCAGTGACGAGTCGGGTGCTGTAAGTCTTTTCGTATATAATAGAGATTCTGAAAGCGGCACTGCTGAGACCATTAGATTAAACTTAATTTATGCTATGGAACATTGTTTATGAACATTACAATGTGGCCATTAATACAAAAATTGGCAATTTTACTGCTACGCTAAAAATGTCTTTAGCACATGGGAAAGACCTGCATAAGGGCATCCTAAGGCCACTTGTTTTAGCACTGCTTTGTAAAATGGCCCCTTAATATTTTTTCTAATATTTGTGACTCATATGTCATAACATTAACAACATAATTGCATAACAGAGCTTGACCCTGCCCTGCTTTTCTTACTTTCATTCCGGCTTTATTAGCACAATTACTAGCAGGACCATCACAGGTTAAATCACAACCGATGAGTTCAGGAGGGGATGCTCTTCCAAGGATACAACCAGCTGGGGTGGGTCAAGAGAAGTTTCATCCAGTGATGTAGCCAGCTGATTGGTGGCTGGTCCTCCACTACTGATACAGACAGCCAACTAGTGTTGGGTTCCCCTGCAACGATGCTGCTGTGCTTGAGTTCAGACCACTGCCGACTGCAACAGGCTAGTAGCATTACATAATGATTGCCCACACAGCATGGCGCACTGGTACCCTTTACGGAAGGTTTTTGCCAATGACAATTTTGATCGACATAGCTCTATAAGTTGGTCTGACTTGGAGATCGTTGAGGCTTTTCCTTCCAAATTTTTGGGATTGAATGTTAGCTATTTCTTGATTATCTTCTAGATGTAATTTCCTTTGTTAGTGGGACATTTTTTGTAGGTTAATTATTTCAATTCTAGGCCTAGTGGCTCAGCGCTGAGCATTACCATACTGAGGGGCCTGTTTTTGATTTCTTGCTCAAGCCTTTCAATCTTTGCTATCTAGTTTTGGGGGCGCTACAGAGGTACGCACAGTCTCTGAGGGTGAGGGAGTCATTGAACAATGATAACACCTAGTGGATAGACTGGTGTTTTAGAAGCCTGAAAACCTGGGGGCTCTTTTACTAAAGTGCACTAAGCAGTTATCACAGATTTTAGCACAGGGGCGTAGCTATGGGTGGCACCCAGTCTTGGTTCAGGCCCACCCCATTTGCTTGTCCTCCTCCAATCGGTGCACTGTGAGTGCACTGCACAACGTGCTGTGCTTTGCTGCTCTGATCTCCGTTCGTCACGGCGCCTGCGTGCTTTGCCTTGCCTGCCCCCCAGGGCCCCTGCAGGCTGCAGTGCACGGACGCTGGCGCCACACAGAAAAATCTGCCGCCACTGTAAACAGATCCGAAGGGACAGGCAGGATGCGCTCTCATAGCAGCCACCGCCACTCCTGGCTGCCCCCAGCCCCTGATCCGCAAACCTGTGCTGCTGAGCAAAGTGGAGGGTTCACAGGATGTAGTGAACATGGCAGTTATCGTTCCCAAGGAGAATGGAGTGATCAGCATCTCCGAGGACAGGTAGGGGTGGCGAAACATTGGACTCTGCAAGATGAGGGCTGCTAAGGGGTTAAAGGAAGGATCCAAGGATCCGTGAGTGTTCTCCAAAACACAGGAGACAGTACACAGCAGCGGTGTTGCACGATTGCATATTTCTATTTATTATGAATGAAAGAAAGGTGCTCCATGCAGAAATGTTCTGTACCGTCCGTATATAGGTTCATCTGTGATATTCTGAAAACAGTGATGTGAATGAGTTGTGGATTTCTTTTAAACTTTATGCCTTAGAATAAGAGTAGTAACAGGCTGCCAGCAATAGCTGGAGAAGCTATTGGGGCCTTGCTTCATCTTGCCCCTTGCTCAATCTGCGTTTGATTGAGTCCCGCAATCCTCTACAGCAGTGGCGTTCCTAGGGGGGGGGCGGCGCCCCGCCCCCCGGGTGCAGCAACCCCCCCGATGCAGCGTGGACCCCCCCCCGGTTGCAGCACCACCCCCCCTCCCCCGATGCAGCGCAGAACCCCCCCCCCGGGTGCACGCCGCTGGGGGGGGGTGCCGCAGCGCGCGCCTGCTCAGAGTTCCCTGACTTCGCGCGTTCGCTGGAGCTCCCTCTGACCCGGAACAGGAAGTAACCTGTTCCAGGGCAGAGGGAACTGCAGCGAACATGTGAAGTCAGCAAACTCAGAGCAGGCGCGCGCCGCAGCACCCCCCAGCGGCGTGCACCCGGGGCGGACCGCCCCCACCGCCCCTCCCCCCTTGGTATGCCACTGCTCTGCAGGCAGTACACTCCACTGCGGTCCCAGAGGCAGCACAGGGAGCACACGTGCACTGCTCTTTGAATCTGCACCAGCCCAGGTAAAACAACAACAAAAGTTTTATATCTACAGAATAATGCTGGTACTGGGCTTCTATGTGGGGGTGGGTTCTTCACTGCCTAGGGGAAAAAGGTATATTTAATCATTACATATACCTTTTTTTTTTCCTAGGCAGTGAAAAGCCCACCCTCACCCAGAAACCCACTAACAATAAATTTTAATGTTAGGTTTCTGGATGGGGGTGGGCTCAGTCCCCAGTTTAAATTAAAAAAAAAAAGTTGTATATTTGTTCATGTTGTTGGGTTTTCGGTTGGGGATGGTCTCTGCAGTGCTCAGGTTAAAATAATTTTTCAAAAATATTTAATGTAGGTGGGATGTTGATGTGCTTCAGGGTGGGTGGGGAGGAATACTGAGAAGGGCAGAGATGCCAAAACTGGGGGGAGGGGGATGGGGAGGGAGTAGGACAGTGTTGATGCCTAGCTACAGGATGGATGGTGGGGAAGGGAAGGCTACAGGTATGGAAAGTGAGGAAGGGCTGATACTGGGCTATGGAGATGGATGGGGGATGGGGGGTTGGGAAGGGAAGGGCTGATGCTGAGCTATAGGACAATTTCTAAATTTTGGTTTTTTATTCTATAATTGATGACTGTTGATTTTTGTTCTTCATGTGACCGAACAGGTGAGAGATTCTGCTGGCATGTGGTTTGTGTGGGGATCTATGAGTCTGACTTGTTTGGCTTTTCCAATGGGATGTGCATTGCTGTTGTGTATAGTCACTGATGCAGTTTTAAAGGTACTGTTATTGGTATTCATGTTCAGAATTGGTGCTAAGGTTTGCGATACAGGCTCTAAGAAAATTCTTTGCAGGATTTAGTGTTACTTCACAAACTACCTAGCGGTGAAGGGATTTTGTGTTATTGAGGTGCTACCAGAATTTGAATACATTTTTCCTATGAAAAGCCGTAAGAGGAAACATTCTAGCTGCATTCTGTATTCTACAGATTCCACAGTAGGTGGAAAAATATCTTGATGATGACAGTAGGATTTTTCTTATTTAATTAGTGAGAAATCTTATTTCATCAGTGAGAATTCTGCGGCTGTGCTTCATGCAGTTTTTGACATGTTGAAGAACAGACAAAGATTAACAGTTTTGAAAAACGTAGGTATTTTGCTTAATCAGTTTTGTTTTGCTTAATCAGTCATTTACATTTGTTATAAAGCCATTGCTGTAATTATACTGTAAGATCCTGTCACATGTGTCGAGATGTTTGCCATTATAGTAGACTTACATCAGGTCAAGTTTAAGATATGGGACAATGTAACTATATTTATCATTTTTCCCTTTTAAGTATGTATGTATGTGGTTTATGTTAATGCAGAGCAGTTACTGGGCAGAGCAATCCATCATCAAGTGCATTCTAAGGCATTATTTTGTAGTATCCCAAGAAACACTACTCATACCTATATACATAGTGCTAGTGCCCACCCATATTAGCTCTGGGCCCACCCAAAAATTCAGGTCTGGCTATGCCACTGTTTTAGCGTACACTAATCATTAGCGCATAGCTGCACTAGCCACTACCATGTGCTAATAACAGCCAGTGCAGTAAAAACTCTGGGCCCGATATTCAGCCAGCAGCGTTTGTTGTTTGCCGCTGGCATTAAACCCAGATATTCAATGCCGAGCCATATCCAGCAACCGGCATTGAATATCAGGGTTTATTTTGGTCACTATAAAGTTAACCAGCTATGCCAATATTCAGCGCTAACCAGTTAACTTTTAGCGGCCAAAGATAGGCCTGCTATTTAAGCAGCCTATTTTGATCCTTCAACATAGCCGGTTTGGCCCTGAATATCCATGCCTAACTGGTATCTCCTGCTGAATATCTACGGTTAGGTACTTAAACACTATTTAATCGGCCACGAGCCGTTCATGGCCAGTTAAATAGTTTTGAATATCGGGGGAGGAGGGGTCTGTGCTTAGCACATAAAGGGGCAGGGAATGGGTGAATATAGGCAGACAGTGGGCAGGAACTGAACATTCCAGTAAGTATATGGTAATTAGTGTGAGCTGTCAAACGTGCAGCCAGTGAGGGGTGCACTTAACACACCTCAAGAGGTGGCATGAGGTATATCTGTACTAATTGCGCTTGACATTAACGTGCAGCAGAGAACTTGTTAGTGTGGCATAGCCAGACTTTGGCGGGAGGGGGGGTCCAGAGCCCGAGGTGAGGGAGCACATTTTAGCCCCCCCCCCCCCGGCGCTGTCGACCCCCTATGCCATTTTTAACACCCCCCCCCGCCACCATTTTGACCTCCCCGCCGCCACCACCACCTTTGACACCCCCAGCGCCAACCCTTTCGACCCCCTCTTCCCCCCGCTGCCATCGGGTACCTTTGCTGGCGGGGGTCCCCGTGCAGGACATCAGACTCATAGAAACAGAAGCCTGCATCAGCAACGCGGCCACGCCAGAGAAGAGGACTTCGGCTGGCGGGGGTTGGGGACCCCTGCCAGCAAAGGTACCCGACAGCAGCGGCGGCGGGAGGGGGGGTCAAAGAGGTTGTGGTGGGGGGGCCAGGGCCAAATCTATGCCCCTGGTGATAACTGTAGGGGGGAATACTTGACACCCCCTCCCCCCAACAGTTACTGTACAGTCTTTACACTTACCATGCACTAGATTTTTTTACTTAGGGCCCTGTTTACTAAGCTGCGCTGTAGGCGCACTAACTTTTTAGCATGTGCTAAAAATTAGTGCGCGCTAATGCTAGAGACACCCATATATTCCTATGGGTGTCTTTAGAGTTAGCACATGCTAATTTTTAGCAAACATTAAAATGTTAGCGCCTACAGCTCAGCTTAGTAAACAGGGCCCTTAATGTAGAATAAGTGCAAAAATTACCTATTGGATTTTTTGACGTTTTTACTCAGTGTATAATGTTAATTTAAATTTTAGAATTTTTACTTTTTAAATTATTTCTGGGGTGTTGCTTCATTTGTCTTGCGTTGTGTATTGGTTTTTTTGTGATTTTTATGTCAAATGTTTTATTGTATGCTACTTAGACTGGCTAGAGATGGGTGAGATATAAATATTTTTAAATAAATAGTGGAGTTTAAACAGTGATACACCCATCCTTACCTTATTGAACTTATTTACCTGCCATCCTTTCCACAGACCGGGTGAACAACTAATTTCTTTTCTCTTTGGACCTGGGGTGCATCTGCAAGACTACAGAGAGAGAAAAGTATAGTGACAGTCCGAACCACCAGAAATGACAAATGGACCACATTTCCACGACTTGCATTCACTTGAATTGTGCTGCCAGCAGGTTGCCATATATCAATTTTTGTACAGTGGTTTATTTTCCACATTTGCCCACTGTATTGAAATAGTTGCTGAGAATTGCTGAGTGGAAATCCTTTAATTATTGTGGCAGTCCTCCCTCAACTGTTTTGGATTATTGGACATGTTATTCTTTATAAAATAAAAGAGGTGTGAACGAAAATTCTATAAAGTGGTACCTAAATGTAGATGCTAGTTATGTGCATCAAAGGTGGTAGTAATTGGCAATTAGTAATTAGGCACCTATGTGCACTATTACTATTGAGAGGCATTTTCGATGCTGGCCATCTCTAAGGGCGCCCATCTCAGAGGACGGTGCCACGAAGGGGCGGGCCAACCATATTTTCGATTGAGATGGCCGGCCATCTTTAGTTTTGATAATACAGTTGGGGCCGGCCAAATGTCAGAGATGGCCGGGTTTGAGATGGCCGGCCTCGGTTTTTGCCGACAATGGAAACCGAGGCCGGCCATCTTAAACCCCGCCAAATCCAAGGCATTTGGTCATGGAAGGAGCCAGCATTTGTAGTGCACTGGCCCCCTGACATGCCAGGACACCAACCGAGCACCCTAGGGGGCACTTCTAAAAATTAAAAAAAAAACATTAAAATAGCTCCCAGGTGCATAGCTCTCTTACCTTGGGTGCTGAGCCCCCCCCAAATTCCCCCCCCAAAACCCACTCCCCACAACTCTACACCATTACCATAGCCCTTATGGGTGAAGGGGGGCACCTACATGTGGGTACAATGGGTTTTGGGGGGGGGTTGGAGGGCTCCCATTTACCACCACAAGTGTAACAGGTAGGAGGGGGATGGGCCTGGGTCCACCTGCCTGAAGTGCACTGCACCCACTAAAAACTGCTCCAGGGACCTGCATAGTGCTGTCAGGGAGCTAGGTATGACATTTGAGGCTGGCATAGAGGCTGGAAAAAAAAGTTTTTAAAGTTGTTTTTTTGAGGGTGGGAGGAGGTTAGTGACCACTGGGGGAGTCAGGGGAGGTCATCCCTGATTCCCTCCGGTGGTCATCTGGTCAGTTTGGGCACTTTTTTGGGACTTAGACCTGAAAAAAAAGGGAAAAAGTAAAGTCGGCCAAATGCTCATCAGGGCCGGCTTTCTTTTTTCCATTATCGGGCGAAGCCGGCCATCTCGTACCACACCCCGTCCCGCCCCCATCCTGCCTTCTGTACCCTGCAAATACGCCCCCTTGAAGTTTGGCCGGCTCCGCGACGGACTGCAGTTGAGGCCGGCCAAAATCGGCTTTCGATTATGCCGATTTCGCTGGCCTTGAGAGATGGCCGGCCATCTCCCGATTTGTGTTGGAAGATGGCCGGCCTTCTCTTTGGAAAATAAGCTGGATTCTATAAGGTAGCACCTAAGTGCCATAGGGGCCCCTTTACTGAGCAGCAGTAAGCCAACTGTGGGCTTACTGTGCGGCAATCTGGAACTACCACAGCCCAATGCAGGTGCTAAGGTCCAACCCCAGCACATGGCATTTCCGGCAGTAGAGAAAATATGTCCCTATTTTTTACCGCAACAGATACCCGGCAGTAATCAGGCAGCACCTCAATGAGTGGCAGTAAGTGCTCCCCCCCCCCCCACACACACACACACATACACACATGGCCACGTGGTAAGTGCAATTTTACCACATGGCCATTTCTTTTTTCATGGAGACAAACAAAGCAGATCAATCAGTGATATGGTTCAAAACTTTATTTTCAGAGATTCGCCCGACACAGACTGTGTTTCGCCCACAAGGGCTGCGTCAGGGGCTAATAGTCCAAGCAGGACATGAGATTGAAACGTAAAAAACCAGCAGGGTGCTTTCCTCAGTCAAGATGAGGACATCTGCTTGATTGCTCAGCTGTTGTAAACCACAAAGGAAGTGGCGTCTTTTAAAACAGAAGTCTTAAAACACCAATCAAGCAGATGTCCTCATCTTGACTGAGATGTCCTCATCTTGACTGAGGAAAGCACCCTGCTGGTTTTTTACGTTTCAATCTCATGTCCTGCTTGGACTATTAGCCCCTGACGCAGCCCTTGTGGGCGAAACACAGTCTGTGTCGGGCGAATCTCTGAAAATAAAGTTTTGAACCATATCACTGATTGATCTGCTTTGTTTGTCTCCACGTTGGATTTTGCGGATCGCTTGCCATCTTGTTTCTTAGGGCCATTTCTTTTTTCAGTCTTTTTACCCGCTGTGGTATAAAGGGCCTCAGTGAACAGCAAAAATGGCCACCACTGCTAGCGCAGGGTCCCTTTATACTGCAGCTTAGTAAAAGGGCCCTATAGTGCCTAACGGCATAAGGGCAGAGCATGAGTAAGCCATGGGCATGTCTTCCAGTTACACGCAAACCCCCAAATTCTATAAAAATTGCGCAAGAAAATGAATTACATAATGGGCCAATTAATGCCAATAATTGTTTTTTTTAACAAGCAATTATTGGCACTAATTACATTTAATTATGCGTGTAAATTTCAGCATGGGATCTGCATCTAAATTTTACGTACAGCCCAAAAAGGGGGGCATGGAAATGGGAGGGTTATGAGCGTTTCGGGGTGGATCAGGGGCATTGGTTTTGAGTTACACACGTAATTAGAGAATATGGGGGCTCTGCACATAAAATTAGGCATGGGCATTTGAACCATGTTTCTGTTGGTGCAACTGGTGGCACCTAAAATTTACACGCGGCCCCTGGGTGTAAGCGCTATTATATATATGGCACCTAACTTTAAGCGTGCTTTATAGAATAGTACTTTTTCCGTACCGATTTTTTGGGCGCCATGTATAGAATCTAGCCCAAAGTTTATAGAATATTATAATCTACACACATCACTTGGTGCACCTAGCTGTGTCAACTTCTGCCTGCCACTGACATGGCATAAGAGGGCACAGCTAATCATGCAGAATTGGGACGCCTAGATTGAGACACCAATTTATAGACACGCCTCCATTGTGATGCCAGTGACTTAGTTACTCGCTAATTTTATGGCAATAAGTTGTCTTACCTCGGCAGAAAGGGTGAAGAATGTGTTCGCCATCTCATCTCCTCTGCCGAGTGGGTGCTGAGATGGGGATTGTTCATAATCAGGCTGTTCCTCCCTGCCCCGGGGATTAGCCCAAGTTGCTGGTGTACACGATTTAAACTGGACATGAGGAAAAAAAGCAAATTATTTTTTAATGTTGCTACTATTAATATTCCGTGTTAATAGGAAAATTTTGGTCACTTCTTTTGTTCAGAGCAGGAATTAATTCTTTCCTCTTATAGGCTGCAACAGTTCTTTTTTTCCTTTTGTTATATTTGTACCCCATGCTTTCCCACTCATGGCAGGCTCAATGCACCTTACATGGGGCAATGGAGGGTTAAGTGACTTGCCCAGAGTCACAAGGAGCTGCCTGTGCCTGAAGTGGGAATTGAACTCAGTTCCTCAGAACCAAAGTCCACCACCCTAACCACTAGGCCACTCCTCCACCCCATATGAAAATTGAAATCATACTGTCATGCACAATACTAGATATAATAAAAACCCTGGGTTCTCCAAAGTGTGTGTGTTTGGGGCAGTGATGTGCTGGTAACAATAGGTTCTCTCTCTGGGGGTAGCCAGGCCTGCAATTTGGGGGAGAGGGGCCCAGAGGTGGACTGGGATGGCAATGCATTCCTCTCTCTCCTCCCTCCCCCGTGCGGGCCCGCTAGGCATTCCGTTGCTGGCAGGGATCCCCAGTCCCGCTAGCCAAATAAATGGGCTGTTGCCGCTTCCTACAGAAGGACCTTCTTGCGCATGCTCAAGGCTGGCATGAGCAGTGAGTGTGAGTCACTGCTCACTGCTGACGAAGAAGAGAAGGATTTAAAACGTACCGGGGGCTTGGAGGACTACAGTTAAGAGATCCCTGATCGCCGGGGGGGGGGGGGAGGGGAACGAGAGATGCTGGGCAGGGGATGGGGTTTTCTTGCCTACCCACTTTGGGCTCAGCCCTCCTCCTCCTCCCCCCCCCCCCCCCCCCCACCCCCACACACACACACACAGAATTGGGTGTCTGGCTATGCCCTGGTCAAACAGCAAAATACCAAGCTGAAAATCTTATCAGATTAAAGTATTCACCACTGTGAGGTTTATTAAAATTATTCCAAGTAATGGAGGAAAAGACCTCAAATGTCTTGGCTCGGCAGCAGATAAAATTTCTAAGTGCCGGCACTTCATAGACTCCAATACTAACACTGGTCAAAAACCTCCATTTTTTTTTATTCTTGTGACTTCTTTGTGATCCTTGTGATTTTTTTTTATAGTTTCTAATACATATTTCAACTTCAACACATCTTCTTCAATGGTACAGCTTGGAATTGAAGTGAAACGGACAACCCCGTTGGGTAAAAGACTAAGCTAAGTGCCTTTAAATGTCTAAATCAATTCTTTCATTATACGTATAAGTACTGAAGAAGATGTGTTGAAGTTGAAATATATATTAGAAACTATTAAAAAAAATCACAAGGGTCACAAAAGAAATCGCAAGACATTTGAGGTTTTTTTCCTCAATTATTTAGAATAATTTCAGTAAACCTCACAGTGGTGAATACTTTAATCGGGTAAGATTTTCAGCTTGGTATTTTGCTGTTTATAAGAAGGTTCGCTGAATCTAGTGTCTAGTTTATTCGGGTATGTCCTGGTCAAAGCCAAAAAAAGGTTGAAAAGCTCTGCTTTAAATGCCGATGACCAGTGGCGTACCAAGGGGGGGCGGTGGGGGTGGTCCTCTGGTGCACGCCGCTGGGGGGGGGGTGCTGTGGCGCACGCCTGTTGCCCTGTCTCAGTCCGAGTTCGCAATTCGCATGTGTTCACTGCTCCCTCTGAGTCTGCCCCGGAACAGGTTACTTCCTGTTCCAGGGCAGACTCAGAGGGAGCACTGAACACATGTGAATTGCGAACTCGGAGACACGGCAACAGGCGCGCGCCGCAGCACCCCCCCCCCCCCAGAGGCGTGCACCCCGGGGGTGTCATTTCATCGGGGGGGGAAGAGGTGTCATTTCGCCAGGGGGGGGGGGGGTCGCGCTGCACCCGGTGGGGCCTATCGGCGTTCCGCCCCGGGTGTCAGCTAGGGTCGGAATGCCACTGTTGATAACCATTAGTTAATTTAGACCCAGATATTGAGGTACTGGCACTGAATATTTGGGTCTTTGGCAGTGCCCAGAAGTTATGTGATTTGGGCTGATACTGAGTGCCATACCTGCATAGCTAACCAGGCAAAGTTAGGTCTGCACACCTGATTAGCTATATGGGCGCTGGCATTGAATATCACTGGTGCCAGCAGAACTCCGAGCTCCTCACCAACCCTGACCCTAGACCGCCCCGACACTAATCGGTGAGTGCCAAGCAGTTACACTGGATTTTCAGGAGCACTGGGTGGTTAAGTGCCTTCTTAAGGGAGAACGGGATACCACAGGTTTATATCTAATCTATGCCATCCAGAGAGGAATTTCATGTCCACAGAGGGGTCAGGTTAGCTCTTCTAGAAGATTGTTTTATCCCAGTGGTCCATCACTCGACTATTTACATAAGAACACAAGAGTAGCCATACTGGGTCATACCAATGGTCCATCTAGCCAAGTATCCTGTTTGCAAACAGTGGCCAAGCCAGGTCACAAGTTTGACTATGACTATTAAAGAACCATAAACTTTGTGTCAGGATTCATAACCCTTACACAGGGTTAGGTATACTCAGTGCGTTTTTTCTAGCGAAAAAGGTGCCGGTACTGAAATGCCAGGCCACCCTTCGGGAATGGGGCAATCACTGAGGGACCCACCCTACAATAGCCAGGGCCCTTGCAACTAGTCACAGAATCTATGACAAAGCAGAACTGGTGTGTAGAGCCTGAGCTCATTCATTAAAACTTAGGGACCAGGGGTCAATTTTAGCAGTCAATAGAAAAGGTGCCGGTACTCAGTACCCCCAAGTACCCCCTCAAAAAAAGCCCTGGGTATACTTTAAGAACCACAATGCACAAATCAAAAAATTCAATAAACACTGAAATGTCATCCTATTATAAGTGAAATCATTAGTTATAAATGGCACAGTGTAAAACTTATTCTGTATAATATTTGCCGGCTCAATTCAGTTCCACCCAATATGCTGAATGCCACAATTTCGATTTGACTGTGCCAAAATTTGGGGTGAATTATGAAGAGGCGCAAATGCCCTTTTGAACTTATTTGACACACCTAAATCAATTAATTTGGGTTCTAGGTTAAAATTAAATATAGATATATTAAAGTGAAAAAAGTGCATTACGCTATAAGTTTATCTTGTTGGGCTTTATCTGCCTGAAGTGAAGGAGTTGCCTATAGTTTGAGCAAGGGGCTGAAGACCAGGGAAGCAGCTCCTTGTCATCTTGGGAAAGTCACTTCATTCTTTTCATTGCTTAACCTACAAAATTAGATTATGAGCCCTCCAGGGACAGGAAAATAGCTACTGTACCTGAATCTAACTTGCAATGAGGTACTGATGAAAGGCATGAGCTGAATATAAACAATCGTAAATCATCAAGCACTGTCCTGACACTTGAAGAGAGGCCCAGAAAGTAAGTAACAAACTTATCAGTTCAAAGAGAATATTGCACAGGAGACTTTAGTGGAAGAATCAGAGACCACAGATGGAATTTGACCTGAGACAGCACAGCAGATAGGTACAGAAAGCTGGGTCAAGTGACTTATCTGCTAACATCATATTCATTTCTATATATGTCTTACAGTGCAACAGAACTGTCTGATTTTAGTCACATGCCTAGCTTTACTGCAACATGTACTCTTAAGATATACAGAGCAGACCTGTCAAGTCCCTTTTGCGGGTCATCTCCCACACTCCCCGCTAGGCAGCCAGGATCTCCCGCTGAGCAGCTTCCCTTTCCGGCAGCAGTAGGAGGCACCATAATAAAACGGCATCTCCTGCTGCCATGGGTGGGACCAATCTGCCCTTAAGAGTACATCTTGCAGTAAAGGTAAGCATGATGTGACTAAAGGCAGACAGTTCTATTACTCTGTAAGACATTTACAGAAATGGAGACGATAATAGCGGACAAGTCACTTGGTCCAGCTTTTTGTACCTACCAACTGTGCTGTCTCAGGTCACATTCCATCTGTGGTCTTTTTTCTGACTGGTCATGACATCAGACTGTGTCAGGGATGGAGCCGTGAGTGGCACTAGGTGGAGCTGGGGTGGGGCTCGGCATAGAGTGCAGGGCTGAGGGTGTGCCCTAAATAAGTACATAAGTAATGCCACACTGGGAAAAAACCAAGGGTCCATTGAGCCCAGCATCCTGTCCACGACAGCGGCCAATCCAGGCCAAGGGCACCCGGCGAGCCTCCCAAACGTACAAACATTCTATACATGTTATTCCTGGAATTGTGGATTTTTCCCAAGTCCATTTAGTAGTGGTTTATGGACTTGTCCTTTAGGAAACCATCTAACCCCTTTTTAAACTCTGCTAAGCTAACCGCCTTCACCACGTTCTCCAGCAACGAAATCTCCCACAAGGAGCGGAGGAGTAGCCTAGCAGTTAGTGTGGTGGCCTAAGAACCTGGGGAGCTAGGTTCAATTTTCACCGCAGCTCCTTGTAACTCTGGGCAAGTCACTTAACCCTCCATTGCCCCAAATACAAAATAATTACCTGTATATAATATCTAAGACACTTTGATTGTAACCACAGAAAGACAATATATCAAGTCCCATCTCCTTTCCCCTTGAAAAATCTCACCCCTTAGCAGCTCTGCACAGGGTTTCTTCCTTACCTTTCTTGAAGATCTGTCCATGATCTTGCAGTTCTGTGTGATGCCATCAGCAGACAAGAGACACTAATAAATACTGCAAACAGGGATGATAATCCCCTATGAAATAAGAACATAAAGGCAGAGAGCTAAAATGAATCAGAAGTATGCTGACATCATCAGACAGGGTTTTTGGCACCCTTCTGCATAGTAAAAAGGAATGCTCTCCCCAACTCCTCCGAGCTGTCACCGCCAGTGCCACCCTACATGTGCTGCTACAGAGTGCGGGAAGGAAGTCTGCTGCTAATCTTGGCAGTGTCCAGTCTTTTGAAACTTGCACTAGAGTTTTTCGTGCACTGCATGACTTAAAGCCAAAGAAACAAGCTGCAAGTCCAGACGGGGCCAGCAAAACAAAGGTAAAAAAGCAGTGCTTGTGGAAGCTTTTGGCACCCCCCCCCCCCCCCAAAAAAAAAAAAAAAAAATCAACACCCCCTGCCCTCTTACTGTGTTCCACTGGCCCTGGTTATCAATTTACCAAGAAATGTAAATTTAGAATCTGTGGAGGGGAATTTTCGATATGATGTCTAAGTCTGACTTTTGCTCTCAGGTGATAAGCAATACATTTTCTTGTTGAAGTTCTGTTTGGATGGATATTGTGTTGTCTTGTATTGACGTCAATAAAACGAATTAAAAAAAAAAAAGGAGTCTGCCTTCTAGTAGCAAAAGGCTATAAAGGCAATTCTATAAGCAGGCACCTAAAATTAGACACTTAAGGGCCAGATTCTATATATGGCGCCTGAAAAATCCATGCGGTAAACATTTCCAACCAAGCATATTCTATAAGCAGCGCCTAGATTTATGAGCGGTATTTAGAACAAGCCTAGGCAGAAATCATGCACATTCATTTACACCAAGAAAAATCCCAGTGTACTGGGCCATATTGTATAATACAGCACGTAAATTTTGGAATGCCCACGAAACACCCATTTCCCCACCTGTAACCACGTCCCTTTTTGCCTGTGCACATTAAAATTTAGACGCAGTGGATTACAGAATACGCTTAGGGAGTTGTGCACATAAATTCTAATTATTGTCAATTACTGTTCATTATTGTTTGTTAAATGCTGTAAACAACACTGTTTGGCTTATTAAGCCAATTAAGTTATGCTGTTGTTATAGGATCCACTTGTATTTCAGCACAGAACTCTAGGCGTGCTATATAGAATCTGAGGGTAATAATGCACCCAGTTTGGAGAATAGCAGCAATAATTGGTAGTTACGTGTGTAAGGGCTAGGTTCTATTATATGAGCGGAGCATAGGCGTGTCACCAAACGATGCATGTAACTTATAGAACACTATCAGTTGCGCACAATGCATGGTACACTTGGGGGTCTTTTTACTAAGGTAAGCTAACAGATTTAGCATGCACTAATGATTGGTGTGCGCTCAATGATAACATGCCCATAGGAATATAATGGGCATCTTATCATTTAGCATGTAGCAATCATTAGTGTGCGCTAAATCTGTTAGCTCACCTTAGTAAAAGGACCCCTTAGGCACATCCGCTTATGCCAGCCATTGACCAGCCATAAGTAAGTGTATGTAAATTTTGGCGGGTGCCAATGCAGCTTTACACTAGTCCTATATAATAATTCTCACCTCCAACGTTCTGACTTGCCTGGGACCGTGGCTCATTCCGAGTTGGTCTGCTAGGCTCCGTAGATCAGGCTGACATCACCGTAGCCATTTTGATGTCAACTTCAGAACCCGTGGGGAAAAAAAACATGCCTCACAGCTGATCCATGTCCAGAGGAGGGTCGCTGGACATGGGTGGCTGGAGGGGGGACAGGGGAGAGAGGAGGGTCGCTGGACATGGGTGGCTGCAGGGGGGGCAGGGGAGAGAGGAGGGTCACTGAACATGGGTGGCAGGGGGGGCAGGGGAGAGAGGAGGTTCGCTGGACATGGGTGGCTGCAGTGGGCGCAGGGGGAGAGGAGGGTTGCTGGACATGGGTGGCTGCAGGGGAGCCGAGGAAAACCTTGCTAGCGCCCGTTTCATTTGTGTCAGAAACAGGCCTTTTTTACTAGTATTCTATAATGGATTATATGCATCCTTAAACAGTTATAGGATTGGCACTAAATGCACCCCCTTTACGGTAACTAAATGAGGCGTTGATTTATAAATTGCCACCTATGTAATTAGAAATCCAAGAAGACAAAGTCATTTTATTAACTGGAGTGGCCTTCCTCCTCAGATCATGGAGAGAAAAAGCTGTGATGTGCGACTGAAGAGTTGGGCCCTTTGTAAATATATATGAAACACTTTTATGCAGTATAATGTGTGAAGCTTCTCCTCTTGTTCACTGACATGAGGTGGAAGGATAGAACTCTAACAATACTATTGACAGCTTAATGTGAAAATCTGAGATGATCTGAAGAAGGAACTTTGGATAAGTTCTGAGATTTGCTCTATTTTCATAAGGATAATAATGTACCAGTGTATGAAGTTTACAGAGTCTGTGAACGAAAGTTTTAGCCACCAGAAACAATGTCTTCCAAGCCAGAAATATTGGCGGAGCACATAGGCGTAGACTGGGGGGGGGGCGAGGGGGGGCAGTGCCCCCCCAAACGACGCGAGGCGCTGCCGTGCCATTAGTTAAAAAAAAAAAAAAAAGTTAAAAAAAAAAACAAAACACATGCAGGCACGCGCTCCTCTCCGTCCGATTGGCTTCCCTGCCCTCTCTATCTGCGTCCCGCCTTCCTCTGACGTCATTTCCTTTCGGGCGGGACGCAGACAGAGAGGGCAGGGAAGCCAATCGGACGGAGAGGAGCGTCTCCGTCTACTCCTCTCTCTTCCTCCCTCCCTCCGGCGCAGGCAGCAGTCTTTTCCAGCGTTCCTGGCAGCGGTAGCGTTGTACACGCTGCCTTTGGCTCTGCCCCGAAGCCTTCTCTTCAAGTTCCTGTTCCCGCATAGGTGGGAACAGGAACTTGAAGAGAAGGCTTCCGGGGCAGACCGAAGGCAGCGTGTATATCGCTACAGCTGCCAGGAACGCTGGAAAAGACTGCTGCCTGCGCCGGAGGGAGGAAGAGAGGGGGTAAACGGAGTCACCATCTTGGACCTCGCGCGGGGGTGGGGAGATGGATGGGACTGGGAGGGTGGGAAGCAGTGGGAAGGAGCAGGAGATGGATGGGACTGGGAGGGTGGGAAGGAGCAGGAGATGGATGGGACTGGGAGGGTGGGAAGCAGTGGGAAGGAGCAGGAGATGGATGGGACTGGGAGGGGTGGGAAGGAGCAAGAGATGGATGGGACTGGGAGGGGTGGGTGGGGAGCAGAGGGAAGGACCAGGAATTGGATTGGACTGGGAAAGGAGGTGAGCAGAGGGAAGGAGCAGGAGATGGATGGGACTGGGAGGGGTGGGGAGCAGCGGGAAGGAGCAAGAGATGGTTGGGACTGGGAGGGGTGGGGAGCAGAGGGAAGGAGCAAGAGATGGATGGGACTGCGAGGGGTGGGGAGCAGAGGGATGGACCAGGAGATGGATGGGATTTGGAGAGGTCAGGCACAGCAGAGGGAAGGAGCAAGAGATGGATGGGACGGAGGGATGGTGAGCAGAGGGAAGGAACAGAAGATGGATGGGACTGGGAAGGGTGGGGAGCAGAGGGAAGGAGCAAGAGATGGATGGGACTGGGAGGGTGGGGAGCAGAGGGAAGGAGCAAGAGATGGATGGGACTGGGAGGGTGGGGAGCAGAGGGAAGGAGCAGGAGATGGATGGGACTGGGAGGGTGGGAAGCAGTGGGAAGGAGCAGGAGATGGATGGGACTGGGAGGGTGGGGAGCAGAGGGAAGCCTACTGGAAAGAAGACACTGCATAAAACAGAAGACACTGGGATCAAAGCGAATAGAAAAACTACATGATCAGACAACAAAGGTAAATAATAGTTTATTTTATTCATAATTTATTAATTGAAATGTCAGCTTTTTGAAATGTGCATCTGTGATATTTTGCCTGTAAATTTCATTTCCTTCCTCCATATTAGCATATTCATTTGCATATGTATATATGCAAATGATATGCTAATATGCTCCGCCCATTTTTTGCCCCCCCAAATGAAACAGTCAAACTACGCCTATGGCGGAGCAAACGTTAATGGTTCAAAGTCAACTGTTAGTCAACTATTACAGCTTCATCTCATTTTGCAACCTGCTGGCTTGGCCCAGCTCCACCAGAGGTCCTAACTCAGCACTTCACCCAGCTGCTCAGTCCCTCTGGCCGGCAGAAGGAAGGGCACTTAATACCGTACCAGCTTCCTCTGCCATGGGAGGCCAATCTCAAGGTCTAAGCCACAAGGTTGAAAGATCTCATGGATCCTACCATGAGAACAACCCTGCACAGGAGAGGAAACAATGCTATTGAGTATCATCCTTCTTGCCAGTTATGGTGCTGGGCTGCTGGTATAAACTCTGGGATAGGGCCTTCAGGAGGGTGTAGCAGGAGGGAAGGGATTTAAATTTCCTATGTACTGCCTTTTGCCGACCCCCAGAATCTCAGCACTCTAAATGACTGCCTAGTTCACTTAATAGAAGCACCAACCCTGGCAGTTTGTCATGTTAATTTCAATTATTAGGCTGACTAAAGTTAAGCAACCAGGTAGATTGTTAGTGAACCATATAAAGAAAAAAAAGTAGAAACATCAAGTGCCACCATTTACATAACTATTGTAAAAGTGCAATATAGTATTAGTACTCAGAACACCATGCAAGAAACAATGATAGAATACAAGTGTGACAGAGGTGTTCAATCTAATACATACCACTTGTGAAACTGAAATCTTCTTGTGAACCTCACAGTCTAGTCATTCTGCAGTATCCTTACAATAGCCCAGACAAATCTGACCCTTGTTTTATAGTTTTCCCATATCATTTTCATAATGAAACTGCAGCACAGGTAGCCGGGAACTGATTTACTTCAACAGCAGAAGAGTCAGAGCCAGCCCTAGTTACAGCACACATTCAGCCTAGCAACCTACTCTGCAGAGCACACAAAGACCTGGAGGATAAAATCTAGCGCTCTATTATTATAGGAATGCATCTACAACATTTACACAGTAAAACCTCCTCATTCAATGAACCTACTTAATGGACTTAAACATTTTTATGAAAAAGAGTTTTAGCTATTTTGTATATTAAACTTTGCACTCTGCTTTGAGCAGTCCTTTCAGCTTCAGTTTATTACTCAACGTAGAGTCACAATGTCAGAATGTTCAGTTCTGTACAACTTCTGATACTAATCCCGTGGTGTATCATGGGGACGGTCACAGGGCACCGGAAAAGGAAAGCTCTGGGATTACTAGTGGGCAACCTCAGAGTCAGACTGTTTTCCAGTGATTACTCTTGGTTACGTTCTTCAGTGATTTACAGACAGACCGCTGATGTAGGCTCTTTTGCTGAAACACAGTGCTGTGTCAGGTCTTTCAGAGAATAAAAGCTTGTTGTCCTCAATCAATCGTCCTGCTGCCATTCTTACAGAAGAGCCTTGCGTTACACTACTCCTTTCCTTTGCGTGGTCCTCCACTTCAGCTGTGCTTTCCCACTCATCCCGTTGAGCCCATTCTCTGAAGGTGATAGGAGTCCAATCTATATTCAGTTTCTTATTCTATCAATATCTGCATATTAACTGATCCAGATATTTTTAATATCTATCCAGTCTCTCCTCCTTCCCACCCTGCAAATTCTTTGGTTTTATGTGGCGGAATCATCTGCCCCATGTGATAACGTGTTTAACTTCAATGACGCTGGGTCACTCACAAATGGGTTTTCTCAAATAGGAAGATGACACAACACATGTACAAAGATAGGCGCATACAGATGGATGTGACATTATGCGCAGTGAAAGTGGCCCAACACGGGAGCAGGAACTGCCTCTATGTGGCAGCAGCAGTGGGAAGAACTGCTCTGATCCTTGCAATGGCCCTGTGGCAGCAGCACATGATGAGCTCAAGGCAGGGGCGTATCTGCGTGGAGCCACAGGGGCCTGGGCCCCCGCAGATTTCGCCCTGGCACCCCTCCCCGCCGTCAACCCTCCCCCGCTGCTTACTTTTGCTGGCGGGGGGCCCCAACCCCCGCCAGCCGAGGTCCGACCCGCAGTCTTCATATTTCGTCTTCCTCCGTGGCCATGCTACAAGGAAGTAACGCTGCAGTGCTAATTCGCTGAATCCAGTTCGGAGTCTGACGTCGCAGCACGTTGTATGCGCGTACAACGTGCTGCGACGTCAGACTCCGAACTGGATTCAACGAAGCAGCACTGCAGCGTTACTTCCTTGCAGCATGGCCACGGAGGAAGACGGAATATGAAGACTGCAAGTCGGACCTCGGCTGGCGGGGGTTGGGGCCCCCCGCCAGCAAAAGTAAGCAGCGGGGGAGGGTTTACGGCGGGGAGGGGTGGAGAGAGGCGGCAGCAGCGGGGGGGGGGGGGGAGAGGCAAAAATGTTCCCCCCCTCTCTGGCTCTGGCCCCCCCTACCGCCGGATTCCAGATACGCCCCTGGCTCAAGGTGGTCACAGCTGGCTGTGAAATACAGGTTTAGTGCTGCACTGCTGCTTAGACAAGATATACAAGCTAGCAGAATCCAATAGAGCAGTGGCTCCCAAATCTGATCCTGGAGGCACCCCAACCAGTCAGGTTTTCAGGATATCCACAATGAATGTTCATAAGAGAGATCTGAATGCACTGCCTCCACTGCATGCAAATCGATCTCATGAATATTCATTGTGGACATCCTGAAAACCTGACTGGCTGGGGTGCCTCCGGGATCAGATTTGGGAACCACTGCAATAGAGTAAAATCAAAACTCATATTTTCCGCAGTGAAACAGGTGGTGGGGAGGAAGGGAGACCCTTATACTGGTGATGTCACTGGAAAAGTGCAGTATCTTTACCTCCATTTGCTGGTCAGGAAGGGACATAACCCGATGGTCTGGACTGGTCTAGCTATACAGTGAAACTGCAAAGGAGGCCCTCCCAAACTGGATCTGTGCCCCTGGTTTGGCTGGCAGGGGTCCCCAACCCCCACCAGCTGAAGCGTTTTTTCCAGCGCTGGCCTCCTGCGGCACCACATTTCCTGCCCAGCTCTCTCTTCCTCCTCACGTCCTGCACGCTCCTTTAAGTGAAACTGAGCATGCTCAATTTCACTTAAAAGGAGTTTGCAGGACTTGAGGAGAAAGAGAGAGCATGGCAGGGAATGCAGCAGTGCCGGAGACCAGCGTTGGACAAGGCTTCAGCTGGCGGGGTTGGGGACCCCCACCAGTAAAACCAGGGACCCAGATTAAATTTGGGAGGCCCAGGCCCCCATGGCCCCACCTAGCTACGCCACTGGTTAGTCTTCACTGGACCAAACTTGCTTTCATTGTGCCATCACCATCAAGCTCGACAGGCAGTGTCTTAAAAGGTGGAAGATAAAGGATTTTGTTTTTACATTTATATCTCACATTATCCCAAGCAATCTCGGGTTTAATGTGGCTTACATTTGAAAATACAGTGAGACAGAATAATAGAATTCAGTTATATCATGGGAGCAAGTACATATATGGACATATCTGAAACATTTAACAAAGATGAGATTACCATAAATACCCAGCTGGGCATTTAAAAGTATGTCCTTTTACGATGCTGCATGTCCTTCTTCAACTACCCTTAGGAGTCACCTTTGGGTTTATAAAGCAAAACTATGTGCATATAAGGACTGGATGAACAATTAAAATAAAGTTTACAGCAAATGCCCTTAATATGTAATACTTGGTATCAATAATGAAACAGTGATGGAATATTCACATAGCAAGGAGCCTGAGCCAACAGATTTATTTTCCATTGAACATAATTAACTTTGGTCCATTTACTAATCCATGCTGTAGGCATGCAAACTTTTTAGTATGCGCACAAATGATAGAGACACCCATTATATTCCTATGGGTGTCTCTACCATTAGCGTGCACTAATTTTTAGTGTACGCTAAAAAGTGTGTGTGCCTACAGAGCAGCTTAGGAAACAAAACGCTATATTCCTATGGGTGTCTCTAGCATTAGTGTGTGCTAATTTTTAGCATGCGCTAAAAAATTTGCATGCCTACAGCATGGCTTAGTAAACAGTGCCCTTAGTATGAACTTGGTGGCTAATAGTGTGCTGAACTGGATAATGTTCTTCACCAAACAAATAAATGAGCAGTTGTGCTTAGGGTTACCATATGGTTCCAGAAACCCTAGTTGTGCTGAACTGAACAATGTTGGCACCTTTAGACTGCCTCTGGACAGAACTTCTGCATGACGTAAACTCTACCTCATTATTCAATTAATATCTGTGAAATAGTAGTAATAAATTTTAAAAAAAAGCAAGTGCATTTTTATAATATACCACTGCATTTCACAAAACTAAAAGGAACAAGTTCCCAAATGCCATCTTTTTCTTTTGATGTAGGCACAGGAAAAAAAAAATGTTAAGTGCTCCTAGTTTCAGCCTAATTAATGTTTTTTATTTAATTGTACTTATAAATAATAAGTATAATTGTTAAGTACCTGATTCTCATAACATGATGTCTGTTTTTGTGGCCCTTTACTAGGTGAAAACATCTCTGCACCAATACAGGGAATCCCTATAGCCAGCCCTCCAAATGATACAATGATTTAAAATGTAGAACAAATTAATATTCTGCAAATACTTCCTCTGTGTACATCCGTATGCTGCAAAAGCCAACATGTTTGAAAATATAAGTGAGATTAAATGCTACCAACAATTAAAAAAAACCACAACAAGGATGCAGCAGCTCATAGGTTTGCTTTGTTTTGAGTGTACTGGATGAGGGCAACGCGGGAAAGGGGAAACTGAGAGTACACGGATCAGCCTCTCGCCACTTACGTCAGATCAGGCTATTCAGCTCTGCTCCTTCCAGGGCCCTTGACCTTTTTTTTTGCTTCAACTTTTTTGACGTCATCCCGTCTCCTCTTTTCTTCAACCTCCTTAGATGTAAGCAAGGAAACTTAACAGCAGCTTTCGCATGACGTTATAGAGTTGAAGCCTCCCACCCCCGTCGCCACCATATTGGCCAGAACAAAACAAATGCTATACTTCCCTCTCTGTCCCGCCCCCACGTCAATACGTGTGACGAGGGCGGGACAGAGAGGGAAACTGCGCGAAGGGAGGGAGGGAATCCCCGAGGTCGCTACCGCCCCCCCACCCTTCACCCGGCCCGGGCCCTCTCTTCGCTATTGAACTTATAGCGCCGAAAACGCAGCAGGCAGATCAGCTGAGCTCCGGTCGGCCTTCCTTCCTTGCCTGTGTGTCCCGCCCTCGCCGACGTTACGTCACACGAGGGCGGGACACAGGCAGAAAAGGAAGGCCGCCTGCTGCGGTTTCGGGGCTGTAAGTATCAGAAGGAAGGGGGCCTTGGAGCTGGGAGGGAGGGGGAGGGACACAGGGCCCTCGGAGCTGGGAGGGGGAGGGACACAGGGCCTTGCAGCTGGCAGGGGAGGAGGAGCTGGATCAGCATCTCGCCACTGACGTCAGATCAGGCTATTCAGCCCTCCTGCTCTTTCCACGGGCCTTGACCCTTTTATGCTTAAAGCCGTTTGACAAGAAAGCTCGCAAGGAACTTTGGTGGGAGAGGGAGTGTTGAACATTTCAGGAGATCGAACTGTTGTTGCGGAGCTTTACCTTTAATGCGGGCTGATAGCGTTTGGAGGTGCGTGGATAACATTTTGAAGTTTGGCTGTGTGGGTGTGTACTCCTGCAGTGAGGGTTGATAGGAAGCATCGGGTTGGTGCGGGGAGCCCACTCCCGCACCTTTCCCTCTTCTTACCTCAGGTACAGAATCATACCGTTATCATGTCCTGTCTAGATGATGGCTGCATGATTGGCAAGTTTAATTCATAGAGTCCTGCCCCTGCCCAATTTCCTGAAAGGAGTAGGCAAGAGAAGCCACTGAACACCGCGTTGGGGGGGGGGGGGGGGGGAGAAGAGATGGGAAATACCTTCCTGCCCCCCAACCCCCATGAGGTGTTCAACAGTAGAGAATGACAGGGGGATAAAGTTGGTCCCTGGTAACTGTAATCGTGTCATTCTCTACTTAAAAGTACAGGTTTTGAGTTGTTTGTTTTCCAATAAAAATAAATAGTTTAGACAAGCACTTTAATTTTTGCTACAGTAATTTGTATTCATCATCAGTTAGCTGTCATTGTATTTTGAAATGATTTTTGCATTTAGAATTTATTTATCAGAAATCATTGGCTTTTGTTTTAACACATTTCCCTTTCCAGAAAAGCCTGATTTCTTTACCCCCACACAATATAAAATGCTGTCTCCCGGTGTTCCTTGGCCACCTGGGATGGATCGCGACTGCGCATCCCCACCCCGGGTGCAGCGTCATCCCCACACACACAGTGCATCACCTCCAAGCCCCCCCCCCCCCAATGGGTGCATTCTTCTTACCTACTGGGGTGCTGGGAGCAGCCGCATGGCTGTTGTTTTCACTGGTTCTCTGCCCAGAACAGGAAGTAAGAGCAAAGGGAGCAGAGAATCGGCGGACCCGACAGCTGTGCAGCTGCTCCCTGCACCCCTCCTGTAGCGTGCACCCAGGGCAGACTGCCTGCACTGCCCTGCCCTCGGTACACCATTTCCACGGTGAGCTGGTTACCCTCCTTCAGATTTCAGACAGTACCCAAGTAGCCTAATGGTACTTCCACCCTGCCTTCCACAAACATCTTGATCAACAAGATCCAGGATGCCAAAGTTTCCCACCCCTACCACACGCTCCTTCTGGATGCCTTCAGAAAGGAGGATGTGCCTCTCCCTCCAACCTGAAACTTGTCTTTTGAAGAACTCTGAAGGAGTAGGGGACTTGGGGAAGGAGGAGAGCGGTGTGTTGAAGCCCTACCGAGCAGCAGATGAGGAGTGTCCATCCTGAAACTTGTCTTTTGAAGAACTCTGAAGGAGTAGGGGACTTGGGGAAGGAGGAGAGCAGTGTGTTGAAGCCCTACTGAGCAGCAGATGAGGAGTGTCCATCCTGAAACTTGTCTTTTGAAGAACTCTGAAGGAGTAGGGGACTTGGGGAAGGAGGAGAGCGGTGTGTCGAAGTCCTACTGAGCAGCAGATGAGGAGTGTCCATCCTGAAACTTGTCTTTTGAAGGACTCTGAAGGAGTAGGGGACTTGGGGAAGGAGGAGAGCGGTGTGTTGAAGCCCTACCGAGCAGCAGATGAGGAGTGTCCATCCTGAAACTTGTCTTTTGAAGAACTCTGAAGGAGTAGGGGACTTGGGGAAGGAGGAGAGCAGTGTGTCGAAGTCCTACTGAGCAGCAGATGAGGAGTGTCCATCCTGAAACTTGTCTTTTGAAGAACTCTGAAGGAGTAGGGGACTTGGGGAAGGAGGAGAGCAGTGTGTCGAAGTCCTACTGAGCAGCAGATGAGGAGTGTCCATCCTGAAACTTGTCTTTTGAAGAACTCTGAAGGAGTAGGGGACTTGGGGAAGGAGGAGAGCGGTGTGTCGAAGTCCTACTGAGAAGCAGATGAGGAGTGTGTAGCCTGATGTGCAGCTGCTCTCCTTTCATCAAAACCAAGCCTGAAACTTGTCTTTTCAAGATCTACTAAGGTGGAGAGCAATGTCTTAGAACCCTACTGAGCAGCAGATGATGAGTATGTAGCCTGATGTGCAGATGCTCTCATTTCATCCCCTTGTGATCAGCACCGAGCCACGGCTGCAGCTGTGGGGGCAGAGGTACGGAGGATATGCGTGCATTGAGCAGCTAATGCTTTTCTCCCTTCCCTTCCTCCTCGCCATGGGTTTCACTTTTTTCTGCAGCGATTCACAGGCCGACTCCATGGCCTTCCTTGTGCTATATCCTTCTCACTCTACTGGAACTTCCAGTTTTGACACTAAACAGGAAGTTGAAGTAGAGAGGGCGGGATGCAACAGGAGGAAGAACACGGAGCCAGCCTGTGACTAAAATGTGATGCCTGCGGGTAGGAGGACAGGAATGGAGGAAACGATTTCTTACCGCAGGAACAAGGCTTTATACCGTTCCCACGGGTCGGTAAAAAAAATTTTTTCCCCCACAGTGATTCTAGTTAGGACATGGCCCTTACCACAGATTTACCGTGGTATATCTGCAGTAAGAATAACTGTGTCATTCTCTACACAGTAGTTTTTATGTCATTCATTGGGAATTTGTTGGACTAGTGAATGATATACAAATTGGGAAACTCTACAAGCACACAGATTTTCAGTGTCATTGTGAGTATCTGAGATCCTTTTTCTTCCTCTGTGTACATATTTATATGTAAATTGAGGAGTGTAGCCAGAAGTGTGTTTTGGGGAGCCCAGAGGTCCCAAAGGTGGATGAGGTATTCTCTCCCTCCTCCCAACAACTGCAACATTGTGGCATACCTTTGCTGCCAGCAATCCTGCCTGTGCTGCTAGAGCAGCGCTTAAAGTTGGCAGCACACTTCAGCTGCCGATGCAGGAGAGAGGGAGAACCCCAGAAATAAATTAATATTTTGTACATCGCTAGTGAGTAGTTCAAATTGACCCATACAGATTATTTGTCTTGCATATAGAGTGGGGTTCAGTTGTTTCCTACACAATTATTTTGTAATATAAAATAAGCCTACTTGAGCATGGTTTTCTTTGCCGTTTTCAGGATACAGCCTTACTTTTCAACTACTGGAGTTGGACATCAGAGCACCACTAAGTTCTGTTATGATTCCATTCCCTTTCTGGATAGGGATCCTCTGTTTTCTCATGCACGTTTTGAATTCCATCACTGTTATAAATTTTATAGATTTTTGAGAAGTCTGTTTTTGTGGCTCCAGCCCTGCCTCAAACTTGTTCTTTTGTGTATGAGGCTGCTGACCCACCAAAGGAGGTCTTCTAGTATACACTGTACTGCTACACTAAGGTACCCTTTTACTAAGCCACGTAAGCATCGATGCGCACCCAGCGTGCACCAGAATTGAGTTACCGCCCAACTACCATGTGGCTCTTGCAGTAATTTCATTTTTGGCACGCTTACGAAAAATATTTTTTATTTTCGAGCACACGTAATGGATGTGGCACGCGTACGTCATTACCGCTCGGTTACCGTGTGAGTCTTTAGCACTAGGTCAGTGGCTGGCGGTAAGGTCTCAGACCCGAAATGGGCGCGTGGCAATTTTAATTTTGCCACACGTCCATTTTCGGGGGGGGGGGGGGGGGAGGCCTTTTTTTACAGGCACACTAAAAATGGATCGGTGCGCGGCCAAAACCCGCGCCTACACTACCGCAAGCCATTTTTCAGCACGCCTTTGTAAAAGGACCCCAAAATATTTTCCTGCCCCAGCTACTCGCAGAACTTTCTAATAGACCCTTTATAGGGGGTGGTAGGAGTACTGAGGAGATCAGAACACCCTTGAGCATCACCTCCCATTCAGTTTAGTAGGTGATGTGTTGTTTTTTTTTAATTGTCTAAAGGGTGCATATTGTAGACTGTAGGTTTTCACTTGCATAATCTTGGGGCTCATTTTCAAAAGAGAAGCATGTCCAAAAAATGGCATAAATCTGCATTTGGACATCTTTCTCAAAAAAAAAAAGTCCAAATATGTTTAGATGTTTTTCTATGAAGTCAGTCAGAAGTGTGTTCAAATCACAAAGGGGCATGCCAAGGGTGGGATCTGGGTGTTCCTAACACTTGAATGTTTTTCTGCCATAATGGAACAAAACAAAAACATTCAGGGCTATAAGTTGAACGCTTTGGTCTAGTCCTGTTTTATTAAAAAAAAAAAAAGTGCCCTAAATGACCAGATGACCAGTATAGGAATAAAGGAATGACACCCCCTTACTCCTTCTGTGGTCACTGACCCCCATCCCACCCTGCAAAGATGTAAATGAAACAGTGCATACCAGCCTCTAGGACAGCTCCAGATGTAATGTCCAGTCCTATTAGAGCTACAAGCAGGCTCCTGGAATAGCCTAGTGGTCGGTGCAGTTTACTGTAGAGAAGGTGATCCAGGCTCATAATCCACTCTATTACACTTGTGGTGGAAAGTGTCAGCCCCCCCCCCAAAAAAAAAAAAAAACCTACTGTACCCACATATAGGTGACACTTGCAGCCATAAGGGCTATTGTAGTGTATAATTAGGTACAGTAAGTTTTTGGTGGGTTTTGAAGGGCTCACCATACAATATAAAGGGGTAATGGTGAGATGTGTACCTAGATCCTTTTATGTGAAGTCCACTGCCTTGCCCCTAGGGTGCCCCACTACTCTGCTGGGATACCTGTGTGGCCAGTTTACTAGGAAAGCTGGCTCCTCCTATGTCCCAATGGCTTGACTTTGTGCATTTTTCACATGGACTTTTTGTTTTTTGATAATGGTTCAAAAAGATAGACCTATTTTCACTACTTGATTTTTGGACATTTTCAGCAAAATGCCTAAAGTCTGGATTTAGATGTCATATTGAAAATGCCCCTCCTTCCATAGCGTCCCACAGATCAATTCAGAGACTTGTGGGTTGTGTCCATCTACCAGCAGGTGGAGATAGAGAGAACCTTCGAGGTTTGCTATATGTGGACCTGTGCAGCCAAGTAAACCTCACTATTCTCGCTATCTAGCAGGTGGAGGGACATCTCTGTGCAGCTCTGGTTTGATCTGACTGGTGGTGTCCTTTGGGCCTAGTTTAGCACAGTCAGGGGTTGAGTGGCTGGTTGTAGCTTCTGGTGTACACCTGGTGGGGCCAGGTCCCTCCCGGTCTCCCCCTACCTTTCCTCCGTCACCCAGGGCTGTGGGCCTGATCAAGTGTTGCCTTTCTCTCCTGAATAAAAAAAAAAAGTAAGCTTCTCTTTAAGAGACTTTGTTTTTGTTTAAACATACGGAGGAGCTAGACGGGCTGCCAAGTCTGTTTGAGCGCAGGCGTTTGTGGAGCATGTCAGTGCCTTCTGAGGCGGCTAAGCACTGCTCCCGGTGTGGGGGCCGGAGAGCGGCATCGGGGGAGTGTGAGTTGTGCCACCGTCAGCCCACAGTGGGTGTTCAGCGTGACAGAAGTTCCCCTCGGGCGTCCGGTGAGTCGGAAGCGCAGGGGATAGTTTCAGCGGTTTTCTCGGGGCAGTTAGTGCAGCGCACGTCAGTGGGCGCCATTTTTTCCTCTTAGGCGTGACCAGCTCCGCACGTGGTGTTTGACAGGAGGCACAGCGCGCTTCTGTGGCACAGGCTCCGATGGAGGAAAGCAACTTAGAGGGAGCAGGGGAGTCCCTTTCAGTTCCTTTTCCCCCCGGATTTTGTTTTATTAATGCACAATGCTTTTCTTCTGAAGAAGTCAGGAGCTTCTCTTCAGGCAGCCCCGTCTCTTCCTCAGCAAACTTTGGTTATTGCAGCCTCTCAGTCTTTCCTGTCAAAAAATCCCCGGGTGGAGATTTTGGATCCCGAGGAGCTATCTGACACAGATGGCCTGGTTTAGTTTCCGGGCGCTCCCTCAGAATCATTGGATTTAGCAGATGAGGTCACCCTGCCTTCTGAAGAGGGGGATGACCCGACAACTGCCCACCTTTTTCGCAGGGAAGAGCTTCCCTCCCTGATTATTAGGGCTTTTGAGGTTTTGGCCATTTCATCCCCTGAATCGTCAGGGGGAACAGGTCAGGTGCCCTCTATTATGTCTGGCACTAAATGCCCACCTTGTTCCTTTCATGTGCATGAGGCCATGAAAATCCTTATTTCGGCGCAGTGTGATATGCCGGACAGTAGGCTTAAGGTTGCTAGAGCTATGTCACATATTTACGTGCTGCCAGCTGCTGACTTAGACTTGCTGAAGGTTCCTACGGTGGATTCATTAATCACAGTGGTCACACTCTCCCTGTGGAGGGTGGCATGGCGCTCAAGGACCCTCAGGATCGTAAGTTGGAGACTTGCTTGAAGCTGTCCTTTGAAGTAGTGGCCCTTTCCCTGCAAGCTTAAGTTTGTGGCTCCTATGCAGCGCAGGCATGCTTATTGTGGGTTTTGAAAGCCTCCTCTCCGGAGGACCTCATGGCTGTTTTGCCAGCCTTAGAGTCAGGTTTAGCCTCCACCTTGAACGTTGTAAAATGGGCCAGAGCTCACATGTGCCCCCTGCAGTGGCACCTTCTGAACCATTGGTCTCCTCTCTCAGAGGATTACGAGGTTCGGGTGCCATGTTCTACCCGTCTGCACACAATCATGCACTGGTGGTTCATTCAAAAGAATCTGGTGTCGGGCATTCCTCTGCAAACCCCGGAATGGAAGATCGTGACCACGGATGCGTCGCTGTCTGGTTGGAGGGCTCATTGTCTCCAACAGACAGCCCAGGGCATGTGGACCTCGACGGAGGCGTCTTGGTCCATCAACCACTTGGAGTTGCGGGCGATTCGCCTGTCCCTTCGGGAGTTTCTGTCTCTTCCCCATGGTTGCCCAGTTCAAGTTCTCTCGGACAGTGCAACGACGGTTGCCTATGTGAACCGTCAAGGGGGCACCAGGAGTGCACCACTAGCGCGCGAGGTGGCCCTGATCTGCCGTTGGGCAGAGACTTATCTCTCTCTCTTGACGGCTGCTCATATAGCAGGGTCACAGAATGTGCAAGCGGACTTTCTCAGTCGCCACCAGTTGGAGCTGGGGGAGTGGACACACAGGTTCCCTGTTTCTCCACCACCGCCAACTCCAGGCTCCGCTCATTCTGCCTCGCCTCACCCTATGCTTGGAATAAACTTCCTGAGGCCTTACGCCAAGCTCCCTCCCTACCCATCTTCAAATCTTTGCTCAAAGCCCACCTCTTCAATGTTGCTTTTGGCACCTAACCTTTATACCTTTCAGGAAATCTAGACTGCCCCTATTTGACTGACTGTACATTTGTCCTTTAGATTGTAAGCTCCTTGAGCAGGGACTGTCCTCCTATGTTAGATTGTACAGCGCTGCGTAACCCTAGTAGCGCTTTAGAAATGTCAAGTAGTAGTAGTAGCTCGGAAGGCATCGATGCTCTTCTACAACCTTGGCCCAGGGGCCTGCTCTATGCCTTTCCCCCGTGGCCTATGGTGGGCAGATTACTGACTCGCATTGCCAGTCATCCCGGTCGAGTGATCCTGGTGGCCCCGGATTAGCCCAGGCATCCCTGGTAGGTGGATATGGTCAGGCTTCTGTTCGATCGTTCTCTTCAGCTACAGGCGCAGGATGGTCTCTTGCTGCAAGGACCAGTCATGATGGAGGATCCCTCCCCCTTTGATCTTAAGGCCTGGCCCTTGAAAGAGCGAAGTTGAGAAAGAAAGGGTATCCGGATGCGGTTATCGCTACGATGCTTCAGGCTTGGAAAAGATCCACCTCGATAGCTTATGCTAGGGTGTGGCGTACCTTCGATTCATGGTGTGCAAGTTCGGGATTGTCAGCGGCTTCGGTATCCTACTTGAGGACTGCTTGGGTACATCCCACAAGTCTCTGGATTGATCTGTGGGACGCTATGGAAGGAAAAATTAATTCTTACCTGATAATTTTCTTTCCATTAGTCCCAACAGATCAATCCAGAGGTCCCCTCCCCCCTGGATTTACTGTCTGCGGTTTTGTTTCGGTTGGTTAGTTTTTGTGGGTTTCGTTGTTCTGAATGTTCCTTCGTTTGATTAAATAATAAAAACAAACAAATTTGGAAGTGAAGTGGTGGAAGTATGTTGGGCATTTGGTCTGACAATGTCAGGAGAGTTTTCTATTTCCATTCCACTGCTTTGGTATCGTTCATACTGAGGTTTGCTTGGCTGCACAGGTCCACATGTAGCAAATCTCAGAGGTTCTCTCTATCTCCACCTGCTGGTAGAGGGACACAGCCTCTGGATTGATCTGTTGGGACTAATGGAAATAAAATTATCAGGTAAGAATTAATTTTTCTATGTAGAATAGTGTGCTGAAGTAAATTATTTTGTTTTTGTCACTCAGGAATAAAGATGGACTTGGTACTGAGCTATGCAGATTATTACATTTTTACACCATATGTATATCCAGCCACCTGGCCAGAGGATGATGCCTTTCGACAGATTATAAGTCTCCTTATGGTGACAAATACAGGTGCACTTATCATCTACTTGTTGTTTGGAGCTCTCAGCTATTACTTCATTTTTGACCACAATTTGATGAAACATCCACAGTTTTTAGAGGTGAGATTCTGTTAAATCTATTCTTGTTAAATATTTGTGGAACTGAAAATAAAACCATATGACATTAAGAGGCCCATTTTCCTAAAGTATTCGAGGTTTGCATGTACTGCATACTAATTGAAAAGCTTGTGCATTAACTTTTGGGGCTTTGCCCCTACAGTTACTGTGCAGTAAAGTACTGTTTTTGTGCAGTACGTGTATTGACAATTAAAGTAGATGCAGTTATCTTGTTTGCTATCTGTGTAACAGCATGCAGTAAAGTGCCGTGGGCAAACTGCAACATGCAGGCCATGTCCATTTCCTGCCTTCTAACATGGTATGCAATTACCCCCGGATTCAGTAAAAGGCGCCCAAAGATAGGTGTCTAACTTTGTCCACGATCCTGAGTTGCATATGCAACTTAATTAGTCAATGAGCCATTAACACCCAATAATAGGCTATCGACTAGCAATTATTGGTGTTAGTTGGCTTGACATTGATTTGGAGTTAGCGCACACACAAAAGAACAGTACCTAAATGCTATCGCACGCAACCCTAAAGGAGGCATGGCCGTGGAAGAGACATGGACAGGTCAAGGGCGTTCAAAAATATTATGTACAGTGTTACAAAATTTGGGGAAAGCTCACCCCACTTGCGCACCAGTATTTATATTACATTACGTTATAAGAGTACTTATAGACCGCTAGCTCTCCAATAAGGATTCAAAGCGGGATACAAAAAATAAATAAAACAGTAACAGAAAAAATGTGATTAAATAGGTCTTCAAGGCCTTACACCTGGTTTCAGCAGGTATAAGTCCTGGCTTGCACATTTGGGCACGAGAATCGGCGCTACATGCTATTTGATAAAGGGCAGTCAGCCCGGTGCAACTTATATTGAATGGCGCTTTTTGTGGGCACCCAAAATAGGGCACCATTTACTGAATCTAGCCCTTAGTGTGTAAATTAGAATTGGGTTAGATTAATTCATTTTAAATAATGCCTTATACCACAGTGTCAAAAGCAGTTCACAGTTTAAAAATAGCATGCCAGCATGCCATGCCAGCTTGGTAACTGTTACCCCACTCGTATGCTAACTGCCTAGTGCATTTTAGTAAGGGGTCCTTTTAGTAAGCTGTGGTAAAAGAGGGCCTGCATTAGCGTCGGCACATGTTTTTGACACCCGCTGAGGCCTCCTTTTACCGCAGCGGGTAAAAGGCTGGCTCTTTTTTTTTTTTTTTTAAGAAATTTACCACACAGGCATTTCAGGGGAGAGCACTTACCACCACCCATTGAGATTTTGGTAAGGGCTTCTGCACTAACCCAATGGTCACCGGGCAGCATGTGGCACTGCCCGATTATCACTGGGTAAACACTGGCTCTACAAAAATAGAAAATTTCCTCAGCGACCCTCCAGACCGGTCAAGACGCTTGGGTTATGCACTCCTACCAGCAGAGGGAGACTGAGAAACACTGAGCTTTGAACACTGTATATATAACCTGTGCAGAACCCCAGCTAGCCAGTATTTTCTCAGTCTCCAGCAGAGGTAGAAGTACAGCCTGTGCAGTCTTACAAGTCTGGTGAGGTCTTAAAAAAAAAAAAAAAAAAAAAAAAGATTTATAATTTGGGAATTTTTCCTGTTAGTTGGTTCAGAATCCTGTGCATGGTTTAAAAAAAAAAACAAGGAAAAGTGCTTCGGGGGTGTGGGTCCGGTGGGGCCCAGTCTTCCCCCTTGGGGTGTCAAACCTGCTTAGTCGGGTCCCTCCCCCTGTGCTCCGATATTGGCAGCTTTGTGCCTCGGCTCCCGTGTCTGGATGGGAGCCTTGAGTGCCTTTGCAATCAGCAGCTGTCAGGTTTCATTTTAGTTGTTTAAAAATAAATAAATAAATAATTCTCGGAGCGAAAGAGGCAGCTCCGTTTTAGCTGGCTGTCTTTCTTGTGCTGGCCGGAGGAGCAGTGCTGTTATTTTTGGTGGGAGGGAGTTCTGCAATTTAGTGCAAAGTTTTCGTCTTTCCCTCCTGCCGGCAGATGTCCGCAGCCAAGCTTCTCCGTTGCCGCGTCTGCTCGCCAGGGGGGGGGGGGGATAGAAGCGCCGGGAGGTCAGTGTCGGCTCTGCAGGGAGCCGAAGCAGGTGCCCAAGGCTCCCCCGGAGTTGACAGCGGAGGTTCCAGTGGCGTCAGCGGATCCTGTGGCATCGGGCACGCCAGCGGTAGCATCAGCGGCAGGAATGGCCGCCCTTTTGAATTCTTCCCGCCCTGCGGAGCCTGCTGTATTTGGGCTGGTGTCTCCCTTCCTGAGTCAGCCATTGGGAAATGAAGGCGCGGGGGGGTTGGTTTCCCCTGGATTTTGTTTGGACGCTCCATCAGACATGGAAATTGGGCCCCACCCAGTTGGATCCTACAGAGGGAGGGGGCAGTCCCCTTCTACCTAAAAGACCCCGTCTAGAGTGGGCAGATGAGGTAGAGTGTTTTTCCCTTACCGGCTCTGAGGGAGCTATCAGTGAGATTGGGGAGGCCGATATTTTTGAGTGCTCTCAGGAGCAGGATTGGAGGATCCCTCAGTGGTCCGAATATTTCATAGAGATGAGCTTGCGGAGCTTATAGATCAGGTGACCTCTACGCTTAAGTTTGAGCAGGCAGAGATTCCCGTGGGAGAGGTGAAGCAAGTGGACCCTTTGGTCAAGGGTATTCAGCATAAGGCGCAGTGCTTTCCCATGAATAAGGATCTCCGGGAGATGATTTCTCAGAAGTGGGTGTCTCCTGATTCTCCATGTAAGGTGACTCGGGAAATGGTGAGGCTTTATCCTCTTCCTCAGGAGGATAAGGACTCTCTTAAGGCTCCCACAGTGGATGCGGTGGTTACAGCGGTCACTAAGGCTACGGCTATTCCCTTAGACGGTGGTGCCGCTCTCTGTGATCCCCAAGATAGGAAGTTGGAATCTTTTCTGAAGCGTAGTTTTGATTTGTTGGCTCTGGCCCTCCAGGCTTCTGTGTGTGGGGGTTTGGTAGCTTGAGCTTGTTTTCACTGGTCCGAGAAGCTTCTTGATGATGCGGTGGATGTCGGGGCTTCTTGTGTACAGGAATTAGCCAAGTTAGAGATGGGGGCGTCCTTTTTGTCCGATGCGCTTTATGATTTGTTGTGGGCGCCAGCCAAGAATATGGCCCTGGTAGTTGGAGCGCATAGGGCTCTATGGTTGCGAGGTTGGGTCGCAGATGCGGCCTCCAAGTCTAAATTATGTACTCTTCCCTTTAAAGGCGCCATGTTCTTTGGCAAGGATTTGGATAAACTGGTACGTGGTGTTAGTGACGCTAAAGTTCCTCGTCTTCCGGAATTTCGTCCCAAAACAGGTGCCAGAGGGGTGTCGACGCAGGGACGTTTTCGGGAAGCCCGACGGTATAGACCAGGTAGATTTCTTGGAGTCCCTTGGTTGGGTGGTGAATCTGGCCGAGAGTCATCTCAGTCCTTCGCAGTCTCTGGAGTGTCTGGGGGTCCTTTTCGATATGGTAAAGGGCCGGGTGTGTTTACCGCCTCTTTGGATACTCAAGTTGCAGGATCAGATTCGGCGGCTGATGTTGAGTCTGGTACAGGTTTGGTTACTCTTGTGGCCAGCGTGCGAAAGCACAAACATTCTTGGTTTTGAGTTGCCACATACAGGGTTCTGTGAGGTTGTTTGGTTTTATTCTCTGCTTTGTTATTGATATACTGGCTAGTTGGGGTTCTGCACAGGTTAAAGGTCAGTGTTTCTCAATCTCCTTCTGTTCGTAGGAGTGCATAACCCAAGCATCTTGACCGGTCTGGAGGGTCTAGAGGAAAGAAAATTAGCAGGTAAGACCTAATTTCACCATTTTGTAACAAATGCCCCATGTTGTGGGCAGGAACTTCTGCCAGGCTGCTGCGGTACCCTGGCGGTAGTTCCTGTTTGGCACACAGTAAGCCTGCAGTGAGCTTACTGACAGTAAAAGGGCCCCTAAGTGTTGATCTGCTCATTTGCTTACCAATAGACAGGTAAGAAATTGTTAGCAGGTGACTGTCCAGAGAGCAGCAGCCACATTCCCTATGATTCTAAAAAGTTGTGTGCCCAAATTTCTAACTAGTGCACACAATTTGCATGCTCAACTTCTAGAACAAGGTCAGTTGCGCATGTAAAATTAATGATTTAGTTTCTAATTGGCTTTAACAACCAATTATTGGTTTTAATCGGTGTTAATTGGCAGTTACATCCCTAAGTCGGTTCTATAAGGTGCACGCTTGAGGGTGTGAACTTGGGAGGGGCAGGTAGTTAGGCGCACAGGTTATAGAATGCTAGCATTTCCATCAGCCATTTGAGTTGGCATTAAGTGCTAACACCTAAAACTAAGCACATAAATGCAGATGTACTTTAGCATTCAGTAACGACAGCAGTTGTGCGCTAAACATTAATTCTACTAGTAAAAAAGGTACGTTTCTGACACAAATGAAATGGGCGCTAGCAAGGTTTTCCTCGGAGTGTGTATGTTTGAGAGAGTGTATGTGAGAGTGACTGTGTGTGAGAGAGAGAGTGAATGTGTGAGTGTGTGTGTGTGAGAGAGAGAGAGAGTGAGTCTGGGTGTGAGTGTGTCTGTGAGAGAGAGAGTGTGTGTGTGTGAGAATGAGAGTGTGTGCAAGTGCATATGTTAGACACAGTGTGAGAGAGAGAGAGTGTGTGTTTCACACAGATACAGTGTGTGCAAGAGAGAGAGTGTGTGTGAGACACAGACTCTCTGTAAGACTGAGTGTATGTGACCAAGAGAGTGTGTGCGTGACTGTGTGACACATAGAGAGTGAATGTGATACAATGTGAGACATAGATGCATATTTTCAAAGCACTTTGGGAGGCTAAGTTCCATAGGTTTCTATGGAACTTTGGGAGGCTAAGTGCTTTGAAAATGAGCCCCATAGAGTGTGTGAGAGACAGAGTGAGAGAGAGAAAGACATTGACTGTGAGAGAGCGAGTGTGTGTGTGTGACAGAGATACCTCCCCCCTCCTTTCTGGTGTCAGGTCCCCACTCTCTCTCTCTCTGGTGTCTGAGCGTTACTGTGCAGGACGCTGAGCTCTGGCTGTGCTTCAATGAACTGATCAATCCTATTTAATAGAATGCCCCTCCAACATTCTGAAGCCGAGAAACCTCGTGTGGTTGGTCACTTCTGCTTGTGACGAACCCGGAAGTACGTGATGTCAATTCAGGAGATGGATACAGAGAGCAGAAATGCCTCAGCCATGCAATCAGCTTCAGAATGTTGGAGGTGCGTTTTATTATATTGGATAAGAGCAGTTGTGTGTGCGTTATCCCGGCGTCTAACTTTAGACACACTATATAGAATTACCCCCTTTGTGTAAATCTGTCTCTGTAGCATGATGCAGGGTCCCGTCACAACTTTAAAGGAACCCTTCCCCTTCAGACCAGTTGCAGCTTGAAGGGGAAGGAGACGTATTTATTGTACATTTGAAGGAACTGATTGTTTTTTTTTAAAGTTCTTTCATACATACTGTATTATTTAATACAGTTTTGTTTTTGGAGGTTTTGTTTTGTAAATAAGACTGGATGGGAAAAGAAAAACAGTGTTTCAGTGCATAGTCTTCACAAGTTGACTAAAGAAATAATCTTTAACTTTTTTTTTTTCTTTAGTCATATATGTTTATTTGGAAATGGAAAAATTCCAACTGTAGATTAGTGAATACATAAAGAACTGTAATCCAGACATATTTACCTATTTACATGTATGCAGTTACATAATTGTGTAATATTGTCATTTGGGGTTTTCTGATATTTATTGCAAACAAAAAAAAAATAGTGTGTAGTTAGTCTATGGCTTAGAAAATTCTGTGCTTGACTTATGGCATACTTTGAAAGGCTTATCTTTCTCTTCACTATGTTAGTAACTGATGATTCCATTTTAATCTTCACCGCTGATTTTCAGAACCAGGTGCTGCGTGAGATCAAGTTTTCATTGCAGTCCATGCCATGGATGAGTATTCCCACAGTTGCCCTCTTCTTTGCTGAAGTCAGAGGGTACAGCAGACTTTATGACAACATTGAAGACTCACCATATGGTAGAAATCCTATTGCTTTATTGATCCAGTGTTTTGAATTATGGGGTGCCATATAAGAAAAAGAGACATATTTTCCAAGCACTTAGACTTACAAAGTTGGAAATTTGTAAGTGCTTTGAAAATGAGTCCCTTGGGGTAGAATATTTAGCAATGGTACAGCATCATTTGAGTAGCCTAACTGTAAAAATTAAAAATGTGATGGCATTTCAGAAATAGAGGCATGGCATAGTGGGTAGAGCAGCAGTTTAGAAAACTAGGTTTCAAATCCTCCTAACGCTCCTTGTGACCTTGAGCAAGTCGCTTCACTCACTGTTGCCTCATTCACTAACCATTAATGTAGATCGATTTGTGTTGCCTGTGTCAAATCATGCTGGTGTGCATAGGGAGCACTGCGTGGGCCCTTGCATGATTCATGGATGTCCAGAGGTTCCGGTGCATCTCTGTCCAGCAGGAGCGAGATCTCAGCATCTGAGTTCAAGGGTGCGATCTGGTCGGTTATGGATCCCAGGCGAGGGTAATTCCAAGCAACCTCTGGTGTGGGAATCTCATCCTTTTTGTCTGGTATCTGGGCACATTCGACTTGTGTGGGTGACCGTGGCATGGTGCCTCCATCCGTAGACTCTATCATATAACCACTTGCTGTTTGCCCCACCACCTGTACAACCCCCTGCAAATGTTTTTGATGATGTATGAGGAGTAGTTTTTGGTGGATGTCAAACAGGTCGTAGCACTCTGGTCTTGTGAGGGACCTGTTCCTCTGCTCTAATATGAGTTCATGTGCATGCAAGTTAGTCAGTTAGGGCCCCTTTTACCAAGTTGCGGCAAAAGGAAGCATGCCAAGGCACCCTTTTACCGCAGAGGGTAAAAGGTAGGTCTGTCTTCTTTTTATGAAATGGCTGTGTGGCAAGTGAAGCGCTTGCTGGGTTGCCATTTCAGGGGGGAGCCCTTACCACACCACCCATTGAGGTGGTGGTAAGGGCTCTGTTCTAATCCGGTGGTAACCGGGCAGCACCGCCAGGTACACACTGGCACTACAAAAATAAAAACATTTTGTAGCGCCAGATGTGACGGTGCGCTGGGGGGTTGGGAACTACTGCCGGGATGCTGCGGTAGCCTGGCGGTACTTCTTTTTTAGCGAGCTGTAAGCCCGCTTTGTAAAAGGGGCCCTTAGATTTTAAGCCCTCTAGGACAGGGACATATCTAGTGTACTTGAATTCAACTCGCCTAAAGCTTATAAATGAAAAGGCACGAGTCAGATCTACATACAACCTTTACGTTTTCTCCCATAACTGACGGTGGCCTAGGTCATTATGCTGATGCATCTTGTTCAGTAAGAGAACTTCTATTTAAAACTGGATCATTTGGCTTGATTGTACATTAGTTATATAGGGGCCCTTTTACTAAAGGGCCTTTAAGCACTTAGGGGTAGATTCAGTAAATGGTGCTATCACAGGGCCCTTTTTCATTCAGCTTGGTAAAAGGACCCCTGAAAGAGAATTAGTTGATCATTTAAATAACTCAAAAGTAAAATGCCATTGAAGGAATGCAGTGTATTTGCATTGTATAACATCTGCTCAATTTCAGAGGTAGAGAACCGAGGTATCAACAAAAAACTGTACTTTCATCCTTTGTAGGCTGGATTGGAGTAATATTCAGTATTCTTTCATTCCTTTTCTTCACGGACATGTGTATCTATTGGATCCATCGATTTCTCCATCATAAACTCTTATATAAGGTAAAAGCAGTCATCTTCTAGTAAGTGTGTTCTAAATATAGTGGGCCTGGAGTATTTTGATCTTCAATGGGTTGGGTTTTTTTTTTAAGAAATATGGAAGTGTTTTGAAAAGTAGGAAGAATGCAGAGTTAAAATCTGTAGCTGTTGAGAAGCAAGATCCATATCCACAGGACAACCTTTCATGATCTAAAATAAGGTTGGAAAGGAGTACAAGTTCTGAACATAGTCTGTATGAAGACAGTGTGCTTTGCAACTAGGTGAAAACCAGTGTTGGAAGACTTAGGGGCTCATTTTTTTGAAGGAGAAAAATGTTTAAAGTGGCATAAAGCAGTATTTGGACGTTTTGCTCGCCAAAAAGGTCAAATCGATATTTTTGAAACCCATTTTGTAAACATTTTTCTAAGCTGTTCATCCGCAGTGCATTCAAATCACAAGGTCCCATGTTGAGGGTGTGTTAAAGGTGGGATCTGCACATTCCTAACACTTGGCCATTTTTCTGCAATTACTGAACAAAACAAAAACGTCCAGGACTAAAACTAAGATGTTTTTGAGCTAGACCTGTTTTTAATAACGACTAATGATTGAAAACTTTTATTGTAACTGCTATAAACATATGCATTTATAATCCATTATCAAACTTAGGAGATGAAATGAGGGAATCTGATGCACTAAAGATAATCTCAAAAAATCAATCCCTGAGACCTAACCACAGTCTATAACAACAGTATCACAGTCCACAGAAATGTTCCCAAATCAGTGAAGATCAGTGTTTTTTGACCATTAAGATTGATCTCGCTGGGGTCCCTACTTTGTGCCGGGTGAACACTGTTCCTCCTGAGGAAGCCAGTGGCGAAGTGTAGATCTGTATTGAGGATAGACTTTAACCTGAGGATTTTATTGCTGATAATGGAAGATTTGTTGAAACTTTGAGAGAGGGATCTTGGGGTGATAGTATCTGAGGATCTGAAGGCAACGAAACAGTGTGACAAGGCGGTGGCCGTAGTCAGAAGGTTGCTAGACTGTATAGAGAGAGGTGTGACCAACAGAAGAAAGGAGGTATTGATGCCCCTGTACAAGTTGTTGGTGAGGCCCCACCTGGAGTATTGTGTTCAGTTTTGGAGGCCGTATCTTGCTAAGGATGTAAAAAGAATTGATGCGGTGCAAAGAAAAGTTACAAAAATGGTATGGGATTTGTGTTACAAGACGAATGAGGAGAGACTTGCTGACCTGAACATGTATACCTTGGAGGAAAGGAGAAACAGGGGTGATATGATACAGACGTTGAAATATTTGAAAGGTATTAATCCGCAAACAAACCTTTTCCGTAGAATGAGGTTGAAAGGGGGCAGACTCAAGAAAAAGGTCAGGAAGTATTTTTTCATGGAGAGAGTGGTGGATACTTAGAATGCCCTCCCCACGGGAGGTGGTGGAGATGAAAACGGTAACAGAATTCAAAAATATGTGGGATAAACATAAAGGAATCCTGTTCAGAAGGAATGGATCCTCAGAAGCTTAGCGGAGATTGGGTGGCAGCACCGGTGGTTGGGAGGCGGGGCTAGTGCTGGGCCGGATTCTATGGTCTGTGCCCTGAAAATGGCAGATACAAATAAAGGTCAGGTATACATATAATGTAGCACATATATCTTGTTGAGCATACTGGATGGACCATGCAGGTCTTTTTCTGCCGTCATCTACTATTTTACTATGTTTTAATCTTTAGAGTTTGAAAGAGGAGGGGGTGGTATCCCTCATGGGCTTTTCTCATAGCTCTGATCAAGAAAGTTTGCTTTTGGATATCCATAAACATTTTAGCTTGTTTCAAGCTACTTCAAGATACTAACTTTGGAAGTACAAACAGTTTGATCTTCACTGATTTGGGAACATTTCTGTGGCCTGTGATATTGTTACAGACTGTGGTTAGGTCTCGGAGATTGATTTTTTAGGTTATCTTTAGTGCATCAGATTCCCTGATTTCATCTCCTAAGTTTGATAATGGATTTTAAATGCATATATTTATAGCAGTTAGAATAAAAAGTTTTTGTATATTCTATGAATATATTACCAGTAACAAACATTGTTTTGAGTTCTAGTTTATGGTTCTGGTATCTATATTTTGATTTACCCCTATATTTTTAGTTTTAAGAACGACCAAGCCACAAAAAACTGCCCTAAATGACCAGAAGACTACTTCAAGAATAAAGGCATGACCACCCCCCAAAGATATGAAAGAAACAGTACATACCAGCTTCTGACAGCTTCAGATGTTATGGCTAGTCCTATTAGAACAGCAAGCAGGTCCCTTGAGTAGCCAATTGGTCGGTGCAGTGCACTATGGAGAAAGAGACCCAGGCCCATAATCAACTCTGTTACACTTGTAGTGGAAAGTGTCAACCCCTCAAAACCCACCAAAACCGTACTGTACCCTCGTATAGGTGACGGTACAGCCATAAGAGCTATTGTGGTGTATTGAGTACAGTAAGGTTTTTTTTGGTGAGTTTTGGAGGGCTCCTCCTAAAATATAAGGGTGAGATGTATACCTGGGTCCACTGCGGTGCCCTCTAGGGCCCCCACTGCTCTACTGGGATGTCTGTGTGGCCAGTCCACTAAGAATGCTGGCTCCTCCTAATTTATTTATTTATTACTTATGTACCCCGCTCTTTCCCACATACAGCAGGTCCAATGCGGCTTACATAGTAAAAGAAAGCATCTTACATGGTAAAGAATACAGTAAAAACAAGGAAATGTAGGAACAGTATTATAAATTGTGATGATCATAACTGCTTACATTATGAAAGGCATTACAAAGGACGTGAAAAGAATGTAATGAACTAGAATAGGGAAGGTAGACAAGGATATGATAGGTGAAAGGGAAGGAGAATGGGAGGGAAATGGAGGGATGGAGGAAAGAAGATGAGGGATTGAGTATAACATTGGGGTCAGAGTAAGTGTCGACGTCTTAGCAGGAGTATCCTACATCCCAATGGCTTGATTTTGTGCATTTTTCACATGGATGTTTTTTTTTTTAATGTTCCAAAAAGATTGGCCATTTTCAAAACAAAAAGATAAGGCTTTGATGTATGATCTTATACATATCTGAAGTACATAGTCTCGCTTTACTGTATTCTTATACCACACACACATGATGTATGTGAGAAACTAAAAGCACTGAAACACAAAAGCATGTAAAATATGGCCGGTCCAGTCCTGCCTATCCAAACTGTCTTTAGAATTTAGTTTAAAAGCATAGCCTGCTTGCAGGCTTTGACTAGTAGAGTCCCAAAATCAAAAGACTTTTCTTATTTCAGGCTGCCACAGTCCTGCAGTTCTCTTTTGTCATCTGTGTATGCATTGTAGTTTTTTTATTTAGAGAGTTTAATATAAAATTATAAATAATTCAGAATACTTTACTCAACTTGTAGCATGTGTCATCAAATGTTTGAGGCATATTACAGTAAATACAAATATTTATTACATAGCTACTCATTCCCATCTTCCCACTCCCCCCCCCCAAATCACAATTAAACATAACCCTCAACCTATCCTACTCATCCAGTAAAGTTCCTATTTGACAAAAACCTTTGTATACTAAGCCTTTAATTGTTCCTTAAATGTCGCAAACAAAGGCTAACAGTGCAATTGCAGAGCGAGTTCATTCTTCATTATAAGCCCCATTACAATATATTCGCTTGAAAACTATTTGCATCTCAGTTATTTATGATGGAATAGCTAAAAGGGCTTGTGGAGGGGAATGAAGATTTCTACAAGGTTCATACTTAGTCAATACACTTGATAGATACAGTGGGCCAGCCTAATGTAAAGCAAGAAAAAACAAATCTTAAATTGTGTGTGATATTGAACTGGAAATATAGAAGACGTACAAAGAAGAATATGATTTTATGTTGTAGTGAAAGGAACAATATTAATTGTTGTAATTAAAGAATCTGCATTCCGAAATCATTTCTGTACATTTATTTCATAGTTGATCAGAAATACTAAAACTAGTCATAAACCCTTGTTATTTAATGGGCCAAAATAAATTTAGAGAACGGTGATAAAAGCAATTCTAAGTTTTTATTGTAATATGTACTTCAACAAGCAGTGGAATAAAGTAAGACACTAGCTTCTGTTCTGCTTAATAAATACTTGACCCCAATTATCTTCATTTTTTCTACAGACTTTTCACAAGCCCCATCATGTATGGAAGGTTGCTTCTCCATTTGCAAGTCATGCTTTCCACCCAGTGGACGGGTTCGTTCAGAGTCTGCCATATCATATTTATCCTTTTATTTTCCCTTTACACAAGGTGGCTTACTTAGGTCTCTACATCTTTGTTAATATCTGGACTGTATCAATTCATGATGGCGATTATCGTGTCCCACAATTCCTAAGACATGTTATCAATGGCTCTGCCCATCACACTGACCATCATCTGTATTTCGATTACAACTATGGTCAGTATTTCACTCTATGGGATAAAATCGGAGGCTCCTACAAAAACCCCTCTTCCTTTGAAGGAAAGGGACCTCATGATTATTTGAGAAAGTTGAAAGACTGTGCATCAAATAGGACAAGCAATGGTTATGAAAATGGAACACAAGAAAATGGGAAAAATAAATAATTCTTTGATTCCTAAGAGAGAGCCATGGGCATATACAGAAAAAGAAACCGACAGCAACCTGATTTGAGAACATAGTTCTTAGAATCTTGACATTAGAGCTAAAGGTAATACACATGAACCTTTTGCCAATAGTATCCATGACTTTTCATCTCATGATGTTGTCATAGTTTTGCTACTACAAGCTAAAATTGCAGTGCTGCTAAAGATGTGCCTATTTTATTTAAATTAAAATATTTAGAACTTCTCCAGATGGGTTTGGTATTTCCTTGAAGGTCCTTTTACTAAGGTGTGCCAAAAAATGGCCTGCGCTGGCACAGGTCCATTTTTCAGCGCACCTGCAAGAAAGGCCTTTTTTTTTTTAGTCAAAAATGGACGTGTGGCAAAATGAAAATTGGTACGCATCCATTTTGGGCCTGAGACCTTACCACCACCCGTTGACGTAGCGGTAAGGTTAGCTGGGCAGTAATCGTCAGTGCGCGTACAATGCTGATTACTGCCCAGTTAGCGCTGCGTGCCGGAAAAGTTTCCAGTGTACGTAAAAAATGAAATTACTGCCCAGGCCATGCGGCTTAGTAAAAAAGAGCCCCTTAGTCTCTTGGGGCATAAGCTGATTTTCTCCATGACAAGGCCCTAGTCCTGCACAGAGACTGGGATCTGGAATGCTTGTGTCCATAGTATAGTCTAAGGCCATGGGGTTGTTCTTGTACTACTGGCCTTCAATACACCTGCTCGTAGAGTGAGAATTTTGCATGGACATTCATGCTTTAGCCTTACCCAGTTAAGCTTACAGACAGAAGCAACATAGTAAGTTTATTGAAGACTTTTTGTATAGAAATGTGAAGATGAAATACCAGTTGTTGCTAAGATACTGAACACAGCACTTTACACACATTCTACAGCAGCAAAAGCTTTTCAGTGTAGTGCAAGTAATGTATACTGACATCTGTAAAGCTTGTCTTGATAATACTCCTAACCACTGTATAAAGACAAATTATTTTGTGCTGGCTGAGTGGTTCCAAACAATGTTGTTTACCATTCCAGTTTTGCTGCTTAAGACAAAATGTTAGCTAGTGTTTTATAGACATTGTAATGTGTTAATGTATGTTGCACTGCTCAGCTTAGCATCTGTCCCAGTCTGAGTTCCCTTGCAAAAGAGGACCCAATAACTTCCTTTTTTTCTTTTTAAGTTTCTATCAGGGCAAATACTCCTAAGCTGGGGTTAGTTTCCTTGTGCTGCAACTCTTTTCAACAGAATACATATAAATAGAAATTTAAATAGCATTTGGATAGACTAAATTATGCTGTATTCAGTTTTAATTTATATAATTAATACATTTAAGTCAGTAACTTATACAGTGTAGTTTAGGCCTGGTTGGGGTAGGTTCTCCCACCCCCCCCCCCCCCCCCCCAAACACGCTTTTTATAGCCAATGAACAACTGAAAGTGCAGTCAAAAAGTATCAACCGCAATTGATTCCACTTGCCAGTGTGTATAGTACTCCTGTGAGGTGTAAGATCCATACATGTTCGGAACTGCTCTGGGCTTTCTTTATTATTTAAATAATGCAATAGTGAATTTTTAACTCTTATCCTCCTTTGATGTGCTGATGATTCCTATGAGTAATGACTAGACATTTTGGTTGCTTTCATTTGAAAATTTCACATCTAATACTGTGGAGCATGCAGTGAGGTACCTCACAGGAAGCCTGTGCTCATCTAGGGAACGTTTATAAAAACAAATGTTTTATGACATTTAAAAGGTGATCAAGTATTTCGGATGTAGTGCTTGTGTTTTGAAAATGTTTGTGCTAATGTGCAACTGTTACAGCATTATTCACATGCTCATCCCAGGGTATAAAGTATGGAAGAGGTAACATCAAATATTTTAATACTGAGCTTTCCACAGCTGCTAGAATATTTTTTTTTCATACTCGGTGCCCTTTAGAGTTCAGATTCACAGCATTCCAATCATATCAAATTTTAAAGTTCTAGAGAAATATAATTTAAATATTTTCTTAGCATGTATAGAAACCCATATTTAGAGACTATACAGTAAATCAAGCTGTGATCAGTTTTGTAAAATGTGTATATAGTGGATTGTAGAAATGCTTAGAAATCACAAGAAATGTTTGAATAATAAATGCTTAAAAGATTTGATAACATTTTATATTTTTGATATAAGCTAACGTGGCTGATGTCTGCTTGGACTGCATAGAAATTAATGATGACAAACAGGTTATAGGTGACTGAATAATTTGTGACTGATCTTTTCTCCGAGTCCGTGCAGAGTGAACCGTGCATGACATTTCTCTCCCCAGTCTACAGTGCCGTAATGAGTTTGCAGAGGCAGGAACAATGCTTTCCTTAGATATGAGTGGACAGTCCTCGTCTCTTTCAATTCTGCTGTGTATCTGTTTTCTCTCTTCTCTGTGCACACATCACACTCTATCCTTTTACTTTATAACTGTGTTTTTTTGTTTTTTAAACTGCACCACTGCAACATTGCCCATTGCTGCTGCTTCACTGGCCTGATGAAGGAATGAGGTTTTGAAAGTGGCTCACAAAATATTAAATTATAAAAATCAACTATTTGCAGCTTAGTTGTTGGGCTTTAATTCCAATATAATATATCAACATTAGAGGTGCAGTGCAATGGCATAGTTTATCATATAACAATATTAAAACTGCTTTTCCTCAGCTATGGTTTGTTTTAAACTGGCATTTTTCTAATCAGTGAAATAGCCGTGTACAACTTGGCATTGAGATTTTCTTTTATAGCTGTTGAAAGATGTTCCTTGGGTTATAAAGTAATCACTAATGAGACTCCATCATTTTCTTCTTCAGTGTTGGGGGTAGGGTAGAGTGGGGCACATGGTGCAGAATGTCAAGGGTAGTAAACATTAGCGTACTCCATAAATTGAGCTGCTCATTACTGCAAACCAAAGTTGTTGTTGTTGTTTTTTGGGGGGGGATGATTGAGACCAAAAAAAACAAAAAGAAATGTATTAGCAGTGCTATTACATTTGAAAAAGCCAAACTGAACATAAAAGCCAGATTATTAATGTCTCATTTAATGAAGTTCCCACCCCCACTTTTTTTTTGGGGGGGGGGGGGGGGGCTGTGGAAGCCCTAAAATGCTATTGTTTCCTGCTATGTTAGCTGGGATATATTGCTACACAGAAACATAATAGTTAGGGAATTGTTCTTTCAAATGAGTATATACATACACGACATGTGGGAAAGCATTCCATATATCTTGCTCTGCTTGCTTTCCCCACTTCTTTTAGAAGGTATCTATTTATTCTGTAATGATTTTGACTTTTTCAGTTGAATGTGCTACTATCTGATTTCCCTTTTGAAATGAACAGCTGTGCCGATTTGGATTTTACACAAGTTTAAGCAGGGGAGAGAAGGTCACCAAGGCAGATTCATCAGGTGCTGCTGATGGCTTTTGCACCCATGTTATGACACAAGTACCTTGGCTCTGCTTAGTAAGTGGAGTTCATAGTTTAGGTACAAAATAACCAGCAATGAATGTCCTTTGTTGTCCATTGTAAATGTTTGCCAACTTGAAAACAGATCATTCCAGTATTTTCTAGCTTTGTGAGAGTAATTGCTAAATTCAAACTTTTATAAGCTTTTAAATCATTTGAATGGTGAATGGCTTAATGTAACCAGCTTGCATTGTATTGTTTTTTTTTTTGTTTTAATCTTTTTTTCTCCATTTATGTTGGTCTGCATGGGGCCACTATGCATTCGCAAATGTTAGAGAAAAGCAGACTCGTAAGTCTTGTTTTGTCTTAGTGCCCTAGGTTGAAATCCTTTCTACATGAACATAATAGTGGTAAATAGCTTTTATAGTCTTTGAGACCCAAGTATGTTGTAGCCCCAGTGAAAATAAGACAGGTGTTCCTGCAATAAACAAACATGAAATGTACAGGGCAGGGGTAAGTCTGAGGCTTTCTAACAGTGGTAACAGGAAACCTAGCCCCAGTAAAAAGTGGCCAGCAGTAGTGTAGGTACGTGTATTGGGCATATGCCGGGCCAGTTTTTACCGTATCTACAAAAAAATGGTGTTTTTTTAAATGGAACGGGAAAAGGGCTTATGATAAAAATGAAATCAGCGTGCACCCAAAACCAGCCTGAGCCCTTTACGCCACCCATTGATCTAGTAGTAAAGGCTTATGCTCTACATGCGCAGAACCATCACACGTAGGAGAAAATGAATAATTCAGTCGTTATTGGCGCGTGCCAAATATGAAATTACTTCATTTTTATCGAATTAGAGGGATAGTATTTACTTCTGGGGAATTTTGCGCAAAATATTTTTAAATTCTGCATTATTTGTAGTATTTTTACGCCGGGTCCCTTTTACTAACCGTGTAAGCGCCTACGTGTGCCCAACGTGTGTCAATTTTGAGTTACCGCATGGCCCTTGCGATAATTTCATTTTTGACACATGCTGGAAAATAATTTTTATTTTCTGTCGTGAGGCAGAAACCGGGCAGTAATCATCATTCTATGCACATAGACAATTACCACACGGTTACCGCGTGAAACCTTACTGCAAAGTCAATGGCTAGTAGTAAGGTCTCAGACCCAAAATGGATGCACGCCAATTTTTATTTTACTGCACGTCCATTTTCAGCAAAAAATTTTAAAAGGGCCTTTTTTACAGCTGCGCTGAAAAAAGGATTTGCGCTCGCCCAGAACACGCACCTACACTAGCGCAGACCATTTTTCAGCACACCTCAGTAAAAGGGCCCAGAATTTGCTATTCATAAGGCCAGAAATCACTTCCTACGCTCCAGCGTCCCATGTTCTCTTTCTCACTCCAACTGCTCGTGGGGGTAGGGTTTGCTGTTTTGTATTCTTTGGATTTGGTTCATGCCTTTTCAGTAGTAGTTCAAGGTGAGTTCCATTCCCTCCTAATGGCCAGTCTTAAAATTCATGTCAGTACAGAGCTGCAGTTTATAGCTGCTAGCTAAAAACTGTTCTATTATTGCTAGACAAAGTTGGAAGGTAAATTTAAAATAGGGGGAAAAAATTCTAGCTATCAGCATATACTCATAGCACCATCTCTCTATATAAAAGGCAACCCCAACGTTCTGAAGCCTCTACGGAAGTTGAGGCACCCAAGATATCCGGTGTGCACTGGAGTGTCTGCACTGCCCTCGCGTCAAAACGTCATGACGTCGAGGGCGGAGCTATGAAACTCGACGAGGGCCGAAACGGAAACTTCACAGCGAACAAGGCAAGTAGCACGGAGGGAGGGGGCCCCTTGCTAGCGCCCGTTTCATTCCGCTCAGAAACGGGCATTTTTTCCTAGTAACTTAATAAATGCTAGTTCCAACTAAGCAGGAAGCTCAAAAGAGTAGGATGAAATTTGTGGGCTAAAATATCAGGTGTACGTCCTGGTTGCTGAGCATTTTACTTTGGGTTATATTTTACTACCATTGCACCAGCAACATACTGTTTGAAACAAAAAAAGAAAAGAAACATGATTGAAATTGTTCTGGTTTTTATTTGTAAAAATGGCCAGCCCTGGCCACCTCCTTTCCCCACTAAAACATTGCTGTTGCTAAAATTTAAAACATTCTCCATTTGAATTTTACCCAGCTATGAAATCAAGAGGAGGCAGAAATATTCTCTTCGGAATATGGTGCTGGCAGGGCAGGAGCAACTGGCCATCCTTCCGCCACCACCACCAAGGAACCAAAATACAAATATTTTCAAAACCTGTACACTTGTATCTATTGCGTGCTTTCGTTGTCTACCTATTTTCTCCTAACCCTCCTGGGAGTACCTAGTCATCCCAGCCCACTGACCTAGTTGGTTGATGGAGAGTTGTGAGCTGTTAACACCAACCTGGCTACCCCTTGGCCTGCTATTTCAACAAGGTACTTGAATTGTCAACCATATTCCCACTACTATGTTATATCTGACCCATGCGCTTCCAGATTCTATTATAGTTTATTAACATTTACTATACTGCCCAAACTGATGAATCTGTGTAGAACAGTGTACAGGCTAAACATAAACCAGGACAGTTCTGGCATTTACCACCTCCACAATTTTCTAAAGTTCTATGCTTAACATCCAACCCAACTATCATTTGTTACCATCAACCTTGTAACATCCATAGAGCCACCTAAACTGGATTCTATTGCATGAAAATATCCATTCTCCCCTTAGTCTCCATGCAGATTGCCCTAGTCCTCTTGCAAGCTTAGGGCGTCTTTTACTGAGGCGCGCTCACGTTTTTAGTGCGTGCTAAAATTGTGGACGCGCTAAATGTTAAATACGCCAATGCATTCCTATGGGCGTCTCTAACATTTTAGTGTGCCCACAATTTTAGCACATGCAAAAAACATGAGCGCGCCTTAGTAAAAGATGACCTTAATGCAGCTTGTTCCACAGCTGTTAGGGTTGTAAGTGATGCTGTGTAGTAGAGGATGGCAGATAAAGACTGAAATGGCAAATGTAGTCTGCTAGCAAGGTGATTAGGTTTGCAACTGCCATTCTATGAAGGTTACCCCACACACACACATACACACACACATAGAGCGCCAGCCTTCAATTACAATTAAAAATTGACAAACCTAATGCTTTTTACTGAGAATCAATAATAGTTCACATTCACAGTGCAAACTGTTTCAGACTAACACATCAGTGTAACATCTGGGATATCAGAGCTTGTGGGTTTGTACTGGACTCCATGCAAGCTAGCATTGGCCTCCTAGTAAATTCCAGGAATGCCTTTCTGGTGTCCCAACACATCTGCTAGACCACCTAGGCCAATCCAGGACCCCAGTTCAAGGAAAGCTTTCTATTGTAACAGCTGGAAGCAGGGAAGACAATCTCAATTACCTATTTTATGCAAGTTACCATAGGATAGTTAAGATGTATCAACTCTTGTACCCATGGGCTAATTTTCAACAGAAGCAACTTTCAAACTGTCCATCACGGCAGCCTACTGCATAGCCTAGTTAAGATTTAATCATGGCAGCCTAATGCAGCCTTACTGATGTCAGCATGCAACTAAGCCTGATGCCTCTTTCACCTTTCAAATTTCCCATGCCTAACCAAATGAGTTCCTACCTTTCTTTTCTTCCACATATTAGCCCCAACCTGTTCTACTAGGGAGGAAGAGTAACCCAGTGGTTTGAATAGTGGCCTGAGACCCAGACTCAATCCTCTGCTGCTCCTTGTGACCTTGGGCAAGCCATTTAACCAACTCTCCATTGCTTCAGGTACAAAATTAGATTGTAAGCAGGGCAGGGAAATACCAGTTATACCTGAATGTAAACTCTCTTTGAACTATCACTGGTGTAAGCTATAGTTAAAAACAGTTGTTGCCTCTACTGTACATTGTTTGCCCCAAGTGTCACGATTGTGGTCGTGACCCCTCTCAGACTCACCTTATTTCTGGCGGTCAGCTTCTGAGCTGGCTTCTGTCTGTTCTTCCTGAGTTAGCTCTGTCTCTATGTGCTGGCTGCTTCCAGCATGGCTCTAATTACTCCACTATACTGCACCTGTGTGTGTTAAGCCTCTCTGTGCTTCAGTATGCTTTCTGCCTGTGTCCTGGAGTTGTGACATCATCAGTCAGGGCCTTGATAAGGAACTGGTGTTCTTCTGTTCAGTGCCTTTGCATTGTCAAAGGTCTGCAGGTCAGTTTTGTTTGCAGTTTGCATTTCTGCCTATCCTTGCCTTGTTTCTGGTTGGTGTGCCTGGGGCACTTCTGTTTGTTCTTGTCTAAAGTTCTGTTGTGTGTTTTGTGTAACCTTGTGGCTATCTTCTAGCTTTCTGCCTGGTTCTGTTGTTTGTCTTCCTTGAGTTCTGCCTCCATTTTGCCCATTACCTTTTGCTGTGGTTCTTGTCCTGTCAGAGCTTAGTCCTGTGTTCGTTTTCTGCTTTAGTCCTCCTCTGCTCTTGCCCTCTACCTGTAGCTTTAATTCCAGCCCTGCCTGTGTATCTTATATCCTGTTTCTGTCCAGCTTGTCAGTCTATCTTGAGTCTGGCTTCTGCCAAGCTTGTAGGTATTCCTTGGCCCTGTTTCTGTCTGTCTGCGAATCCTTCACCCTGTTTTAGTCAAGCTGGTTTTGAATCCTGTTGTCTCAGTCTGTCTGTAAGCCCAGTCCTGTAAGCCCTGCCGGCTGCCTGCACCCAGGGGCTCAACCCCTGGGGAACTGCAGCCAAGTGCAGGTGAAGCCTAGTTCCAGTCCAGTGTGTTCCAGCCCATTGTGTTCCAGTCCGTGTGTTCCGACTTGCTTGTCTGCGTCTGCAGTCCTTGCCTTGCCGGTGTGCTAGCCCAGTGTTGGTTGTGGAGATTTTGCCTGCCACTGCTGCTCCTCGGCAGAGGTCAAAGGGCTTATGTTATTCCTGAATCCGTGACACCAAGTATATTGTTTCATGGCTTTGACTGTCACTATCTTTCTCTCCAGTAGGCCATTCCACCACTTTGCTGGCAAAGAAGAATTTTCTCATGTTTCCTTTGTACTTTCCTTTCTGCAACTCAATGTACTGCAATGGGGTTTTTTTATTTTCTTTTAAAAGAAATTTTTAGGGTTTTTTTTCTGTTGGGGTGTTGTTTCTAGAATTATTGCAGTAAAGAAAAAATAATGACTTAAAAGTCTGAGAAAAAAAATTCACTAGATGGCAGTGTGGAGCAAAGAGTTTTAATCCAAGGCTAACTTTAAACAGCTTGAAGGCAGCAAAAATGCCAATCTTTGAAAGTCAAAAAATTTTATGTATCCAAGGTTGAAGGTAGTTCTCAACTATTTGTACCCTACTTCAATGACCAGTTCTGACAGCTTTTACTTTGCACTTTTGTAATTAAAATAAAATTAAATTGCAACATTGAACTAATGCAATTGATTAGACTCCCTTGAAGTCTCAGTAATTGAAAAGGACACGGAAAAAAAATATATGCAAGGACAGAGCAGTATTCAGCATACTGGATACTCCAATTAAGAGAATATTATTTATCTTTGCTTTAAAACAAATCTTATTGATGGGGCCTGAAGCAATGAATCCAAATTTGGGTACAGCAGCACATGCTGAGCTTGGGTGCATTGTGCAGGTACTGCACCCAGGCGTTGGAAGGGAGGGAAGACAGTAGCCATTGGGGCACAAAGCGGTGCTAAGGTGCCTTTGCAGCCTATGAGCCAGCAAGGACTCCAGACCTGGGAGCATCAGGCTGCTAAGCAATGGCCTGATGTTTCTAGGCAGCAGCCTTAAAGATGCTTTACAAGACCCATGGTTTCCCCTCTCACCAAAGCTGCTCCTCCATGGCCTCTACAAATAGAGAGCCCCCCCCCCCCCCTCCCTACCTTGACATCCTCAACCTTGATACCCGTCATTGGCACTAAACTTTAACCTATCCAGACCTTGACTCCACCTGAATCTTGATCCCTAACCTTTGGCTCCCCAACCTTTGATCTCTGACATCCCCCATTTTGACACTCTGCATTGATCCCAATGACCTTGACTATGTGTTCCTTGATCCCTGACTTTTAAATTTAGTTCATGAACCATGATCTCTGGCAATTTGACCCATAACCATTGATCATTGCTTCTCAACACCCAACCTTTGCCATATAACCTTCAACTACAACCATTGATCCTTAATCTCTAATCCCTGTTCACATAACCTGAACCTTGAACTTCAATCCCCAAACTTTTTCCCCATCCTATTGCCATTGACCTTTGAACCTTGATCTCTGACCCATAACATTTGACTCCTGGATCACAACCCCCTGTCCATCAACCTGTGATGTATGAACTTTGACCCATGTCCATTGACCTCCCACATATGACCTTAAACATGAATTTTGACCCCCCCCCCCCCCCCACACACACACACACACACACACACATTCAACCTTGCACCTTCAACCTCTGATCTTTGCTTATTACATTTGTTTCTTGATCTTTAACCCAAGACATTTGATTCTTGGCTTTTGATCCCATGAACTCTGTCCTCTAAACTCTGAACCAGCCCCTGACCTTTGATCATTGACCCTTGCCTTTGACCCTGATACAACTCCCATTGACTATCAACTTCTTACCTATGATCTTTAACCCCTAATTTTGACCCCTGACATTGGAACCTTGACCTCTGTCCATAGACCCGCAATCCTTGGCTTTTGACTCAACATTGATCCCCCTGTACAATGACGCCTGACCTCTGGTCCTCAACCTCTGACCCTTGACTCTCAATCTTTGATCATTCACCTTCAGTTCATTGATCCTTGACTCCTGACATTTGATCCCTGCTCCCCCAAGGCCCCTCCAACCTTGACATCCCTGACCTTGTGTTTTGCATGTATTTTTTTTATTACACTTCAATGAACAGCATGTCATAAGATAACATAAACAAGTCTAAGCAAGAATTGATACAATCAATCTAATAAACAAAAACATTTATACATCTGTATGTTAATATTCTAATTAAAAAATAAATGCAAAACACAAGGTCAGAGGTGTCAAGCATGGAGGTAAATCTGAGCCCTCTTTTATAAGAAGTCAATCACAATCCTCTTACACACTTTACTGCTTTATCTCCTAGATATTCCAAGGCCTATGGAAAACTGACATGGAGGCTCATTTTCAAAGCACTTAGCCTCCCAAAGTTCCATAGAAACCTATGGAACTTAGCCTCCCAAAGTGCTTTGAAAATATGCCTAATGATGTCTTCAGATAATTCCGAATATGGCCAACAAACACTCCTTAAGGTTGCAAAGAAATCTGATAATGGCACCCTCTCCTAAAAGGGGATCGTTGGCTGGCTACTCATGTTGGTACATAAAAATATTACTCCGGACTGCCGTTATTCTTGTCCCATTCTTCTATTCAGCCCCTTAGATCGGCTCAACGGAACCATCATTCAGATTCATTCATCTAACTTCTATAGGAAATTCAATTTTTAGTTTAACAGCTCCAGCTTTTTGGAATAATTTTCCTACACACCTACCACTGAAAATATCCCTTCCATAGTTGAAAACTTCTAAAAACGTATATTTTCTAGAGCATATGACTTGTTACCTCATTGTTTGGACCAGTATGGGACAATGGGCTGGATCTGAAGCAGTGGCAGGGTATGCTCTTTTCCATCTTTCCTTTTTATAATTTCAGTACTTTTTATTATTTTAAAATTAACAAATGCAAATTGAAAAAGGCAATGCTAGCAAACAGAATAATGGTAACATCTATGAAAAACAGAATTTTGTTCTTGAATGTGAATACCTTAATAAATCTGTTAGGGCCCTGTTTTCTAAGGTGTGCTAGCGTTGTTAGCACGTGTACAAAATTAATGCGCACTATGTAGGTGCCCATAGGAATATTGTGGACGCTTACACAGCGTGCACTAATGGTTAGCATGTGCTAAAAACGCCAAGACACCTCTAGCTGGCTTAGTAAATAGGGTCCTTAGTTTGGAAATTGCAACTAGCCTCTGTGTTACTTTCACATAATTGTAGCTAGTGTTCTGTCTTCGCAGTAAATTCATGAACTCAGAAGAGTCATGTTCCTGATTCCCGAAAGGTTATCTTGTACAATATTTATATTGCATTCAGTCCAATAAAACTCCAAAACAAACCCTGTACCTGTTCCATATTAGAAATAATAAGGAAGTATCATTTTTTAAAGTATAAACAAAGTGAAAGCCGTGAACTAGGTGAAGTATATCGGAACAAATTATTTTAAGATATGTGAGGTCACAATTAGGCACACTTTTCACTAAAGTAAAGACTTTTATTAGGGTAGCTGTATCTGTCTATCTCTGGCTATGTTTCAGGGAGCAAAAATTTGTTTTGGGAGCTTGTCATAGGAGGCTGAAATTATACTCTGGAGCTATGCCCCTAAGAATTTTGTTGGGTCTAGTTTCTCAACAGGTATATTACAAAAAAAAAAAAAAACAGACCTACTTTGTGTTCTGCTGCCAACATAAATATTACCAACTTTAAACAAAAAACAGATCAGACTGCGATAGTGACCTATGATGGTAAGGGAAAGAATAGTATTTTGGTAGTGCTATAAGCAGTAGTGTAATGAATTCTTTAAGAATCTCCAGTCCATGTACCTTTTTGAATTTTTGTATCTGAGAGGAATGATTCATTCTTTCAGTATGCAAAGCATCTCTAGGCAGGGCACTGTTTATTTTGGAGGAGGTGTGGTCTCAGGAGTTTAAGGGTAGATGACTGGGGGAGGGAATTAGGTGTGCACTGTGGAACATTGTAAGAGTGATTGTGAACAGCCGTATTGATGTAAAATATAACTTTAAAGTTGCCCACTTACAGTAGTGATGTTATCTACCCTGAGAAGAGAAATGCAGGGTTGGGACAAAGGTACTGGGTGCCATAAATGAACCTTGTGCCTCTCTCTAAGCCTCCACCAAAATTTTCATATGATCATCTCAGTACCATTCCTCCCAAAACAGCCCTGTAAAAATTAATAATTGAATATCATACCTTTAAATGCTAGACTGTTTTGTTAATATTTACATAGGTTTTGTTTACCCTTCCCATAGGTAAAGTACACACTGATGACCTGATATAAATTTGTGGCTTGGGGCATTGCAAGATGCCACAAATAATTGGTAGCAAGTAAAAGATTATATTCTAAAGCAAGCCCTAGTTCGTCATTCTAATCTTGACCTCTGGAAATCTGGTAGACATTTTTCACCTTCCTGGCTCACTCACTTATCAATTTGTGATTCTCAGGGATCAGTATTGCAAGAGTCTGCTGACTCCTAGTGAAGGGGCCCTTGTTAGCACCCTGGTTTCTTTAGCATTGAAGGTAATCTTCTCCCATTGGAAGTCTTTACATCAGGCTACCTACCAGGAATGGTGGAACTTAGTGCTCCAAATTTACAAATTCGAATCCCACCTTGCAAAGAAATCTTCTCGTTTTGCTTCATATAGGGAAAAATGGCTACCACTTGTTGCTTATTTTGATACGGTACAAAGATAAGTACTAAATTGTTGTTATGTTGTGAGCTCTTGATGGTATCTGCATCAAAAATCAATAAAAGAAATTAAACTAGAAGGAGTTTTTAATACTCTCAATCCCCATGAAGCTGTCTCTTAACACCTAGAATGAATGATGAATGTTAAAAGAAGGGGGTGAGTTAATTTTGTTTACACAACATTAGAATAATACAAGATATTTTGGAGTTTTATTCACTCAAGGCTGGAAGTGGAAAGGGTGTTTTATTTGAATTGTATTTTAATATGATGCATGTAATTGTACTTTAAATATATTGTCAGCTGCTTTGGTGTTTTGAGCAGTCCTGTGGCACTAAAAAGTGAGTTATAATCATGAGATCAAATTAGATATACAGAAAAAAAAGCAACACTGGGCCTTTAAGACTGGGACAATTGAAATTCTTTATTGGTGACCCGGCACGGGCCATGTTTCGGTGTTAAACAACGCCTGTCTCAGGGGTCAAAGAGAAACTCTGTGAACATATACGTGATATAACTTCAATGCCCCAACGTAAGGTGAAAATGTTCGCTATTCACCTTACGTTGGGGCATTGAAGTTATATCACGTGTCGGGTCACCAATAAAGAATTTCAATTGTCCCAGTCTTAAAGGCCCAGTGTTGCTTTTTTTCTGTATGCTTGTTGTGTATGCTGTTATACCGTCTCTATTCGTGCTGATCAAATTAGATGTACTAAGAGCTGCTGCAAATCCTCTGAAGAGCTGAACAGGGGATGTGATATTCTTACTGCATAGTTTTATGGAGTTCTTACAGGTTGCAGCATATGTTAAGTGCAGTTTGGGGAGCTGAGGGTAAGGTCCCATCACTGATCATATGTGAGACAATGATGCATGATAAGTTAATGTTTTGAGAAATGGTGATCAAAACCAGTTAGGGTCTTTAAGAACTAGGATGGTCATAGATGGTCCTTAAGAACTAGGATGGTCATAGATAATTGTTGGAATGATATAATATTTTCCCACACACAAGTATCTTTTAACACCAACTAAAGGAAAATTAATTTAGGGGCCTTTTACTAAACTGTATTAAGGGGCCCTTTTACTAAAGGGCTTTAGGGCTATTGCATGGGTAGCATGCGCTAAAACAGTACTACTTTGGGGCAGGGCCAGACAACTGCAGTAGTTCTGGCTTCAGCGCATGCCGTTTCCCGCACTATAAAATAGAAATTATTTTCTAGCATGGTGGGCAGGAAGTAGGAATGCCTGGCAGTAATCGGGCAGCACACATCCATTGCCAGGCACTGCCGGATTAGTGCATAAGCCCTTACCGCCTAGTAAATAGGTGGTGGTAAAGTCTCAAGCTGTAATGGCCGCACGCTAATTGCAAAATTGGTGCATTCCCATTAAGGATGCTAATGGACAAAAAAAAGGCTTTTTATTGCTGCAGTAAAAAGTGGCCTCAGCATGTGGCAATCCCACACGCCAACATTACTGCAGGCTGTATTTTACTGCGGCTCTGTAAAAGGACCCCTAAGTGTGCGAGGAAAAAAGGCTTACTGCAAAATGTGTTAAAATGACTTGCTGTAAATTTGCCTTTCGTTGTGTGCTTATAACATGCTTTTTTTTTTTTAGTTATTTTTTTCAGGAGATGGTGTGTTATGGGCTGGGAATGGGCTTGGAAGCATTATCCAGCTAGCACATTCACATTAATGTGCGCTAACTGGGTAATGCAGACTTAATGCGGGAACTTGGCACATCCTAATTGTATAAAAGTCACCAAAAATTGCATGTGCAAATTTGGGTACCTGCTGCACTTGCGCACACAATTTCATTAAATAATGAGCTCATTAGCACCAAGAATTGGCTTTTAAGCAGTTATTGACACTAATTAGATTTAATTTGATCTTATGTGCATAAATTTAGGCACAGGATCTGCACCTACATTTTACAAATGAGTAAAGAAAAAAAGGGAAGCACAGAAATGGGAGGGTCATGGGCGGAATGGGGGCATTCCTAGCATTTACGCATGTTGTTATAGAATACAGGAGATACATGCCCACGTTTCAGTCGGTGCAAATGGCCATGCCTAAAGTTAGGTGCGAGTCCCAGGCATAAGCGCAATTCTAGAAACTGTCCCTAAGTGTAGCTTATAGAATAGCCCTTTTTTTTTTCAGTGCCAATTTTTTTTCGGTGCCATATATAGAATTCACCCCTAAGTGATCCTGTGTTAACATTTTTGCAGGTCTTGTGTGCTAATGGAAAATTTATCATGGGACTTAAAATGAGCTTAGCACATTTCTTAACTTTCATTCATAGGATTTCTTTTACTGTATAGAAGTGGTTTAAAATAGCCTGGAAGTATCCAGATTGTAAGAGTGGGTTCATTTTATTTATATGAGAGTGCATGTTGGTTAGATTTTGGAAACATATTGCATGAATAGTTAACATAACTTCTAGTTTTCAATCCTGTTTGAGCCAGGAATTTAATGGCTAGGTAATGTCTGTGAAGCTTTGGACATGGTTCTCATTTTGGTGTGTAGGAGAATTGCATTGTACTGGAAGGGGAAGAGATGGTCAACCAAGGAAGCATGGCTCCTCAAAAGGGCAGTCTGTCTTCTTATACAAAGGCTGTGTAACACATTTTCAATAAGTTATTGAATTGCTGGGCTGATTGTTTTCAGGTGTGTTCAATGTTCATTGATTTGCCTGACGTGAGCAAATTTGCAGGATATGGTTCTGGAATGTTATTAAGTGGATATTAACTCTGCACTTAAAATATAACCTGACTCTTGTTTTTTCAGTTGTTTTTTTTTTTATTTGTAACTTTCATAAATTTTGACAATTCATAAAAATGTCCATTTAAAGAAAGAGCTATTCCTTAAGTATATGTTAAGGATGAGAGCTACTGGGTAATTCAGCCATTAAGCAACATTTTACCTGTCCACAGTATATACCTTCCTTGAGAACAAGCACTACTGCATGATAACTACTGTATATCACCTGGGACACTTTACCTGAGAACAGTAACTTCTGCATATTAACTGAGCAAAATAGCTACTGAATATTGCCTGGGGTCCTTTACCTGAGAACAGGCACTACTGTATATTACCTAAGCCACAGTAACTACTGTATATCACCTGGGACACGTTACCCGAGAACAGTCAGTACAGTACAGTAGTACCTGAGAACAGGTACTACTGCACATTACCCTGTTACCTAGGCTATCTTTCTTGGGAAAAGGCACTGAAAGCTGTTCTTATTACTGATTCCTGCTAAAAGGGCATCATAATACTGCCAAAGCACTTCAGAGGATGCAAATAACTCTTACACCATCACCCTGAGAGAGTCATGAGACTTAACATTAAACAATAACTACCTCCAAAGTAGCTTAATGCCTTCGAGCAGATATGGATGCAAAGTGTCTCAGAATTCTTTCTAAAATGTCCACCCCACAGGGAGAACCAAATGAGGTGTAAGTAATTACAGGGTAGGTACTGTTTCCAACTTGGCATTAGATTGCAGTAAACAAGGTGCTGTTTCTGGATTGGTATAGTTTTTTACAAGCCACACAGGGAAATTCCAGTTTAGGCAGACAGAGAAAGTTTAGTAGGTGTGGAGGGAAACACAGCCCAAGAGAACGGGGATGCCAGGTCTTAGGGGGACAAAATAAATCTCTTTATGTTTCAACATTTTTTATTGACGACATTTTCACACAATGAACAATTAACCCAATATGTCAATCTTCAATCAGTCCAGCAAGCAAAAAACAGTGAAATTATTATGTTTCTTACAGTCATCAAAATGTTTTATCATTTTCTCCCCCCCCCCCCAGCTAATCTTCAACAATTTTGAACAATACAACATTTTATTTCCACTCTTGCAACCTACTTAGATTATGACAATTAGTGCGATGCTCTCTCCAGCGTTTGCTAGAGTTACAAATAAGTCTTCATCTGTATAACAGCTATCCCTGACATGGAAAAGAGCCTTCGCACACTCAAACTTCCAATAAAATTCCTTATATCCCCTCCCCCACCCCCCAACCTGTTAGCATGCTTTGGACCTTAACTCATCCTATCTCCTTCATTACCCCATGGCAGCCCATTGAGCACTTGACTTCGTGCCCGTGGTGATATCATATTTATGTATTTTCCCCAAACACTCAGAAACCTCCTTTGCCTTTTCGGTGTCATTCTCGCCCCTCTCACTTCCCATAGCATAAGTTGGTGCATCTTATTCCGCCAGTACCAGTAGGAGGGAGGCATGTCCATTACCCAATGGTTCATGATACATTTTTCCCCACTATGCAAGATTTACTCAAAAACAGCTGTTCCCCCTGAGTCCCTACACCCCACTGTCCGGGATTACCCAACAACATTCTATCAAAAGTGATAATTACCGAATACCCAAGTACCTCTCTCATAAATTTGCCTATTCCCCACCAATAAGCCCTGATGGGCCTACACTGCCATATACAATGCGTAAGAGTTGCACCCCCCTGCCTACTTGTGCATGGAATGCCCTTCTGGGAGAGAAGTAAGCCCTGTGTAATATTCTGTATTGACATTCTTGTAATTCTGCACTATGTACCACCCTCGGTATGCCCATCAATGATTGTTGTAGATGTCGCTCAGAAATTGGCCGATGTATTTCGGCACCCCATTTTACCGCTACCTGTAATACCTGCCTTTCCAGTTGCCCTTTCTCTAATTCCCTGAAGAACCAAGATACTGAGACCTGTCCCAACGCATCTCCCTCCAGAAACTCCCGCAGCTTTGTCCCAAAGCTAAGGGTCAGCCCCTCTTTCGGCAGACTGTGCACATAGTGAGAGAAAATAAATCTCTTTAAATGTCAGGACACCTTGATACAAAGCTTTCTCTAGTAGCAATCGTTGCTGAATTAACTCAGTTCTCAATTGTTTTTAGTTAACTTGGATTAGATTCATATTTCACTTGGAGCCAAGACTGCAAGAATTGTTACTACTAACAATGAGAGTTATTGAAGTAATAAGTGAAATAAGCACATTGAGCTTGAAGGAAAATTCTGAAACCAGGAATCTGCTACTCTCAGTGGAGTAAGTGGCTCTAGTGGTTATCCCCCAAGACAGGCTGTATACCAGGTGTGATGACAAGCTGTGGTCCTTCACTGTCAGAAATGAGTCTGGTTTCAAAAAACACAAGCAATGCAAATGAAGTTGGTCCCTGACTTAAATATATAAAAACATATAATGCTGATATTTTATCAATTTATTATAGTTATCTGCTGTACACCACCTTGGCTAAATCTATTTGTAAAGGCAGCTAATAAATATCACATAATTTATAGCCTGCATTTCCAAAGGATGCTCAAGATGTCTTGTATCATTAAAACAAACAGAGACAAAGATCTGCCCTCAGATAATGTAAAAAACAAATAAAGCAGATCAATAGTACTATGGAAATTATGTGTAGTAGTAGTAAAATGAGAAGTGGTTTATTGAACAATTACCCGACTTGGCCACGTTTCGCCTACAGGCAGCCTCAGGGGTAAAACTAAAAGGGGTGTGTTTCAAGCCTCATTCTGATTTTGTCAGCTGCTTCTGTCTACTTGTTTTAGAGGGCTTTGTGGTGATCCCTCTCTCTTTATAAGACAGTGACCACAACCAACTGCGTCAGAAGTGGAGTTCGGAGGTAGTGAATAAAATTAACTTGTTCCCAAGAGTTGCTGGTTTTCGAAGTGTTTGCAATGTATTAACTATTAGGAAAATATTGTGTTATCACCCCTTTTAGTCTTACCCCTGACGCAGCCTGTGAGTGAAATGTGGCCACGTTGGGTAACTGTTCAATAAACCACTTCTCTTTTTAGTACGATTGATCTGCTTTATAGCATTATTAGAAAGCAGGGATACTAAGTCCTTTCCTGTCAGACCTGTGAGTTCTTGTACCAAGTAGAGTGCTGCTGAGCCCAGTACTCGGACCAGGTTCTGTTTGGTGGCCAAACAACCCCGGGTTTCACCTGCACTGACCGCCGTTCCCCAGAGGTTGAGCATCTAGGTGCGGGCGGCCTGCAGGGCTTACGAGATGGAGCAGGAAGCGGGGTGATGAACGTGACAGGCAGCAGGCAAGAGAGTGATCCAGGTACAGGCAGAGTCAGTAGGCAGGCAGCAGGTCAAGAGAGTAATCCAGGTACAGGCAGAGTCAGTAGGCAGGCAGCAGACACGAGAGTAATCCAGGTATAGGCAGAGTCAGTAAAGAAGAACAAAGTAGAGGAGAAGCACACTACTGAGCAAGTAACACCTACCAAAGTAGAAGCTGAAGCAGAGTCTAGGGAGAGCTCAGCTGCCAAAGTGCTGGTGTCTGACATCAGCAGGGAGAAGGGGCACATCCATAGGACAAGAGCAGGGGAAGGAGGAACCGGAAGACCAATAGGAGAGAAGCAAGGGAAGCCAGGCAGAGGAAGAGCAGACCTAAGTGGGTGGAAGCAAAGCAATCAAGGAGCATTGGAAGCCAGGCAGAGAGAGCGAGCAGAGCTAAGTGCATGGAAGCAAAGTAATCAAGGAGCCTGCAGCCAGAGAAGAACTACACACACGTGGCTCAGGTCTGTGCCAGTCAAGTGTGCGTGTCGACGGGACCCTGCGCAGCCTGAGGACGCCGCTTGCATTGAGGTAGGGGACATGACATTTCCTAAAAGAACTTACAATCTGAGTATCTGAGGCAATGGGAGAGAAAGGGGCCCTTTCACTAAAGTGCAGTAAAATTAGCAATTACTGGGGCTTAATGCAGGACTTTACCACACAGTAGCTGCAAATTTTATGCAACAACCAGTTGTGGCGTAATTAGCATTTTCATAAGTAGGTCCTGCATTAAAGTGCCATTTAGCCCATAGTACCTGGTTTCAGTTAACGCAGAAGCACCTAACCTCAGATTCTACATGTGACACCCAGATGTGTGCACACAAATTAAGTAATGAGCCCTTAACTATCACTAATTGGGTGCTAACCAATTATTGAAGTCAATTGACACTCATTAAAATTTGCATGTACATTCAAGATGGCTGCACGTACCTGCGAAGCAGCAGCAATCCTCCTTCTATAATTATGCCAAAACAACGGGGTAGAGTAGCGGTCCGAGCCTCCCCGCTGCCAGTATCCCCAATCATAGGTCCAATGGATTGACATGTGAGGACTTGGGGGTTGAAGGAGAAGTCGAGAGCGGTCCCATAGAAGACGCTGACTTGAGAGAGAAACTTTTGGCGTCCTCTGGGCTTAAGATGATGCTGAGCATAGACTACAGAGATCTTCCCCTGCAACCGCAAGGCTCAAACTCTCCCCTTCTTGAATCAACGGGGCCACTGCTAGAAAGTAGGCAAGGCTCCAGATCGAGTGAGGCTCTATCACAACGGGGTGAGGCAGGAGGAGAAGGACAAGGAGTACCCTCCTGAGAGACCATGCCTGCTGCGTTTGAAGTGGGGGATCAAAGTGCTTTTGAGCATGAGAGGATAGCTGATTCAACATTGGTAACTTTACCCAAATTCCTTAGTAAGAAGCCTGAAGAGGTAACCTTAGATTCTCTATGGGTACTAATTTCTCAATTAGGTAAGACTTTTCTTACACAAGTTACTACTCTTACACAGAAAGTTTCCTATATTGAGCAGAGAGTGGATAAAACTGAGACTGAATTCAAATCTATAACAGAATGAGTGGAACAAGTTTAAAAGAATATCTCAAATATAGAAAATACACAGACTTCAATGATCTTCGATTCATTAACTTTCCAAGGGTCACTTTGGTGAGGCCATTGGAAATGCTGAAATGTTATTTGAAAGAAATATTGGGAATTTCAGAAGATAAATTTCCTCCCTTTACGCAAGCTTATTATTTACCGAAGAAAGTATCAGACCAACAACAGCAAAATTCTTTAGATGTTTCTGCTTTATTAGACACCTTGGACTCAGACTTAGCTGCTGCAGCTACTTTGGTAGTAACAGTGGCATTATCGCCCGATAAACAATGGATATTTCGTATGTTCTTTAAAAACAGAGAGAAGTTCTTTTTAGGCTTCAAAATTCAATTATTTCCTGATGTTTCAAGGGAAACCCAACGAAGGCGTAAACAGTTTTTGATATTAAAGCCTGGAGTCAATACAATTAGAGGGAACTTTCTTCCTAAGATATCCTTGTGAATGTATTATCAGATATAATGCAGTTAAATATGTATTTACGGAGCCCTCTTATTTATCAGCTTTTATAACAACTAAAAGATCACTAGGAGAATAAACATGCTCGTTTAGATAATTGCCAGCCTTAATTCATGGTAACATACATAGTAGATGACGGCAGAAAAAGACCTGCACGGTCCATCCAGTCTGGCCAACAAGATAAACTAATATGTGCTACTTTTTGTGTATACCTTACCTTAATTTGTATCTGTCATTTTCAGGGCACAGACCGTAGAAGTCTGCCCAGCACTAGCCCCGCCTCCCAACCACCAGCCCCGCCTCCCACCACCGGCTCCGCCACCCAATCGTGGCTAAGCTTCTGAGGATCCCTTCCATCCGAACAGGATTCCTTTATGTTTATCCCACGCATGTTTGAATTCCGTTACCGTTTTCATCTCCACCACCTCCCACGGGAGGGCGTTCCAAGCATCCACCACTCTCTCTTATGTATAATATTACCATACAAATATTTCTTTATATCTCCTCATTTTTTTTTTTCATTAATCTTGGATCTCATTAATGTGGACTTGAATGTTTATACTGTTTACAATGTTCTCATTTTGTTTATAATGTTTTGTTTCCTGTATTTTTATGAGAAGTAATAATTCTCTTAAATAACACTTTTCTGTACAAGTGTGAATTCTTGGTTTAAGGAGGTAAAACTTATAAATAAATAAATAACAAATGTATGTATGTGTGTGTGTATATATATATATATATATATATATATATATATATATATATATACTTTCTGACTGTCCTACCCTTATCCCTTATTTGTCCTGTCTGTCTGTCCTGATTTAGATTGTAAGCTCTTTTGGGCACGGACTGTCTTTCTTCATGTTCAATTGTGAAGCGCTGCGTACGACTGATAGCGCTGTATAAATGATTTGTAGTAGTATATATATTTATATTTGCAAGACTGCAGATGGCACTTTGTATCTGATGGGTTATTTTTTTTAAGTTATCAGATAGATCAAGTCAGAAGAGGAAGGTTTCCAGTACTGGATACTTTTTCTCCATAGGTCATAACAATGTTTGCTGTTTCAAGGACTTCCAGTCTTGCTGAATTACAAAGAACCTTTGACTTGCATTCCTGTCTACTCAGTAGCTTAATTTCACATGAAAGCTGGGTTAGCCTTGCTTTAATACTAAGAATCAACATGCACAAAGCTGGACATTTGATAATTTCAGAATCACTGTCTGTGTCACTATTTAAAATAAAGCCCTTCTTTGTTTTCCAGCCATTAAGAAAAGTGGTTAGAATTCTCTCTTAGACGGACAAACCAATTTCAATATTGGATATTCCCTTTCTGCTCTGGGCATGTTATACATGATCAGTATTTGAAGAAGATGAGGAGATCCTCTGCAATAAAGCCAAAAGCCACCAAAGATGTGAAGGAACCAGCTAAAGAACTCTTTCCTCACAAGCTGACTAGATGATATAAAGCCAAAGGGATAGCAAGAGAAATAAAATATAGATATTGATACAGTAGGCTATAGATATGGATACAGTAGATATATCTCTAACTATATATCAGGGGTTCTCAACCCAGTCCTTGGGACACACTTTGCCAGTCGGGTTTTCAGGACATTGTTATATTCCTTAATGATACTTGACTTCATCTCGCATAACTCCTCACAATGTAATCCATAACTGAGTTATAACAAACTGTATTTCCATCTTTCATAACGTATTGTAAGCCACACAACCCGCAAAAAGATGGGAAAATGTGGGATACAAATGCAATAAATAAATCCACAGAGAATATGGATGAGAGAGATTTGCATACATTGCAGGTAGTGCATGCAAATGTATCCTATGCATAATCATTGTGGATATCTTGAAACCCTGACTGGTTATGCATGTCCCAAGGACTGGGTTGAGAAGCCACAAAATATTTAGGTAACCAATATAAAAAAATAAAATAAAACAGAGAAAATAAAATATGATACCATATTTCTCACCTTACCTACCCCACCCTCTTCCTATGAGACTGTCATTGGAATGCTTTGATGTTTCACTTATATATTCTGCTATTTATCAACATTTACTGTTCTCCGATCTGAAGAAGAAGGCTTACCTTTGAAAGCTAATCAAAAAAGTGTATTGTTAGTCCAATTGATTTATTTAGATCATTTATACCCTGCTTTTTACCACATAAAGCAGCCTCTAAGCGTCTTACAATGAACCAAAGAAATTATTACAATGACAGTAGAGAGGGTAGAGGGAACGGAGGAAGAAGGGAAGGGAATGTAAATACAATATTTAAACAAATAAGTAGGCAAGGAAAAGAAAACAGAAAGAGGAGAAAGTAAGGAGGGAGTCCAAAATCAGGTCTTATATAACAAAAAGTATCATCTATTTTCATTTCTATGTTTTTTTTTCTTTTCTTTTCTCTTATTTTGTTTCTGTTGATTACCTTTAAAAGTATACTAACATGGCTACCACATCACTCTACAAAATATATAGGTATAGATGCAGTTATAGATACAGTAGGTAATCCAGTGGCTTATAGAATAGCGTTTTTTTTTCGGTGCCAATCTCATATAGAATCTAGCCCAATATGCATATATAAATATATAGATATTACCACTGGATTACCACCGCACAAGCCATTTCCAGGGGGGTTTCTTTTTTCCCCCAGAAATGGCGCATGCTCGGGGCAGGACTACCGCCAGCGGTCGCGTTGGGCCTGCGGCAGTCCCGAAAGAGCGAGCGTACCACCACTCTGTAAAAGGGCTCCTCAAAGCACAGCAGCGATCTGCAGGCCATTGTAAAATGTCGCCCTTCCCGTCAATGCATGAATGGTGATTAATTCATGCACTGACAGATAGGATGGCACTAAAAAAAAAAAAATAAAAAGCATGCCGTGGGCCTTCTGCCTCCCCCTGCACCCCAAAACTGATGCCTCCAGCAATGGGCACCCACCATGTAACTGACCTGAACCAATCCCCCTTCCCCCAACTTAAAAATAAATATTCCTGGCATCCACCACCACCAAACCCTCCCTTCCCTGACTTAAAAATAAATTTCCCTGGTGTCTAGTGGCCCACTCTTTCCTCTGACTTAAACTTACATTTCCCTGGGGTCTTGAATCCTCCCCCAGGTCCCCCAAATTCCCCAAAACCCCGTACCTCTGAAAGAGGCAGAAGTGAAGTTCCTCCATTGTTTTGAAAATGATGGTGTCTGACCCCTGGGATACACCTTGGTCTGCCAAATAGATGATTTTAGAATTTCAACATAACATTCAAGCATACACTTGAAAAATAAATCAGAAAAAAAAACCAGAGTTACATAAAATCCACTTAATAGAGGAAATAAACATCATCCATTAATCCACAATATTGCTAGAGTCAAGCAGGAACTATAAATATATAAAACTAAATCAAACCCTAACAATAAGGCAGAATAATCCTATACAGTGACAGCCGGATTACGTGCTGACCAAAGGGAACTACCATTGCAGTCAGCCCACCCACCCACCCAAAGCACCAAAAATTCCAACAATTGCTTAGGTTCAAGAAATAAATCACCAAGTAAGATGACCCCATTGTCAAGACCCTTGGGCAAAATCCACAAAACGTCCTTAAGGGCTTGGGATCACCAAAGAAAAATCAGGAAAATAAATGAACATTAGAACCCAGAAATTGTTCATACATATATCTGAGGTAATTTATATAACACCAAATTTCTGTCCAGTTCCAGGGCAAAGTAGACCCCTGTGATATTTTGGACTTTCATGTGGGGTGTATTATATTGGTTTTCTTTTTTGTTTTTTTTTTACCATAGTGACATTTTCCTTTGTTAATTAATCTCAAGTATTCACCTTCTATATTTCAAATCAAGATTTATCTTGTCATTATATTTGAAAATTCATAAATAATAACAATAATAACACTGCCGCCGGCTAATAACAAAAAAAAACACTCACCACCGCCATCTGAATACCAACCCCTATGTGTTCTGCTGGTTTCCCATGTACATGCAATCACAAAGAAACGAGTCAAAGCACTTGACTTCACACCACACCACTTTCTCCTGTGTTCCCTATGCTCAGTGCTTTGGAAAGAAAGTATGGATTTTTTTCATGACAACTAGGAGCTCCAGTTTCTGAGCTGCTAACACATCCGGCTGTGACTCTGATTTCTGTTTGCTGATGTATAACAGAGCAGTTCTCCTGGCACTGTCTGACTGCAGAGTGTAGGAGGGTGTGCAGAACTAAAACTGTGCTTGTTTACCTTGCACTGGTATTGATACAGAAGTACAACATTGACTGGAACTGCCTTCAAATGAAACCATGCCTATTGCTCTCTTTCTCTTTTACATGCCATGTTTTGTTTTATTGGTTTTATGTTTAGCCTAGCAGTTTCCTCAGCAACTCATTGCCAGAGGATGTGGTAGAAACAGTCGGTGTAGTTGGGTTTAAAAAAGGTTTGGACAAATTCCTGGAGGAAATGTTCATAAATTGTTATTTATGTAAACACAGGTAAACTCACTGCTTATTCCTGGGGATAAGTACCATAAAATCTCACTATCATTTTGTATCCTGCCATGTAATTGTGGCCTGGATTAGGCACTATTGGAAACAGAATGCTGAGCTAGATGTTCTGATGTGATATGGCAATAGGAATGGCAATTGTTTACGACAGAAGAAATGTAAACTCGGGATAACTTTGGCCTCTGACGGGGGGGGGGGGAGCAGTCCACCTCCCTGCCTTCCTTCCTGCAGTGAGGCAACAGCACCAGTATCTGGAATGGCCAGTTGGAAAAAGGAGGTGATGATGCCTCTATAAGGCTCTGCTGAGACCTCATTTAGAATGTTGTGCACAATTCTGGAGACCACGCCTTCAGAAAGATATAAACAGGATGGAGCCAGTCCAGAGGGCAGCTACTAAAATGGTCAGTGGTCTTCATCTCAATATGTATACTTTGGAAGGTTATCAATAGAAATCAAACAAAATAAAACATGGAAAAGAACATAAGATGATACCTTTTTTATAACGTAATTCATTTCTTGATTAGCTTTCGAAGGTTGCCCTTCTTCGTCAGATCGGAAATAAGCAAATGTGGTAGCAGATAGTATATATAAGAGAAACATCAAAGTAATGCAGATAGTATATATAAGAGAAACATCAAAGTAATGCTTTGATGTTTCTCTTATATATACTATCTGCTACCACATTTGCTTATTTCCGATCTGACGAAGAAGGGCAACCTTCGAAAGCTAATCAAGAAATGTATTAAGTTATAAAAAAGGTATCATCTTATTTTATTTTCCATGTTTTATTTTGTTTAATTTCTATTGATAACCTTTAAGAGTGGACTAACACGGCTACCACACCTCTATACTTTGGAAGAAAGGCAGGAGAGGGGAGATATGATAGAGGCATTTAAATACCTATGTGGCATAAATGCACAGGAGGTGAGTCAGCTCTGGAACAAAGGGGCATAGCATGAAAGTGAAAGGGGATAGACTCAGAAGTAACCTGAGGAAATACTTCTTCACGGAAAGGATGGTGAATTCCTGGAACGGCCTCCCAGTGGAAGTGGTAGAGACAAAAACAGTATCTGAATTCAAGAGAGCTTGGGACAAGAACATAGGATCTCTAAGGGAGTGATAAGGAGAATAGATAGCATGGATGGGCAGACAGGATAGGCCCTATGGTCATTATCTGCATACATTTTTCTACATTTCTATTTTATTGCCCTTTCTTTTAACAACTGTCTCTGGCTAGGGATTATAGACTCTGGATCCTTCCAGAACCTGGGTTATATGTGCTCTGTGAGCGTGCTCATTAATGGCTGACACTCCTTTCACCAGAGCTTTGGGAGCTACCTCAGCATCCCCAACCCTGGCTGAGAAGGAGCAGAATCTTCTTTCTTACATCAAATACAGTTCTCTCTAAATGCAAATGCACAACACCATGCCTGACTCATTGGGCTTATCTAACCACTCAGTATTTTAAAAGTACTGTAAATACTAACGACCAACATATCAATTGAAACTTTTACTGATAAATTGCTGGGTTTAAATTACTTTACATTTCTGCCCCTATATATCCCCTTAATTCTTGGGATCAGCCATGTTCAGGACAGCCATGAATTACCTCACAGGATATGAAAACTGATTGAACTTGTATAGTTTTTGTGATGTCATTTGTGACATAATATTAAATATGCATCAGTTTGACCTACAGAGTGCAACTTTGTAATGGTTATTAATATGATTCCCCTTAGAGGTTCAGAAGAAGAATTACAGAGAGCAATTTAACACACTCAGGGGTCTGCACTAGTGTAGGTGAGTGTGCACATGCAGATCCATTTTTCAGCGCACCTGTAAAAAAATGCCTTTTTTACGAAAATGGATGGCGGCAAAATAAAACTTGGCGTGTGTACATTCTGGGTCTGAGACCTTACCATCAGCCATTGACTTAGCAGTAAGATCTCACGCATTAATCGTGTGCTAATCGTCTATGCGCATAGAATGGCGATTACCGCCTGGTTTTTGCTGCATTCCAGAAAATTAAAATTATTTTCTGGCGCATGTAGCAGATGTGCATCAAAAATTAAATTACCACAAGGGCCATGTGGTAGCCGGGCAGTAACTCCAAATTGACGCACGTTGGGTGCGCATAGGCGCCTATCCTGCTTATTTTCGAACAAGGCCGGCCATCTTCCGACACAAATCGGGAGATGGCCAGCCTTCTCCTAAAGCCAGCCAAATCGGTATAATCGAAAGACGATTTTGGCCGGCTTCAACTGCTTTCCGTCGCAGGGCCGGCCAAAGTTCAAGGGGGCGTGTCAGCAGGGTAGCGAAGGCGGGACGGGGGAAAAGAAAGCCGGCCATGACGAGCATTTGGCCGACTTTACTTGGTCCCTTTTTGTTCAATTCCCATTTCAGGCACAGGCAGTTCCCTGTGACTCTGGGCAAGTCACTTAACCCTCCATTGCCCCATGTAAGCCACATTGAGCCTGCCATGAGTGGGGAAAGTGCAGGGTACAAATGTAACAAAAATAAAGGTGCCCCAACTGACCAGATGACCACCGGAGGGAATGGGGGATGACCTCCCCTTATTCCCCCAGTGGTCATCAACCCCCTCCCACCCCAAAAAAAAAATATATAAAAAAAAAAACAAACATTTTTTTTGCCAGCCTCTATGCCAGACTCAAATGTCATACCCAGCTCCATGACAGCAGTATGCAGGTCCCTGGAGCAGTTTTAGTGGGTGCAGTGCACTTCAGGCAGGTGGACCCAGGCACATCCCCCCTACCTGTTACACTTGTGGTGGTAAATGGGAGCCCTCCAAATCCCCCTCCCCAAAACCCACTGTACCCACATGTAGGTGCCCCCCCCCTTCATCTCTAAGGGCTAAGATAGTGGTGTACAGTTGTGGGTAGTGGGTTTTGGGGGGTATTTGGGGGGCTCAGCACACAAGGTAAGGGAGCTATGTACCTGGGATCATTTTGTGAAGTCCACTGCAGTGCCCCCTAGGGTGCCCGGTTGGTGTCCTGGCATGTCAGGGGGACCAGTGCACCACAAATGCTGGCCCCTCCCACAATCAAATGCCTTGGATTTGGCCGGGTTTGAGATGGCCATCATTAGTTTCCATTATCAGCGAAAACCAATGGCGGCCATCTTTAACGCCGGCAATCTCTACGAGATTTGGCCGACTCCAACCGTATTATCGAAATGAAAGATGGCCGGCCATCTTGTTTCAATAATACAGTCGGGTATGCCGCTTGACGGAGCCGGCGTTAGAGATGGCCACCCTTATAGATGGCCGGCCCCGTTCGGTTATGGCCCTCCACGCGACTTAGTAAAATGGCCCCCAAAGAAATGATACAGGGTCTAAATGATACAGGGTAGCTCAGTCAAAATAGCACAAATAACTTATAAATATCAAGAATAGTAAAGATAAGCAAATATAACAAACAACTATTCCCATATAATCACAAATTTGAGGCATATTTTCAAAGCACTTTGGGAGGCTAAGTTCCATAGGTTTCTATGGAACTTTGGGAGGCTAAGTGCTTTGAAAATATGCCTCATTGAGTATTTATTAATATCAGATCAATGTATTCTTTTTGTCAGATCTATCAGAAAAGCAGAGCAAGTTAGCCCATATGCTAATTCATAGCTTCAGGGATAGTGAGCTGTTGCAACACCCGCAGTGGCCACATCCTTTCAAAATCAGCATCATGTTTTCATTTTATAGAGAGAGGGAAGGACAAATGAGGCACAGAGAACGAGTGAAATGAGAGAGAAGGTACTACTGAGGGGGTGAAAAAAGATTTAATACTGACAGAGCAAGAAAGGGGAAAAGGGAAGTTACCTCTGATAGGAAACATACCACTGCAGGGGGCAATGGGGAAGTACCACAAACAGGTTAAGCAGGGGGAAGAGGGAAAGGTTCCACAGACAGGGGAACTTAATTCTGCTAGGGACAATGGGGAAGTACCACTGTCAGGCTAAAGAGGGGGGAGAGGGAAAGGTAGCACTGATGGGGACCTGGGGTGAGGAGGAGTAGAGCAGAAGGTATCAATGATGACCTGATATGCTATGACTGTGAAAAAGTTACATGGTCAGATATTTCACAAAAGATGACTCTATGGCAGGGGCGTAGCCAGACACATCATTTTGGGTGGGTCTGGGCCCAAGATGGGTGGGCAGAAGAACCCTGCCCCATCCCACAGGTGATTTTCACCTGCATGCCATATGGTCTCTCAAACATCCCCCCTCTCCTTCATACCTTGTAAATAATATTTTTCCACTGGCAGCGAGCAGCAACTAATACACACTGCTCATGTTGGCCACACAGCCTTCCCACTGATGCAACTTCCTGTTTCCGCATAGGTGGGAACACATCAGAGGGAAGACTGTGGGGTCAGTTTGAGCAGTATGTATCAGCTGCTCCTTGCTGCAGGCAAAGATCTGCTATTTACAAGGTATGCAGCGGGGACAGTTGTTGGGAGTTTTCAGCTGGTGGGGCTTGGGAATCCCTGCCAGCCACAGCATAGGTGTGCTGCTACTGGATGGCCCTGGGCCCACCTGGGCCCACCCTTGGCTACACCACTGCTCTGTGGGCTCCTTTTACTAAGGTGTGCTAACAGACTTAGCACATGCTAAATGCTAAGAAACCCATTTTATTCCTATGTGCTTCTTAGCATATAGCATGTGCTAATGATGAGCGCAGGCTAAATCTGTTAGCACACCTTAGTAAAAGGACTCCTAAGTATTTGGTTTTGCACATGGACAGCTTTATGTAGCATTGTTCAGCTAAATGAGATGCTTTGATTCTATTAAGGTCTTATCTGTTCTAAAAAAACGTTAAAAAAAGATCCCCCATGAAATACCGACACATAAACTTCACCAGATTTTAATGGAACTGTTCAAATCTGTTTATTCTAACTTACACCCTAATTATTGAACATTATATTTTATCCTGTTATCATTATGTTATGTTCTATCTAGTTACCCATTTCTCATTATACACAATTTTCTTATGCACCATAACTGCAACAAGGCTGAAATTATTATTCCGTTAAAATGCAGGGCCGTGCCGACACGGTAAGCGAGGTAAGCATGGCAGGAGGGCGCCATCCTCTGGGGGGCGCCCCACCGCACCATGCTTACCTCACCCTCTTCTCCCCAGATCCTTGTCCTTTTTTTTTTTTTTTTACATTTACCTCTCCGGCGCGTGGCAGCGTAGCATTAGTGAGGAGGCGGCGCTCCCCCGCCCCGACGTGTCAGTCTCTTCCCTTCGCTCGGTTCCGCCTTCTTCTGACGTCAGAAATTATGTCAGAAGAAGGCGGGACACTGAGCGAAAGGAAGAAGACACGTCGGGGCGGGGGAGCGCCGCCTCCTTCTCACTAACGCTACGCTGCCGCGCGCCGGAGAGGTAAATTTAAACAAAAAGGAAAAGGATCTGGGGAGAAGAGGGCGGGTAGTGTAGCGATCGTTTTTGGGGGGGGGGCACGCCGGCGGGGCCAACTGCAGGGGGCGCCGGAGACCCTAGGCACGGCCCTGTTAAAATGGTTGCCATAATATTCTCATGCACCTTATTTGTTATCTATATTCAGATTTCCTTATCCCATTAATGTGATTGTTGTTGTATTATATTGTAATCCACATTGAGCCTGCAAATAGGTGGGAAAATGTGGGATACAAATGCAGCAAATAAATAAGAATTACAAATCCTGTATTTCAAGAAGCAGGGTGCCAATCAAGATACTAATTTTGACTTCAAAATATCGCACAGCAGGTATGACTGTTTCTTAAGTGTCTTTAAAGCTAAGGGATGCAGTCCTTACATTTAAACAAATAAATTAAACTTTTTAAATTATGTATTTTTGTGTGCTCCGATCAGCTTAATTTGCTGCACTTTTGTTTACTAAAGTGCCTGAGGCTGCACAATATATCCAGTCAAATTGCAACTCACTGTTCCCTAACTGCAAGGTTTGATTGGTTCTCTTTCTGTGTTCTTTTGCAGTAACAGCCTGTACCTAGTCATAGCTCTGCACAACTTGAAAGCAAATGGCATAGAGAAGGTCTCAGGGGTCACTAGAAATCGATTAATAAAAGTGCACTGATTACAAAAAAAGGACAACATTTTAATCCATCCTGTTTCTGAAGAGGGAGGGGTTGCAGAGATGGAAAGAGTTGCTTTTCAATCCATTACCTACTGAGCTTTTCAAACTTCTTCCCCATATCAGCAGCATGTCTCCGTGACTGTGAAATTAGAACGTATCCCATTCCTGGCAAATTTCAAATTTTCTGCAGAGACATGAATTTTGAGGTTGCAAGATTGTAGACTTAGGAGTAATAGCGGAAAATATATTTTCACAGAAAGGGTGGTGGATGCCTAGAATACCTTCTGATATAGAGGTGGTGTGAACAAAAATAATAACAGAATTCTAAAACATGTGGGAAAAACACAGAGGATCCGTTCAGAGAACAAGGTTAGAATCAAAGAAAAACTTCAATGATCTACACACACTGTAAACAGGGCACAGAGGGATGGAGGTACAACTCTGGCTTTGGTCTAACACCAAAAATTGCCCCTGAACAGCCTTAATTGAATATGAAAAACAAATCTAAAATGTGTTTCTCACGGGATGAGTAAAGATGACAAATACTGTTCATGGTACAGGAGAAAAGAGACTGCATTAAACAACCAACTTTAATACACGGCTGCAAACCAGTTGTCAGCAAGAAAGCTTTAGATATGTAGGTGGTTGGGGCAATAGATGGAAAACATAAGAGACTATCTTGTAATGATGGTCTACGTCTTTGCGTGGTACAAAGGATCCTATGTGAAAAATTCAAGCGATATATGGATAGGCATTTAAACTATAGGAAGAAGGTGCCAGATGAAAGAAAACTAATTGATGTCACCCCCTAAGAAAAGTATTTCAATTGTAGCATTAATAAAGGAGCTTTTTTACTAAGCTGTGCTAAAAAAAAAATGGCCAGCGCTATCCCCAGCTTCAGTTTTCCTACATGCTGGGGCCACTTGCAGCGCAGCAGGAAAATGGCTGATTTTAATTTATTCCCATTAATGGCCATGCGCTAATTTTCCCATTATTGTGTGCAAACAACAAAAGCAACACTGGGCCTTCAAGACTAGGACAAAGGGAGTATTTATTAGACAAATGACCTGACACGGCCTGTGTTTCGGCGTTAGACAACGCCTGGGTCAGGGTTTAGTCCTTAGAATGTATGAAGTGTATATGTATCCAATGCCTCTGAAATTAAACGGAAAAAAACAAAGCGATCCTGTCGGAGAGGACAGCCGCGATGTAGGAAATAATCTCCTGTATTAGCCTTGTCTAAAAGATTCTGTACCCATTATCATGTGGCCATTACTGTGTGAGTACTTACCGATACCTATTTTCTAGGTGGTAAGGGCTCATGCACTAACCACACACTTGCGCAATGTAGCTGTGCTAACCGATTAGCGCAGTACACGCCTACTCTCCACCCCTCCCCCCCAGACATACCCCTATCGCTAAAAAAAATCTATTTTTTAGCACATGGGAAGTGCGTGCCGATCTGAAAACTACCATGGGATGCCTGAGCACACCTTGCAGTAGTGATTTTTAACGTGCAATAAGCATACATTAGTGTTTATCGCAGCGTAGTGAGACATTTTAACTCATCAACAACAAAAGGGGAAGTGGAAACCAACATAAAAATATACAAAATCCAAGCAAGCTGTCCAAAAAGTGCTGGAAGTGGACAGAGATCTGATCAATTATATCATAAACGTGGGAATGAAGGGATGGGTGATTACTGGGTGACTTGAATCTACCAGATGTAGATTGGAATATCCAGTCTGCAAATCTGGAGAAAAGTTGAAAGATCATGGATGCCTTACAAAAGGCTTTGTTCAGTCAAATGGTGATTATATAACCTCATGCTGGCTATCTGCCGATATTCAGCAGGAGATAACTGGCTATCTCCAACTGAATATCCCAGTCAGTGGCTAGCCCAGTCACCAGCTATGATGTGTGACCTAGTCAGTTACCGTTAACTTTCAGTGGCTGACCAGTTAAGTTCAGTGGCCAGATAGACCTGCATAAATAGTAGACCTATCTTTGGCCACTAGAACCTATCTGGTCAGCCGATGAATATCAGTTTAACCGGCTATGTTTGCGGCGCCCCCAAAACACCCCGTAAATTCAATGCTGGTGGCTGGATACGGCCCTGACATTGAATTTCCAGGTTCGCTGGTGACAGCAGGAGTTAACCGGACTCCCGCTGTCTCAATATCAGGGTCACTGACTTTAGCAAAATGGAGAAGGTACAATTGCTCAGAAGACTAGATGTACCATACTGGTTATTTTGTCATATTTCCAAAGGATGAGCATGTGGAATGGATACATGCAGAAAGACATTTAGGAACACTGTCTGGTCTCTGTGCAAGCAGAAGTACATATGAAATATAAACTTGCATACTTTTGGATTTTCCTTGTCTGCATTAATTTTTCCCCTTGAAAAATATCCATACAGTATTTTTAATATATTGTGAATGTTTATGTTTGTAATGTTTTTATGAGTTGCTATCTTGTGTTTAATTAATATGCATTATATTGCTTTATAACTCATTGCCAGAGGATGTGGTACCAGCGGTTAGTGTATCTGGGTTTCAAAAAGGTTTGGACAAGTTTCTAAAGGAAGAGTACGTGTCTACTATTGAGGTAGAGATGGGAAAGCCGCTGCTTGTCCCTGGGATCAGCAGGATATCTTGCTACTATTTGGGATTCTGTCAGGTACTTGTGACCTGAATTGGGCACTCTTGGAAGCAGGATACTGGGCTAGGTGGACCATTGATCTGACCCAGTATGGCTATTCTTATGTTCTGCACACTGCTCATAGCATCAATACTGGTTAGTGGTAAATAGGTACAAATAAAGAATTAAATAAATACTCAACTATGTGGATACCATTTTGAGTGGAAAACTATGTGCATATAAGGAAAGTATGAAAGAATGCATGTACTGTAACTGTACACCCCTCCTCAACCCAGCCCTGAGGAACGCCTCTTCAAGTGCAAGTAAGGTTACACATTTACAGGTGCTATGCGCATAAGTTTACCTGCCCCTAAGGTGGGCAGTTTTTAGAAGCCAATATCCAGGGCTAACATGCTATTATAGCTGCAGAAAGGGCTATGCATGTTGTCTGCTTCTCTGTAAGCTCATTGTTCAGTTCATCTTCTAAGAGAGGTACTGTGTCTATCACGTGGGTGGAGGAGTAGCCTAGTGGTTAGCGCAGCAGGCTGAGCTTGATCCTTCTTCTCCCACTAAGCTCACTTTGACCTGAGCAAATTACTTCACCCTCCATTGCATATATCTCTTAATTGGATTATGATGTTTCTTTATTAACCCTTTGCTCCTCATTTGGTATGTCAGTTATGCTCTACAAGAAAACAATTGCTTTACCCTCTTTTTGGTTACTGCCCTAATCATTTACAAGGTGATGGCAACTCTGTGAAATCAGGCCCACCCGATGTCTGCTGAGAAAAGAGGGTAACACCAGGGCTGCTACAAGAATTTTAGATGCCCTAAACAAACCTTCAACCTTGAGTCTCCTCTTCGTTAACTTTCACATTCCTAGGGCCCTCCCACATGATATTGTAATAGGTAACTCAAAGGTCATGATCACCCCAAAGCCACTCTATCAGAAAAAAAAAATTTTAATTAGACATTATGCTTTAATTTTAATGTATTAATTTACAGTATATTTCACCCATCTTACAATTCTAGATCACAACAAACATAAGAAATGATATGATAAAACAGTACCAACATTCAAAGCAGAATACATATCTTTATCTGCATATATGTCCTTGTGTGTGTTGAGGCCATCTCCCAGATAAATGGACTATTTGGAGGAGTGGCCTAATAGTTAGAGCAACAGTCTTGACATCCAGAGGTGGCCGGGTCAAATCCTATTCTGCTCCTTGTGATCTTGGGCAAGTCACTTAACCCTCCATTGGACAAAGAAATACCCAGTGTACCTGAATGTAACTCACTTTGAGCTACTACTGAAAAAGGTGTGAGCAAAATCCAAATAAATATTAAATAAATAATTGAAAAACTATCCACACTTCCCTTGGGTAAAAGGATAAAGGGAGAGAAAGCACAAGAAACAAGAGACTAGTGAGTCTCCCTGAATCCTCTGTGGAGAACAATGGGTAGAAATAGACATGGATACCGAGAGGAATCAGCACCAGAACAGGACTGTGCACTGTGACCACTTCTCTATCCCACTCCACCCCTGCACTAATGCCAAAAGTGCAGCTTTAAATAGGCAAAGCCCCAGGTCACTCTGCCCTAGTTCCTGTCCTGAAAGGGGTGCAAGGAAAGAAAAACAGCGGGCATAGAAAAGGCAAACTACACACACTGTGTTGGCGTGTTGCATAAAGGTAGTGGTTGCAGAGCAGGTCTTTATCATAAATACACAGGTAACATAAGGAAGGACGGGACTGAGTAGATCCTATTATTGCTCATCAAGAAAGTGACAAGCAGAGTAAACAAATTTGGGAAAGTAATGATCTGCAGCTGGCATCTGGGAATGACAGGATAACTTTAAAGCTTCATTTGTGCAATACTGGGTGACTTTCATCTACCAGATGTAGATTGGAATACCAGGTCTGAAAATCTGGAGAAAAGATGAAAGATCATGGATGCCTTACAAAGGGCAAATGGTAGTTACGTGTACTGTGCTAATCAGCACAGCTACATCACCACGTGCTAGCTGACTTGCATGTGGTTAGTGCATGAGCCCTTACCACCTAGAAAATAGGGCAAGTCACTTAACCTTCCATAGCCCCAGGTACAAAACAGATTGTGAGCTTACTTGGGACAGAGAAAAAAGTACTTGTGTATAACATGTAAATCGCTTTAGTTATACCACAGAAAGGCAATATATTATATATCCCATTACCCCTTATCCATTTGAGGTTTATATGTGAATTAATTTTAGAATTGAGTACCATGATGACTGTTTTTATGTTTATAATTCATTGTTGTACTTGCTTGAAATTGAAATTTGTTATTTTTAGTCCGCCCTTATCCAGGGCGAAGTATAAAATAAAACATACACAGTCAAAGGTGATTTGTAATCCAAAAGATTGTGATCAGCAGAATAGAAATATGTTAAATAATAAAATAAAATGTACCCTTTTATTATTCATAGGGATAACTGGACAGATGGGATGGGCCGTTCTGCTGTTTTCTGCAATCAATTATGTTCCTGTGTTACCAGGGCCATGCTGGAGCCAGGGTAGAAATTTGACAAGGGCCTCAAAGTCCACTACAATCAGACCCATCGCCTCCTGTAGCAAGAAGCCCAGGGCATCCCCTGATTGCATCCCCCCACCCCCCACCCCCCATCACCACCACTACCATGTTAATAGGAGGAAAAGTCAGAATGCAAAGTATGCATTTTAGCATTAATATCAGTATTTCTTGAGTGTTTATGTACAATATGTACCTTAATGTTTAACTTCTAATAATTGTTTTCAATACTTAAGTTACCACCCTAGAAAAACAATGGAAAGGATACTGAACCAGAGCTTCAAAAGCTGCAGCTGGCTCCTGCAAAACAAGAGTCAGTGTTAATCCTGCAACTGAACAGGAAGTAGGAGAAGCACCTGTGCAAAGGTATTAGACACCCCAAGCAAACCTGTAGCTCTTCCCCACAATTAACTTTCAGATCCCTAGACTTCTCACTGAGATTTTGATAATGAAGATAACAATCGTGATCACTTCCTTTTATAGAACAATCCTGTAATAATACAGCTTCATTTGTTATATAGGTTGAAAACCTATGTTGCCATTGTATGATTTCTGAGGAGTGATTCAAAGCATGATATTTTGTCGTGACTGGACTACAACACCTCGTATCTTGGCATCTCTTAAGGCCAGGATCAAGGTGCTGCAGATGGTACAAAATGCTGCAGCCAGGCTTGTTGCTGGTGTGTCAAGATCTCTGCATATGACACCAATTTGAAGGCAATTGCACTGGACCTGTCCAGTATAGAGTGCAATTTAAGGCTTTATGTTTGTATATTAACCCAAGGCCGGTCTTAGCAATTGTGGGGCCCTGTGCAGACCAGTTCAGTGGGGCCCTGCCTGCTCCGCCACCCATGCCCGCCACCATAATCCATAATTTATAATTTTAAAAGGAGGTTTCGAGCTCTCAGAACTGCACCTCACTCCATACTTTGATATGCATCCACCATGTTTCAGTAGAGAGCGGCAGACAATGGTAGCAATTTTAATATCCCATCAGCTGCCAAGTCCAGAGCCTCCTCGATGCTGCATCCCAAACTTGTGGAAGCAGGAAGTTACATCAAAAGGCGGGATGCAGCAGTAAGGAGGTTCTGGGCTCAGCAGCTGACAGGATAGGAAAATCACTGCCGCTGCCTGATGCTCTCTACTGAAATGTGGATGAACATTAAGGTATGGAGCAGGGAGATGTTCCAAGACAGGATGACAAACGTGCCCTAGGAGCGCAAGGCCCTGTGTGACTGCCCCTGTTGCCCCTGCCTAAGTCCAGCCCTGCATCAAGTCATATACCTGCTTGCACCAAAGTACTTTAAGGACATTCTACCTGTGTACCAGCCAGGAAGGTGACTAAGGTCAGAGACTGCAATGTGGTTGGCCCTAGACTCAGTTGTCAAAACACGTTACTGTGATATGAGAGCTTCGGCATTTTCAGTAGTTGGGACATTGATGTGGAAGGCACTAACAGGACACTTGCATTTATGAGCTGGTGCATCTCAGTTTAAAAGGCTTTTGGAGACTCAACTATTTCTAGAAGCTTTATGTAAGGCTATCTTGCTACCTACCTATAGGTGGTTTGTATTGGGCGGCTGTGTCTCATTTGGGATGGTTGTGTAGCACTGTTTTTCTGTGTTTGTTGATTGGGAACCACTTAGGTGTAGGCGGTATATAGATAAATAAATATATAATTGAATATCATGCTTTTCAATATTAAACTTTGTTTCATAGATGAACACATTTGGAACATTTCCAAAATACATTTGCCGGTACCCTGTGAAAGCTGCCCATCCTCCCTGCAGGTGCATGTGAGCAGTGATGGTCCTTTGAGTGTGTGCGGCTGTCAGGACCTATTTTTCAGCCTTGATGGCTACTGTTCTTTGCTATCCCCCCCCCCCCCCCCCCATAAGCTGTTTGCTACCCCCCAGAAGCTGCTAACCTAGGCACAGAGCTGGGCAGCCAACATATTTCCATGTTGTTGGGTTGGGGGTGGAGTTTGTTTGTTTTTCTTCATTTTGTTCCAGAATGAATGTCATCAAGAGTGTACACCAGTGCTTCCCAAACCTGTCCTGGGGGGAACTCCAACCAATCAAGTTTTCTGGATATCCACACTGAATATGCATGAGAGAAATTTGCATACAATGGAAGCAGTTCATGCAAATCAAGCTCATGAATATTCAGTGTAGATATCCAGAAACCTTGACTGGCTGGGTTTCCCCCAGGACAGGTTTGGGAACCACTGGTGTACACTGTGTGTAAAAATAGTAACCCTTTTTCTTAAAGAACTGCCTCAGATCAAAAGTCTATTAATAAGATGTACTGTGGATCTGGCTGGGATAGACCACGATTAAACATGGGAATGTTCTTTCCTCTCACCCATAGTTTTGGGGTAAGAAAGAGGAATCACAAACAAAAGCTCACCCCTACCTAGGCAAATTCCTAATCTGCCTAGTGGTTAAGCTGGCCCTGAATAGGAGGAGAGAGGTGTAAGACATAAAGCATATGGAGGTTACACATAATTTAGAAAATATATCAAATCAGTTTAAAGCAGAACTCAGGAAGGACAGATTAGGGAATTAGGGATGCATTGGTCTGGCTGGCATTCTGGTTGTGGGTCCCCCTCTACATCATTTACAGATGTACTATTTATCATAGGTAACTGCACCCTAATCCATATCTGTTAGGAGACTTTGGGGCTCATTTTCAAATCACTTATACTTACAAAGTTCAATAGACTGAAGCAGGAGAGCAAAAAAGAACCTCTGCCCCGACGAAGTCGCGAAACCTGGCCAAGTCGGTTGAGGTTCCTGAGGTCTTCACTCTGCTGCCAGTTAAGTGAAGTAGCAATAGAAAGTAATGATAGAATTAAGTAATGAAGCATGAAATTGCTGAGTAAGAGATGTTCACAAAAAAGTACAAAAATAAGAATAATAGTACATACACAAACATACACTAAAGGATCAATGACGATGTGCACCTGACTGCCTAGAAAACTGTGAGTTGAGCAGTCTGGATGCAGGAATTCTGAAGATCCTTCACAATAGGTCAAAACTACACTAAACTTCATTTGTGCCTGGGATGAGTTTTGAAGATATTGACTTATGTTAATCCCCGTACCTTCTTAAGTATTGATGTCTATCTCTATGTAATTTAACAATCAATTATTGGCATTAATTGGCAACAATTTGGATTTGCACATGAATCTTGCTAAGCACTATTCCAGTGGTTCCCCAACCTGGTCCTGGAGGTACCCCAGACAGTCAGGTTTTCAAAATACCCACAATGAATATTAGTGAGAGAGATTTGCATGCACTGCCTCCACTGCATGCAAATCTCTCTCATGAATATTCATTGTGGGTATCCTGAAAACCCAACTGGCTGGGGTACCTCCAGGACCAGGATGGGGAACAACTGCGCTATTCTATAAAGATCTGTGTGCAAATCTTAAAGCGCACAACTCCATGGGAGGGGCATGGGGTGTTCACTAAAGACGTGTGCAGTATTCCTGAATACCAGAGATCTGCTCCTAAATTACACAACAGGATTTAGTTGGTGTAAATCCTCACACACAAAGTTTGGCATTGATATTGGAGCACTGTTTATAGAATAGCATTCCATGCAAATTTTTTTGAGCACCATTTACTGAATCTAGTTTATATTGTATATGTTTTTTTTTATTTGGATTTTGCTCACACCTGTTTCAGTAGTTGCTCAAGGTAAGTTACATTCAGGCAGGGCTTTTTTTTGAGGGGGTACTTGAGGGTACTGAGTACCGGCACCTTTTCCATTGTCTGCTAAAATTGACCCATGGTCCCCAAGTTTTAATGAAAGAGCTCAGGTTGTACATACCAATTCTACCTTGTCATGGATTCTGCGACTGGTTGTAGGGGGCCTGACTGTTGTGGGGTGGGTCTCTCAGTGTTCACCACCCCACCCCCTGAAGGGGGGCTCAAAAGGCCTGGCATTTGAGTACTGGCACCTTTTTTGCTAGAAAAAGTGCACTGCATTCAGGTATACTGGATATTTCTCTGGCCCTGGAGGGCTCATAATCTAAGTTTGTACCTAAGGCAATGGAGGGTTAAGTGACTTGCCCAAGATCACAAGGAGCAGCAGTGGGATTTGAACTGGCCACCTGTGGATTTCCAGACCAGTGATCTAACCACTAGGCCACTCCTCCATGCCATATCAGTTATCCAACATTGCTGTTTTACATGAGCACTCCAGGCCATAGGAGATCTGTGTCCAGTATTTTTTCAGACAAATAGAGTCTTATGACAGGCTAACTTATATCCAATAGACTATGACATCTTTCTTCTTTTCAGGCCCCTCTCCCCCTGATGTAGTTTGGAGGTCCTGTTATGACCCAGTAGTAGTGAGCCCCTGTGCCCCGACTGAGCACGGCTGAGATGGAGTGAAGCCGTACTCGGTCAGGCAGCCAGACAACCCCTAGCTTCACCTGGGAAGCGACCACCGTTCACCGAGAGTTGAGCTCTCAGCTGCAGGTGGCCACCAGGACTTCTGGAACCGGTGGGGTTGCACAGCCGCTGACCAGGATGGCAGGAAACAGACACAGTCCAGCACCAGAACTCCAAATAGGCAAGAATAGTCAAAAATCAGTCCAGGGTCAAGGCAGACAGCAAACAAGCGGAATCCAAGAAACTAGCCAAAAGTCCGGTACACAGGAAATCAGGCACAGACGATAGCTGGCAAACAGCAACTCCTCAGAACAACTGAGGCCGAAGCAAAGAAGGCCTGGAGGCAGTGCTTTAAAAAGTGAAGCAATCAGAGCAAACCAAACTCAGGTGAATCCAACATGGCAGCCCCCATAGGAGATCCTCCCAAGACCAGATATGGAGTTCCTTCCTGTTCTCGTTTAGACAAGATGGCTGCCCCCTCCTGAGCTAGCCAAGATGGTTGCTGCTCTTGCTCCAAGCCGGATGACGGCTGCCAGACTTAGGAAACTGAAACAGACCCTTAAGACTGAACCTTGTCCCTTTTGGATGGAGCTGCAGAAAGGCTTAGCCGGGAGGAGCGTCGAACAGGTGAGGGACATAACAGGTCCTTATGTTCTTATGTACCCTTGGGTAAAGTTCAAACTGGTTTTCCAAGGCGAAATCCCTGCAGTACCCATTTCTGTGGACATTTTATTTTTACTCAACATATTTTGCAGATGCAAAGTACTTGAATAGGTTAGCCCTGGCCCTGCCCCATCCCTGTTACCCCTGGGGGGGAAAGACTGTGTATTGTTGGCAGCACAGGCACTTTCCCACAAAGAGAAAGGAGGACAATTTTCAATGGGTCCTTTTGTGAGTTTTTGCTATATATTGTGACTTCCTTATTAATCCCTGATGAAACTATGCAAAATGTTGGCCATCATCAGATGGGACCCAATTCACACGTTTGAGAAATGTTATATAAGTTCTTAGATATTTTTGTTCAAAGATTTGTGTATATGTAAACCAAAAAGGAGGATTTTAACTGATGATTGAGTGGTTACTATATAGCAATCATTTGTGCTCTAAGGTGAGGAAAGGGATGGGATTTCTGAGGTTACAATCAAAGTGGTTTACATATTATATATAGGCACTTATTTTGTACCTGGGGTAATAGAGTGTTAAGTGACTTGCCTAGAGTTAGAAGAAGCTGCAATGGGAATTGAACCCAGTTCCCCTGTTTCTGAGGCCACTACAATAACTGTTAGGCTACTTCTCCATTCCTTTTTTCCTTCGTTTGACAAATATTTAATAGAGCACTCAGCTATTAAAAACAACAACAACAACAACAACAAAGCAGGATGCCACAAGCATGTGCACATAAATTGCTGGTTCTATGTATGCATAAATGAATGAAGCATCTGTCATGTCCTGTTAAAAAAATGCCTTTTCTGCTTGTCTTAAAAGCTGACTGTAATGTGCTATCTCTGTGTATGCATTATTTAGTGTTACATACTGTCAACACTCATTAAAGCTAGATGTAATTAGATATAATGGGGTATTGCTGCTGCTTCGTAAAAGACCCCCTTAATTGTCAGTTATTAGGAGATACGTATGGATCTGCCTTACACCCTATTCTTTAACATGCACACCCAATTTTCATAGCATGCAACTCCAAAGGGATGTGGCCATGGGAGGGGCATAGGCAGGTTGGGACATTCCTAGAATTTAGTCATGGTGTTATAGAATGCCTACATTTGTGTACCTAACTGCCATTAGTTGGGCATCAGCATTTACATTAGTCTTTAGTAGGCATAAATGCTTGCGTCCAAAGTTAGACTCGAAATGCGGGCTAAGCTAGTATTCCATAAAGGTCGTTCCATGATACTAGCTTAACATGGATCATCTTATCCTCACAATACAATACAATACAAACAAAACAAATACCATAAATACCCCAGACTACAACCTCCCGATCTCAGATGGTTTGAAAATTCAAGAAGGCATACCATAAACAACCATCCTAAATACTAATAATAAGACTATACATGACCCAGACACAACCAAAATCTTCTCACTGTCTGATCAACCTCTTTACTATTAGTGAACAAACAATATCACTTCTATCCTAATGTCGAATATGGTCTCTCCATAGTCGATTACCTAATGTGTGTTATATTTCCAATCATCACTCAAGAACCTCTTCACTATGTATGTATGCACATGGTATATACCATGAACTGTTCCATGCATGATATGTTTCATCGATGTTACCTTATATGTATGCACCTTAACGCAACTCCATTTGTAATTCTGTAACCCGGAAATGGCAACCGCCATGACGGCAAATGTAAGCTACATTGCGCCTGCAAATTGGTGGGAAAATGTGGGATACAAATGCTACAAATAAAATAAATACAAAAATAAATCCCAGTGCCTAACATTTGGGGACCTATACAGAATTCCCCTGCTATATTTCTAGCCATGCAAACTAGAAGGTGGGGGTGTTAAATGGATGCAGGTGAACCAAAAGCAAACGAGTTACAGCAGTGGAGAAAGTATTAAAATAAACCATTTTAGCAACTCGCATGTCAACAGCAAAGTAGATGATGGGGAGACTAGGCAGAAGGATAAACAGAGGATGAGAGAGACAATATATAACTGGAAAGCTAAGAGCACAAATGCTCGCAGTCTATGCGAAAAAAGTTTATGGTCTGCAAGCCCTGATGTTATTGCAAATTTGGATATTGTTTCTATCACAAAGATATAGTTCAATGACTCCCACAAATGGGATGCAAACATACCAGGCTATAATCTATTTAGCAAAGATAGAAATTATTAAAAAAAGGTGGAGGAGTAGCTCTGCATGTGAAAAGCAATATTCAAGTGGCTGAAATGCTGCAGGCCTGGGTAGAGGAAGAAGCAATATGGATCATTTGGAAAAGAGAAGATGGAATCTTCATCCACAGGAGTGTTCTCTACAGACCTTCAACACCAACAGAGAAGCAGGACAAAGGTTTGATCATGGATATCCAAAAGTTGAGAATGAAGGCGGAGGTGCTGATACTGGGAGATTTCAACCTGGGGCTTCCAGAATCTTGAGGGAGCTCTTAAAGATTTGCACTGGAGAAGAGTGGATGTCGTCCTTCTTCACAAGCATGGAGACAAAAGAGATGTGGGGAAACTACAGGCCAATAAGCCACTTTGGTGGTTGTAAAGGTAATGGAGACACTGATCAAGGAAAGGATAGTGAATTTCCTGGAATCCAATGGCTTACAAGATTTGAGGCAACATGGTTTTGCCAAAGGAAAATCATGTCAAATTAATCTGATGATTTATTTGATTGAGTGACCAGAGAATTGGATCGTGGATACATGTTAGATGTGTCTACTTAGATTTTAGCAAGGCCTTTGACACGGTTCCACATAGGAGACTTATGAACAAACTCAGCAGGCTAAAGTTAGGTCATAAAGTGTTGAACTGGATTGGAAACCGGTTGACTGAGAGACAGTAGAAGGTGATGGTAAATAGTTACTCGGAGGATAGAAAGGTAAGTAGTGGAGCATGGGCGTAGCCAGACACCCAATTTTGGGTGGGCCTGGGCTCAAGATGGGTGGGCAGAAGAACTCCGCCCTGTCCCACAAGCGATTTGGTCTCTCCCTCTGTTGCCTTGCCTGCATGCCATATGGTCTCTCAAATATCCCCCCTCTCCCGCATACCTTTTAAGTAGCAGATTTTCATTGCTTATGTTGGCCCCACAGCCTTCCCTCTGATGCAACTTCCTATTTCCGCATAGGCGGGACTACATCAGAGGGAAGGATGTGGGGCTGATGTGAACAGTACGCATCAGTCGCTTTTCGCTGCAGGCGAAGATCTGCTATTTACAAGGTATGCAAGAGGGACAGTTGTTGGGAGTTCTCAGGTGGTGGGGCTTGGGGATCCCTGCCAGCCACATCATGCGTGTGCTGCTACTGGGTGGGCCTGAGCCCAAAGTGGGTGGGTCTGTGCCCACCCAGGCCCACCCTTGGATATACCACTGTAGTGGAGTGCCTCAGGGATGAGTATTAAGGCCACATTTCAGCATATTTGTGAGTGACATTACTGAAGACTTACTTAGGATGCCTCATACCCTTGCACCGGCCTTGCAGCTGGCAGTACTGTTAGCAGTGCTCAGCCCTGCCTTATACCTGGTCAGTTTTAATTCCTTCATGTGGTTTCTAACAACACTTTTGGATTCTTATCTCTAAATAATGGGGGGGGGGGGGGGGGGGGTTCTTATCTGTAGGGCATAGATTGCTGTAAATGATAATTTTTCACTATGTGCTACATCATAATCCCCCAGAGTCTTTTATTACACTATTGTCAAGGCAACTAAAAGCTTTGTTAGTACGGTTTACATTATTTGCTCTATCTATTTAGACTGGATTGCTGAACAAAAAATACACTAGAGAGAGATCAGGTTTATGCTATTATTGGAAAGGGCCGAAGGGACCTATTTATCATTACAATTGCTGAAGTAGTCAGTGCCAGCTATGGAATTTTGCAACTGTTATAAGAACTCTGGGCGCTGTGATGTAATAGTATCCCATTTTCTTAAAAAGAAAAATAAAACCCTGAAAATTTATTCCTGGTTTTATTCTAGAAGCCACAGTGGAGACCACTAATTCTCTCTGCAGTGTTAGTTACTAATACTACTACTTATCTGTTATGCAGAGATGTCAAGTCTACAGCCTGGAACTGGGTAACTTCACACCTCTGGTTATATATGTGTCCTGTCCTCAACACCCTTGAGACTAGGCACTTCACTTAGAGCCCTTCTGAGGAAGCTGTTGATATAATCACTGTGTAACGCCCCTGTACTAGGTGCTCCTGGATTCTGGTTCCAACCCGATTGGAGCCTCCTGAAGGCAGTCTCTGTCAGTCCCTTACTTGCTTGGTGCCTCCATCTGGGGAAAGGAAGCGTTAGTGGGTGGGATTACCCTCTTCTCCCCCCAGGAAACAAAAGAAATACAAATCCAAAGGGAAATTGCTTTGAACAAGGCTGACCATCGAATCCCACTGGTCAGGCTGGGGTGGGTGTCCCAGCTCCAGGATGGTGATCTGCAGGTTCAGGAGGCACTTATACTCTCTCAGGTCCAAAGATCATGCTGGAGTCATCAGTTTATGAAAAAAACAAAATCAAACTGTTTATTCTTTAACTGCACAAACACAGGAACATCAAACCATATCAATTCTCCAACACTGAATGCACGTCTTTTAAAATCACAGTCCTTCTGGTATTCCCTTGGGGAACTCCTGTATTCTCTTCCCTTTAATATATTTACAGAGGTTTTTCAGCAGGATTATGTGCACTTTTGACAGATTCCTGTCCACATCTATCCCAGAGAATAATGTCCCAAAGGCTGTGCTCTCATTTTCACCGGTCCAGACTCCCTGTGGCCTGACCTCCCTTCAGCAGTGATCCCCACTTTGGATCCACCCTGTTCTTGGGATGGGCACTCCCTGGCTCCCAGGCTGGGTCTCTCCTTGGTCCATCAGTAGCTCCACTCCTTTTCAGTTGCAGCTTTGCTGAGTCACAACTCCCTTTACAGCCAATGATAACACTTTTCCCAGTTGGGATTCCCCTTTCTCTCCTCCAGGTCAGTGGCAGGGGACCAGCAGGCAACCAAAGACCCCTCTAAAGGGCAAACACTCCTCCTTATCTCCTTCCAATCTCCTCTCCCCCCCCCCACCCCCCAACTCTTCAGTCCCAGGGCACTATCTCTCTGCATTTTATTTAAAAATTACTCCCTTTGGGCTGAGCTTCCTCCCACCCAGGGACCTCCAAGTCATCCTCCCCCACTCCCCCAGGGACTCTAGGGAACTTACTCTTCTATAGGCAGGTGATCAGAAGCCCCACGGTGTTCAAAACAGCACTCTAAAAATAGCGTCAGAATAGCATGGGGCTGTGCTGCCTCTATCATCAGACCTAATAGCATGCAAATATAGGCATGTTATTAGCTCTGATCATAGGGGAAAAGTGCAGGAGGATTGTACCTAAGCATAGGCTTAGTACAATCCTCCCACATTTGTTTGACAGGTCGGGGCTGTCAAAGCCCAGACCTGTCAAATGAGGAGATGGAGGTCTGTGGGATCCCCAGACCTCCGTCATCCACCACCCCAAGCCCCCCCCCCCAGACAGTGACATGGGGGGCAGGAGGTCTGTCAGACCTCCATCCCCCTGACACCCCTCCCCCAACACGAGCATTGGGGAGGAATAGGTAATGCCCTGTTTAGCATGCATTTGCATGCTTATTGTGTTCACAGCTAGCGAGTTGTTACATGCGCTGTCTGGCTGATCATCGGGCAGAAGCAAACATGGGTGCTAGTACAGTGCTATTGGCCTCTAGCACATGCGTTTGCTTATGATCATCGGAGCACTAGTAATACCCTATCTAACATGGGATTACACCTGGATGGTCAGAGAGGATCTCTTTTCCCTAAGAAATCTTTTAAGACAGAAAGCAGACAGAGCACAGTGGTTGGCAGGAAGAAGGCCCAGGGAAGACAGCACCATAATGAAATCAATCTAAACTGCTCAAAATATCAAGGTGCTTGATTCGTTAGGTCAGTGGTTCCAAAACCTGACCTGGGGGAACCACAGCCAGTCAGGTTTTCAGGATATCTGCAATGAATATTCATGAGATTGATTTGAATGCATTGCTTCCACTGCATGCACATTCCTTTCATGCATATTCAGTAAATAAAAATGGCACAGACAGAAAGTGTGTCCCCATCCATTGCAAATCCATGCTAATGAAAGTGGCAGGGACTGGAGGAGAAAGTTAGTGAAACCTGCCAATTTGGCCTTCCTAACTCTTGTACCCTCCAAATTAAACAAACAATGCCTATGGCTATTGCCAACTGTTCTGTTTTGTCCTAAGATAGACAGTGCATAAGTACATAAGTATTGCCACACTGGGACAGACCAAAGGTCCATCAAGCCCAGAATCCTGTTTCCAACAGTGGCCAATCCAGGTCACAAAAACCTGGCAAGATCTCAAAAAGTTCAATACATTTTATGCTGCTTATCACAGAAATAGCAGTGGATTTTCCCCAAGTCAATTTAATAATGGTCTATGGACTTTTCCTATAGGAAGCTGGCCAGACCTTTTTAAAACCCCGCTAAACTAGCCATCTTTACCACATTCTCTGGCAACGAATTCCAGAGTTTAATTACATGTTGAGTAAAGACAAATTTTCTCTGATTCGTATTAAATTTACTACTTTGTAGCTTCATCACATGCCCCCTAGTCCTAGAATTTTTGGAAAGAGTAACCAAATGATTAACGTCTACCCGTTCCACTCCACTCATTATTTTATAGACCTTTATCATATCTCCTCTAAGCCGTCTTTTCTCCAAGTTGAAGAGCCCTAGCTGCTTTAGCCTTTCCTCATAGGGAAGTTGTCCATCCCCTTTATGATTTTTGTTGCCCTTCTTTGTACCTTTTGTAATTTCACTATATCTTTTTTGAGATGCGGCGACCAGAATTGAACACAATATTCGAGGTGCGGTTGCACCATGGACCGATACAAAGGCATTATAACGTCCTCACTTTTGTTTTCCATTCCTTTCCTAATAATACCTAACATTCTATTTGCTTTCTTGGCTGCCACAGCACACAGAGCAGAGGATATTAACGTATCATGAACAACGACGCCGAGATCCCTTTCTTGGTCGGTGACTCCTAACGTGGAACCTTGCATTACGTAGCTATAGTTCGGGTTCCTCTTTCCCACATGCTTCATTTTGCACTTCTTCACATTAAACGTCATCTGCCATTTAGACGCCCAGTCTCCCAGTCAGGTCCTCTTGTAATTTTTCACAATCTTCTTGCGACCCCCTTTTACCACACTTTAATAAATGGACCCCTTTGCTTTTGAAGCAAGTATTTTCTGATGGGGAATTTTACTGGTATGGTACAATAGGAATTCTGCAAACTGTAAATTGCAATTTTGTTTTCTTGTCTGAATGAGGTAGTGTGTGTGGGTGGGTGTGAGTGTTGTCTTTTTCCTGGTGTAGGCTTTCCTATTGAATTATGACTTTCCAAATATTTTGCTTCAGTTTCTTTTATTAATATTTGTATTTATTATGTAAACCACTTTGTACTACATAAGTTAAGCTGTATATGAACTTTAATAAAAACATAAACATACAAGTGCTTCAGCAAGCAAGTGTTAGCAGGAAATGAGAGATACTCCACCTACTCAGGCTCATGGCCGTCATGGTACATGCAAGACTAACCAACCCATTGGGAGACGTTGCACCTGAGAGAGAAAATTTGTGGAGCATTTCATTTTGCTTGTGAATTTTTACTGAAATGTACTAGTTACTATGCATGTGAAGTTATAACATTCCGTGGTATCGAGTACACAATCTCAGATTCGTGAGACTTTAGCGGCCTGTGTGGAGCGAAAGTGAGCGGCGACGTTAGCCCTCTCGTTCGTCTTTATCATTATTGTGACCAAACAAACGCGTGCCGACTGCCGAGCAATGAGAAAAGTACTGCGCATGCGCCACGTTCCCGCCCCTCCCCCCATCTCTCCGAGACCGTTCAGTCAGTCTGTCTAGTGCCGGGATCGAGCGCTGCTGTGGCGCGCTCGCTGCTCATCAACTGCAGAGAGAGAGGTGACGACAAGCGTCTCCCCGACCATCAGTAGCAGCAGCTCAGACTCGGCTAGAAAACACCGCAGGGAAACATGGCGACGGGTCGTAGAGAGCGGCGGCGGTTGCTACCTCTCGCGCTCCCGGTAGCTCTTCTCTTCCTGCCGCCCGTCTGCCAGGCTGCAGGGACGCTGTGGCTTTGGGGTGGCGAGTCGGCTGGCCGCCCCCAAGACGCCGGTTTGAAGACGTTGAAGGTTCCGGACGTTGGTGGTGTTATTAGGGCGAAGGCTGCTGAGGGTCGGCGGCTGAGGAGCCCGAGGAGCGTCGTCCAGCCCACCGAGGCTATGCAGCTGAGTGGACAGGTGAGATCTTGGCAACGTGCCCTGCCCCCTCCCTCCTGGTTACCATTATTAATGTCATTATTCCCCTTTCCTTTGCCTGCCTACTGGGGGTCAAGTTTCTATCCTCGCACCTGTGCTGACGGCAGGTCCTTCCTGTTTCATGATCTGTTCCCCCAGGGATTCCAGCTGCCCTGTTTCCCATGTGCAAATGTTATTCTCTTGCAGTGGAGGTAAACATATGTTTCTCCCCTGATGCGCAGCCTTATTTGTTTTTTCAAGTGTTGATTTAGGAGAGTCATTTTGTAATTGTTGTTTGAACATTTTGATTAATTGACAGTAAATTTTTTTTAATTCAGAATTCTCTACAAATGTATGTTTTGCCTACATTTTAAAACTGTAAATACGTTTCGGCCACATAATTTCATATTATCCCTGTTCTTATGTAATAAAGATGCAAAAAAAGAATTGTCTTCTCTCCTAACTTTCTAATTTTGCTCCCTTCTGGCTCACTTCACTTCACCTCATCTCAGCTTTTGTTTCTTCTCTATTTCCCTAAGATTCCTAGCTCTTTCTTTCTGCACTGGACCAGGGCCAGCCCAGCACTGAGCAATTGTGTGTGTGTGTTTTTTTTCTTTGCCCATGGAGCCACTTTTCAACCCTTAATGATGTATGCAAATGAGGTGCCACAATGAGTCAGTCCTCAGCACATAGTCCACATTTCTTATCCCCCATAGCCTGCTTGCAGACTGGATTCATTTTCTCTGTACCCACTCCAGGTTTGGGGTCTCTTTAAGGAAGAATCCCAGATTGCATTTTCAGCCTTTATCTGTACACTCTCTCTGCTTTCTCCTTTGATCACTTGGGCTAATGCAGCTACAGCAACCTTGTTTTACTGCCTTTGTGGCTAATACTGCCTCACTCTATTGCTTCTGCCAGGACCTGACATGGGTTCTATTTCTTCTTCATTGGAATGGAGTTGAAATTGTGCCCAACATAGCAGGAAGGAGGAAGCAATGGAATAGAAGAAACACAAACTCCACAAGGACTTTCGAGGGGGGCGGGGGCTGATGCATAAAGTGCACAAGGCTTTCTTTGCACAGGGCTATTGCATTTGAGTGTGGCTGTAGTGCACAGTTCAGAAGGGAGGAAATGGGTTTTGCACAGAAGCTAACCCTGCCTTGTGTTAGATACCAGCAGACAGCATATTAAAATCAGTGGTAGTGAGGATATTAGCTATTCTGCGCTGATGCAGAGAAATGCATAGAAGATTTAGTCTGAGCACAATTCTGGGGTGTTAACACTAAGCAGCTCATTTTTGAAAGAGGAAAACATCCAAAAAGTGTCATAAAGCACCATTTGGATGGATTTCTTCTCAAAATGTCCAAATTAGTATTTTTGAAATGTATTTTGCAGACATTTATCTATGCAATTCGTCTGCAGTGTAGTGAAATCACAAGAGGGCATGTCGGGGGTATTTTGAAGGCAGGATTACAATTTTACTAACTCTTGGATGTTTTATCATCATAACGGAACAAAACAAAAAACGTCTAGGGCTGAAATTTCAATGTTTTGGTCTAGTATAATGAATAAGGTACAAAACGTTGCCCTAAATGGTCAGATGACCACTGGAGGGAATTGGGGATTACCCCCTTACTCCCCTAGTAGTCACTGACCCCCTTCCACCCCCCCCCCCCCAAAATGTGAATAGAAATAGTACTTACCGGCCTTTGACATCCTCAGATGTCATAGCCAGGTCCATTAGAGCAGCACACATGTTCCCGTAGTGTAGTGGTGGGTGCAGTGCACTGTAGACAGGTAGACCGAGGCCCATTCCTCTTACCTGTTACACTTGTGATGGAAACTGTGAGCCCTCCAAAACTCACCAGAAACCCCAATGTACCCACATATAGGTGCCCTCTCCACCCATAAGGACTATTGTAGTGGTGTTCAATTGTGGTTGGTGAGTTTTGGGTGGGTTTTAGAGGGTTCAGCAGACAAGACAAGGGTGCATTGGTGAGATTTATATGAAATCTCACATTGCTCTCCTGGGATGGCTGCTAAAAATGGTGGGCCCTCCTACATCTCAATGGCTTGATTTTCTACATTTTTCACTTGTACGGGTGTTTTTTTTTTTTTTTAAATAGCCTGAAAAAATAAACGACAGAGCACAAAACCTTGTTACAAACAGTATTTTTGGGGGGAAAAAAAGATAGACGTTTTACAGTTTAAAAAATGTTAATGCTTTCTATTTGGATTTGGGACGTTTATCGCAAAATGTCCAAAATCCAACTTAGATGTCATATTGAAAATGTCCCTCCACATCTGAGGAGGCATACAAGGGGTTGGCTCGTACTTCTGCAGTAGTATGTGTGAGGATTCAGTGCTTGAACTTACAACTTTTTTTAGTTGAATTCTGTTTAGACCGCTATAGTAAAACCTGACAGAGGTTTTGGTTATGGAATCATAAAAGGACTACAGCTGTTTCAAAAGGTTGATTATTGTTTGTTCACTTGCTAGGTGAAGTAGATTACTTAAGAGGCATATTTTCAAAGCACTTAGCCTTCCAAAGTTCCATAGAAACCTATGGAACTTTGGAAGGCTAAGTGCTTTGAAAATATGCCTCTTTAGTTGCTAATTGAATGCATGAATTTTTATTTTTAAGTAACTTTTTTGCCCTTGCTGTTTTTAATTTTAACCTGTTTAAGACACAAGAGACTTTTCAGAAGAGGTGTTTTATACATAGAAGCCAAAGATGGCTGGAATTCCCTCACCCCAGTGGCTATGACAGTACCTCTGCACCATTTCCAGCCTCTGCCAGCATGGTATGCAGAAGCTAGATCCAGACAATGAGCCCTATGTTACCAGCGGGTCACTCAACAGCACCATTGTTGATTCTGTAGTTTATTAAAAAAAAAAAAAATCATCCAAATTTAAGAGGCTAGGGGGTTAATTTTCAGAGCACTTAGACTTAAAAAATTCCATTGTTAGATATGGAACTTTGTAAGTGAAATAGCTTTGAAAATGAGCCCTATAGTAACATATGACATTTATAAGTCTAAGGGCATGGTTTACTAAGCTGTGCTGTAGACACGCAAACATTTTAGCTCATGCTAAAAAGTTTGCACACCTACAATGCGGCTAAGTAATCAGGGTGCTTTCAGTATATGCCCCAGAAATAGTCCTATTGCCAAACCATAACGTTTATTATGAGCAGAAAAGTATATATATAAAAATGTAAAAAATGCGCTAAAACCCAACACAACCATGTTTTGGCAAATGCCTCCATCAGGGGAAAATAATGGCACTCTGAAAGCAGAATAGAAAAAAAACATAAAAACAATGAATGAATTGCATCAATTGCACACCATAATATATAAACACATACAAAATAATCCATCCAACTAGAAATAGTCCAAATAAACACATTCTTTGCACTGTTATATATATAGTATTATATATAACCTTGTGCTGTGTGGTCCTTTACACTGTATATATACTATTATATATAACCTTGTGCTGTGTGGTCCTTAATCATAATTAGTCCAGTAATTGCAAATAAATCAATACATTGACTAAACTGTAAAGTATGCAAAACATCATTAATGTAGATACAAAGCAAAGTAGCGTTGTACAGAATATCCTCTAATCTTTTGCTTTCTCCATAAGAGTACTAATCAAGTGGCAAATAGAAAATTAAAAAAAGCAAACAAACTTTAAATATGAATAATAAATCAGAGGGAATGGTTTTATGATTAAGTAACAAGAAAAAGAAAATCTCTTGAAACTTCTTTCAAATATATAAACATAAATATCTAAGACTGAACAAGCTATATGCAATGTGATTGGGATTATGTGGACTGCAGAGTATGAAAACACCGAGCCTCACTAATTCTGCTCTAAAGCGGGACAGTCTAAGGGGCTGATGTAATAAGCGGTGTCCTTAAAGTGTTTTACTTCCAATTTTCCTGTTCTAATTCTACTTTTGATGTAGTACAGATTTTAGTGGTGAAGAATCAGTGAAATTACGATGCTGAAGGGTAGTGCAATGGGCATGTGAAAAGGACAAATCAGAAATGCTCCCGATGTGTATAAAAAAATGCTAAATTTTGCCATTGTTTTTTATTTCACTTGTTGCACTGAATCTTGATTCCAGTTCAGGGCTAGATAAGGATTCTAGCAAGGAAGCAAAGGGTCATCTGAGTAAATTGCAGCACTTCATTACAAATGACTTGTCAGCAAAGATCTCTGGTGGCCCCATTGGACTCTGAATACCCTCCATATTCTGCATTTATTAGACTGCATATTTCATAGAACTTATGTTTATAATTGTTAATAAAAATGGGAGGGGGAGGGAGGAGATGAGACAAAGAGGTTGAACAACTGAAGGGAAAAACAAAGTGAACTTAAGTTGCAATCAATATCTGCTATATGCACGGCATGTCACACATCTCTCCCGGCATAGTTAAACTTACAGACTGGAACACAGCCGCTGGTGACCGGAGAGCACCGGGCAGGGATCGTCCGACAGCGGCCCCGAGGCACAGACCGATAGGTCCGATTATCTGCTGCCGCCGCCGCTTCTGTGACCGCAGACCGGCCTGGGAGCCGGCGCTTCCCTCTGCGGCTTTCCTGGGCAGGGGCTTGGCTGGACCCGGCGGGGCTCAGACTGCTTTCTTGACGGTGCTTCTTTTGCCTGTTTTAATGGGCTCGTGTGATATAAGGAAAGGTACATGAGGGATGAGATATATAGGCCAAGTCAAATCAAAATAAACACTGATGAGCAAAATATCAAACGAGTGTAAATAGTATTTAAAGCAGAGGAAAGTCCTACTCAAGATAGTCAAATAGTATTAAAAATGAAGATTCTAACCTTTATATATAAGGGTAAGCTGTTTCATAGCAAAGGGGCTAGTACACTGAAATGTAGGTTCTAGTTCATTAAAGATGAATTGTATAGTGAGATGAATGGAGAGTCCCCTGAGGTATGTGTGGAAGAAGCAGACCAGATAGGTGGTTAAGCCAGTATAAATTTCCTGATGTGGAATGCTGAGAATCTTAGATGGGACCTTGTAGGCAACTGGGAACCAGTGTTCTCAAAAGAGCGGAGAGATAAGCAACTCTTTGGTGCCAAGAAGTATGATCATAGTGGAAGAATTTTGAATAGTTTGTAGTCTACTTGGTTGAGAAGTTCTCAGGCCTTGGTAAAAAAAGGGATAGGACTTGATATACCGCCTTTCTGTGGCTACAATCAAAGCAATTTACATATTATATACAGTGTCACAAGGAGCTACAGTGGGAATCAAACCCAATTCCTCAGGTTCTCAAGCCACTGCACTAACCTAGGCTACTCCTCCACTACAAGGAATTGTAGTAGTCCAGACAATTGTCTACTAGGGAGAATATGATAATCTGTAGGACCTGTTTATCGAGTAGACTGTAAACTGCACAACTTTGCTTTAGGCAACAGAAGGAGCTCTTTACTTCTGAAGATGTGGTGATCAAGGCAAGTTCATATTCAGGGTGACTCCTAAGATTTTACTTAAATTTTTAATTGGATGGTATGAGTGTTAGGAGGAGGAAAATTTCCAGGAAAAAAGTAACGTTCTTAATCGGATTTAATTTTAACTAATTTCTGACCAGCCACTCAACTATTTTATCAAGTTTAGAGGAGATTTAAGAAATGAATTCTGGAGAGCGTGAGTTTAAAATAGTAACTGAATGTCATCAACATACATAAAGAATGTGAACCCAGTGATTGAATCAGTAGTCAGGTGGCCTAAGAAGACGTTGAATAAAATAAAACCAAGAAAGGAGCCTTGGGACACGTCACAGAACAAACTTTGTGGGGGAGGGGTGGTGGAAGGAGTGTAGAAGTAATGTGGGACCAGCATTCACAGAACGATCTGTTGACAAGGTAGGACTGCAGATCAGAAATCTGTTGCAACAGTATGGAATGGCTTACCAGGTTGAAGGCAGTAGATTAAATCCAATGAAAGGAGGATGATCTCTGTACCTTTTATTAAGATTTTTTTTTTGAAGTCAAGAGGTTGAGTACACTCTATGGAGAGCAAATCAGTAGAAAAAAAGGGGAGATTAGAGATGGGGTGAAAATATAAGGCAATAGAGGGGTCAGCTTTGGGGCTCTTTAGGTGAGAGGTAATGACTTACTTCCAATCATGTAGAACACAGTGTATGAGACCCAAGGTGATCATGCTACGTAAGTAAGGCAGCAGAGGATGTAGAAATTGCTTCAATAAGTAAACAGGAAGAGGATGAAATGAAGGAAGATTGAATTCAGAGAGAGAACTAAAACTAGTGTGTGGAGGAGACTGGGAAGAAGAATGTAAAAATATTAATTCAGAATATACACCATAGAGAAACAGGGAAGATTGATATTATCAGTCTTATAAAAATTGCATGCTGCCAGAAAATTATGCATATCCTCATGATAACATGATTTCACTTTCTGCATAAGGCAAGGTTTTATCAGCATGTACAGAAGAAAACTGAGCGGAAGCTTAGTGCAGTTCTAATGCATGGCTTATTACACTGTCCCGAAGTGAGCAACAGCATGAGCAATAGTCCTATACAGTTTCAGTTTGCAAGATCAATATCTATAGCTGTGCAAAACTTGCATTAGTCTTTTCCGCATAACTTTTGTTTTTTTACAATTATATCTGGTTGTCATAACAGAAACCTCTCAGAATATTTGTACATTTCAACATACAATGTGTGTATTCACATATGTAGAATTTACTCTTGCATATACATACACAGTATAATTACATAATTTTAAGCAGATGTACAAATGGTGACCTCTATAAATTACAGTGTGTGTTTGTAATTGATTGCTGTCTTTATCCATATTAATGACTCATAGCAAGGATTATGAATGTTTTTGTTTATACAAATGTAACTTTGTTTTTAATTTCTCATGGGTAATTCAGATCCTCCTCAGTTATTGACCTGTAAACTAAAACTACACATTTTTCTCTTTTATGTGTTAGGTCAATGGAGGCCTGATTAATAATTTGGTTTACTGTAATTATAAGAGGAACAAAACAGATTGGTCACCCAATGCTGTAAATGTTTGAGAAAACATCTGTGTGGCTTCTAGAATTTTACATTGTCTTCCAGGCTTGGCAGTTACAAATCTAGAGAATATCTTTAAAGTATAGAAACCCTACCTGGAAATTAGGAAGAAAGAAATCCACTTTAAAAAGTATTTGAGGGTCATCCTTTTGGTACTTTTGGTACTTGAGTAACAGTATGGGGTTAAATGGGCAGTATTCACAATGGAGAAGGGTAGTTAGTGGGGTTCCTCAGGGGTCTGTGCTGGGACCGCTGCTTTTTAATATATTTATAAATGATTTAGAGATGGGAGTAACTAGCGAGGTAATTACATTTGCTGATGACCCAAAGTTATTCAAAGTCGTTAACTCGCGACAGGATTGTGAAAAATTACAGAAGGACCTTAAAAAGTTGGGAGACTGGGCGGTTAAATGGCAGATGACGTTTAATGTGAGCAAGTGCAAGGTGATGCATGTGGGAAAAAAAGAACCCGAATTATAGCTACATCATGCAAGGTTCCAGGTTAGGAGCTACGGACCAAGAAAGGGATCTGGGTGTCATCGTCGATAATACACAAACCTTCCGCTCAGTGTGCTGCTGCGGCTAAGGAAGCGAATAGAATGTTGAGTATTATTAGGAAAGGTATGGAAAACAGGTGTGAGGATGTTATAATGCCGTTGTATCGCTCCATGGTGCGACCGCACCTTGAGTATTGTGTTCAATTCTGGTCGCTGCATCTCATGAAAGATATAGTAGAATTGGAAAAGGTGCAGCGAAGTGCGACTAAAATGATAGCGGGGATGGGACGACTTCCCTATGAAGAAAGACTAAGGAGGCTAGGGCTTTTCAGCTTGGAGAAGAGACGGCTGAGGGGAGACATGATAGAGGTATATAAAATGAGTGGAGTGGAACAGGTGGTTGTGAAGTGTCCACGCTTTCCAAAAATACTAGGACTAGGGGGCATGCGATGAAACTACAGTGTAGTAAATTTAAATCAGAGAAAACTTTTCTTCACCCAACGCATAATGAAACTCTGGAATTCGTTGCCAGAGAACGTGGTGAAGGCGGTTAGCTTAGCAGAGTTTAAAAAGGGGTTAGACAGTTTCCTAAAGAACAAGTCCATAAACCACTACTAAATGGACTTGGGAAAAATCCACAATTCCAGGAATAATATGTATAGAATGTTTGTACGTTTGGGAAGCATGCAAGGTACCCTTGGCCTGGATTGGCCGCTGTCGTGGACAGGATGCTGGGCTCGATGGACCCTTGGTCTTTTCCCAGTGTGGCATTACTTATGTACTTATGTACTTGGTGGGTGCTAACACATGTTAACAGACATAAAAATACATGTTAATGTTCATGTTGTCTTTTACAAGCAGTTAATACATGTAAACTGGTTTCTGTTATTTATTTTGTGTTAAGATGCAACATTATGCAAAATAACACACTTGTTAGTGCTGCAAAAAAGTACATATATAAAAACATGCAACATTTAAAAACTTGGGGGCCTTTTTACTAAAGCTTAGCACATGTTAACAAAATTAAAGCACGCTAAATTCTAAAAAGCCTATAGGTAATAATGGGTTTATTGGCATTTAGTGAACGCTAAGCTTTAGTAAAAGGCCCCTTGGAGAGGTATACTTAATTTTACATGACTCGCTGTTGTTTTTAGATCTTTTTATCACCACCCCAAATTATTATGTACCAGCCACCCACAACTTGGAGTGATAAAAGACCAAGGCCATGTATGAGAAAAGCAATTTTTATTACTTACCAAATATAGATACAGTCAATAGTTTCTCATGGGAGAACAGCTCTTGCTATACATAAGTACTGTCTGAAACTGTCTCTCCAAAGGTATGCTGTAGTTCAACTACTTATATACCATTATTTTAAACAATGCTTCACATAGGTTTAGCAAGTTATCTTCCTCGGAGATCATCCTGTTTTCTTTTCTCACCATCTGTTTCCCCTCAGTTGCTAAACCACATTTTTTTGTCTATTCGTAATTGCTCCTTTCTCATGCCTGCTTGCACGCAGGCATGTCTTATCAGATCATGAGTTTCTGGTTCACATGCTAATCAGTTTTTGCCCTTTGGCCCTGTTCCATGGTGCATGACCTGTGCTCATTATTTACACTGTATTAGCAGCCCCTTTACATAGAAAAATAGAAACTGTGAAGCATATCAAATAACTAAACACAATACTTCAAATTAAAAATATAACAAAGGAGGAAAAGCCTCGGAGCGCCAGAAAAAAATCTCTATTCAGTGCACACCAATAATCATCTTAAAAACCTCTACATAATTAGGTTTCAAATTGTGAATATATGAACGATAATTAAAAAAACTAATGAAAAAAAATTATCTCAAAATTTAAGTGGCATCTTTTCAACAATATAAGTTCACTTCTGTTCAGTCCAAGTCTATATCAGCACACATACTTTTGCATGGTCACTTTTACCATTTGTGTTACACATGGTTGGTACCAGATTTGGACAAGAATGATACCTTTTGTAATTCTGTGGATAGTATATAACCGAGGACATACCTGGAAGGCGCTGGAGCTGTTCTACCTGTTTGAATTTCTTGATCATGTAGAGGTAGATTGTGCTGATTCCTAGAAATAAATCCAAACTTCAGATTTTCCCTGCTGTCTATTCTAACGTCCTTATATCCGTTCTTGAGGGAGATAAATTTCAGACATTTAAGTGCATGTAAATGCCTTACTTTAAAACTGCCAAGAGTTTATACAGATAGAAATATGAATGCAATACTATTTAATGCTTTATTTTTGAACTTGGGGCAAGCAGAAGCATTTTGGAGGTGGAGCTTGGATGGGGGTTTTGAATTTTCTATATCTATATACACAACTTGTTTTTCAAGCACATGAGCATACATATTCTCACATTTTGTGCATACTGAATAGGTTTTACATGTGTGCAAGTATTTCTGATGTGATGAAAGGGAAAGTGTGCACATACTTCCCTTGGAAAATTAGTTCAACGTTACTCCCTGGACATCACTACACAGTGACTTTTACCCCTCTCCACCCCCCCCCCCCCCCCCCCAGACTCTAAATATGGTCTTCAAAGCAGGGTCAGTGCTAGGTTGCAGGGGTCTCTCCAAAAACCCTATCACCCTTTTCCCTCATTTTCTTCCCCCCCCCCCCCCCACATAGTTAATGATTTCCTTCATTAGGAGGTGAGTTCTCACTGCTTGGCCATTTTGTTCCACCTGCCTATGGCAGATGCACTGTTAAAGTTTGTTGTCTGAATTTGTCTCTTGCCTGCCAAGCTAGGATTGCCAACTTTTTGAAAGAGAAACTTTTGGTACTTGCTACTGCCAATGCTCCATTCTTGCCTTGCCCCTGAAAATAACTGCATTGACATAGCAGTGCAGGCTTTAGACACGCAGGCCATATTGCTGGTGGTGGTGGTGAGAGATGCTGATACCATCTAAAGCCCAGAGCACAGCAGGCTCGCCTCGATCCTTCCCTTCCCTCTCAGTGTCCCGCCTTCCTCTGATGTAATGTTATGTTTCTGCGAGGGCGGGACACTGAAATGGAAGGGAAGGCCTGAGGTGAGCCTGCTTCTTTCGCTGTTGCTACCGCTGCCGCTTTGACTTTGAGGTAAAATAAAAGGTTTAAACGCAGGGTGGCAGGATCAAAAAGAAGGCTGTTGGGGAGCTGAGGGCTGCAGCTGGGGCTGGAATTGTGAGCCTCCGGTGGCGGTAAGCATGGCTTGTGGCACCCTCCAGAGGTCGGTGCCTCCCTGCCATGCTGACCATGCTTACCGGGTTGCGCCGGCCCTGTTACCTCTAGCATTATTGCATGAATCTTTTCTGGAGGCACTGAAGGCTGCGGTCTCACTGGTAAGACCTGAAAAGCTTACCCTGGATTTGGTCTGGGAAGGACTAACTTCTTTGCATGCAGTAATAGTTCCCTCTTTAACAATGGAATGGTGGCGGTGACTTTTTAGTACTGATCTGACCATAGAAGATGAAGGTACTCTGTCTAGCAAAGGGTGAACGCTGATGTGATTCCCCCCCCCCCCTCCCTGAGTGAACCATTGTGACTATCTTAAAGTATCAGAGCTTCCTACTTACAGAATTGAAATTTACAGTGTGGATTGAAGGACTGTACCTAGAAAAAGTGCTTTGGTATTGTTCTGTTTTATTATGTCTGTTCTAAGTGACATTGCAACATGAATAGTCTGCATTCCAAGAAAATGCTGGACAATGGATCATAGCAGTTGGTCTCTTATACCTTCTCTTTCTATTATCAAAGATTATATAGGAACGTAGTCGATGAGGGCAGAGTCTCAGAAGTGGCCCATCCAGTCTGCCTGGCAAGGCATGAAGGTTGTAACTGCTACCCTTTGCAGGCTATCCCTTATGCTTTCTGTTAAGGGTTGTAAACTATGAAGGAGATATTTTGTTTTTCTCCAGTTGCTTCATTTTATACGTCAGGCTTTCCCCTCTTTCGAATCGGGTCATGTGTCTAAGTGATTCGTTGAAACTCTTTACTGGCCAGTGAGCTGGAGGGACATCTGTAAATTTTGGTGTCACTTCCATGTCTGGCAGCAGTCTCCATAATAGTGACAGCAGTTACTCCTGCTTAGTGATACCTCCCCATCCTGCCAGCTCCAGTGTACAATGAATTAAAACAGGATTTAATTAGTTTATATTTTAACAGTTTTGTAATAGTGCTGCATAGTTTTTTTTTTTTCTTCTAATGTTTTATTTTTATATATTTTAGGTTAACTTGAATGATTCTAATGGACAAATGTCAGTTCACTGGGCAGGAGAAAAGAGTAATGTGATTGTGGCATTAACCAGAGATAGTCTGAGAGCATCAGGAGGACTTAACCACAATAATGTGAGTACCATCCTGTGCAATTATGGCAGATAGTTAAACATCCAACACAATTTGAAATATTTAGTGATTTGCTTCATAACTTTCAAAACAATTCATTTATAAAGTAGTTCAATAAATGAAGTCCTTGGTATAGGATGAAATGGAATTAAGAATAACTGTGCAGAGGCTGGGTCCATGTAGCTCTCATAAATCGTTCTTTTTTTTTATTCAGAGCCATATTTTTTTTTTGTTTTGTTTTGTTACATTTGTACCCCGTGCTTTCCTACTCATGGCAGGCTCAATGCGGCAGGAAATGGAGGGTTAAGTGACTTGCCCAGAGTCACAAGGAGCTGCCTGTGCCGGGAATCGAACTCAGTTCCTCAGTTCCCCAGGACCAAAGTCCACCACCCTAACCACTAGGCCACTCCACAGAAAGAGCCCTTCCCTTAGCAAATTGGTAAAAAAACGGGCATGCATGAAGGAAATCGCATGCAAATAAGCTGCTCTCTGTTAGCTCATTTGCACGTGATTTTCTTCCTAAGGAGGGGAAGCCAGTCGGCCAGCTGAGCATGCACAGAGCAGCCAATCGTTATGCTGGCTGCTCTGCGCATGCCAAAGACGGCTTCATACAATTCACAAAAAAAAAAAAAAAAGGACGTCTCTGATGAGCACTTGGACGTTTTTCCCTTCAGATTTTGTGATGGGCGTTCTTCTCTTGGACGTGTTTTTCTTACGTGTCCAAAGTGACCACACCGGAGAGAATCGGGGATCGGGATGTGCGAGGATGCCCAAATCAAAACTATTTGGACGTCCCTTTCGATTGTGCCCCTCCAGGGTCTCTCTTAGCCAATCACAGTGCGTAGCCAATCACAGTGCGTTTAGCTGTCACTGGTGTCAGCTAAACACGCTGTGATTGAGGGGCACAATCGAAAAGGACGTCCAAATAGTTTTGATTTGGGCGCCCTCGCACGTCCCGATCGCGATTCTCTCTGGCGGTTTTCGGGCACGTAAAAAAAACACGTCCAAGAGAAGGACACTCATCACACAATCTGAAGAAAAAAACGTCCAAGTGTTCGTCGGGGCCGTCCCTTTTTTTTTTTTTTTTGAGTGGACGCCCAAGTGTTAGGCACTTGACAGGACGTCCCTGACAAGCACTTGGATGTCTTTTTTTTTCTTCTGATTTTTGCGATGAGCGTCCTTCTCTGCATTGGTCCCGCTCACAGCAGCCCCAACGAGAGGTGCAGACCTCCCGTTAGTTTCTCCACGGTGCATGGGGTCGGAAACGGTAGTGCATCACATTCACATTATAATAGTAATTAGCTCATTTGCATTCCGTTTTTGTTAGCTGCTACCGTGACAGAAAAATGGCTCGGAGAACCCTTTTGTGCATGTCCCGGCTTACTACTTGTGCGCTGAATTGGCTAGAACCAGTTTAAAAACCACGTGCATCTGACCCTCAGTTCAGTGTAAAAAGATAAATGCATTCTTTGGCTTTCAGTGAAATGATGGCTGCAGGGTAAGCTCCGAGTCTTTTGCAATGAAGACTTATTATATGGCATAAACAACTCCCCTAGTATGTCCTGCTTCTAGAGGTGACCAGCAGGGATTCACATTGTATCCTGTGTCAGGAAATGGATACATTGTACATTCAGTGGGAGAAGGGGGCATGACGTTTAAATACCATTTCTGACCTAATGGATCAGAGAGTACAGCTATCGGGGTTAACTACTGCAATGGGATGCTAGAGGGTGTCAGTATAACTCAAACATACAGAAGATAAGCTGAATGGACAGAATGGTTATCAGTATATACCACTACATGAAACCTTAACACGTCTTCAGGACACACCCAGGCAGTTAGATTTTCAGGATTCCCCCATGAATCTGCATGGAGATAAACTTGCATACAGTGGAAGTAGTGCATGCAGATTTTCTAATCTCCATGCGTATTCATTATGAATATCCTGAAAACCTGACTTGGTGTGTCTTGAGGACTGTGCTGAGAACCCCTGCCTTTTAAACAGCCTGCAGTAGTCCAAAACATTCATGTAGCTTCATGAGACATGATTATCCAACTCTCATACAGCATACTGGAGCACATAAGGAGCACTATCTTACTGATTGGCTTAGTGAAGGTTTTTACCATTCCTTATCTTGATATTTTGATCTGTTTTGTGGGTCTTTACATTGCTGCTGGAAAGAGTTTTCAAATTTATTCTGCTGCGTTTTGCTCGTCTTTTAGCTGGATAAGATCTCTAGATGTCTGATCTCCAAGATTGCTATTTGTAGCAGCTCTGCATGATTGGTTTTGGAAGGTGCTTGTGAGACTTTAGACCTGCTTGAAGGAGGACAACCAACAAGATACAGTGATACCAGGTTACAAATTGTATTGAAATTAAAGGATGGTATAGTCACACAGTATAAAAGTTCTGCAAGAAACAAAATGCCATGGAGAAACTTTATGGATAGAATGCAGAGAAGCATACTGGTGGTGTTATACTATCGTTCAACAAAGTGCTTGATTTAATTCCATCATCAGCTGAAAAGCCTTCCTTAAAACATCATAAATCAAAGCCTATGTGAGCCCACAAAAACAATATTAATAAAAAGAAACATCAAAAAGAGTCTATCAAAAATAATCAGTTCAAAGGCTTTTATCTCTTACCTCTTGGCAAATGAAGCAGAGTCCGTATCAAATCCAAAATTCTAACTGTTACTGTCCAATTCCGATAATGACCAAGGATTTGCCAGTCTGCTTCAGGGAACATTGGACAAACTGAAGATCTAGAAGAAAATATATAATATCCACTCAAGGTCTACAAAGACTAGACTTTTCAACATAAAAGATCCTGTGATCCGTGTTTTATTCCTGTTATCCAGAAAGCAAAACAAACATGGTGGTGCTAAATATAGTGAATGCCATCATTTGTATCAGGCAGCAATAGGCCAGCAATGTAATCATCTAGACAGATCTCCCTTAAAAACTAGATTTTCCTTGTCACTTGCAGCAGATGAATCCAGGAACTAGTGGGTTAAGTCTGCCTACCAGCAGATGGAGATAGAGATAAACAAACTAAAGGCAGTGATGCCAGACGGCCAGCTCCTTCCTCAGTTAGTATGTCTCTATCTCAGCAGGTGGTGGACGGCTTTTTCTCCAGCTCCTGGGCCCAAGGCCTCTGAGGGTGCTCCTGGGCCGGTGGCCAGTTTGAGCCGGGGGTGGTGGACTGGTGGTATCCCCTTTAGCAGCATACGCAGTTGCTGGGTCCCTGCTGCACCTCAAATTCCCTTTGAACAGGCTTTTGCTGTTTCTTTCCTTCCCTGTTTGTTTCTGCCTCCTCAATAAAAAAAAAAAAAAAAAAAAAAAAGAGAACCATAGAATTTGTTTAAAACAGAAACAGAGAAGCACAGGGAAGTGTGTTTTTGCTGAGAGCAGGTTGGTGTTACTGCTGTCTAGTCCTGTTTTCTGTTGCCTGCTTGTCTGAGCCTGCCTTGAAGTGGAGTCGGAGAGTTTTTTTTTCTTCGGCTCATCTGTCAGTCCCCGCGCTTTCCTGGTCCAGGGTAAGTCCTGCTGGGTTCCTGTTCGGGGGCGGGTGATGGCAGCGGAGGCGGTAAAACGCTGTTCCTGATGAGGGAAACTGCGTTCGGCGGCAGGCCTTTGCAGCGCGGGGTGCGCTGATTTTGCGGGACTTGACGGAGCGTGCCCCCCCCCCCCTAGAGCGTGCTTTCCCGGCCGGAGCCTGGCGATTCTCGCGCCATTTTGTGATTGGTCGCGGAGCTGGCTCCAGTAGAGGTTTTGGGCAAAGTTTCTTCTACTACTACTACTTAACATTTCTAGAGCGCTACTAGGGTTACGCAGCGCTGTACAATTTAACAGAGAGACAGTCCCTGCTCAAAGAGCTTACAATCTAATAGACAAGTGAACGGTCGGTCCGATAGGGGCAGTCAAATTGGGGCAGTCTGGATTCACTGAACGGTAAGGGTTAGGTGCCGAATGCAGCATTGAAGAGGTGGGCTTTAAGCAAAGACTTGAAGACGGGCAGGGAGGGGGCTTGGCGTAAGGGTTCAGGAAGGTTGTTCCAAGCATAGGGTGAGGCGAGGCAGAATGAGCGGAGCCTGGAGTTGGCGGTGGTGGAGAAGGGTACTGAGAGGAGGGATTTATCCTGTGAACGGAGGTTACGGGCGGGAACGTAAGGGGAGATGAGGGTAGTAGGGGAGCTGGGGGGGCGGGGGCATGAGGCACTGTGGGCGGTGGTGCAGGTGACATGGCTGCGACCTCCTCCATTGTGGAGGAGGGATTTTCGCCAGAGTTTATTTTGCTACTCCATTAGGCGTTTTTGTTGAAAAGGGCCTTCCCCCCCCCTCACGCGGCTGTGACAGCTTCGGCCTTTGATCCTCTCAGGGTCTAGGGGTAACCAAGAGATTTGGGGGTTTTCCCCAGAGGATTTCTCCTCTCTTAAAAAGCCTAGGCTTTGCGTGGCGCCAGGGCCCAGCGTAGCTTTTATCTCGTTTGGGAAGGATACATTAATTCATTGGCACCTAAAATCCGGAGCCATATTCTAAATAAGCTTGGAGGTTTGACAGAGTCTCCTGATGCAGGCAGTGGTAGATAGATGGGCATATCAGATCTCCCATTAGAGGATTGGTGAAATTAGTGAGGAGGCGGGAGGGGGTGGGGGGATGGGAGGGGAATTAGTTAGGGCTGGGGTGTCTTGGGAGGGTCATCAATGTTCAGGCCCTCCTTGCCCTTTTTTTGTGGGGAGCTTGGCTATTCTCTGGGTGGAAGAGTCACTTTAGCCGAGGAAGCTTGGTGGTTGGTTATATAACTAGAGTTGGGGGGGGGGGGGGGGTTAAAAAAGGGGGGAGGTTTGAATGTAGGAGACTTTGGGGATGGAACGACAAGCTGATTATGGAGTCAGTGGTCGGGGAGTTATATCCATGTGCAGAGACTGCAAGGATGGTCGCTTTGTCGAAGTCCCCCACACTATTGATTGTTGGAGCTGTATATAAACATGAGGGAAGGGAGATACATGTTTAAGCTTAGATGGGGATAGCGGAATTTGAATGTTTTAGAAGGCCTCTGCATGTTGGAGTCTTGACCCAGTTAGAAGGGGAAAGGAGTTTTTGTCAAATTGTTATTAATAAATCTTGTTGAATAGAATGTTAAGTATCAGGAAAAGGGTGTGGGGGGGGGGGGGGGGGGGAATTAAAGTTAAAAGATTAATGAAGGTGTGTAATATTCAACATTTATTGAAGCTAATGTTCATTGGTTGATTGTAATGGTACTTATAACATGCAAATATAATTTTTGTGCTTCATTAATAAAAACTGTTGAAACATAAAAAGCTTAGGCTTTCTTTGGGGTCTGAGAAGGGGTCCTGCATACATTCACCTGCAGCTTCCTCCGTGGAGGCTCTCTCGGAGCAGATGGGGGTGGAGGACTGTGTCCTCACTGACCAACCGGAGGACTCTTCTGCCGTGAGGATTTTCCATAAGGAGGCGTTGTCCTCCTTTATCTCTCAGGCGCTGGAAGCCCTGAATATAGAGGACCCTGAGCTTGCAGCTTCTCAGGCGGTCAACCCCAAGATGGCTAGTACCAGACGACCTTCTAAGGCCTTCCGGTACATGAAACTGTTGAAGAGTTGATTTTGGCCCAGTGGGCGGATCCGGATGGGGGGCTGAAAGTGGCCAGGGCTGTGGCCCGGCTGTCAGCGGACCGTTTAGAGCAGTTTGCTCTGCCTAGGGTGGATGCCCTGGTGACGACGGTCACTAAGACGACTACTCTTCTAGTGGAAGGTGGTGTGGCACTTAAGGATATGCAAGACAGACGGCTAGAGGCCTCTTTAAAATGCGCCTTTGAGGTGGCCGCTTTGACACTTCAAGTTTCTGTTTGTAGTTCTAATGCGGCTAGTGCTTGTCTCAGTTGGCTACATTCTGTCATGGATTCGATTTCGGAGTCTGATATACCGGGAACTCCTCAGATGTCGCTGATGGATATTGGGCTGGCATACTTGGCGGATGCCTTGTATGATTTGGTCCGTGCTTCGGCCAAACTCATGGCCTTGACAGTTTCCTCTTGGCGTCTTCTGTGGCTCCGTCATTGGGCCGCAGATATGGCCTCTAAGAAACTGCTCATGAAATTGCCTTTCTGAGGGAAATTGCTTTTTGGGGAAGACCTAGAAAAGATTGTTAAAGATTTGGAGGATTCCAAATCTCAGTGTCTTCCAGAGGATAGACCCAAGTCTACTTCCAGGCAGGGAACCTCGAGGTCACGTTTCAGAGAGATGCGACGATATCGCCCAGGGCGGTCCAACGCAGCCTTTCAGCATCCTCGTTTTGGGCAGCATTCTTCCTTTTGCAATGAGAAGCGTCCAGCTGGACCCCCTTCTCGTCAGGGGGCTCCTTCTCGGGCTTCCCAATGATGGGGCACAGGTTCACTCGGGCAGAGAGCAGATTGGTGGTCGGCTTTCTCTGTTTCTTCCAGAGTGGGCCAGAATTACTTCGGACCAGTGGGTCCTCTGTGGTGCGAGAAGGTTACAAGCTAGAATTCTTTCCCGTCACAGACTTTTTTCTGGAGTCCCGCTGTGTATCGTGGGCCAAGAGGACAGCGGTTCTGCAGTGTTTGCGAGACCTGCTAAGGATAGGGGCTGTCGTGCCTGTTCCTCCTCTCAAAAGGTGCACAGGTCGGTACTCCATCTTCTTTGTGGTTCCAAAGAAGGGAGGGGCTTTTCGGCCTATTCTCAATCTCAGAAAAGTAAGCCAGTTTTTGCGGGTTCGTCACTTCCACATGGAGACATTAAGGGCAGTTATTGCTGCTGTTCAACCAGGCGAGTTTTTGACGGCTCTCGATTTGAGGGAAGCTTACCTGCAGATTCCCATTTGGCAGCCCCATCAGAGATTTCTCAGATTTGCGGTGCTGGGTCAGCACTTCCAGTTTTGGGCCCTTCCTTTCGCAATGGCCACTTCCCCACGCACTTTTTCCAAGGTCGTGGTGGTGGTGGTGGTGGCGGCGTTCCTGCGGAAGGAGGGGATTTGAGTGCATCCATATCTCGATGACTAGCTGATTCGGTCGACGACAGCAGAGGAGAGTTGAGTGGTCAACGACCAAGTGATTGCTGTGTTGCAATCCTTAGGTTGGGTGGTCAATATGGACAAGAGTCATCTGGTTCCTACTCAGAGTCTGGAGTATCTTGGAGTGCAATTTGATACGAAGCAGGGGAAGGTGTTTCTTCCCGAGGGGCGAAGGATCAAATTGCTTTCTCAGGTACAGACCTTGAGTCATCGCGCTCCCCGAGTATGGGACTATGTTCAACTCCTCGGTTCCATGACAGCGACCTTGGAAGTCATTCCATGGGCAAGGGCTCACATGCGGCCTCTTCAGAATTTCCTTTTGAGCAGATGGTCGCCGACGTCGCTGGATTATCAACGACGCCTTCCTTGGTCGAGCTGGGCCAGGGACAGTGTCGCGTGGTGGCTCTGGTCAGCCAGTTTGCAGATGGGTGTTTCTCTGGCCTCTCCCAATTGGGTGGTAGTCGTGACGGATGCCAGCCTTGCGGGCTGGGGAGCCCATTGTCTTCATCGAGTAGCCCAGGGATCGTGGACCCCTCTCGAAGCGACTTGACTGATAAATCATCTGGAGTTGCGAGCAGTTGTGAATGCGCTGCAGAGTTTTCAGGACCTTCTGCAGGGGCAGGCGGTTCATGTATTCTCGGACAACACCATGACGGTAGCCTACGTCAATCGGCAGGGGGGCACTCGCAGTCTTCCCTTGGCAGTGGAAGCATCTCGTCTTCTAGTATGGGCAGAAGCACATGTTCAGAGTCTGTCGGCAGCGCACATTGTGGGTCAAGACAATGTTCAAGCGGATTTTCACAGCCGGAATGTTTTGGATGCAGCGGAATGGACGCTGTCGGACTCTGCTTTTTGGCTGATCTGTCAACGTTGGGGAAGACCAGTAATGGATCTCATGACCATGGCTTGCAATGCCAAAGTTCCCCAGTTCTTCTGCCGCAAACAGCAGCCAGGATCCGCAGGATTGGACGCTCTTCTCCAGCCATGGCTGGAACAACAGCTGCTGTATGTTTTTCCTCCGTGGCTTCTGATAGGGAGAGTTCTTTGCCGCATAGGGCGGCATCATGGGCCGGTCGTTCTAGTGACCCCAGACTGGCCCCGACAGCCGTGGTATGCGGATCTCGTTCGAGCACTCTGAGCCACCATTGCGACTTCCGGTGACTCCCGATCTGCTGCATCAAGGGCCAGTTCAGATGGAAAATTCTTCCCGTTTTGGTCTTATGGCCTGGCTATTGAGAGGCGGCAGCTGAGGAAGAAGGGATTTTCAGGACCGGTCATTGCCACTCTTTTGGGGGCACGGAAGCAGTCTACTTCAGCAGCATTCACGCGAGTGTGGAAAGCTTTCTCGGCGTGGTGTGCTTTGCGTGCTGAATCGCCTTTCGGGCGGACATTCCGGTTATTCTGGAGTTCCTTCAGGATGGTCTTCAAAAGGGATTGGCATATAATTCCCTTTGAGTGCAGGTGGCCATGCTAGCTTGTTTTAGGGGCAAAATGGACGGTTCCTCTTTAGCAGCTCACTCTGATGTGGTCAGTTTCTTACGCGGGGCTCTTCGGCCTCCTCTGCGGCAGCCATGCCTGGCGTGGCATTTGAATGTGGTACTGCGAGCCCTCCAGGCCCCACCGTTTGAGCTGTTGAATAAGGTTTATGAGAAGGATCTAACACCTAAGACAGTGTTTTTGGTGGCCATTGCTTCGGCTAGGAGGATTTCTGAAATTCAGGCTTTGTCTTCCAGAGATCCTTTTTTGCAGTTTTCTGAAGCAGGGGTGTCTATCCGGACGGTGCTGTGGTTTTGGCTTTCTATGTCAGTCAGGCGGTTTATCTTCTGTCTTTTCGAAGAGAGGATTATCTGGGGGAGTTTGCCTCGCTACGTTTCTTGGACTTTCGGAGAGCCTTGTTTTGGTACTTGCAGATCTCTAACGAGTTTCGATGCTTGGATCATCTCTTTGTGCTCTTCTTGGAATCGAAAAGAGGTGAGGCAGCTTCTAAGGCTTCCATTGCTCGCTGGATTAGGGAAGCCATTGGAGCGGCGTATCTGCTTCAAGGGCGGGCGTCTCCAGTGGCCCTGAAGGCGCATTCTACTCAGGCACAGGCGGCTTCTTGGGCGGAGATGTCGGCCTTATCTCTGGAAGATTTGTCAGGCGGCTACTTGGGCATCCCGTCATACTTTTGCGAAGCATTACAGGCTAGATGTGTCTGCTCGGGAGGATGCGAGTTTTGTGGCGGGAGTGTTGGCGCGGGGAGCGTAGTCTTCCCACCCTACTTAAAGAATGCTTTGGTACATCCCACTAGTTCCTGGATTCATCTGCTGCAAGTGACAAGGAAGGTAAAATTATGTCTTACCTGATAATTTATTTCCTTTAACGCAGCAGATGAATCCAGGATCCCTCCCTAGTTCATCCAACGGTTTTTTCATTTTCCGCACAGTGTGGCTTTTTTTTCCTTCCGGGTTCTCTTTTGCAGAGTTCAGACAGATATGGGAACACGGAAAGGATTCCGATTTCTGGATCAAGTTGCAGTTATTTCAAAGTTCTTATTTGGTTCTCTGTTTTTTATAGTGAGGATGGTTTCTGGTTGTTATTGGTTTCATATTTTTGGCCTTGGCAGATGCTTGCGAATGACATACTAACTGAGGAATGAGCTGGCTGTCTGGCATCAATGCCTTTAGTTTGTTTATCTCTATCTCCACCTGCTGGTAGGCGGACTTAACCCACTAGTTCCTGGATTCATCTGCGTTAAAGGAAAGAAAATTATCAGGTAAGACATAATTTTATCATACATTCAAAGATTAGAAAAAATGTTGCTATTCATTTTTCCCCAATACTGAAGCTCTTATCTTGTAATGCCTGAGTGCTACCTCTAGTACCCACCTGTGGTTAATCTAGTGGCCATCTGGAGGGTCCTACTCAGGGGTGAAATGCAGGACGTAGCATTGTCATTTTTACCTGCATGCTGAGTGGTTTCTTAAAGGAGTGAAGCCCTTCAGCCTCCTTGGTACTCATTGGTGCCTGTGTGGGGTTTACTCCTTGCCCTGGTGGTGCTTATGGGGTTTCCTTTTGAGTCCTTGGCATTGTGCTCCCTTAAGGACCTTGCTGGTGGCTGTTTCATCCACTCGGAGGATGATTGAGCTTCAGGCCTTGTCTGGTAGAGGGCCGTTGCGGGTGTTTTCCTGGGAGAAGGTGGCTCTCCATCCGATCCCCTCCTTTCTGTCTCACAGTGGTGTCCATTCATTTTTGGTTGTTTGCTTTGCCAGTGTTGGGTGGCATCACCCAACAGTATCAGCTTCCTGTGTGCTAGTGTCAGTTCGGTGGACGGAGGAGTTCAGGCCAGTGGTCAGTCTCTTTGTGCTCGTTAGAGGCCCATGAGGTGGGGCACCAACTTCTATGGATAAAAGGAGCTATGGAGTCAGCGTATATTTTGACATGCCAGTGCCCTTGGCTTTCCAGATACAGTCCACTAGAAGGTGGTCAGTCTTGGGGGGGGTGGGGGGTGAAGTGGTTCTACAGTTGGAGATTTGTACAGTGGCTGTATGGCTGCCTTTCCATTCCTTGTATGTCTTTATCAGGTGGACGTCTGGACTTTGGGGTGTGAGTTTGGTTTAGGGGGCTTTCCAGGGCCCACCTGTGATTCTCACTGCTTTGGTACTTCCCATCAGTCTAGACTAGTACAGAGGGAGCACCAAGGAAGGAGAAATTTAGGCCTTATCTGCTAATTTGCTTTGCGTTAGTTCCTCCAGACTTGTCCAGGACCCTCCCAGTTTCAGTTGTGTATATATAAGAAAAGCTTGTTGGCCGTGTTTGCCAGTTGACACTGCAGGCTTTTAGTATGGTGTCTTGTGTTTTTGATTTCTTTACCAAAATAAATATTTCTATAAGTAAATAAAAGGAGATTATTTATGTATTATATATTGGAGAAGTGGACCAAGTTTTAGAGACCATTAGTTTTATGGTGAGGGTACTTAAGAGGAACAGAGCACCAAGGGGGACTTTGTGGCATACCTATGTCTGCTTTGTTATGGAAATACTGGCTTCTTAGGATCGGCACAGGTGTAGTTATAGGCTCTCTGAAGTCGGAAGTTTCTGTGTCTCTACCTGCTGGCTGGTGTGCATAACCCATCAGTCTGGACCGGTAAGTCCTAATTTCTCCATAAAATGTATATTTATCGTATATTATTATGTTTAAAGTTTTTATTTTGAAACTGAAGTCTGTACATTTTTTACTGACTCCAGCTTCACCTCAAATTGCTTCCGACTCCACAACCCTGCTTTCTCTGAGGCTTTGCAAGCTATTGTAGATTGGTCCACCAATACCCTTTTTCAGTCCAGTGTAAATGTCGCTCATGTCTTCAGTTCTTTCGGAGTCATGTGGATGAAGCAGCACAATTGCCCACTGACCCAGGTAATGCGCACACTTTTCAGATCTTGCACAGGAGGGGAATTCTGTGATGTGCAGTTGCTGTTGCATAATTTTGCTAGACTGTTTCCACTAAAGATAATTTAAGCAAAGTCAAATGATGAGCTGTAAATGGAAGTACAGTGTGGTAATATGTGTTCTTTTTGGCAGGTTTATTTATCCACTGATTATGGAAAATCATTTGAACGAATATCAGAGAAATTTACCTTTGGCTTTGGAAACACAAGTGGTGTGGCAGTTAATCAATTCTTTCATAGCCCTGCTGACAACAAAAGGGTAAAGAATAAAATTAGTGTATTATACTCTATTCTTTTGTCCTACGTTACAATCATGTATGTTTTAATCGGGTATGGTGATAATTTGCTTGAGGAAATCAATAAACATACATATTTTTTTAAGGATTACATACCTGTTTCATGTCAAGTTTGAAGAAATCGCCCCCTCCCAACTAGAACTTTCAATTTTATGCACTGTAAGCTAATTCTCACTCATGTTGGGACTAACCGGTCTGTATAGACAAGCAGGCTAAGATAGTCCTATCTATGGGTGATGTCACCAGCATTGCCCTGGACACAGGAAAACCCTGGAAAGCATTTGTGCCCATGCATGGCAGGGCCTGTATAGGCTTGTGAACTGGGAGGCCTCCTAAGTCTTCCCTCATGCGTGTAATGAATTGGATGTCTCATGGTGCTGTTGCCTTGTTCCACTTTAGGTGCAGGGCTCCCTCAGCAGCCAGGATTTTCTAATTAAAATGTGACCATCTCTGGGAAAAGGTGACTATGGGCCCCTTTTACAAACTGGCGGTAAGCTCAATGTGGGCTTATAGCTTGCTAAAAAGGAAATACTGCCTGGCTACAACAGCAGCCCCGGTGTGCTGTCATATTCATGCCCCCCCCCCCCCGCCCAAAAAGATGGCTGTGCAGCAAGTGCTTTACTTGTCTTACGGCCATGTCCTGCAGAAAAACAAGACATACCTTTTACTCGCTGAGGTAAAAGGGGGCCTCGGCGGTCATCTAAAACATGCACTGATGCCAGCGCAGGCACCCTTTTATCGCAGCTTGGTAAAAGGGGTCCTAAAATAACATCCAAATGTTGAAAGTGGCTGATTTGTTTCCTTCCATGGGTCCATAAGCAGTCTGAAAAAGTTACATGTTTGATCTTATATAACTTTTTTATTTTTTCACATAAAAGGATAGGGGTTTGAACTGTTGTATTACAAAGTGTTTGCGCTAACATAATTAATTAAAACCTCATATTTTATTTCTGGAGACTTCAGCCCCTTTTCCTAGAGATGGTCACAAATTGTTCCTATAGCTTCCCTTCTTAAATTCCAGAGGTGAGGTGTTTTTTTTTTTCTTCAAAACAGAAAAAAAATGTTTGATTTATTGGGTAGGGACCAATTTTCAGACAATGATCAACAAAAATAAAAAAATTAAGTAACTGGGTTCAAATGATGGCCTGTCTGTAATAGGGTCTATGACTGATCACAACAAGGAGTGTATTTAGTGTTTAGGAATTTTTAAAAATTGTGTAATATATTTGCGTGTGTCCTAGAGTTATAAAATCATGACAGCTTTGACAAATCACTTGGCATAGAAGCATTCGGTATCAAAATCATTGACTTCAAAGACGCTATCCTTAAACATATGACATCAAAGATTGCCTCCCTCTTTTTTGGAGTTGAGTTTGAGACACAATAAGCCTGCACTCAAGGACAAGCACACTCAATGTACTGTCTTGTAGAATACGCCATAAAGCTGATAATACCAGACCAATGCCAGCTTATTCAGCTGACATTGGCCCTGCCTCTATTGGGAAAAAAATTTGTAAAGATACTTTGTGGAGTTGTTGCATATGTTTACGTCCCGCTTTTTTTGAGACATTATTATAAGGGTAGTAAATCTGAACAGTAAGTACCAAAGAACCTATTTAAGAATTAACTTAAGAATTTTTCTGAGATTCTTCTTGTCATACAATCATTTTTTATGGGTTATTTTAAGAAACGAGTGAGGAAACGTCAAGAAAATCCTTGGCTTGTGTGAATCCCTACATGTGGGACTGGCTTGACCTAGTTCTCCAGGAAGAAAGCAAAATTGTTTACCTGCAATTGGTGTTCTCCATGGACAGCATAAGTCGGTCACATATATCCTCCAACCTCCCCTTGGATTTCAAAATTTTCTTTTCATATATCATATGACAAAAGGGCTTTGTGGTACAGATGTCTATATTGTGCCTGCCTCACATGAACACAAACACCTTTTAGGCTTTTCTTGTAAAAGCTGAATGTGTTCATATCTAGGGAATGCTGATGACATAGCCCAAATGAGTGACTTATTCTGCTTTCCACAGAGAACATCAATTAAGGTAAGAAGTTTTGCATTGTTAGGTTTTTTAAATACTTGACTAAGAATGAATATTTCTGACTACTGTGCTTTTTGCCTTCCTTTTTAATACTGTGTAGTAATTTTTTTTTGTAGTTAGGATATTTTGTAATGAAAATTGTTTTCTTTATAAGCATAGATTGCAAAGCTTTGTAGGTGTTCATTCAGCACAGTTGCATCAAAGTGAATGGACACTGTAGATCAGTCTTGGTTTTGTGTTTCTCCACACTTTTTTTCTTTTTTTATGGATGAGTTGGCATCAAAATTGTTGTTTCCTCAGATACCTCTAGACAGTGTCCTTGTTCCTGTTGTCCAGGAGCAGGTTATATATCTAGCTAAAAGATCTCCTCAAGGATGCAATTTGGCATAAATAGCTCAGTGCCAACTGAGCAGGAAGATTGTCTAGCTATAATATCTAAGAAACATGGAGATGAGTGTGGAGTCTGTGAAGCAGTTGGACTCAGCTGTTATATGAGAAGTTAGGAACAAAGTATTATCAAATTTCAAAGGAGTTAAAACATTGGAAATCAATTAACCAACCTAACACGAAAATAAACATGGTCCCATAGTAGTACAAATACATGTTTCAAATGTTGACTTTGTGCAACTAATATCCCTTTTTTTCTCTTGTTTTTTTTATATTTTACCTGTTAGTACATTTTTGTTGATGCTAATTCTCCTTACTTGTGGATCTCCTTTGACTTTTGCTTGAGCATCAGTGGCTTCTCTATCCCATTTCGACCAACAGATCTTCTGTTGCACAGCACGAACCCCAACCTTGTCCTCGGTATTGACAAGTCCCATCCTAACAAACAGGTAAGAAGAACCTTTTTCCTGACAGAATAACTTATGAAATTTTAGTGCCAAAATAAATTTTGTAACTTAAGAGTGCAGAGTTTAGAAATAGAAATCACTGTACCTTATCATTGTGAAATTGAGTTTGCATGCTGTTATAAGACATGTTCAGAAAGTGGGTTTTTATCCATGAGGCTGCATGAAAGGCTGCAATATCTGATCAGTCATGTAGACTTCCCTACTTCATGTGGAATCTCCATGGGAGTCTGTGGGCCAGAGGCTTGACATTGGAGATCGTCCCGTTCTCTCTTCTTCATTCACTGATTGTCTTGTAAGAAGGCAGAGGACAGCAGCAGCACGGCGCTTCAGGCTGTGCTCTTTACTTCTACAGCCTGTGGCTTGTGTCTGTCTTAGAATTGTGTTGCACTGTAGTGTCTGAGGTGCTGTACTGCCTCTGTTATCCTACATCTAAGCTAGGATGGGAGCATGAGTGAGTGAGGGAGGGAATTAGAGGACAATAATGGGTGTGAGGGATTTGGAGGGGCTGTGGATTGCTTGTGTGTATGTTGGGAGAGACGAGAGAGTGAGTGAGGGAATCCAAGGTGCTGCAGGTATATGAGTGAGGGGATTTTATGGGGAGGAAATGGATAGAGAGGGAATTGGAACTTCAGAAGGTGGAAGGAAAATGAGGGGAATTGGGGTGTGTGCAAGTGGGTTGGGATTATGAGTGAGGGGATCAGAGATTCTAGATAGGTGTAAACGAAACAGAAAATAACTGCAGATAAATTCCATGTAACCTATCTCCAGTCTGTTCATCTACACAAATGCTCAACTGTACAACCTTTTCCTCCCTCTGAGATCTTCTGTGCTTGTCTCATTCTTTCTACAATTCAAATACTGTCATTACCACTTCTGGTGGGAGGCTGTTCACAGATCCACCACCCTTTCTGTGAAGAAGAAAAACATTTTTAGATGACGAATGTCAAAAGACGAAAAGGAGAAATCTAGCTGTTGGAGAGCACCAGGCTGATGAGGGAAGCCTGGTTCGAATCCCACTGCCGCTTCTTGTGATCTTGGGCAAGTCACTTAACTGTTGCTTCAGGTACAAAATTAGGTGATCTAAATCCAAATCTAAGGTATTCATACTCTCTAGCAGATGCGCCCTTCCACATTAATTAGATGATTTCTTTTTATCGTAAGCCTTGTGGTCACCAGTGTGAGAAATCTCTCCGGGCTCTGGATTGTAAGAGAGTTGTTATACTACCTGAAAAAGACAAGTTTATCAGGAAGTCTATTCAGTCTCTCATGATTTCAGCTGACTTGATACACCTGTGACAAAGTATATGCTAGCAAATTGGCTACCCTAATTTTTTTTTGTTACATTTGTACCCCGCGCTTTCCCACTCATGGCAGGCTCAATGCGGCTTACATGGGGCAATGGAGGGTTAAGTGACTTGCCCAGAGTCACAAGGAGCTGCCTGTGCCTGAAGTGGGAATCGAGCTCAGTTCCTCAGTTCCCCAGGACCAAAGTCCACCACCCTAACCACTAGGCCACTCCTCCACTCCTAACCTAATGCACTGAATTCTGTTATCAAACTAGTGTTCTGAAACTCGGTTAAACCTTATCAATGATAACTGTCTTGAAATTTGCATCACAGGAGCTTTCTGGTTCTCCCTCCACAAATTAATCCACAGCAGAAAATAATGCAGTGGGATTTAGCAAGGATTTTGTTTAATACTGCTCAATCTGTTTTTTTTTTCCAGTCTGTCCATATGATCTGTTCACCTCTTAATAAGTATGTGAGCAGTATGCTTCTCAATAGTGGGAGATTTCTTTCCTCTGCTAGACAAACCCTGAGCTTGGGAATCATCTCCTTGTATGCCTGATTTAGTCTTTGGAGAAAGCATAGTAGCTTAGCTGTACCAGGTGTACTCCGTAGACAACAGTGCACAATCCCACCCACCTCCGGAATAGATGATTGTGAACTTTATACTAACGGAGGAGACTTGGGGCACTACTGTACAGGGAGGGACCATTCAAGCGCAAAACTTTATACTAGCACCAAAGTCTGGGAGAGCTGTTCTGTCTCATTGCCACTAGATGATATCACAAAATGATGTTCTTGATTTCATTTTGCTGTCTGTGGAGAACAGCTATTACAGGTAAGCAACTTTGCCTTTTTCTTTAACCTCTACTGTTTTTCCCCATCACTGTTGAGTCCCATAATGCCAGTTGTGTACTATCTCCTCTTGCCAACTTATCCGAAAAAAATACATAAGAACATAAGAATTGCTATACTGGATACCATCGAAGGTCCACCTAGCTCAGTATCCTGCTTATAGCAGTGGCCAATCCAGGCTTCAAGTACATGAGAGAATCCCAAAGAGTAGCAAAATTCTATGCTACTGACACCAGGGAAAGTAGTAGTTTCCCCTGTCTACCATAATAGCAGTTTAATGGACTTTTCCTCCAGAAACTTGTCCAAACCTTTTTTTAAACCCAGATACACTAACTAATTGAACCACATCCTCTGGCAGTGAGTTCCAGAACTTAACTATTTGTTGAAAATATCTTCTATTTGTTATAAACATGTTAAGGTCATGGCGTTTTCCCAAAGTCTTTGTACTTTTTGTAGAAATAAACAATTGATTCATCTGTATCTGTTCTGCTCCATTCAGGATTTTGTAAACCTCTGTAATATTCCTCCTTAGCTGTCAGTTCTTCAAGCTGAGGAGTCCTAACCTTGTAAGCTGTTCCTCATATGAGAGGAGTTCACCCCCTTAATCGTTTTGGTTGCCCATCTTTGTATCTTTTCTAATTCTGTAAGTCATAATCCCTCCAGTTTTGCTGTACTTTTTCTTCCGTTTGTCCCTTTGCTTTTACTTTCCCAGCTTCTTTTAGCTTTTTAAAGATATTATTATCCATCTTCTTCGTTCTGTGATTTCTTGTAGGTTATGAACAGTAATCCTTTTTCCTTACTTTTTTCATCTACTTTAGAAATCTGTAGCAGACATTTTCCTCTTACTTTTTTGATTTATTTTCTAGCACAGAGTTTACTTGCACTTAAAATGTTTCCTTTCCGTTTGCCCACTGCTCTTCTAGTTCCCTTAGATTTTTTTTATTTGAAAGAAGTCTTTATTGTTCAATGAAACATAACATAACATACATTGCACAAACATCAAATAAGTACTTCTCTATTGTAAGTACAAAGAATCTAGTAATAGTTTCTTCACTGTGGTGAGTAACAGTTTCATCATTCAGATATTAACATCACGTAACTTCAAATTTTGTCGTTTATTCCATTTTTTCCCCTACCCACCCTCCCTCCAAAAGGACACAGCTGACCATTAACAATCATATTACACTCGGATAATCAACATGCTAGACTGATAGGTCTTCAGAGGGGACATTGTTCCAAACCAATTTCCATTTTCGCATCTGATTTTTGCGCTCAGCCATCAATCTCTCCATTTCACTTACATACCTCAGTTTGCGAAGCCATTTTGTTATTGGGGGAACCCCCTCCCTTCGCCAGTGTGAGGCTACGACCACCCTTGCCGTTCCCACTACATGTTTCGCCAGGATCTGTTTACATGCTGTTAAGCCTGCAATCCGAGCAGAGAACAGAAACACCTCAGGAGCCCATGGGATTGTACCTCCCAACCATTTCTGCATCCTAAAGTGGACCGCTCTCCAAAATGCACGGATTTTGATACAACCCCACCATATATGCCCCATTGTGCCCCCGTGGCCACACCTCCGCCAGCACATACCCGAGGAAGACGGAAATATCCTCTGTAAACGAGCAGGTGTAAGGTACCACCTATATAATACTTTCACTGCGTTCTCCTGCAGGGGTACATGTGTCGACACTCTCACCACGCTTCTTTCTATTCTCTCCCATTCAGGCTCTTCCAGGCACTTACCCAGTTCCTTTTCCCATCTATTCCTATGCTCCTCACTACAAATTGTTTGCTTACTTATGATGAGGTATAGGTGACTGATCAGGCCTCGAGAGGTAGCAAACTTCTCGCACACCTCCTCCAGCTCTAGCGTTTGACGCTTCATCACTTCTCGTACCGCTTTAGTCTGGAGAAAATGCGCTAATTGACGATATGCAAATTCACCTCCCTCTACCCCTGGATATCTATCCTTCAAGGCCTGAAAAGACAGCAATGAGTCCCCGTCAAACATTTGACCCCAATTTCTCACCCCTGTCTCATACCATTTAGTAAATATCCCCTTAGTGGTACCTGGTAGGAATAGAGGATTAAAGGCTATAGGAGTGTCTCGGGTCAATATGCACTGTCTCTTAGGGAATAAGCTGTCCCAGTAATAAAGTGTTGTAGTTATAGAGGGGCAGGCTCGCTCCTCCAGAATTCTGAAAGACTTTGGTAACCACATAATTGCACTCAGCGGCTTCTCGCCCAAGGAATGTTGTTCTATATGCACCCACTGACGGTCAGGATAATCCTGATGCCATTCGAGTGCCGCTTTCCCTTGTGCTGCTCTATAGTACCAAGCAAGATTGGGCACCCCTAGCCCCCCCCTCTTCCGCTCCTTGTATAACAGAGACCTCGCCAACCTAGGGTGCTTTCCGGCCCAGACGAACCGCACCAATTTATCTTGTAAGGACGCTATAAATCGCCTGGGCATCATCACAGACAGCACCTGGAAAAGATAGAGTAAGCGGGGTAGTATGTTCTAGTTCCCTTAGATTTTAAACATCCAGCTGACTTCTTCCCAGTGCACTCACCCATCTTGACCAAGTTAGTTTTCCTGAAGTCTAGAACCCTTGCTTATGAATGAACCATCACCCTTGTGCCCTAATTCTGAACCACACTGTTTGTTGATCACTAGAACCCAGGTAAGCACCTACTACTACATCAGAAACACACTGTCTTCATTCATAAGCTCCAAGTCCAGTATCATCCTGTGTGGGTTCCGTTACCTGCTGCCAGAACAGTTTTCCTGTAGAGTCTCCAGAAAATCCTGACATCTTGATGACATAACAGCTGGCATGCCAGTTAGCATTTCTCTTGCATAGCAATTTTGTGAATGTCTTCAATTAAATCATCTGCCTGGAAAGGTCTGTATATTAACACTGACAACAAATATTTAGTACCTTCCAGATGAATCTACAGTTCTGTTGCTTAATATTTTTTTTGTTAAATATGCTGCTATTCCTCCTTTATTTCCTACCTTGCCTAGCCTGAGTAGATTATAGCCCAGTACAACGCATGGTTCTTTGTGTACTGTGTGGGAGGGAGGTAGAGTGAGGGAATTGAGGGTGCAGGAGGGTAGGGAGAGTGAGTTAGGGGTTGAGAGGTATTCCTGGGGTATGAGTGAAAAGGGGATGTTGAGGGTAGAGAAAGTAACGATACTAGATGGGAGTAGGAGGTTGAGCAGTCTAAACCACTTGTAAGTAAGGAAAAAAGCCCTACAAAGCTAGCACTTCCCTCACACCATATAGCCCTTCTTGATTCCACATTCTCCTCTCTTCTCTGCTCTGATTTTTCCACTCCTCCCTTTTCCACTTCTCACCCATACTTGAGGGTTGTGTCCATCTACTAGCAGGTGGAGATAGAGGCCAAATCAGAACTGTGTCACATAGTGCTGCTGTGCACTAGGTTTGTTTCAGTATCTCTGTATCTCCAGCAGGCGGTAGAACCTTGCTGTGCAGCTCTCTCTCTCTCTCTGGTTCCTGTAGATGACAGCAGAAAAAGACCTGCACGGTCCATTCTAAACATGATGGAGCGAGGTCCCTTCCCCCTTCTTCCTCTCCACCTTTCCCCTTTCTTGTGGTGGGCTACTGGCATTTTTTTGGGACTTCAGTTGAGCTTCTGGGGCATAGGCTTTCTCTGTTAGCCTTTTGGGTGTAAGCCTGGTGGATGCTCTTCTATATCAGTAGCAAACAGACCACCTACATGTTTTTTTTTCCTCTGTGGCCAGTGTTAAGCAGAAAAGTTCTTTGCTTGCTCGTCATCCAGGAAAAATGATCCTTCTAGTTCTGGATTGGCCAAGATGTCTTTGGTACGCAGATCTGATGTGATTGAAGATTGATACTCTATTGTCTGTACCCAGTTATAGAGGCCTTCTGATTCAGGGTCCAATTCCAATTGATGATCCCTCTCCGTTTGGTCTTATGGCTTGGCTTTTGAAAGGTCACACCTACGGATAAAAGGTTAATTGGAAGAAGTCATTGCTAATCTTCTGCAAGCCCTAAAAAAAAAAAATCTACTTCTACTACATATGCTCGGGTATGGAGAACCTTTTAATCTTGGTGTTCAGAAAGAAACTTTATCTCATCTAAAGTGTCACTACCACAAATTCTAGCCATTCTTCAAGAAGGGATTAAGAAGGATCTTTCTGTCAAAGTTCAGGTAGCGGCTCTGGCTGCCCGCAACCTCGGAGTCATCTTCAACTCCTCCCTCTCCTTCTCTGCGCCTATCCAGCAGATAGCAAAGACCTGTCGCTTCTTTCTCTTTAACATCAGCAAAATTCGCCTTTTCCTCTCTGAGCACACCACCCGAACTCTCGTCCATTCTCTCATTACCTCTCGCCTTGACTACTGCAACCTACTCCTCACTGGCCTCCCACTTAACCATCTATCCCCCCTTCAATCCGTTCAGAACTCTGCGGCATGTCTTATATTCCGCCTGGACCGATATGCTCATATCACCCCTCTCCTCAAGACACTTCACTGGCTTCCAATCAGGTACCGCATACAGTTCAAGCTTCTCCTTCTAACCTACAAAAGCACTCAGTCTGCAGCCCCTCATCTCCCCTTACATTCCCACCCGTAACCTCCGCTCACAGGACAAATCCCTCCTCTCAGTACCCTTCTCCACCACCTCCAACTCCAGGCTCCGCCCTTTCTGCCTCGCCTCACCCTATGCTTGGAATAAACTTCCTGAGCCCTTACGCTAAGCCCCCTCCCTGCCCATCTTCAAATCCTTGCTCAAAGCCCACCTCTTCAATGTCGCCTTCGGCACCTAACCTATTCAGGAAATCTAGACTGCCCCAATTTGATTGCCCCTATTTGACTGACTGTACATTTGTCCTTTAGATTGTAAGCTCCTTGAGCAGGGACTGTCCTTCTATGTTAAACTGTACAGCGCTGCGTAACCCTAGTAGCGCTTCAGAAAGGTTAAGTAGTAGTAGTAGTTTTTGTGGTTCTATCCAACAGTCTTCTTTGGCAGTACATTCAGATGTTGTGCATTGTTTGAGAGGTGTCAGTCACCTTAGACTTCCATCTAGACAAGTCTGTTCTGAATGTAACCTTAATCTCATTCTTAAGGCCCTTCCAAAAAAAACCCCAAAACCCCTCTTTGAACCCCCTGCGCAAAGCTACTCTTAAGGATCTTTGAAAATGATTTTCTTAGTAGCTGTGTCTTCGGCCAGAAGGATTTCATAGCTTCAAGCCTTCTTTTGTAGAGACCCTTCTCTGTTTTACTAAAGCTGGGGTGTCTCTCCATACAGTCCCTTCCTTTTTAGCTAAGGTGGTTTCTGCTGTTCATGCTAATCAAACTCTGTATTTACCCTCCTTTTCTGAAGAAGATTGTAGATAAGAATTTTCCTCCTTGCGTCTCCTTAAGAATTCTTGATTTTTGGTGCTCAGTTCATCTTTTTATTCTTCTCTTGGGATCCAGAAAGGGTTTGTTCGCATCTAAAGCAACTATAGATCATTGGTTATCATATACTATCTATTCAATATATTTGTTAGTGGGGAAAATAACTCTCTTCCATCTTAAAGCTCATTCTACAGGGGAACTATCTGCTTCCTTTTCAGAAGCCCATACTGTCTCTATAGATGAAATTTGTAGGGCCGTCACATAGTCCACATTTCATACGTTTTCTAAGCATTATCTTCTAGATTTGGCAGCTAGGGCAGAAACTTTCTCTGGGGCTTCTGTTCGTCTAGAAGGGTTATTGCATTCCCTCTTGATGACTACTTTTATACATCCCAAAAGTGTAGGCTGATTGTTTGGAGATGCTAAGAAAGGAAAACTTAGCTCTTATCTGATAATTTTTTTTTTTGCTTTAGTCCTAAAGGATTAGTGCAGAGCTTGGCTATCCAAATACTGAATAAAACTTAGGGCTTTGTTTACTAAGCCATGCTAGAGGCACGTTAGCATTTTTAGTGCGTGCTAAGCATTGGTGCATACTAACTGTGTAGACAACCATAATATTCCTATGGGCGTCTTTAGTGCAAGCTAATTTTTAGCATGCACTAAAAACACTGGTGCACCTTAGTAAATAGGGCCCTTAGTGCACAGCAGCATTATGTGGCAAAGTTCTAATTTGCTCTGTCTCTCCACCTGCTGGTAGATGGGCACAAGTGTAGACTAATCTTTTGGGTCTAAAGGTATGAAAATTATCAGGTAAGAACCAATTTTTCTGTCTCGTTCTAAGCATAATGTGAGAACATTACAAATGTACGGTCACTGGAAGAAAGGAATTCTGAGCTACTGTGCAGTATCAGCAGTTACTGCTCAGGCTTGGGTGTATGCGTGGTAAGTTCCAGAAAGAGCTACAGTTTCATGGCTGGGCTAGACTGGGGAGAACACACTCCTTGTGTCTATTAATTAGGGATGTGCACCGAGAGCACTCATTCAGTTTAGTGTGTGCAAAATAGATTTAATGTGTATCAACTTAAAAACTAATGCATGAACTCTAGATTTGTATACATTTAAAAAGTTCTAATACTTGTTAAAACGTTTTGTTTATTAAACCAAATGTATGAAAGGAACCAAAAAGCCACCTATATCTTGACAATGAGTTAAAAAAGTTTTGTTAACTGTGCACATCCTTGCTATTGATGAAAAAAAAAAAAAACCTCATGGTGCTGTTAAGGGCATGTTGTGAATGTACTGGAAACATAAAACAGTAAGAAGCTGTCTAGTAATAAGTAATATACATATATGTTGAAGATCAGTGTAGCACTAATCTGCATTTTCTTGTACCTCAGCTTTGGAAATCGGAAGATTTTGGTCAGACTTGGATAATGATCCAAGAGCATGTACAATCCTTTTATTGGTAAGTATTGCATTTTTTTTTTTTACATTCTGTTCCCCCCTGTTCCTTTTCCATAGTAAGTGTTGCACAAATTTATTTATTATATTTGTATCCCGCACTTTCCCACTAAAAGCAGGCTCAGTGCGGCTTACATAATAATAGGTAACACAGAATTTTGTTATGTAAAGTAGGAAATTTAAGTATAACATAATAGAAGGATGGATGGGTAGTAATAGGATGGGTAGGTAGGTAGAGACAGGTGATAGAGAGAGGAGGGTAAGGTGGGAGATAGAGTCTGGGTCAGTGTCGTTTTCTCTTCAGTATATGTAAGGTAGATGGGTTAATGAGATTAATCTGGGTAGGCTTGTTTGAATAGATGGGTTTTTAGTGCTTTTCTGAATGGTAGGTGTTCATGGATTACTCAGATAGGTCTAGGGAGATCGTTCCATAGACGGCTGCCCAGGAAGGAGAAATTGGATCCATAATAAGTTTTGTACTTGAGAACTTTACAGCTGGGGTAGTGCAGGTTGAGGTACTTTCGTGAGGATACAGACATGTTTCTTGCTGGAAGGTCGACCAGATTTATCATATAGTTCGGAGATTCTCCGTGTATTACCTTGTGGATTAAAGTCTGGGCTTTGAAATTGATACGTTCTTTGATTGGGAGCCAGTGCAGTCTTGCATGGAGAGGAGTTGCAATGTATCTACATTTTGGTAAGGGTAGAAACTTTATAAGGCTTTTGTTAATATTGGTCATGCAATAATTTTTTTCCCTGCCTACACAAGGTTAGACAGTTGCTTAGTAGAAGACGACAGTAGTCTATTATATTTACTCTCCTTCACGATACCCATGAATGGTTTATTAGGTAAGGCTGTTTTTTCACCAAAACCTTATGGGATCCCACTTCATTATTTTCTGCTGTGTATGAATTGAATGTTTGAAAAATAAAACTTAGAAAATAATTTTTTCTTATCAAAATCGTTTTCTGGACATCCATGGATCAAGCTTAAAATGTTGGAGCTATATGCTCGCCCAAGATCCTTCTGATCTGTCCACACTTAAAAATTTCCACCTAAAGGGAATGTTTGATAAACATTTTAAGACGCAGAGCCTCTTGTGACTGGAATGATTTACCACAGAATATCAGAAATAATAAAGATGTGACTTTTAGAAGATATGCACTCATACTTGACTGTTAATGATATTTTAATTAATTTATTTTGAATTGTAGAATATAAGTTGTTTTAAACCAATTATGTAAATTTGCTATTGTAACTTGTATCTTTATTGTACTTGGTTATATATCTAATAATATACTTATTTAGTTTTGTATCTTTATTGTAATTTTCTTTGAACTTGCGTGGCTAGCAGACTTATTTTCGAAAGAGATGGACATCCATCTTCTCACATAAATCAGTACTTGGACGTCCATCTCTCAGAGACGACCAAATCGATATAATTGAAACCCGATTTTGGATGTCTCTAACTGAAGTCCGTCGAAAGGACGTCCAAATTTCAAGGGGGCGTATCAGAGGCGTAGTGAAGGCGGGACTTGGGCGTTCCTAAGGCTTGGATGTCTTTGACCCATAATCGAAAAAAGCAGAGACGTCCATGACTACAACTTGGACGTTTTCACCTGGATGTGTTTTTATTACATGGGTGTAGGGTGAGGAGCCTTCATAAAAACAGACAGACTATATGGTTTAAAAGTAACAAAACTCTTCAATTGTGTGGTTCAAAAGGAAAAATGTAAAGAAACCTAAGGAGCTCTGATCCCACATCTTCCTTCAGGACACCAGCTTGGATTCTATGGCAGTCTCAGTTCCACCAGCTGCAGCATAAAACTTATTTACTATAACATAGCAGGGAATTGCACATATCAAACTTAGATTGTGAGCCCTCCTGGGACAGACAGAGAAATATCCAGTGTACCTGAATGTAACTCACCTTGAGCTACTGCTGAAAAAGGTGTGAGCAAATCTAAGTAAAATAAATAAATTATGGCTGAAAAACATCTAAGTCTGAGGAACGCCCAAGTCCTGCCCTGAACACACCCCTGATACTTGCCCTTGAGATTTGGACGCACTTCTGGTGGACCTCAAAGAAAAACGTCTAAAAATAAGATTTGAAAATACTGATTTGGACGTTTTTCTGAGAAAAGCCAAATTTCCACTTTTGCCATACTTAGATCCTAGGATGTATGCCCATGAAGTTCCCTACTAATGACCAGAGTCCCTTTCTCTGCTTTCCAATCCAATAAATATTGGAAAGAAATTATTTATGGGTCCAATTATATCAGATGTGTAGTTCATTTTATTCCTTGTAAATTTTATCTTATAGCTTTCTTAAAGATTGCTTTGTCCTGCCAACTAATACCTGCTGCCATAGGACAGTGGCGCCCTGTGGTTAAACTGTAAAAGTCATCCTTTGAAATCTGTTGACAGTGACGTCTAATGGTTTGATGTATTAACATGTGTAGTTTCAGTTCATTATTTTCAAACCAACAAAATACTTTGGTATATTGTTCCACTCAAAGTGCCCTCTCCCTTCTTTATCCAGGTCAAAGTCATGTGCGCACACATACCCACATGTACACATTGAGAGGCTGGAAAAAATTCCATGAGCCATGCTCTGCATACTTTCCTCATTTGTTAGCTAAGCATCTAATACCTCCTCCTAGGCTATATTTTAGGATGAAGTGTTGTTATTTTACCTTTATAAAGGTAGCAATAAAAAGGGTAAAACAAATTATCCTACGCTTAGTGTGTTCTATATACTTAATATAATTCCCCTAAATACTCAGTTTTAATTTGTACGGTAGGCTGAAATTTCAGTCAGATGGTATACCTACAGACCATGGGGTAACAAGAATAATATATGTGTATTTTTAATTTGCAGGGGTGTTGATCCATATGATAAACTGAATACAATATATGTAGAACGACATGAACCAATGGGCTTTTCAACTATACTACGCAGCACAGATTTTTTTCAAACAAGGGAAAGCCAAGAAATTATTCTGGAAGAAGTTGATGACTTTCAGCTCAGGGAAAAGTATATGTTTGCCACTAAAACTGTGGTAAGTGATGATTGCAAGACATTACTGTACATACGAGCTTGGGATTTTGTTTTAAAGGTATTAAAGTTTTTGTTTTTTAGTGGTGGAACTGAAAAGGATAATAAGGTATGCAAACATAGTTGGTAATGCTTTTACTTTGAAATATGAAAAGTTAATATCTTGCACTCCAGGGTCTGTAAGAATTTACGTGTGTGAAGCTCTTAATTTGTAACCATTTCAATTCTCATGTTAAAAAAAAAAAAAAGTAATGGGATAGGAGGCAATGACCTTCTGTGGATTAGGAATTGGTTATTGAACAGAAAACAGAAGATATGGCCATTTTTCTCCATGGAGGAGGGTGAATAGTGGAGTTCCGCAGGGATCTGGCCAAAAAAAGCAAACATGATGCCAGGAATTATTAGGAAAGAGATGCAAAATAAGACCAAGAATTTATAATGTGTCTGTATTGTTCCATGGTGCAACTTCACCTTGAGAATTGTATTCAATTCTGGTCGCCATATTTCAAAAAAGATATAGCAGAATTAGAAAAGGTTCAAAGAAGAGCAACCAAAATTATAAAGGGGATGGAACTCTTTCCTTATGAAGAGGTTAAGGCTCTTCAGCATGGAAAAGAGAAGGCTGAGGGGGGGATACGATTGAGGTCTGTAAAATCCTGAGTGGTGTAGAACGGGTAGAAATGAATCGATTTTTAACTCTTCAAAAAACTACAAGGACTGGGGGACCCTCAATGAAATTAAATAGGAGGAAATATTTTTTCAGTCAAAGAATAGTTAAGCTCTGGATCTTGCTGCCAGAGGATGTGGTAACAATGGTTAGCGTATCTGGGTTTAAAAAAGGTTTGGACAAGTTCCCGGAGGAAAGTTCATAGTCTTACTAAGATGGATATAGGGGAAGCCACTGCTAGTCCCAGGATTGGTAGCATGGAATGTTGCTACTAATTGGGTTTCTGGCAGGTAATTTTGACCTGGATTGGCCACTGCTGGAAGCTGGATACTGGGTTAGATGGATCATTGGTCTGACTCAATATGGCTATTCTTATTTTCCTGGTACTAGCTGTGAAAGCTGCAGATCTAATGTTCATAGTACGTTTAAGGAGTTGTTTATTCAAAGCTTTTTAACCAGGCAGGAGAGGCTTCTGCCTGGTTTAAATTCTACTGACTGGATCAAACCTGGATATTCAGTGGCAAATACTCGAATACTACGAGGATGGTCTGAAGCAGTGGTGTAGCGAGACCCAGTATTTTGGATGGGGGCCAGAATTAACTTGGATGGGCTGTTCCATGCCCTCTCTCCCCCGGATTCCCAGAGGTGCTTTTCGTCCAACATCTCTCCCTTCTCCGACGTCCTGGCATCTACCTTCCTGTCTCTGATACCTGTCCTTTTGCAGTGTACCTTACAGGCGCCCTTTTGCCTGCAGCGATTCATTTTTGCTGTCTCGCTGGCCCCACAGGCTTCCATCTGCTACATCCCACTCTCGCCAATGTCATTGACTGTTTTTTGTCTGGCGGGATGCAGCAGATGGAAGGCTTTGGGGCTACTGCAGTAGGCCGGCGGTACTTCCCATCCCCAGCGCACCGGGGTGTTCCCAGTGGTAATCGGGCAGTGCTGCTCGCTGCATGGTTACCGCTGGGTTAGTGCGGGAGCCCCTACCGTCACCTCAGTGGTGCTTTGCTTGCCGCACAGCCATTTCCTGCAGAAAAGAAAGGCTATCTTTTTATCAGCTGCAGTAAAAGGGGGCCTTGGCGTGTGTGAAAAACATGCGCCAATGCCAGCACAGACCCCCTTTTTGCCGTAGCTTGGTAAAAGGGGCCCTAAGGCAGGAAAATATCCAATAAATTTTACAAGCTTAAAACACACAATTTCTTCACAGGGACCCTGCTACGTCTGCTTTAATTTCTTATGCCTGGGAAGATGCAAACTTGTTCCCAATTTTTGTTTGTTTGAGTTTGTTCCTCTTGACAGCACATTCATATGCTTCTAGTGAACTAAATGTAGGTTTACTTTTTAGAAAAAAATTGGGTTATGCATCATATGTAGAGCAGGTCCTCAAAATATTTCCTAACCCTAACTTGTCCCATTGTTGATTTTGTTGTGTAATTTAAGGCCAGATATACTAATGGTTTTCCCTATACATGAAATGGGGAAAACCAATACTAAAATAAAAACAAAATGCTATACAAATTATATTCATCTTATTATATTTTTGTTAGCATGGTATTTGCATAACATTTATGTCAGTGTTATCATAGTATTTGCAATTATTTCAGTAGAACACTTTAAAATAATTAATCTGGCTCATGATATCTGGAAAATAGTGGTCTCCATATTGTAATCCATTATCTGGGAAAGCTTTGTATCAGTAATGAGAATGACCCGAGACCTTTCTAAACTCCAGATAGGGCAGGCGGGTCCAGTAATCCCTGCCACTTCTCTCTCCTTCAGTGTTCATAACCTTAGCTTAATTGTTTAGATGGTGTGGTGCTCTGTAGATTAATTATGTATCAAAGCATGAGAACACTGTGCTGTTCACAGTTGAACTGAGGTGTCCAGAAACAAGTGATGGCAGAAACAGCAGGTTAACGGAATCCTAGGCCAATGATCTCAGGAAGGGAGAGCTCCCTTTAGCTGTAAAAGCACATCCAAATGGCCTTGTTCCTGACTGTTCTGGATAAAAAATGCTTTACTGCAATTTCTGGCCTAATGTAACATAACATGCCTAAATGTTTCCATTATTAAAAAACAACTTGTTTCATAAAATGAACCTCATCTTCATTGTATTTATTCTTTAACTCCAAATCCAAAACAAAACAAGGAAAACTTTCTAGCTCTCTTGATTTCCCCTCAGCGTTACTTTTTCACACAGGAAATCTTTCTTTGTTCTTATTTACCAGCAATGTACCTGTGCCACATAAGCTCCTGTTGCTACTACTTCTGCTTATTTCTATAGTGCTACTAGATGTATGCAACGTTGTACAAAAAACACATAAGAGACAGTCCCTGCTGAACAGAGCTTACAATTTATTCAAGACATACAAACAACAAATAAGAGATTAGGGAGTTTTGTTTTATTGTCAGAATGATTAAAACAGACATGAGTATTGAACAGGTTGAGAGTTAAAAGCATCCTTAAAAGGATGGACTTTCAGCCTAGTTGTGAATAGGGTCAGAGATTGAGTGTGATGCACCATCTCAGGAAGTCTATTCCAGGCATAGGATGCAACAAGATAAAAGGAATAGAGTCTGGAGTTGGTGGTGGAGAAGAAGGGTACAGATAGTAGTGACTTTATTTATTTATTTATTATGATTTATTTACCACCTTTTTGAAGGAATTCAGTCAAGGCGATGTACAGTAAGAATACATCAGACATGAGCAATAGACAATTACAGCAGTAAAAATCTTCAAAAACAATACAAAGTATGGCATGGTATACTATTTACAATGTCAACACAATACGTAATAGAACATTATAATTGATAGCGAAGGGTAAAGCAAAAATGTAACATATAGAAGGGTAAGAAAGTAGGAAGAGTTAGAAAGTAAGGTGATTGATTTAAAGAATGTTGCACATGAGGTCAGAGAAATAGTTAAATATTATCTCAGCTAGGGTAGGAGTGAATAAACATGTCCTGCTGTAGTATATGCAGCTTGAGTCAGTCCTCGTGTTAGTGAGACATAATGAGTTAGTGAGAGACCTGGATGAGTAATCTTAAGCGTGAGATGAGTGTGGATAAGGGTTTTGGTAGTGTGCTCAGAAAAGAAGGGATGAATTTTGGTGACCTGAGAACAAAAGGAAAAGCTTCCGAGTCAAAATTAGAGAGTCGCACGGGGACAGAAATCGAACCTGGCCCTGCCGCATAGTCACCTTGACTCTGCCCCCTCCCAAGAATGCCAGATTCTGTAAGCAGTGAAAATATTGGTGAAAGTAACATTAAATGTACTTTATTCCATATTCTAAATACAAAATTAAAAAAGATATACATTTTCAAAAAAAGCAAACATCCGTGAGCAGCAGGTCTCCCTTTCCTTTCCTCTCTATCCCCTTCTATTCCATATGCTCCATTTCCTTCTTTTTCCTTCCCCCCTTCATGTATGTCCCCCTTACCATTCTTTTTTCCAGTCCTGTCCCTCCCCCCACACTCCCCCCACCCTTTTTACAGCCCCCTTCCATCCATCCATTTCCCCTTTAGCACCAAGTCAGGGTGCCCTCCCTTAGTGCACCCTGGCTCTTTAGGGCAGGAAATATCCTCACTCTTTCCTGCCCGCTGTCGCTGATCTGTTCGCTAGGCACTGGGTCCATCCCTGGTTCCATCAGTTGCACACATTAGACAACTAACAAATTCTGCCTTGACAAATGCAATGAATTACATGACATTCAAGGTGGTCATGTAATTCATTGCATGATTTTATGTCAGCTTGTTTATTAAAGATTTTTTAAGAAACAACTTTGGCTTCACCCTGGTCCTTGGTTATCTCCACTGTCTGGTTGCTGTGCAGCTTTCTAGTTCAAATCACACAACATTGATCTTTCTCTAGCTGTCTGCTTTCCCTTTCACGTGTTTGAGCACATCACCACCATAGCATGCTGAATCTATCTTGGATAAAAGATGGAAATCCAAGTCACCTGTGTCATAGTACTATGACAAAATCACTAAGCATCAAACATGTTCTGATACTGGAATAGATTTCATGAGGTCTTCAACAAATTACTGGTTGAGTTAATGAAAAACTCAACTTCATCCAAAAGTTTTTGGCAGAATCTAAAAAGCACATGTTGCTGCTTTTGAACAGAAGGGAAGAACAAATTGTTTCCACGGTTTGAAAACCATTATTGCACCAAATAATTGATTCATGGAAAGGAACATGGTAAACTTTTCAAACACATAGTGGTTGAGCCTTCTGTTTCCTCATGACTGGCTGGAGGCCACCTACTGTGGGTCAATATTTCTGTTGGGTCTTCCAATATGGAATATTAAAGCAGATTTTACCAGTGCAGTGTTTACATAAAATCATGTTGTGAAATAAAAACAGAATATGGTATGCTTCAGATATTGATAGTGATAACTACATTATTACGGCTGGCATTCAGAGTTAGTTTTCACTATTACCCATGTCAATTTAATATAAGAGAAATTGCAAATATAATTTTAACACACAAAATTTGGGACCACTTGGTCAGCCTGAGACATTTAGGGGGCTTATTTACTAAGCTATATTAGATGTTAATGTGGCAATTAATGTATACTAACAATTAATGGTGGGGTAATTTCCATATTAACAGCTAATGTGGAATGAGGCACAGAATGGAAGGGGATAATACCTTACAGTTAATGTAGAGGTGACTGTATGCCATCTTAATACAGCACGACAGTTAACGAAGCTGCGTGCTTGGGAAGCTGCATGCTCGTGGCAGTCTGCTGCTACAGGCTGCACCTAATGTCAGTGAAGGAGAACGAGATTGGCATTTTGTGATGCTTGCTGACCTGGCATTGCCACAGGCAGCTGATGGTATGCAAGGATGGCCCCACCATGCAGTTTCAATGGTCTTTTAGGCAGTGACATCAGGGGAACATGGAGAGCAATAGGGATCATAGCTCTGAAGAAGCAGATAGGGCCAGAACCTCCACTATTTTGTCCTTTGTTTCAGTCACTGCGACTTCCATTCAGTACTGTCCCCTCAAAGCTTTCCCCGCTGACTGTAGGAGTTTGGGACACAGGTGCTCTAGAGGCAGTTGGCTCAGAAGGATTTTTTCCAATGTTTGTACTCCTGATGTACCTCGCCTTTTGTATAAAACAGGGCAAAAAGTCTTTGGGCCACAGTAGACACTGAATTGGAAGATAAGGTCCCTAGATCTGATAAAGCGAAAAAGAGGGACAAATCGTCACTAGTAGAAAAACAGCAACCAGACAGTGGAGATGACCAAGGACCAGGGTGTAGCCAAAGTTGTGTTTTACTTAAAACAAAGGCTACTACATTATCGTTTTTCTCTCTTCAAAACACATTCTTCATCCTACGTTGTTTCGTTCCCACATATTGTGGTGGCCTTGACTAAAGCAATTTTCCCTATAAGACTAGAGGTTAATTTTCTCTCTTTTTCTAATAATTCTGGATCACAAATTATCTTGCTTCATTTGTGGACCTAAATCACATTTACCCCTAATTTCTCCTTTTCACACAAGCTTGGGAGTTGGGAATGGGTGGTGAAGGGAGGGCAATATTACAGTTGTCCTTGAACTGCTCCTTTTCTTTTTTTTCTCTTGCTCCTTCAATATTTGTGTTATATATAATATGCACTTTTATGTTTTGAATATTTAATATGAATAAACTAGTGTGATGATCATAACACTCTGTTGTGGTATTCAAATTCAAGTATGATTTATTTGATATACCGAAAATATAATTAAAATCTAAGTGGGTTGCATAGTTAAAAGTATACGGGAGTAGGGGTGGTACAACTAAAACACTTCTCTAAACATAGCAAATACACATAAAGCACACCCATAAGGAATGTAGGGAAAGGAAAGGTTACACAGTTAATTGAGGGAGAGCATAAGGGAAAGAGAAGGAGAGACACTATTCATCCTCGGGATCCTCCAGCTGATAAAGCCATGGGTCAAGCACACAGACACAAGGAGTCCAAAACCTAAGATGGAGAGACAAGTAAGAAATAGTATGTTTTTAATTGAGATTTGAGTGTATCAAAGGATGCTTCAAGATGGAGGTAACGAGAGAGGGCCTGTTCTAAAGTGTAGGAGCTACTACACTGAAGCATGATATTCTTGTGGAATCAGGAAACAACTTACAGAAGGAGAGAATTACCAGGAGACATTGTTGCCTGATATTCAAAATGATTTAAGTGGGGCAGGAGAAGCACATGTCCATTTAATTGTACTCTGGCAGTGCCGCTGGGACACTCTGAGAGACCATTGATGTCAAGTCTGAGCATTGCCTAGGCAGTCTGGGACGAAGTTGGGGAAGAGCTGGCAGTTATGTGGGCATGGGCCATATTCCATGCCGGTGCCTGCATAGCTAAGTGGCAAGAAAAGATCGCCTAAAAAGCAGTCCTTTCACTGCTTGGCTCTGTGAGTACCTGCACTGAATATCAGCTGGCACCTGCATAACAGTTGGTGTATTGCATAATATGCCTGTGTCAGCTGTACTGTATAGGGCACACGGGCGGAAAGCTAAAACAGCGTATTGCTGAACATTTAAGTTGTATAAGAAATGGCCGCCTCAAAGCCCCATTAGTGACCCACTGGAGAGAAGCAAATCATGCAATAGAGGAATTGCAATTTACAGCATTAATTCAAGTGTCTTTGAAGTGTGGTGGAGATGTCAGAGAGGTGCTAAGAGTGCAAGAACAAAGGCTGATTTTTTTTATAACGCACAGTGGTCCCCAATGGTCTAAATTTAGAAGTGGAGTGGTAGTTACAATGAGCAGGAACGTAATGAATTTCAATTAAGGGAGAGTGTCTAGACTATAAAATCCAGTAAGCATTAATGTCGGTACTCCGGGTATGATACCGGAAGTGGAAAGGGGGCAGGACTTGGACGTGGTTTCCCCCAGTAAGCAGCTTATGGTTTGATTGTTTTGTATGAATGTATTAAGATATGTAAAAGGTTTTTGAATACTGATCGATACTTGCCTTTGGTATTAAAGGATATTTTGTTCCTCCTGAAGAAGAGAATGAAATACAGGTCCGTATTGGGGAGCAAGCTGATCTGTTAAAGCTTATTCAGAAAATGATGTGGAAGCTTTAGTCAGGAAGATACAAGTGTGATACCTGTGTGGGGAAGCTGATTCCTTTGTTTTGGAGTGCCTAGTATGGACATTAATTGAGGTGACATTGGATGGCAAATGGAATATGCTTAACTTTGGATTTATAAAGATCAGACGAGGATTGGATGAAATAAATATTTAACAACAAGCAGCGGCGAGTTAGTATCGTAGCCGGAAAGTTTATATACATTGTAAAGGAAGAAATTATGCAGTAATAAAGACTATTGTGCCTGGAAAGACTGCATATCATTCAAGGAAAGGTTTGAATAGATGAACTCTTGAGAAAGTTAAACGTTAAGGAGAAAATGTAAAATGATTTTATAATTGGCACTTGAAAGGTATTAATCCGCAAACAAATCTTTTCCGGAGATGGGAAGGCGGTAGAGCGAGAGGACATGAAATGAGATTGAAGGGGGGCAGACTCAGGAAAGATATCAGGAAGTATTTTTTCACAGAGAGGGTGGTGGATGCTTGGAATGCCCTCCCGCGGGAGGTGGTGGAGATGAAAATGGTAACGGAATTCAAACATGCGTGGGATATGCATAAAGGAATCCTGTGCAGAAGGAATGGATCCTCAGAAGCTTAGCCGAAATTGGGTGGCGGAGCAGGTGGGGGGAAGAGGGGTTGGTGGTTAGGAGGCGAGGATAGTGGAGGGCAGACTTATACGGTCTGTGCCAGAGCCGGTGATGGGAGGCGGGAAATACTGCTGGGCAGACTTGTACGTTTTGTGCCCTGAATAAGGCAGGTACAAATCAAGGTAAGGTATACACATATGAGTTTGTCTTGTTGGGCAGACTGGATGGACCGTGCAGGTCTTTTTCTGCCGTCATCTACTATGTATTGTGTTATACGTAACCCCATGAAAAGAAAATTATGTGGTGAATGAGGTAGTGAATGTTGAGAGTGTGTGAAGTGATTTAGGTTTTGATGAATGTGAATTTATAAGGCTTGTATTGTATTTAAATAGGAATTAAAGTTGAAAACGTCATTGATAAATTTAAAACCTCTGGAGTATAGTGGATGTGGCCCGCGTAACTTGTCGCCAGTTGCATGTCCACCACCTTTCTGCCTTCCCTCCCCCTCTTTCTGATCCCCTCTATCCTCCCCATCCCCTGTAGGACCTCTCTTCCCCTCCCCTGACCTAATAATACCTGGTGATCTGTGGTCCTAAGGGCAGCTGCGATGCCCGCTCACATTGTGTCTTCAGCTCCAAAATGGCACCCATGGCCTTTAGGGGCAGCCTCACAGTACTAATGAATGGGAAGACTTTCACTGCTCTTCAGGAGGAAGGGGAATTGGAACGAAGGGGAGGGGACACCTGACCAGTACTCTTATGCGGGTGCCGACTAAATATCAGCTAGGACCCGCATAAATCCCAGTGACAAGCTCTTGGTCTACCAGATCACCACGTTCAATGCCAGTACCTGGATATGGCCCAGTATTAAATATTGGGGCCCAATTCTGCCGATGGTGATCAGCGTTTAAAAAACACTATCCTCTGCCAGCTGAATATTGACTAGATAGATTCTAGAATCCATGTTAAATGAAAACAAGCTGAATTAGACAGCTGCTAGAAACTGGTGATGAGTTCTGCCTGTTCCTGTTCAGCTGAATGATTACTTTTGATCCAGCAGCACTATCTTCTGGACAAAGAACATGGGGGTTGTCTCCAAAGATGAAAAGTTTTCTAAAAACGTACTGTACCAAATTTTATGCAAAATGTGAACCTTTGTACTGGATTGATGAGTCATTTAAGAGGAGTTGATATCATGGATCACAGCTTTGAAATTGGAAATGATGGTTTTCAGCTAAGTTACTTCTACTTAGTAATCTGGTCTGAAAGTGCTAGTAAGTGGGAGAGTCTGGTGAAAATAGGAATGCCTTTTGAAGAAAAGTGCTTCAAGAATGTAGAGGAGATGTCTTAGATTTTTTTTCCACATATTTCCAAAATTTACGTTTTTGTTCGCAGCTACACTATGTCAAAAATAGTATTCTGTTTCCAACCCAAATATATATAATAGCTTATTTTTAAAACATACCAATAAAACTAAATGAACAGTTAAAACAAAACTGTAAAAAGTACCAAACAAAGTTTTTTAAAAATTGGGTCCAGTGGTTTGGTTGGACCTTTTCAGGCATGACCAGTTGATCTGCTTCTGCCAGGGAAACTCAAGGCATACCAGAATCAGTGGCAGGAAGTTCTTTATTTCATAATCTGTTGCAGCTGTGCCAGCTGAAGTGCCTGTATGTATCGCTCCTGAAGCATTTTTATTGTAAATTTTCCATTGCCTTTCTGGTTAGATGATGTATAACTTAAATATGCTAAATTTAGATTGATTTAATTTTTTTCTTTCTCCCATTAGCATCTGTTGGGTAGGCAGGAGAAATCTTCAGTTCAGCTCTGGGTTTCCTTTAATCGCAGGCCAATGAGAGCTGCACAGTTTATGACGAAACACCCTATCACTGTAAGTGATGTTTTCAAATTGCGCTGACTTTTCCATACCTTCATGTGTGTGTCTGTGTGTACCAACCTTAGACCACCAGGGCATCATTAAGGTGGGCCTAGGGGGTCTGAAGGAGGGGGGGGGCTTCTTCAGGAGGGGGGGATGCTATTAGTGGGTAGAGGGCTTTAGGAAAGCATAAATGGCAAAATAGATTTTTGCATATCTTCAGGGAAAGGAAAGGTTATGATATAAAGGTGATAGAATGCTTACCAGGGATGGATGGTAGAATTTATTTTACCATTGAGCTAGTCATAACTTTTGGTGTTTATAAAATAGCCAAGTTTCTTTTCTTTTTTTTTTTTAAATTGTACTGGTAAGAGAAATTGATTTCCAAGTATTGTTCTGTGTACATAAGGAACTCAGGGTCTCTTTTTTACTAAACAGCACTAGCGATTCCCAGTGCGGCTAATGCTCTGTTACCCATTTGTTTTGAATGGTTATGTTGCATTTGTCATGTGGTTTAGCAAAAGAGAACCTCAATTCTGTAAATGGCACCCAAATTTGGATGCCCAAAAAGGCATGCTAAGGGCTATTCTATAAACAAAATTCCAAGTTGGGCACCGTTTATAGAATGGCGCTTAGAACTGGGATCCGCACCTAGTTTTGGACACAAGGATTTACACCAACTGGTGTAAATCCCTGCACCTAAATTAGGTGTGGATCCCTTGAATTCTATAGCACTGTGTGCAAATCCTAGAAACGCCCTTTATCCACCCATGCCTCTCCTATGGCTACACCTCATTTTCAGATCTGCAAGGAAAAATTTACATGCACAACTTCATAGAATAGCAACTATAAAGATGCGCACGCAAATTGCAATTATTGCCAGTTAGTGCCAATAATCGATAGCGCCCAATTATTACTTCTGATTGGTTCATTAAGCAATTGAATTGTGCTTGCAATTTTGAGAGTTGTATATAGAATTAGGGGACTAATCATAAGTACTCCAAAATTACCATTTGGCTAAATTAAAACAGAAAAAGATAAAATTGTTTTCCTTTTGGCCACAAAAACAGACTTGGGTACTTCCTTGGCAGATCTTGGCTTACTCTTTCCTTTCTTGCAGTTTATAACTGCTGTACTTTGGGGCCCTTTTACTAAGTTGCGGGAGGGCTAATGTGCGGGTAGCACGTGCCAAATTGGTACTACCACCAGGCTAGCACATGTGCCCATCAGTAATTCAGAGTTTGGCGCGTGCTGAATTCTGCAATAGAAAATAATCAACAGTTGATGCACGCTGCATGATTACCACGCAGATAGCATGTGAGCCCTTACCGCTAGGTCAGTGGGTGGCGAAAAGGGCTCAGGCCGTAAATAGGCACGCGCTATTTTTAATTTCACTGCACGTCCATTTCCTGGTCCAACAAAAAAAAGGGGAAACAAAAATCTTCCGCAAGAAATCAACAAAACAAAAAGTGTAAGTCACCAAACACACAAATGTTCAAGATCTCAAACTAAATAAAAGCCAGTAGGCGAAAAAATGAAGTCCCCATCAAATTTATTTGTTCATAATTGGTAGAACCTAACACCATTGGAAGAAAAAAAAAAACTCAACACGGACCATGTTTTGGTGCGCAGGCCTTCAGGGGTCCTATGGACGTAGCTTATGTAAATAAAAGGAGGTACCTTCCTAAACGTAGGCAAACAATGACGTTCTCATATAGCTCTGCCTAATGTAAACAAAAACTGGAGGAACACAAGACAGAGAACAAACAGATATAAAAGAGAGAACAAGTAAAACGCAAGGAAGGGAAAGGAGTTAGAACATGATCAAATTCCATAGACAAATGAGCAGAATATCATCAAATTCTATAGACAGATGAATGATATTAAGTACTGGAGAACAAGGAGAGGGGAAGAAAATCAGTTACAGATTATTAAAAAAAAGATAAACTTATTAAAATAATCAAAAGGCTTTTGGGAAAAGCCAGGTCTTTAAAAGTGCTTTAAACTTTTTCACGGAGGTCTCTAAATGAATTTCCAAGGGCAGTTGGTTCCAGAGAACTGGTAGAAGGTAATGAAAAGCAGACGCACTAGGTGGGTAATAGATGACGAGAGGACTACTAGAAGGTTAGCTGTGGAAGTGAGCATTGGGAGGGGGGTAGTGGTATAGGGGAAAACCAGTAAAATAAGCCTTGTGGGTAAGAAGCAAAATGTTAGTTAGATCCTAGCAGGTATTGGGAGCCAGTGCTGCAAAGTAGAGAGTCGTATAATCGTATTTCTGGGCTCCATATATGAATTTAACAGCAATATTGTGTACTAATTGTAGTCTGCAGGTAGAGTAAGAAGGACATCCTGCTAGTAGTGAATTATGGTAATCCAATTGATTGAGGATAAAAGAAGAGAGAAGGCTTTTACAGCGTTAATGTCAATGTATGGTTTAAGAAATCATATTCTTAGTAAATTGTAGAACATTTTTTGTACCACTTAGGAAATATGAGTGGAAAAGAAAAGTGAAGAATCGAAAAGAACTCCAAGTGAGCAAACTGTGTCCTTGAAGGGTAGAGGAGTAGAATTGATAGATATATCTGGGATGGAGGTAAAGAATTGAAACCAAGCAAACAATTTGTTTGGTTTTTGAAACATTGAGAGTCAGCTGAGCTGCCCTTTGATACTGCTATTTGAAGAAGCAGCATAAGCAAGCAACATGTGGGTGATGTCCTCAAATAGAGCCAACATGGGGAAGTTTCTGTAAAGTTGAGTAAAACATACAAAAGCTCTACTAGGCATGCACAGAAATTCCTGCTCAGTATCCATAGTGTGGCGATCTTTTCAGTCTTATTGCTTTGTCTATGTTTTGGTGTTCTTGGTAAATCTTTTGCAATCTCTTTATTTTCTTAAGCAGATTCATGTTGTTTGTTAGGTTTTTATTCTCTGTGGTCCAAATTCTAACATTTAACTCTTGATCTTTGCAGTTAGTGTTTCCATTTCTCTGTAGGTGATGTGATTTTTTTTCTTCAAACAATGATTACTGTATTAGAGTGTGATAGGGTAAATACAACTGCTGAACAAAGTACCACAAAAATATGGAGAAACCTTTGAAGCCACTGAACAGGTGGAAAAAAGACACCTGTGAAAACACAAATATCCCACTGAACTGCAGGGAAAAATCCCCGTCATAGCTCTAAAAAAAAACATCCCTCCAACTTTGAAAAAATAAACCTCTTTAAATCAGAATTAGTATGTTCAATGCAGAGCAATAAACATAGTATTTGTATTCATATATCCTTCAAAAAAAAGTTGTTTTTTTTGTTTTAATACTGATCTGCATTTGTTGGCAATACTCCAGTTGAATGTTGGAACAGTTTCTGCATCTAGTAACAGTGCTCCAGTTTAAGGTACTAGGTACTCCCCTTCAGTGCCTCCTTGTTTCTTTTTTAATTTTTTTTTTTCATTTTGAAATGGACTACCTTTAAATTGGAGTACTCTTATTGGATGCAGGTAACTGTTCAAAATTTTCAAACATTTTGTGCAGAATCCCCCCAAGTGTAAAAGGACCATCAGGTGACAGGCAAAATGGTAAATTACCCACACAGACCTAGTGTCCCCTCCCCTCATGTCTAGGAACATCTTTTTCAATGCCATGGCTCTTATGGCAATGTTGATTGTTTATTCATGGGGCTGTCCACTAGAAATGCATGAAAGGTGAAATGTACTTCAATTGTATTTCTTTAACTATGACTCTTTAGAGAGAGCTTTAGGTGGGATAACAAAAGTACCATCTGGAAAAACAGATCAATTGTGATAAACATACAGACTTTTAGTAAATTATATATAGAGAGATTCCTTATGCTAATTTTTTTGCTTGCCATTCAAGTTTGCAAGAGGTAAAAAATTACGTTAAATCACATATCTTTTTTAATGTGGGAGATTTGTGTAATAATGTTCTACTTTACCATAGTATTGTATATATTACTTTTTTTTGAGGAGCTGTTTTATATTTGAAATGTACAGTAGGAAGAGGTTGATGTTTTTTCTTTCCTGAATGATTTTCACTTATCTATAACAGGAATATTATATTGCTGATGCTTCAGAGGATCAGGTGTTTGTGTGCGTCAGTCACAGTGACAACCAGACACACCTCTATATCTCAGAAGCAGAGGGTCTGAAATTTTCTCTCTCTTTGGAGAATATCTTGTATTTTAGTCCTGGAGGAGTAGGCAGTGACACCTATGTCAGGTAAGAACATGCAGAGGTTGCACAGTATTGGAAAGTACAGTGGAACTATGATATCTTTTTATGCATGTATTTTAATGGAACTTACAGAATATCTGTTTTCCATGGAACCACACAGCTTCTGAATTGCCTTTACAGTCAGACACCCTATAGTGATTTTTAACTTGATTGTGTGTGAAAGTACATTGTCGGTTATACTTACGTGAATAGTTGAGGATACCCAAGATGGTTGTCTTCTGAGACATACAGATGAATCTCATACATAATCATGGTGGAAATCTTGAAAACCCGACTGGTTGTAGCCCTCTGGAAAGTCATTTAAAATTAATTTTTAAAGTTAAGATGTAGGTATTCTTCAACCAGAGGGAAAGATAACAGATCTTACATGTTTTTCTATTTTTCTTGTATTGTTACCTGTGAAATTTTAATGACATGGATCTTATGAGGCCTCTAGTATTTTTCTTGTTTTCTGTTATTTATTTATTGGAATTTATTGACCACCTTTATGAAGAGATTCACCCAAGTCGGTGTACAACAGGTACAGGTTTTGTTACATCTTTTACTTGGATTTAGCACTTGACTGATGTCTTGGGGTCAAAGGAGTATAATGCAATTATACCCTTGGACTTATCAGATGCCCCCAAGGTGAAAGCTTGGCTCTTCTAAGCTTTTTTTTTTTTTTTTTTAATTTATCCAGTTTTCTTAAAGATTCTCCCAAGTTTTAAAACATGTGGCGACTGACTATCCACTTGATCAGTATCTGGACTAACTTGCCACCTACTTTGCAACTAAGACCAGTTCCTCATACCTTATTCAACCGTACAAATAATTAGCCTTTGATTTAGCCACCCATCTTATTTTTTAAAATCATTTATTACATACATATTTCAGTGTAGCAATACAAGAAAATATATTAAAGTTCACATCAATGGGAAGAGGAGAAGCGAACAAAAAAATAACTAATTCAGGAACATTTCCTACAACAAAAAGTACCCAGCAGTCTTGAACTTTAACCTCCCTTGATGACAACAAATCTTTACTTAGATTCTTTTTTCAATAGCAATTGTTCTAACTGAGGTGGATCAGTAAATATGTAATTTGTATCAGGAAATTTCATCAAACATTTATAAGGGAATTTAAAAAAGAATTGGCTACCCATCTATTTATCCCAACGACTTTGTCCTACCCATCTTGTATATGTGTCTGTAGGGCTTAGTTTGTAGACAAAAAGGAAGTGGAACTGTGGAGGTGGGGGAGGGGACAGGCAGGACAGCCAGGCCAGGAGCAACAGGACAAGAGGGGCTGGAATAGGGAGTAGAGTGACTGTTCTTAGCTTTGCTCTAGGCTCATACCCCTCCACCTCCCCTCTTCCTGCCAGTTGCTTGGAAGGAAGGGGCTGGAGTAAAAGAACCCTATGATTCTGGAGTCTGGAAAGAAGTGGTGGAACTGAGGCCATGGTGACCTTGTGGATAGCAGTACTCAAAGGAGAAAGGTCTTCAGCAGCTCAATATGAGTTTTACCAACTCCTGAATGAGTTGGCTGGTGAGTTGTGCATGATGGGCATAAGTGCTGCTTGGAACCTCTTTGGCTGGTATCTTGGTTTGACGCTCTAAGGGCCTGGCTAGGCTTCTCAGAAGTTTCCCCCAATATTGATCCAGAACTGGAGAAGTAAGGTTGTTAATTAACTGTTAATGTAAAGTTACTGTTCTGGGCGGAGGGATGGCTGGAACTTTCCTCCTTGTAGAAAGCTATGTTGGTTTGGTGTTAGCTCCTTGTGGAAGTGTTGGGAGGCTTCTCACTGGTTGCCGAGACACTACTCGGAAAACCTTTTGATGCTTTCTCTTTAGACTTTGTAGTTGATGTTGTTGTGCCAATGGTTTCCACTAGATCTTCCTAGTTGTGATGATACAGATCTCTTGCTGCTAGCTTACTTTTCTCTCCTTGGGATTTGGTCAAAAAGGAGAAGATTTCACTGTCTTTTTAGTAGCTCTGTACAAGAGTGTACAATTGGTCAGGGTTCTGAGGGACTAGAGCCCATTCACTTTTGTTTTCTTGGAAGGCAATTCATCTTTTCTAGTTTCTGCAGCATAATTCTCTAGTCTCCTGGAGTGGTTGTAGTTGGTGGCTCTGGGCAGCTAGGGATATGAATTTTCACCCAGTACCCAGTTCTTGCATTGCTACATGCTCTGTCAGGGTCAGAGGGACTTGTATCTTGTCAGTTGGGTTCTGACCCTTTTATGTCTTCTTCGGTTCTGTTTCCTTTGGAGGCTTGAGAGTTCTTTATTGCTTGATATACTGCTTATCAAAAAGTAACATCTATTAGTTTACAAATCCATGTTGTATCTTGTCCCTGGGGTAACATCTAAGTGGTTTACAAATCATCAGTCATTACATCAGTATGGATGGCTGGCAGCTGCATTCCTAGTTGAAGGTGATTGAGGGATTCCAGTAGCACAGCATGATAAGTCTTGTGAGGTCTGTTGCTCATGGAAGATGGTCCCTGTCTGGCCTGAGAGTTGAATGCTTTGTGTGCTTGATACCTTTATGTGGCTTATGGCTTTGAGTTTATGGCCTGGACCAGGGGTGGTTTGGTCAAGGTTTCTATATCTCTGGCCAATTGTTAAGTTAGTGCTATACATGTTCTCAGGTTCAGGGTTAATGCTTGGTCAGTTCTTATGATTCTGGAGGCTTTTGCTCCTACAAGCAGTTGTCTGTCTTCAGAGTGGAGTGGCTTGAGTGTTTTGCCTTTGGGTTCCTCCTAAGGGGTATGCTGGTGGCATGCTAGCTGGGTATAGTTGGAGCTCATGCGGCTCTTCTAGGACTTGCTTGGTTCATTGGTATGGTCTGACACCTGACTCCTTTTCCTCCAGCAGGCACATGGCTGGAGATGTGTTGCCATATGAACTCTTGATGGGTGTGGATATGGCCTATAGATCCCTATCAAGGTAGTCTTCTGTATGTCTTGGCTCAGCCCAAACCTTTTAGTCCATGTTGTGGTATGAGTCCTTGTTGATGGTTTTTCTTGTGGCTCCTCATACTTGTTTATGTGTTCAGGGGTTGTCTCTAGTTCCCTTCTTGTCTAAGTCAGTTAAAGGTTGCTCTGGTTGATGGTCAGGAGTTTTACAGACCAGAGCCTTTTTTTTTCATTTTCTCAGGGGGCTGTTGATCTCCTAGGTCTCATGGGTTAGTGGTGCTAGGCCTTCCTTTGTAATGTCAAGCTTTCCATTCATCAGTACGCACAACTGGAATGCACTTCCCAGAGCCATAACCAGTCTGAGTGACTACCTTCTCTTCTGCAGGGCTTTAAAAACGCATTTGTTTACAAAGAGGCATATTTTCAAAGCACTTAGCCTTCCAAAGTTCCGTAGAAACCTATGGAACTTTGGAAGGCTAGGTGCTTTGAAAATGTGCCTCATTGTCATTTTCTACAAGAACTATGTAGGACTATAACCCCTGCAACTATGCAACCGTGGAATCTGGTTGGACTCATTCTTTTGTATGTTCTGTGTAAAGTGTCTTTTCTGTCTTCCGCTCATGCTCTTATTTCTACTTTGTCTATGATATCACCCAGAGATCTCTCTCTGGTTTTGTAAGCCACATTGAGCCTGCATGTTTGTGGGGGTAATGTGGGGTATAAATACTTTGATAAATAAATGTATGAATCATGGGTCACTGGGTACTATCTTTTATTGTGTGTCTGTTTCTTCCTTGATTGATTATTGCAGTAGGATTGTGCAAGGTGAAAAGATGTTGCCTTAATCAAGTGGTGCATTAGGGTCTAGTCTTCCTCCCACTCAGGTTTTGTATAGTTTTTATACATCCCATTCTTCTGGACTGGTCTAGCTCGATAAGGAAGATTAAATTTGTTCTTACCTACTAATTTCCTCTCCTTGTGTCCTGCTTTCCCAATCCAGGACCCATCTAGGAAGGCTTTGGTTGTATCTTTGAAGCTGTGCTTGGTGGCAGTCCAAGAAGAGAGTTTGCTAGGAGCTCTATAAGTCTTTTATGTAATGCTGCTCTGTCGGGCTACTCTCTTGCTGTTCTATGATGCTCCTCTATGGCAATAAGCTGTGTGGATCTGTGGCAGTGCTCTCTGTGAGGCTTCAGTGTTGTCCTTTAATGTATTACATTGCAGCGCTATAAGCTTGGTCTGTGTGTTCTATAATGTTTCAAAAAGTTGACTTATAATTCTGTTCAGATGTTTCAGATCTGCTTTGTCAACCAGTATAAGGAGTGGCACAGCTCTGGAGCTTGCCAGTATAATGTTATTTAGTACATTTCTATCCCACAGTATCTATAAACTCTAAGTGGGTCTCAACTAATACTCCTAAATTTCAGGATGTACAACCAACATATGACGTTGAATTGTCAGTGTTCTCTGCCTCTATCTGCTGGTTGCAGGGCAAACCCATTTGTCTGGACTAGTCTAGCAGGACTCGGGAAAGGACATTAGCATGTAAGAGCAAATGTATCCATGTTCCTGTTAGTATTCAGTTTGCCTATCTCCAATTTTACGTCATTGATTGCATTTATATTAGGCCATTTTACTGTTATGCTCTTAATAAAATTGTAACTTATGTCAAGTTGTACCTGCTGTACACTGCCTTGGGTAAATCTCTTCATAAACGCAGTAAATAAATGCACATAGATAATATCTCTGTTTTTGACTTTTTGAACTCTGATGTAGCAGTTAAGTAGTGTTGTTTGCACAGGCAAGAGGAACGTGAAACAGAAATGAATCCTCAATAAAGAACCAAATAATGCACAGACTTATTCTTACAGAATTTTTGCCAGAGAAGCTACTGCTGACTTCCACAGAGTAGAAGGTGTGAGAGGTGTATATATTGCCACTCTGATAAATGGAACCTTTGGCCATGGAAGAAACATGAGATCTGTCATTACTTTTGACAAAGGAGGAACTTGGGAATTTCTTCAGGCTCCTGCCACCAGTAGATATGGAGAAAAAATAAATTGTGAGGTGAGATAGATAACATTCTAATTTTTTGTCTACTAGGATTTAAAAAAAAATGGAGGGGGGGGGGGAAGAAAAAGTATTTTCCTAGTAAGTACTTTACAAAATTCGAGTACCGTATGTGTTGTGTTAGATGTAATCTTCTAGGACACTTTTAAGTGTTTCTTCAAGCATCTGAATGAATTGAAGCAAGTGGGCCAAATCCCAAGTGCATAGTCTTTGGTATGAAGTCTTCTTTTTTTTTTTTTTTTTAGGTTGAGATTATAACTATCTCAATATTTTATGAAACTACCCAACTGGAGACCTGTGTAGAAGAGACCACCACAATAAGGGCTATTCTTGTGGCCACCTTTTGATTTTGCTTCTGATCGTGATAGGGCACTATCAGGACTTTCAGTGTTCTTAAAAAACAAAACAAAACACACACGCACACCTACACCTACCTACACTACACCTCTGACAATTTCATGGACACAAGATTTCAGTTTTTCCAGATAACATGCAGTTTCTATAGAGGAGGAGGGTCAGAGAACACACTGCATCAGCCCCCTTCTCCTTTCCTTGAGGGAAGGCCTGTTTGCATGTATCATCTGTTAACTGTGGTTTTGAAAACCTTAGTAAAACTAAAGAAATCAAGGAGCGATGGTCTCGTAGCTCCTTTTGACCAAAGCATATCTTTGTCTATCAGTTGTCAAAATCAGTTGGATAATGTTCCAACTCTGGTCAGAGTATCACACAAAACTGCTTAACCCCAAAATCCAGTTCTCATGGCTTAGATGTTGAGTGTAAGGTACTACGTTTCCAGGACTGGCCAAAGGTGTTTGACTCCTAGGCAAATTTTCAGCTGTATGTCTCCAGCTTAGTGTGTCTCAAAGTTCTCCCCAATACCATGCATATCCAGGATGTTTCCTACTCTCCCTTCCTCAGACCAGCATCTCCTTATCTCTTCTCCCTCCACCCCACCAACCATGGTGTCCATTATCTCTCTACTTCTCTACTCTACCCCCTCCCTTCTCTGTGGTGTTGAGCATCTCTGTCCTTCCCTCTTTTTCTATTACACTCCACAAGTGTCCAGCAGGTTGGCTTCCCTTTCCTTTCTTACCCCTTCCAGGTGGCACAGATTCAGCAGTGGAAGACATTGCAGCCAGCTGTGATGTTTTTCATAGGCACAGTGAGTGCTGTGTAAGTCCTCCCCCACTAAATTATGTAGGCCTAGGCAAATTCCTGGTCTGCCTAGTGGTTGGAGTGGGCCTATACGTTTCATTGGTTTCTCCAGTAGAGTTTCTCAGGCCTGTTTTATGGGTCAGCTTAAAGGAAGTTTATCCTCTGGTATCTTCTGTCTCTCAGAAAAACTGATTGAATTCCTGCTACATTTCTCAGACTATGGAGTAGACTGTGTCAGGGTTCACCTTCATGCAATTGGTGCTTATCGTTGTATAGTAAGTAATTCCATCACTGGTTCAACCCCTAGTTTTTGATTTATGTGAACTTGCTTTGTCTGAAGACTTCATCAAGGCACTTATAATATTTTTGGAACTTTAATATTGTATTTACCCAAAAGAGGAAAGCCCTTTAAGGAGCTGTTGAAGTCTTGCAGGCTCTCAGGCTCTAGTACTTGATCTGGAAGATTATATTTTTGATGGTTATCACTTTAACACACAAAGTTGATGAGCTTTTCAAGCCCTAATGACATAAGCATTGGAGTGGTGTGGTGATATTGGATTTCCTTGTTCATGAGCCAGTCATCTGCTAATATGTGTCTTCTGGCTCTATGTTCACAAAAGTGAACAACCAAAACAGAAGAAAACAACTCCATATTACTCAGTACATCATGGAAAACAGTGGAGATGACCAACAAAACACCAGTGGTGCACTAATAACTTTAATGATTGTCTTCTATTGGACTCAACATGGGCCATGTTTTGGCTGAATGGCCTACATCAAAAACGACATGGGCTGTGTTTTGGCTGAATGGCCTGCATCAGGAGCCCTGATCCTTGCAGATCATTGAAATTAATGAACGTCTTCTATTGAACTTAACACCAACAAAGTTATTATTGCTCCATTGGTGTTTCGTTGGTCATCTCCACTGTTTTCCATGGTGCACAAAAGTGAACAAGCCATGTATAATTTGGATTACAAGATAGCATTTGTTTCCCCTAAGTGCTTTAGTATGTTCCAAATAAAAGACAATCTACCCAGCTTTCCATTTCTGTTGAACCAAATGGACTTGGCATTGCTTTAGTTAAATGAACCCTTTCTAAATGAATAACAGATTGCATCTCCTTTTGTTATGTACAGGCTAGTGTAATGCTAGATGGGCTGTGTCAAATCTCCTGGTTTGGTGATCTGGTTATACTTCTCTTTTTGGAAGCCAACATTTTATAATGCCCACTTGAATGACTGATAGTTTTCTCCATTCATAAGGAGGATAAATTGCATGTTTCTGTTGTAATTATCCACACATTTCTTCTCTCCTCCATTTTGGAACTGGTTTGAGTTGATATATTGGGAGGTCAATGTGGCAGGTGTACGATAACATTTACACATATTTGGACAAGCTCTCTATGCTTTTCTGATTGAGCTTAGAGAGAGGTGTTCCATATTGGTGCCATTGGATAACATTACCTAGATGTCTGGCTGATTTTAGTGTTTACAGAGATCACTCATTAGAGGTAAACAACTTGATCGTTTGTGTATCATATAAAAGCATGCCCTAACAATTAGCATGATACTTGGAGAAGGCTATTATAAGCTAAAAATGTTAATGGTTTTGATGCTTTTTCTTTTGCATAACTTTTTAAAAATAAAACAAGTGACTGTTTTGATTTGAATACGTCCGGAATCAGGTGACTTCTGGGATATCTATGCTTTTAAATTACAAGGAAACTGAATATTCAGTTCATCTTGTAAAGCATGTATTTGTCCATTGCAGGCTTCCAAAGGCTGCGCTCTTCATCTTTCTCAAAGGCTGAGCCAGTTGCTGAGCTATCAGTACCTTGGGAGGTCCATTCTCTCCAAAGAATCTGCCCCTGGGCTTATCATTGCCACTGGTATGTCCTTTCTAGAATCTTAATTGGAAAACTATTTCTTCTCATGATAGTATGAATATTGCAGTACAAAGGTAGTAGTTCCAATGATGTAAACAAATGTATATATAAAGATGAAGAAAACAATAAGATCCACGTAAAAGGATCTATCAGGTAATAATGTGCTACTAGCAAAAAGTTGCAGTTATCACTGGTCCTCTTGGTCTTTCAGTGTTATTACTTTTCAAATGCATATAAAAACAAAGCATTTGTCATACATAATGTCACAGCAGTTCCAAATGCAGATAGACTTATGCACAAATGTTACTTATCAGAAGGAGTTGCATCACTGCCAGGATCCTAACATTGGTGTGTTTCATCATCTGTTTGGAAAAGCCTACCCCAAGGACTCAGCCTGCGTCTCCACTGCTTGATACACATCAATTTAATGACAATTTTGGACACATCCACCCTTCCCTCCTCTCCCCTGGTTTCCCTGTTCCTTCCCTATCCTCTCCATTATTTCTTATGTAGGCTTTATGTTGTATTAGCTTAATTTACTGCATTGGCATCTGCCTTTGTGGTGCGATGTAAGCCACATTGAGCCTGACACAGTTGGGAAAATGTGGGGTATAAATGTGATAATAAATAACTCTACACAATGACTTTTGTTGAAGGAAACAGCATCTTGTTCCATCTTGATAATTTTAGCCATGGAGCAGACATGGTTATAATTAAAATGGACATGCTTTGTGTTTATCCCCTTTTGTTATTTTATTCAATCAGAATAAATGGTATGCACACGTGATATAACAATCCTGCCAAACCACTAAAGAAAAACTCAAAATGTTTGCGTGTTAATACAAATCTGCGCAACCCCATTTCCCCTGAATTTCTTTGGGAAATCGTATGCACCTAAAGACACTATGCGCAGACTTCTACCTAGACATCAACAGGCAGTTTTGTAAAAACCCATGTGAAATAGCTCTCCTTATTGTTTTTCTTTGTTTTTTGTGTTTTCAGTATCGTGCACAAAACTTGTGAAAAAAACAGTAAAATGATTTTTTTCATGGGCCACAAAGACAGCAATTTTCTGCATGCTTCTTATGAATAAAAATGTGTGTACACACACAGCAGCTTCTGAACATTGCCTGATCTGTGTGTGTCGCTGCGTACGACTGGTAGCGGTATAGAAGTGATTTATAGTAGTATAGTGATGTAACATTTCTCATACATCTACCAAATGAATGAAATGCACCTGTGCCCCAATGCTCAGAAGCAAATGTGGTCACTAGAGGCCATTAGCGACAAACTAGCTCCTGCATTACTGGACACAGAATGCTCTGATGCTCTAATGTAGGAAACAACATGCACACCAAAGATTAGCGCAAATAGCATGCTAATGTAGTTATGCATGTTAATGAGTTCATTTCCTATTCCCTCCCAATATTCAGAGAACAGCACAGGGGAAAGGGAAATGGGACTTGACTTGATATACCACCTTTCTGAGGTTTTTTGCAACTACATTCAAAGCAGTTTACATGTGGTCAAGTACTTATTTTGTACCAGGGGCAATGGAGGGTTAAGTGACTTGCCCAGAGTCACAAGGAGCTGTTATGGAAATCGAACTCAGTTCCCCAGGATCAGAGTCCACTGCACTAACCACTAGGCTACTCCTCCACTCCACACAACACAAAGCCTCCATACTACTGTAAAAAATTAACGCCAGCTTGGAGCAGGCGTTGGGGGGTTTGAAGACAGGATTTCTCATGATTCTTTCTCTAAAATCTGCTGTTCTTTTATACACTTCAGATGCAGAAGGAAGCCTGTGCAAGCCCCTAAGTGCCAGTAGGGAAAAACAAATGTGCACGAGTCTGAGCAAACCTGAAAGTGAAAGCATACATTGGCACCTGTTTCCTGAGTTTAAATTTAAGCCTTCCAAGTAAAAAAAAAATATAAATAAAATTGAAAAGCTTATATTTAAAGGCACAGAAAACCGACACCAATCTGTGCTTCACTGTTGGGTTTGCCTGGTGCATGTGAACAGGAGCTACACTTACCATACTAACTCTTCTGTGCATGTGCCAAGCATGTCTCCCCCTCCCCCCCCCCCACACTTTTGTTTTAACAGCATGCATATAATTTGCATACCATTCCTTTGTGCATTGGCGAACTGATTTTCTATGCTGTTCTGGCAGTACTTTTTCAGCACTATTGGCTTACTGTTGGAGTTCTGATCATCAGGTTCCTGCTGACTCGGCATACAGTATTCATGCTGTAGCAGGATGTGTCTGTGTTCAACCACAGAAGGAAAGGAATGTTCCCCGAGTAGAAGGAGCTCGGGAGAATGAATGAATGTTCTTACACTAGTATTACATTATGATAGAAATATGAAATTGTATTTTTCTTCCAGAAAGCCACATCTGTCTTTTTGTAGCACACATATCTAGTAGCTGTATTGGTCCTAGATACACTGGTTCCTGCAGGTTGTGTGATTCCCTTTTTTTGAACCCAATCCTACTACATAACCACGCATGTGCAGAACAGCGCAGCTGTTCTGCGCATGCGCCTCGTCACAGGTCTCTCGCGCATTGCCGCCATAGCTGTCCTGAGCCGGCCATTTGGCTGATGGATGATCTTCGCTCGCTCTGAGAGCAGGCTTCTATTGGTAGAGAACACCCCCCCAGGAAACATCCTCCGAGGCAAAGAGCTGCGTCCTGTAACCTATAACTCGATCTCACGGGGACAGGAATTGTACACAATTGGGCCAATACTTAAAAACATGAATGGAGTAGCCCTAGCCAACGCCACAAGGTGGCCGCCGCACCTGGCATCGCAGGATTCCTGCGAGAGGGGACTGCGGCATCTCCCCTCTCAGTCCATGGGAAATCATGGGGTCCCAAGCCGCTTCTCTTAAGCGCCCCGATCAAGAGGGCTCCTGATCCCCCTGCCCCGCTTACCTCCGGCTACCAGTCCTTAGCCAGCACCTGTAACATGGCCGTTTTGCCGCAGTGCACGTCCCCAACCAGCTTACAGCGGCACACAGCTGGCTGTGGAGGCTTTCGTTCCTTCATGCCATAAAACTACGATCGCGCGTGACACTACTCAAAAATAAAACTTAAAAAAAAAAAAGATCTATCCTTACTCCCAGCACCCTGTTGCGACTTCAGGTAAACTGAACTAAGCCCTCTACTTCCCACTACAGGAGCAGCGCTTATCAGGAGTATGGGAGGCATAATATCTACAAACAAACAAAAAGAAAGACACTGAATTCACTGTCACACACTGTCTCTCGCACACAAACTCTCTGTCTCTCTCCAGCACACCAATTGCTTTCGGTTACACAACATGAGAGCTGGAGTCTGGGAAGCATAATATGTAAAAAAAACAACAATGAAAAAGCACACACACACATTATGATTTTATAATTGTATTATATTTTATTGTAAGCTGTTCTGAGACATTTCTGTGTAAAGCACTGCAGAAATAAAGCCTAGGGAGTATGCTATTCAATCTCCCAGTTCATGTCTTTGTGCTTCATTGTATCTAGATTGAAAATCCAAAGTTGTTGCCTCTAGTTAAGTAGCACTTCTGTCTCCTCCTTGCCATGATGGCATATAGTCCTCTGATGTAAAGAATCTTACAATGTTGCTGCTCCTTCTGATAGGTAACATTTGTGCAAATATTTGCATTTCAATATAGATTTAAGGCTTTACCTTTTCATATATTTTTAAAAATTTCAAAAATAATGATGGGCTCTAACACAGGTTGTCTTGCACTAATGCAGTAATATTCAAGTCACTGCAGGTTACAGAGGAGTGAGATGCAAATGCATGTAAAGCATCTCATTATTATGCAAAAACTAACGTGACTTTTAGGAACACTGGGTGCACACTTCAAGTCATATAATAGCCATAAAATTACCAGGAGAATTGGGCTTAAAACCTGAGCTCGATGCTCCCGTACTGCAGTGATGCCCACTCCCTTGCTCACACTCCTCACCTGTGATCACAACCCCCCACCCCCTGCTCACTCTCTTCATCCCTATCACATCCTCCACTCCCTCCAGCATTGGGAGCCTACCGGCCCTGCATCTGATGGTCCAGTGGGTCCTAGGGCAGATGCTATCCCCAGTCACTCCTTCCCTTCTGGTGCCTCTAGAAGTAGTCTCACATTACTATCATTAGGATTGGGTGATTGTAGGCAGAGTTATTCATTGACTATGGGAGTCAGCAACCTACAGTACTGAGACACCAGAGGTTGGTGACTCCTGTGCTAAATCAAGGTGCGGTAAAAACTAATCCTTTACCGCACCTTGATAACCTCCCTCTAAATTGGGTAATCTGTTGATGATGGAGTGGAGGAGTGGCCTAGTGGTTAGGGTGGTGGACTTTGGTCCTGAGGAACTGAGTTCGATTCCCACTTCAGGCACAGGCAGCTCCTTGTGACTCTGGGCAAGTCACTTAACCCTCCATTGCCCCATGTAAGCCGCATTGAGCCTGCCATGAGTGGGAAAGCGCGGGGTACAAATGTAACAAAAAAAAAAGAATCAGAGTATATTTGCTTTCTGATCAAAGCTGCAGCTAATACCATATCAAATAGTTCACAGCAGGTTACAGCAAGACAATTATTTGTTGAACAAGCATTGTCACCAAAAATAAGGTTTTTTTGTTTTTTTTTGGGGGGGGGGGGGGGGGTGGAGAAGTTTGAGAGAGCACCAACAAGCAGATGTATTAAATTTTTAACAAGCAATAGGTTTTTGTGAACAAAAAAAACCCCAACTTTTGAAAATTTGAAAATAGTCCAAGTGAATTGCAAGCTGGCAAGAGTTTTCTGAAACAGTATTAAAAGTATTTTCCATTAATTGTTTAATAAGACCAAACATGCTTTTGTGATTGAGTTTTCTCCTCTGTGAAGTGAATGAGGTATCATGTTGCAGGCTGTTTATCTGATGGAATGGTCAGAAGCAGTGTCAGGATTTAGTGTGTCCAAAGAGAATGGGAACAGTCAGTGTGTACTACAGATGTTTTCAAGTAGTCATCCCTAGATGTAAGGTTCCGTGATTCTTGAACCTTTAAATACAAAAGTACTAAATTATTTAAAATGAAATCTAAAACACACAAAACTCTGTGCTGTTCTTAGCCTGTTGGTGATCTGATTTGGCAAAAGTGCAGTGCTTCGTGCTTTCTGTAAATGCTTTCTGAAAAGTTATTTACAACTTAGATAATGTTATCTTTCTTTGACTTCAGAAGAACTACTAGTTTGCTGTACTGACTCAGCAGAGGAATTGTTTTTTTTTACACTAGGGCCTATGCACTAAACTTGAGCAAACACAGGAAAAGCCCTCGTGTATGCTAAAATAAGGCCTTAATGTGCATGTTAAATTGGTGTAGAAAGGAATTAGTATGAGTGTACTGAAATATCTACACACAAAAATATTTGGTGTGAATGAGGTTTAGCACGAGCAAGATAACGACACAGTACGTTCAACTTCTATATTTAAAAAGGCTTACTAATGGCATATGGGGGACTTGAAAAATGAAGGCCACAGATAGGAGATAACATGATGAAACTGTTTTGTAGGTCCTTGGGGATAGGAGGCAATGTTCTGTTGTGGAGTAGGAATTGGTTGATGGATAGAAAACAAAAGGGTAGGATTAAATGGCCAATTCTCTCAGTGGAGGAGGGTGAATAGTGGAGTGCCCAAGGGATCTGAACTGAGATGGGTGCTATTTAACATATTTATTAATGATCTGGAAATGAGAACAATGAGTGAGTGATTTAAATTTGCAGATGAGATTAGGAAAGAGAGAGAACATAAGACAAAGAATATTATAATGCCTCTGTATTTCTCCTTGGTGTGACCACACCTTGAGTATTGTGTGCAATTCTGGTCACCGTATCTTAAAAAAGAATTAGAAAAGGATCAAAGAAGAGTGACAAAATTGATACATGGGATGGAATTCCTCCCATATGACCAAAGGCTTAAGAGGTTAGTACTCTTCAGCGTGGAAGAGACTGCTGAGGGGGGATTTGATAGATGTCTACAAAATACTGAGTGGTGTAGAACAGGTAAATGTAAATCAATATTGTATTCTTTCAAAAAGTACAAAGACTAAGGGACACTCAAGGAAGTTACATGGTACTACTTTTAAAATGAACAGGAGGAAATATTTTTTAACTCAACAAATAGTTAAGCTCTGGAACTTATTGTCAGAGGGTGTAGTATTAGTGGTTAGTGTTTCTGGGTTTAAAAAAGTTTTGGACAAGTTCCTGGAGAAAAAGTCCATAATCTGCTATTGAGATAGACATGGGGAGACCCGATGCTTGTCCCTGGGACCAATAGCATAAATCTTGCTGCTATTTCGGATTCTGTTAGGTACTTCAATTGGCCACTGTTGGAAGCAGGATACTGGGCTAGATGGACCATTGGTCTGACCCAGTATGGCTATTCTTATGTTCTTAACACATTTGACCACATTATTTTGCTAGAACAAAATACAACCAGCACACACAAATCTTTCCTAGAAATTGTTGTGTGCATATGCATATTTGCACCATTAATATGTGTCTCCAACACTGTGGCGCATCAAAGTGACTCTTCAAGCATTGCTTCACATCTCTCAAGGTTCAAGGCACACGGGTTTCATAGCATTGTGGAAAAGGACAGGCTGAGGTTGGGCCAACTGGGTCTTCTCCATGTCTGTGTGCTTGCTCCTTGAAGTGTGGTGTGCCACAAGTTTTTATGAATGTAGATGTGATTTGGGCTTGAAAAACTTGGCAAACATTGCACTAGTACACTGTGCCTACACTAAAAGGTGATCATGGAGGTAGAAGTTGTCAGCTGCCAGAGCCCTTATGAGTATGGTCAACCAGACTTCTCCTTCGGCTATCATCTTGCATGCTGTTCTGTTCCCATTTACAGCTTCTATTCCTACTCTTTGAAAACCTTTACTGACACGAGACTGATGGTTCTAAAAATGCACTCATGTCTGTTTTGTGCTTTCCTTTTTGCCTGTTCTCTTGGAGACTAGAACTCTCTCATTTCTCCCTCTGCATTGACAACCCCTTTGTCATGCTGATTTGTACTCTTTGGAGGCAAACAGGAGCCAAGAAGAAAAGAGAACTGAGCTTGTGTAGGTTAGCGTAATTTTTCTATTTAGTTTTCCCGCAGTAAGTAACATGCTCGAGGTATGTAGCCAATGCATTTTTGAGTTTCCATGCACGATAATAATATGACTATATTATTGGGGGTATTTCTTGCCAAGGCCGCGATCTTACTGCTTCACTCTGAGTGACACTTTTAACATGTACGTTCAATTTTTTTGCAAGGCTCTACAAGACACTCCTGCTTAGTACAAATTTTATTGCATAGGTCCTACATTCTCTGTGCTTGCATTTTCTTCTTTTAAATAATACCAAATATTTTCTGCCCTCTAGGTTCAGTTGGAAAGAATATAACCAATAAAACGAGTGTATATGTTTCCAGTAGTGCAGGAGCCAGATGGCGAGAAGTAAGAATGTACTTTTTTTTTTTTTTTTTTTGCTGTGGTAACAATTGTATACTTTGCAGATCATCATTCAAATTGAAAGGAACTTAATGCTGTAGTTCTGAAAAGAGCTTTAAAATTTTCTTATTGAGTTAACTTGTCTGAGCTGTGGCACTATGTTGTGGGTTCAGAACAGTAAAGAAGAGAGGACATGTGATTTTGTATAGAAGAATAAGATGAATCAGCCACATGAGGGGCTGATATTATTTGACAGCACTGATAGAACATTTTCTCAGAGGCTCTTTAAAGTCTTAGAAATTTTTTCTGGTCATATGCAAAGCTCCCTTGTTCTATTTTCTATCCAGTGCCACCGAACAGTTTTCTCCTGCTGTTTTCAGGCCTCCTCAGCCACTTTATTCTTCTTTAGCTGTCCTAGGGCCCTGTTTACTAAGCCGTGCTAACTTTTTAGCGTGCGCTAATGCTAGAGACACCCATAGGAATATATGGGTGTGTAGCATTAGCACGCCTACAGCGCAGCTTAGTAAACAGGGTCCCTAGTTAGGTTTAGTGGCACTTTGTAGATTTTTGATTTTTTGACATTAGCACTTGGCTGTAGTGGTGGTTTTTTTTAAATTTTTTATTTTAGCTGAGCGCTCTATGTGGCTTCTTTCAGTGACGTTAGCAGTCTTTCTCTTTCACAAATGTTTCTGTTTTTAATTTTGCTTGAGTGGAGGAGTAGCCTAGTAATTAGTGCAGTGGACTAAGAACCTGGGGAACTGGGTTCGATTCCCACTGCAGCTCCTTGTGACTCTGGGCAAGTCACTTAACCCTCCATTGCCCCAGGTACAAAATAAATATCTGTATATAACATGTAGACTGCTTTGATTGTAACCACAGAAGAGCGGTATCCCCTTTCTGAGTAATATTTTTCAGAGTGTTACACACTTTGTAAATTTATGTCCTTAACAGATCATAGTGAATTATGCATACATTGTTTGTGGCTAGAACATGACGTCCTTGGATATAGTACTTGCTCAAAAATGTAATCTAGGGCCATCAAGGTCTTGCACTTGAGACCCCAGGAGATCAATGCCACTAAAGGAATATTTGGTGCATTGACTTTTGCATTGAAGGCTTTGACACTGAAGTATCAAATAGCTGCAACATTCATTGGTGATACATCAAGCACTAAGGGAATCTTTGCCTGCCTCAGAACCAGACTAGAAAACTGGCTTCCTTGGATTCAAGCTTATATCAAAGGAACCACAGCATTGAGCACTGAGGTAAAACTTTGAAGCACTGATGTCAATCTTCTTCAGTGTGTGGATCTAAGATAAGAGAGGGTGAGCTACCATCAAATCTTCCTCCAAAGCAGGCTGTGTCAGAAGGAGAGTTCGTCTTCCCATCGTGTCACCACTGAAATAGCCTCCAAGGTTCCAGTCAGCCATCAGTATTACTCCTTTGGCTATCTAGGAGGGCTTTTCCTAGCTTTCTGATACAGTTTGAGTGCAGGCCTCAGCAGCCTTTTTGAGAGAACTGGATAAGAGGATACTTCAGGGCCCTCCCATTGACACCTGGAACAGGTGTCAGCACTGCATATCTCAACACAGATGTGGCCCTGATTGAACTGGTCCTTGAGACCTTTGTCTTAGCATTGAGTGTATTGGCATCAACATTGGTGTCTTGATGTCAAGACACTGTTGGCACCTTCTGTTCCAAGATACTTCCAGAGAGGAAAATCTCCCTGATTGGTGCCAGTTGATCCCAATGGCCAAAATGTCATTTGGGATGCTCTTATGGCCATTATTCTAGAGTCAATGCCCTCTCAAAGTTTAGTGTTTTTGTTAGTATCAGATTGATTCTGAGCAGTCGTAGGAGTCCACTTACAGATTTAGAAAATCTGGATCTAAAGATTTATTCTTCTCATCTCCCACTGGATCACTTTCTTCTCTGGCAAGCAGTGCATCCTTGAGAAGAACCTCTTCAGCTGTTGTACAAAGAGAGGTTCATACTATTTCCCTTAATCTGGAGGTAGAGAATGAACGCAGAGCACCTTTACTCGGTCTCTTCAAAATTCCTAGATGTCCCTAAAGAATCTGGCAGCGTTACTGAATAATTCCTGCAGGATTTTCAGAAGAGAATGTTGGAGATATCACTCTTGAGTACCACTATAGGTGAGAAGGCAGTTTCAAAATACCATGTCCAAGGTTCTCCATAATCCAACTAGGTCCAGCTGCCCCACTAGTGTAGCAGTTCAATCCACTCTGGAAAAAAGCCAGGAAGTTTAAAGCCCAGGACTTGGTGCCCTGAGTAATGAATATCAGATGTTGGAAATTTATGAGAGGAAGTTCTTTCAGGATGGAGTGCTTAGCTCATGCATAGCAGCCTACCACGTCTTCGTGGTTGAAAATGTGAACTTTGCATGGGAAAAGATGAGAAAAGTCTGTCTTCCTTTCAGAAGAAACAGGTGCTTTGTTTCTCAGTTGAACAAGGGAGAGAATGGTATTCCATTCGACCTACAATGTTTACAGAATTGACAACAAGAACCTCCAACATGCCAGCTGGTACACACTCCCTGGATGAGGACCTTGAGGCCCTAGAGCTTCAGGGAATGTATAGAAAAGGCTTGTGGATATGCCCTGTAGTGAAGGAAATATCTTTCTAGATAAGATTAAAGAAGTGGTGGATGTGAACAAAGATTTTTTTTGAATGCTTAACAGGATCTCTGAAACAATTGTGATTTATCTTGCACCTTAAGGAAGTTTGAGTGAATCTGGATGTAGTTATCAACATGGGCCAAGACATGTTATTTTACCAATAACTAGTGCTATTTTAGCACAGGTCCTATTTTATGCAAAGATGACCTAGTTACTAATAACTGGTGTTAACAGTAAAATAACAGGTCTTAATGATAGTCCATGCTGATAACTATATTTTTCTTTAAACAAAAAACCCTAGCTCCCTTGCATCATTCCTAGGTAGTAAGTGAGCTTGTGCTATGATCACAGAAACTCTAGACATCACATATCAGAAGGCTGTTGCAATCCCTTCCCACACCAAAACTTGCTGGACCTATCTTCCCTTTTGCAGACAGGTAGAAAAGAACTTGTCTCATTTGGGGGGAAAATCTGTCCCCAGAAAATTTGGAGAAGTCTGTTTCAACCTAGACTTATGGCTTGAACAATTCCAAGCATCCAAGTCACCTGGGCGTGCCCAGCGGTAGCTGTGTTTTGCCGCGCGATACCTACGTGGTAGTCCTACCATCCTTTCTCCGAGGACAAGCAGGCTGCTTGTTCTTACATGTGGGTCAACGTCCGCGTCGGTCCAGGAATTGGCATTTTGCCAGCAAAATAAAACAAAGTTTTGCTACAGTCTTCTAGCGCGTGAATCGCACGCACTGCGCATGTGCGGACGACTTCCCGCCGGTCGCATGAGCGTGCTTCCTCAGTTTTTTCTTGTCCGTGGCGGAGAGACAGCGTTTCTACACTTCTCTTCGCTTTTGGCCCAGGAGAAAAAGTCTTGATGACGAGTTTGTTTACTTTTCTTTTTCTTTTTCACCTCATTCTTACAAGAAGTTTTTTTTTTTTTTTTTCTAGTTTTTAGCACCTTTTTTATAAGTTTTCTTTCTTTTTCAACCATTAAAGTATCATGTTTTAAATGACAACTTGTTTCTGCATTCTCCTTCAGGACATATGGAATGAGCTGCCTCTGTGTGTTAGAGCGAACCAAATTATGTATGATTTTGAAGGAAACTGAAAACTTTTATTTGATAAGTTTTTAGAGTTTTTTTATTCTTGTTGATTTACTGTGTTTATTTTGATGTATTTTCATAATATACTAATGGGTCTGAGGTTTTCTAATTTTTAAAATTTCATTGTTGTGTATTTCTAGTTATTTTTTAGATGTCATTCCCCATATTTAACTTAATGGGCTTTTTATGATGTAAGCTTCCTAGAACCTCCTGCTGGGATTTGTGCAGTGAATAAGTCTTGCATTAGATTAGATTAAAAAGAAAATACTGAAAACTAAGAGCAGCTGCAAAAGTGTTAAAAAAAATAACAGGAAACTACTTTGGCACTGGAGCTGGCTCTTCAGCTTTCTAATGTGGCACCATCTTGACTCCACTCCCCTTCTGGTCTTCCCGTCTTTTATTATTCCAGGTTGCTTTCTGTTTAAACATTGTGTGTGTGTGGTTGATCATCTTGCTGTTCATAGAGAGCAGCCATTACAGATAAGCAACTTAGCTTTATGGGGTTGCAGGGTTCAGCTGCTGAGTAATATTGCTTTTCCAGATGGTAAGCAGTGTTCTCTTTGTTTCTCCTATCTGATTGTTAAACAGGTAGTTGTTTCCTTCTCTTATAGTTGTTGGTGGCAGGCTTTTGATTGAAATGCTAACATAAACACCTGAGCAGAACCTCTTTAGATATAGCAGATTGCGCTGAGCTGGGAATGGAGTGTGAGGGGACCTGTTAGTTTTGTGTATGTCAGAAACAGGGGTGCAGCATTTGTAAAAGAAGACAAGTAAGATAACCTGGGATGGGAGAAGAGGGAATTGGGAGGGGTGCAAGGCCAGAGGCACCTCCTTCTCTCTGACCCAGGTTTCAGAATCTTCCTTTTCTCTCATTCCTTCCAGTTCTGAGGTTCTCCCCCTTCCTCCTTTCTCCTCCATCTACTGCTTCTCTCTCCCTGTACCCCAGTCCCAGAACTTGCCTTTTTTGCCTTTCCCTTGATCTCAGAACACCCTTTCTATTCCCCAAATCTCCTCCTGTTCCTTTTTCCCGATGCCTATGATCTCTTCACCCTCCCGATGCCTATGATCTCTTCACCCTCCTCTACTAAAAAAAAAAAAAAACCTCCCAAAAGAGCAAAATTATATAGATACAAGCAATGTTGGAACACTATTCTTATTTGTATTACATAAAATTACATAAAATTATTATTTATTGCAGAATTGTCTAACTCATGCCATAGATTCAACCTAGGGCATTGTCTCCATGTGGGTTAGTTTTGCACATACCATGACAGTAATGAGCCTCATTCCTTAGTCTTGGTATGTAGAGTATGATCTCAATCTCTCAAATGTACCGCTGGTGCTCACTGTAGTACTTGCATCCTGCCAAGGAGAACCTCCCTTTGGAGTTCATAAGATGTAATGTATATAGGTAACTTATCTAGGTGCTTGAGAATCTTCTCTGTCTCTACATGATTCAGAGTAACGCTTCTCTGATCAACACTGTTCTGGTCTTTCTCTTTTGTGTCTGAATTTTACCATTGAGCTGTTGTAGGAAATTCTGTCTACTACAAGGTTCTGAACACTATCTTCATTTTATAGAATTACTCGCAGCTTAGAATGAGTTTTTATTTCTTTTGAATTCACACCAGTTATAAGCAGTGTTTTTGATTATATAGTATGTACACCTCAACAGCTGCTATTCTTTCAGCTCATCTAGAATCTTTTTAACAGACCACAGAAGTGTCTGTGTTCTAGTAATGTTTAGTAAGGCTTGTTTTATCTTTAAAGGTTTATGGCCAATGATGGGTAGTGGCATAAAAAGTGTTAAGGATGCAGTAGAGTGGACATTATGCCGTGGATTTTATATAGGGTGCCCAAATGTGGGCATGCTCCCGAGGTGCCCATTGAACTTAATCGGCTAACGAGCTGTTAACAGCCAATAATAATAATTTGTTACATTTGTATCCCACATTTTCCCACCTTTTTGCAGGCTCAATGTGGCTTACATATAACCGTTAGCTGATTCCGGTCTGAACTAATACATAGTATGAATGAATACAAAGTGATATTGTGGTAGAATGAGGTACATGTATGGTAGGTACAATTGAGGGGAACTTAGGGAGGGAAAGGAGGAAGAAGAGTAAGGTAATGTCCATTATGGTCTTTGGTTATATTGTGTCGCAAGTGTCCAGGTATTTTTATGTTGGGTTGGTGGGGTATGCTCTTCTAAACAGGTCTGTCTTTAGTGCTTTCCAGAAATTTAGGTGGTTGAGCGTGGTTTTTACTGCTTTTGGTAATGCGTTCCATAGTTGTGCGCTTAGGTAGGAAAAGCTGGATGCATAGGTGGATTTGTATTTGAGTCTTTTGCTGCTCGGGTAGTGGAGGTTTAGTTATGATCGTGCAAATTTTGTGGTGTTTCTGGATGGCAGGTCGATAAGGTCTGTCATGTATCCCGGTGCCTCGCCATAGATAATTTTTGGATGCTAACAACCAATTATTGACATTAATTGGCACAAATTAGGATTTGTGCGCTCATCTGTCTGTGCCCTATTCTATAATGCTGGGCATCTAAATCCCATAGTATGCAACCCAAAAAGTTCTGTTAAGTGTTAAAGTATAATGGGTCAGCATGCCCAACTTGGGCGCCAGGATTTACACCAGATTTCAGCAGGTGTAAGTCTGGCACCCAGGGAATTGGTGCTAAGCTTTTATTCTATAAAGGGCATGTTCCCTTTATAGATTAGCGCTCCGTGCTGATCTTTCTGGCAGCAGCTTTTGTACACCATTTATAGAATTCCCCCTCCCCCCAATGTCTATTTTCAGACAGTGTTTCTTGATTGCAGCTGTTATACCTTAATTTCAGCTGGAATTGCTGCTAGTTTTCTTTTTAATATCATATAAGACTGAAATTACCATAATCCAGCATAAAAAGTCCATTCTATAGCAAAGCTGTCACCCTCATTTAACAGTCTTGCTTGTTCAGAAAGTGTGATGGAGAATGGTTAGTTTTGTTTTGTGTTATTACCACAGCATATTAGGCATTTTGTAAAGTTTCTGTATCTAATGCAGTTAATTATTCTTTTCCTAGGCTCTTATTGGATCCCATTATTATAGCTGGGGTGACCATGGAGGCATCTTGGTAGCTGTTCCACAAAATATTGAAACAAACCAATTAAAGTAAGTAATTTCATGCTATTGTAATAACTTATTGTGAAGAAACAGTATTTTGGGTCTGTAAAATGTATTGGATATTTTCCTGCCTTGATTATGTCCTGAAGTGTATTTCTCCTATTTGGCCAGTAGGTGGTGTTTCTTTGCTGTAAAGCTGTTATAGGGAACTGAGGGCCCTTTTACTAAGCTGTGTAAGCACCTGCGCGTGCACCCAAAGCGTGTCAGTGCTGAGTTACTGCCTGGCTACTGTGTGGCCCGGAAGGTAATTTCATTTTTTACACGTGTCCACTGTGCACGACGGAAAATATTTTTATTTTCTGACACACAGGCGGTAATTGGCATTTGAGCATGTGTTGACCATTACCGCCCGGTTAGCGCGCAAGACCTTACCGCTAAGTCAGTGGCTGGCAGTAAGATTTCGGACCCAAAATGGACACGTGCCAATTTTCATTTTGCTGCACATCCATTTTCGGCCCCCCCCCCCCCCAAAAAAGGGCATTTTTTATAGGTGCCAAAACATGTGCCTACACTAATGCAGGCTATTTTTCAGCGCACCTTAGTAAAAGGGCCCTGACTGTTTTGTTTCTTTAACACAAGCAGGAAGCAAGCAGCAGTATACTTTTAAATCTTTTTAACTGGGCTCTGATTGGCCCAGGATCTCATTTCCTTTAGAGTGTACTGATTTTGCCTCCAGTCTTAGCCCGGGAGAAAAGAGAGATGGTTCTCTTTGCATAAGCTCGGTGATTTATATGCACTGATCTCCCCAGGTATTTTCTAAGAAGTATGCAAATGTTTAGTTATAATTGATCCATAATTCAGTTACCTGTTATTGTTTGCTGATTGCACATTTTTTTTGGTTCATTGTTCCAGTGTGACAATAAACCTGTTTAGTTTGTTGACTCTGCCTGTCTAGACTGATAAATTCTGGTGGTTTGTGTGTTGGGTCTGTGAGTTCTTTCTGGGAACTGTGGGACTACTGGGAATGTGGCTCCAGTAACCTAGAAATCACTGGGAATAATTGGAGAGCTTGAGGGTCGCCCAGAGGCGGTTCTGACCCAGTCGGTGGGAGGAGGGTTCTAGTGTAGAGCACAAGTGGCAGGTGCAGGCGGACCTGAGCTGTGCTTGGGGGTACACCCTTTAAGTGGCCGCGGTGTAACCACAGGCAAGTACCTCTCTCCATCCTTCTATCTCCCTGTTGTATTAAGTTTTACTGTTTATATATGTGTATTTGTAAATCACTTCAGTCATTCTTCTAAGACGGGGGGGGCGGGAAGTGGTGTATGAATTTTCAAGAAATAACCTAAATGGTCTGTATCATTAACTACACACCATTCTGGAAAGGGAGCATGAAGATCACTCCTCAGTGTAGCGGGGAGAAGTGAGAAACCTAGGGGCCCTTTTACTAAGCGGCGGTTAGTGCTTTCTGCATGCTAAAAAGCACTTCCGTGGGACATCCTCAGGCATTCCACAGTAGTTCTGGGATCAGCGTGTGCCAATCTTGTGCAAAAAAATATACAATATTTTTAGTTCAGGGGGTGTGTTTGGGGGTGGAAACTAGGCATGCCCTGTGCTAATTGGTTAGTGCAGGCAAATTGCCATGTGCTGCTGATTAGCATGGGGTTAGCATGTGAGCCCTTACTGCCTACAAAATTGGTGGTGGTAAGGGCTCACATTTTAATGGCCATGTGCTAATTGGAAAATTAGTGCATGGCCATTAATGGGGAAAAAAAGAAATTGCAGCCATTTTACAGCTACGCTAAAAGTGGCCTCAGCGCAGTCCACTTTTTAGTGCAGCTTTATAAAAAGGCTCCTATTACACTCTAGACAGATGTCAAAGAAAGAGTTCTGAAGAGGAGAAAGAAGACCAAAAAATGTGCACACCTCTGAATAGAGGACAAATAAAGAGAAGTACAGTGCATCCTGTCAGACATCAAATATCTCATCATCTTTTTTGTCACTGAAGATTCTATGTGCTTATCCTGTGCTGCCTTTTACATTACGGTTAGAAATCTTAGTGGTAAAAAAACTGAAGAGAGCAGAAAAAAATAATAGTTGGTTCTTTTGGGCAAGTTGTACTCCCTCACCCCCTTTTTCTGCTGTCATTTGATTTCTATTTGACTCATTTTATTGTGCAGGTCTGGGCTCCACTTCCTGGCTAATCAAAAACAAATAAAGTCAGAGGCCTCTTATATAGGGAAATTCCACACACTACTCCCTCCCCCTGGGATAAATGACTAGACAATGCCCCTCCCTCAGGCTTTTGCCATTCCTTATCTAATAGGAAAATTTAGGCTGAAGGCATGGAGAATAAGAGCACGGCAGAGATATGACAAAAGAGATACACTTGAGCACTCTAAAAATACACCTTTTTTTTTTTTACACAGGGTAAATAGGTTACCATAAAATATATTTTTTGCTGTGATTGACATTGTTTGTGTGACCAAAGATCATTGTAGGTGTTTAGGGGCTTGAAACAGAGTCTCCAAAAGCTGTTTTCACCTGACAGTTGTTTTGGCTTGGGTGTAAGTGCTATGTATTGCCATGTGGAAAGTTTCCAGTGAATCCAGAAGTCAGATATTTGGCTTCCTGGCTTAGCCTGGGGCTGAGGATTCTTCAGATGCAGTATCCACATCTTCTGGGAAGGAAGGATGGCATCAACCATTGCTTAAGGTGACACTTAGGCACTGGATTCAGGGTTAAATATTTCAGGATTCTGGAAATTGCCAGAACTGTCTTTATGCAGGTGATTCCCAAATCTGTTCCTCTATAAAATACTGAGTGGAGTGGAACAGGTAGAGGAGGACGGAGAGCAGCGCGCTGGGCAGGAAAGGGGGGGCTCTTTCCTGCCCCGACGTCACTAGACCACCGGGGAAGATCGCGTGACGTGAGTAGGGAGAAGTGGTGACAGGGCGGGCGGGCGATCCCGAACTCGGAGGGAGGGAGGGAGGGAAATCTCTACCTTCGGACTATAAGACGCACCCCCCATTTTCCTCCCAAATTTTGGGGGGAAAAAGTGCGTCTTATAGTCCGAAAAATACGGTAATAGATTTATTATCAGAAAAGGTAGAACAGTGAACAGTAAAATGTGTAAACAGCAAACAGTAACAAGTAAAAATAACAGGAATCAACATTAAAACTATCTTACTACCTAAATAGTACCTGGGCACTTCAGGAAAAATAACTGCTTATAGGTTTGAACAGTGCAGAGGTCTTCACTCTTCACACTCCCATTCAGAGACTGGGGAATTCCAGCATATTCTGGCTGGATCTTGCACTTCAGGGCAAATCAAGGCCCAGAGCATTAGCACTGAGGGTTTCTGGCCAATGGCACTGCAGTTTACTCTTCCCCAGGGGGTTTCCTCTTTCCTTCAGGGAAGAAAAGCTAAGAAGGAAATGGATTTCTGCTAGTACTGTAATGCAGGGGTCAGACACCACCTGCTGGCCAAACAAGGGGAAATGCACTGAAAGAGAAAATGTATAAAAATAGTAATTCAAATCACAAGCATGAAAATCCCCTGTTCCGCCACACTATAACCTTACAATTTATTATGTATCTGTAGCATGTCAAATATGCTCGGTAGCGCTAGTCAAATAATTTGTGTTTTCTGTATTTGGTAACTGCATGAGGCTAATGCAATTGCAGTGTAAACTTAGTTTTAATTCTTTTTGAATATGCTAGGATGAAATTATTATAAAGCATGACCCATACATGAATAGGTTACAAGAAAACTATTTGTGACTGTCTTTAGTTTGTGACTGTTTTTCTTGCCCTTCCTCAGGTATAGTACCAATGAAGGAGAAACATGGAAAACATTTAACTTCTCTGATAAGGAGATCTATGTTTATGAACTACTTACAGAACCTGGGGAGAAGAGCACTGTATTTACCATCTTCGGAGGATACATACATAAACAGTCACACAGTTGGCTGATACTGCAGATCAATTCATCAGCTGTGCTTGGTATGATACTTTTGCATTCGATTATAGAAAGAGAGGCAACCTCCTCACAGAAAGCTAAAGGAGTAGAAAAAGTGAGAGGATGAGAGGACAATAATTAATAACCAACCACCCTAAGCTAATAAATACCAAAAAAAGACAATTAAAAATATCAGCTATAATAACAAGGATTAAAACCACCAAACTAAAATAGTATATAAAATCCAACATGGCTGTAATTCAGCCAACACCTGCCTCAGGGTTAAAAACCATTGAGTTCTATAAAACACTAGAATGATATATGCAGAGTTTGTATCATTGATAAATCACATAGTACAAAGTGATACCTTGCACGCCGCAAGTACTCTGTGTGTGTAAGTCTCATTGAAACTAAGCAGCATGTTACATTGACCTTAGAAACAACACAAAATGAACAATACCTCTCTCCAACAGGTCCAGTATCATACTAATTTACTACGATAACCTTGAGAAAATACTAATAAAGGATTTCTAATGCCTATCTTCCCATAAGGCATATTTTCAAAGCACTTAGCCTTCCAAAGTTCTATAGGTTTCTATGGAACTTTGGAAGGGTAAGTGCTTTGAAAATATGCCTCCATGTGTACTCATGGTTCTCCGAGGACAAGCAGGCTGCTTGTTCTCACGACTGGGTGACGTCCGCGGCAGCCCCCACCAACCGGAAATAAGCTTCGCGGGACGGTCGACACGCAGGGCACGCCCACCGCGCATGCGCGGCCGTCTTCCCGCCCGTGCGCGACCGCTCCCGCCAGTTACTTTTTTTCCGCGACTGAGAGAGTTGTGTTTTCCCCTCTCTCTCGTTTTCAGCCGCCGGATTTTTTCGACCGCGTTTACGCGGATCGTCGCTTTTGGCCTGTTCGGCCTCTTCTTCTTCTTCTTTCTCTTTTATTAAAAAAAAAAAAAAAAAAAAAAAAAGAATTTTGCGCGTGTGGAGCACGCGCTCCTTCTTTTCCCTCGCTTTCTAGCGGGGACGCCTCGTTGCGGCCTAGTGGCCGCTCGGTCGGTTTCAGTTTTCGTGGTGTGATTTTAGCCACCATTGCCGACTTTGACTTCGCCGACGCGATTTTTCCGTCGATGTCCTCGAAGGTCCCGAGTGGATTTAAAAAGTGTGGTCGCTGCGGCCGGCCGATCTCGCAGACCGACACCCACGCTTGGTGCCTCCAGTGCCTCGGGCCGGAGCACAATCTCAAGTCGTGCGTTTTGTGTCTCGGTCTCCGGAAACGGACTCAGGTTGCGAGGCAAGTTCTGCGGGACCGTCTTTTTGGAACTTGCGCCGGCCCCTCGACGTCGACCTCGATGGCATCGGTATCGAAGACCGGTTCTTCGGTACCGGTATCGATGCCCGAGACATCGGCACCGATGGCAGCGACCCCAGGAGAACAGGTCCCGTCGGCCCACCGGTCCGCCGGCGAGAGTGGGGTAGAGAGACCGCGTGGGCAGTCGGCCCCGGTCACTCCCTCAACTCGTGAGCCACGGGACCGAACCCTGTCGGACCCGGTACCCCGAGACCGAGGGGGATCGACCTCCTCCTCCTCCATGCCCTCCGGCACCGGTGACGTGCACCGGAAAAAAGACAAGAAGCGCCGTCACCGGGAGCCCTCGGTGCACCCTGAAGAGGAGTCGACGCCGAAGCGTCATCGCAGAGAGGAGAGATCTCCGTCGGTGGTGGAGGTACCGACGCGTCGGGGTTCCGGCACCTCGGTGCCGTCTCCTGGCCCCCAGCAGCTTCCGGCACCGACACCCTTACCGGCCCCACCGCCTTTCCCGGCAGCGGGCCTGGACGAGTGCCTCAGAGCCATCCTTCCGGGGATCCTGGAAGGGCTGATGCGCCAGGCTGTGCCGGCGCCGGGGGTGCTTGCGCCCTCGGCGCCGATGACTGTGGCGCCGGCGAGCTCTAGCCCGGCGCCGGGGCAGTCGACACCGCCGCCGCTTGCGGTGCCGGTCTCGACAGCCACGCAGGTGGAGTCCCCGTCGACGTCGATGGAGGGAGCTCCGTCCCCGCCGGCGCGGGAGTCCACCGCTCGACGACACCGAGACCTCGGTGCCTCGACGTCGAGCCGGGCCCGGTACCGGACGCAGCTACATGAGCTAATGTCCGATACCGAGGATGAGGACTCGTGGGGGGAAGAGGAGGACCCGAGATATTTCTCCTCAGAGGAGTCTACGGGCCTTCCCTCGGACCCCACGCCGTCACCGGAGAGGAAGCTCTCACCTCCTGAGAGTCTCTCCTTTGCCTCCTTTGTGCGGGATATGTCTATAAGCATTCCCTTTCCCGTGGTCTCTGTGGAAGAGCCGAGGGCCGAGATGCTCGAGGTCCTCGACTATCCATCACCACCTAGAGAGTCCTCCACGGTACCGCTGCACAATGTCCTGAAGGAGACGCTGCTCCGGAACTGGGTGCGACCACTAACTAATCCCACCATTCCCAAGAAAGCAGAGTCCCAGTACAGGATCCACTCTGACCCAGAGCTCATGCGGCCCCAGTTGCCCCATGACTCAGCGGTCGTGGATTCTGCTCTCAAGAGGGCACGGAGTTCGAGGGATACCGCCTCGGCGCCCCCGGGGCGGGAGTCTCGCACTCTGGACTCATTTGGGAGGAAGGCCTACCAATCCTCCATGCTCGTGACCCGCATCCAATCTTACCTGCTCTATATGAGCATCCACATGCGGACCAATGTGCAACAGCTGGCGGACCTGGTCGATAAGCTCCCGCCGGAGCAGTCCAGGCCTTATCAGGAGGTGGTCAGGCAGCTGAAGGCGTGCAGAAAGTTCCTGTCCAGGGGGATTTTTGACACCTGTGACGTGGCATCTCGTGCTGCGGCCCAAGGTATAGTGATGCGCAGGCTCTCATGGCTGCGTGCCTCTGACCTGGACAACCGCACCCAGCAGAGACTGGCTGACGTCCCTTGCCGGGGGGATAACATTTTCGGTGAGAAGGTCGAGCAGATGGTGGACCAACTGCATCAGCGGGAAACCGCTCTTGACAAGCTCTCCCACCGGGCGCCTTCAGCACCCGCCCCCACGGGTGGGCGTTTTTCCCGGGCACGGCAGGCTGCACCCTATTCTTTTGCAAAGCGTAGGTACAACCAGCCGGCCCGAAGGCCTCGCCAGGCACAGGGACAGCCCCAGCGCGCTCGTTCTCGTCAACAGCGTGCGCCTAAGCAGCCCCCTGCGCCTCCACAGCAAAAGCCGGGGACGGGCTTTTGACTGGATCCACGGGAACATAGCCGCCCTACAAGTGTCCGTACCGGACGATCTGCCGGTCGGAGGGAGGTTAAAATTTTTTCACCAAAGGTGGCCTCTCATAACCTCCGACCAGTGGGTTCTCCAAATAGTGCGGTGCGGATACGCCCTGAATTTGGCCTCCCTGCCTCCAAATTGTCCTTCGGGAGCTCAGTCTTTCAGCTCCCTTCACAAGCAGGTACTTGCAGAGGAACTCTCCGCCCTTCTCAGCGCCAATGCGGTCGAGCCCGTACCACCCGGGCAGGAAGGGCAGGGATTCTATTCCAGGTACTTCCTTGTGGAAAAGAAAACAGGGGGGATGCGTCCCATCCTAGACCTGAGAGACCTGAACAAATTCCTGGTCAAAGAAAAGTTCAGGATGCTTTCCTTGGGCACCCTTCTGCCAATGATTCAGAAAAACGATTGGCTATGTTCCCTGGATTTAAAGGACGCATACACTCACATCCCGATACTGCCAGCTCACAGACAGTATCTCAGATTCCGCCTGGGCGCACGGCACTTTCAGTATTGTGTGCTGCCCTTTGGGCTCGCCTCTGCCCCACGAGTGTTTACAAAGTGCCTCGTGGTGGTGGCGGCGTATCTACGCAAGCTGGGAGTGCACGTGTTCCCATATCTCGACGATTGGCTGGTCAAGAGCACCTCGGAGGCAGGAGCCCTCCGGTCCATGCAGTGCACTATTCAACTTCTGGAGCTGCTGGGGTTTGTGATAAATTACCCAAAGTCCCATCTCCAGCCTACTCAGTCTCTGGAATTCATAGGAGCGCTGCTGAATACCCAGACGGCTCAGGCCTACCTTCCCGAAGCGAGGGCTACCAATCTCTTGGCCCTGGCTTCGCAGACCAGAGCGTCTCAGCAGGTCACAGCTCGGCAGATGTTGAGACTTCTGGGTCATATGGCCTCCACAGTTCATGTGACTCCCATGGCTCGTCTTCACATGAGATCTGCTCAATGGACCCTAGCTTCCCAGTGGTTTCAAGCCACCGGGAATCTAGAAGATGTCATCCGCCTCTCCACCAGTTGCCGCACTTCACTGCTCTGGTGGACCATCCGGACCAATTTGACCCTGGGACGTCCATTCCAAATTCCGCAGCCCACGAAAGTGCTGACGACGGATGCATCTCGCCTGGGGTGGGGAGCCCATGTCGATGGGCTCCACACTCAGGGTCTGTGGTCCCTCCAGGAAAAGGATCTGCAGATCAACCTCCTGGAGCTCCGAGCGATCTGGAACGCACTGAAGGCTTTCAGAGATCGGCTGTCCTGTCAAATTATCCAAATTCGGACAGACAATCAGGTTGCAATGTATTACGTCAACAAGCAGGGGGGCACCGGATCTCGCCCCCTGTGCCAGGAGGCCGTCGGGATGTGGCGTTGGGCGTGTCGGTTCGGCATGCTCCTCCAAGCCACGTACCTGGCAGGCGTAAACAACAGTCTGGCCGACAGACTGAGCAGAGTCATGCAACCGCACGAGTGGTCGCTCCATGCCAGAGTGGTACGCAAGATCTTCCGAGCGTGGGGCACCCCCTCGGTGGACCTTTTCGCCTCTCAGACCAACCACAAGCTGCCTCTGTTCTGTTCCAGACTTCAGGCACACGGCAGGCTAGCGTCGGATGCCTTTCTCCTCCATTGGGGGACCGGCCTCCTGTATGCTTATCCTCCCATACCTTTGGTGGGGAAGACCTTACTGAAGCTCAAGCAAGACCGCGGCACCATGATTCTGATCGCGCCCTTTTGGCCCCGCCAGATCTGGTTCCCTCTTCTTCTGGAGTTGTCCTCCGAAGAACCGTGGAGATTGGAGTGTTTTCCGACTCTCATTTCGCAGAACGACGGAGCGTTGCTGCACCCCAACCTCCAGTCTCTGGCTCTCACGGCCTGGATGTTGAGGGCGTAGACTTCACTGCGTTGGGTCTGTCTGAGGGTGTCTCCCGGGTCTTGCTTGCCTCTAGGAAGGATTCCACTAAAAAGAGTTACTTTTTCAAGTGGAGGAGGTTTGTCGTGTGGTGTGAGAGCATGGCCCTAGAACCTCGTTCTTGCCCTGCACAGAACCTGCTTGAATACCTTCTGCACTTATCAGAGTCTGGCCTCAAGACCAACTCAGTAAGGAATCACCTTAGTGCGATTAGTGCTTACCATTATCGTGTGGAAGGAAAAGCCATCTCTGGAGAGCCTTTAGTCGTTCGATTCATGAGAGGCTTGCTTTTGTCAAAGCCCCCTATCAAGCCTCCTGTTGTGTCATGGGATCTCAACGTCGTCCTCACCCAGCTGATGAAACCTCCTTTTGAGCCACTGAATACCTGCCATCTGAAGTACTTGACCTGGAAGGTCATTTTCTTGGTGGCAGTTACTTCAGCTCGTAGGGTCAGTGAGCTTCAAGCCCTAGTAGCTCATGCTCCATATACCAAATTTCATCACAACAGAGTAGTGCTCCGCACCCACCCAAAGTTCCTGCCGAAGGTGGTGTCGGAGTTCCATCTTAACCAGTCAATTGTCTTGCCAACATTCTTCCCCAGGCCGCATACCCGCCCTGCTGAACGTCAGTTGCACACATTGGACTGCAAGAGAGCATTGGCCTTCTACTTGGAGCGGACACAGCCCCACAGACAGTCCGCCCAATTGTTTGTTTCTTTCGACCCTAACAGGCTAGGGGTCGCTGTCGGGAAACGCACCATCTCCAATTGGCTAGCAGATTGCATTTCCTTCACTTACGCCCAGGCTGGGCTGACTCTTGAGGGTCATGTCACGGCTCATAGTGTTAGAGCCATGGCAGCGTCAGTGGCCCACTTGAAGTCAGCCACTATTGAAGAGATTTGCAAGGCTGCGACGTGGTCATCTGTCCACACATTCACATCACATTACTGCCTCCAGCAGGATACCCGACGCGACAGTCGGTTCGGGCAGTCGGTGCTGCAGAATCTGTTTGGGGTGTAAATCCAACTCCACCCTCCAGGACCCGAATTTATTCTGGTCAGGCTGCACTCTCAGTTAGTTGTTCTTCGTAGGTCAATTTCTGTTGTTTCCTCGCCGTTGCGAGGTTCAATTGACCTGGGTTCTTGTTTTGAGTGAGCCTGAGAGCTAGGGATACCCCAGTCGTGAGAACAAGCAGCCTGCTTGTCCTCGGAGAAAGGGTATGATACATACCTGTAGCAGTTGTTCTCCGAGGACAGCAGGCTGATTGTTCTCACCTTCCCTCCCTCCTCCCCTTTGGAGTTGTGTATTTCATATTTTTTGCTAGTCATTCAACTGGCGGGAGCGGTCGCGCACGGGCGGGAAGACGGCCGCGCATGCGCGGTGGGCGTGCCCTGCGTGTCGACCGTCCCGCGAAGCTTATTTCCGGTTGGTGGGGGCTGCCGCGGACGTCACCCAGTCGTGAGAACAATCAGCCTGCTGTCCTCGGAGAACAACTGCTACAGGTATGTATCATACCCTTTCCTTCCATGTCCTTCCATCCTCATTTCCAGCCATATACCTGTCCCCTAATTAATCTTTATAGAGGTCATAGAGGTTCCAAAAGCGATTTTATTACCTCCATTCCTGCCCCATTCTCCCTCCCTCTCCCCCCAATCCCCTCCACAGATTTTCACCCTCTAGTGAAATTACTATACTATACATTGTTTTACATTCCGCTAACTTTCCAAAAAGATTCTAAGTGGATAACAATATTAATTCCTCCAATCAGGGAAATTAATATTGTTATCTGCTTAGAATGCTCTTAAGTAATTCTAAAAGATTCTAAGTGGATACCAAGATTAATTTCCTTGATTGGAGGAATTTATATTATCTGCTTAGAATCTTTCCCCCCAAGTTTCCTATTTTCTTAGCCCAGTTCACATAAGGCTCCTGCACCATTCCATGTGCCTTCACATTTATTAATTGTTAACTTACTCATTATGAAGTGTTCTCCGATTTTCTCCAGTAGAACCATCCATACTGGTAGCTCATCTTGTCTCTATTTTACAGCCACTAACTGCTGTACAGCTGCTACACAATATGCCATAAACCTTCCCAGACTGGGGTCAGTGTCCCTGAGCTCTAGTTTTTGTCAAAAGATATAACATGGGGCATGGTGCCATTATTATTCCACCATCTCCCCTATCGTCCCTAGTACCTATTTTCCGGTATTTTTTTTTTATTTTTTACTAAGACACACATCCACTACATATGCCAGAAGCACCCTTCCTGCCCACAACTTCTCCAGACCATCACTGCTGTTATACCACTTCCTTATCGCTGATGCTGGATACATCCTATAAAGGGGAAAGGGACTTATATACCGCCTTTCTCTGGTTTTTCCAACTACAAAGCGGTTTACATATTATGTACAGGTACTTATTTGTACCTGGGACAATGGAGGGTTAAGTGACTTGCCCAGAGTCACAAGGAGCTGCAGTGGGAATCAAACCCGGTTCCCCAGGATCAGAGTCCGCTGCACTAACCACTAGGCTACTCCTAAAGCATGTTATATTAATTCTCTTGGATGTTGGCTGACACACCCCATTTGGGCTGTGTGTCATATTGTAATATATCCTGCCATTCCTCCTCACCAATTTTCTTAGCGCAGTCCTTTTTCCCTTTGCCTTTTGTGTACCCCTTTCATGCCCCTTGAGCAATTCTTTGAGCCATCTTTGCTCCTTTGCACTCCTCACCCCTACTTCCAGTATAGGCATACTTACTTAAATTGATTACTTTTTTCAGTGAAGACTTACTGCTGTACACTCCACGACTTCTCCGTTCTTATCACACCAGGGGTGTGCAATAAGGAGGGGAGGGGGCGATTAACTTTTTCCTTCTCTTCAGGCCAGAACTGTCTTTTTTTTTTTTTTTGTTACATTTGTACCCCGCGCTTTCCCACTCATGGCAGGCTCAATGCGGCTTACATGGGGCAATGGAGGGTTAAGTGACTTGCCCAGAGTCACAAGGAGCTGCCTGTGCCTGGCCCTTGCAGATCACCAATGTGGCCGCGCAGGCTTTTACATGGAATGTTGCTAGTGGAATAGCAACATTCCATGTAGAATCTCCAATAGTAGCAACATTCCATGTAGAACCTCCAATAGTATCTATTTTATTTTTGTTACATTTGTACCCTGCGCTTTCCCACTCATGGCAGGCTCAATGCGGCTTACATGGGGCAATGGAGGGTTAAGTGACTTGCCCAGAGTCACAAGGAGCTGCCTGTGCCTGAAGTGGGAATCGAACTCAGTTCCTCAGTTCCCCAGGACCAAAGTCCACCACCCTAACCACTAGGCCACTCCTCCACGGTGAGCAATGTCATTGCCTTTGTGTGTGTATGTTTTAAACATGTCTTTTTTTTTCTGTTGTCAGTGTCCTGTAGAAGCATAGTATATAGCATGTTGTTATCCTGAAATTTTTCCCTTTGTAAGGAATAAGACCCAACCCATTTTCTAATGATGCACTGTAACAGGCCTCTTCAAGGCATCCACATCTTGCCATTCAATTCTTTAAAGTCATTATTGTATAATCGGATATCCTATAACGTTGATATTGATCTCTCTCTCTTGTGTTGGTGGCCAGGCGTAATGCTGCTTTTATCAGATTATTGGTCATAATTCAGTTTCAGTTTTCAATTTGTTTCACTCTTTCGTTTTAACCAATATTTGCAATGTGGTACAACAATGCAGAAATAAGCAATATATTCAACATATATGGCCTAATAGGTAGCTAGAATTGCAGAGTTATCTAAAACCGCATTTATATAAAACCTACTATAGTGATAGCATATCAGTATACTAATATACCCAGTTCCAGTGAGGTTACCTTGGTTATACAAAGATTGAGAGAAGTTTTATAACAACAATGTAAATTAACATACATCATGTTCAATACAAAAGAATCAAACTTTAAAATCAAAGTAAAATAAGATGTACTATGACATTTTAATTTGCAGAATTGTATTTTTCTCACTTTTATCTGGACTGTGAATGAATGTGAGCTGCTAACGGCAATTAAAATAGAGCAATTTTGTGGTTCTGCTTTAAGAAGATTATAGTCTGGGACACCAGATGCCCCTTGTCAAGAACAATTCACCACCTACTTTTCCCCATCTTTTTTATTTTCATTTTGTCGTAACCTGTGTTACTCTCAGAACATCGCCCAGGCTCATCTCTGCCCTGAATTAGGCGAGGAGAGCTATATTTTTAAATTAGTAAATATTTACTAAAATGTTATAACCTGTTTAACATGTCTTACTCTTTTGTCTGTTTAGGAGTTGCGTGCACAGAAAGTGATTATAAGCTGTGGTCACCCTCTGATGAACGAGGGAATGAATGTTTATTGGGGCGTAAAACGATTTTTAAAAGGAGGATTTCTCATGCCACATGTTTCAATGGTGAAGATTTTGATAGACCAATTATAGTCTCCAACTGTTCTTGCAGAAGAGAAGACTTTGAATGGTATTTACTAGTTGAATGTCTTTAGATTAAAACTTTTGTCTGCTCTTGCTTGTTTATTGGTTAGGCACTGTTCTTTTCCATAGAGCACCATTATTTAATATAATCTCATCAGATATTTATACGTGCTGTAGGTCTTTGCACCCTAAGCATAAATGTGAGATATATATATATGTAGATCTGTGTTTATGATCATTTTAGTACATCCATAGTTATATCAATTACTGTAAAAACATTTTGCTTATAGATGTTATCACTATGAATATCCATAGCAAGTTTTTTTTTTTTTTTTTTTTTTTTAGCAAAAAAAGTAAATGTATGAATCTCTCATGCTGTTGAACCATTGTATGTAGAGATCATGCTATTTTCAAGGGCCGTATTCATTGGGTTATTCCACTATTTGTGCCTTACTTTCTTGTGTGTATTGTAATCCAGAATTTCATATGCAAAGGGAATATATAGCATTGGAGCTTAATTTATGGTATAAGAACTGTCATACCAGGTCAGACCAAAGATCCATCAAGGCCAGTACCCTGTTAATAACAGGGTATTATTATTAACATTTGTATAGCGCTACCAGATGCATGCAGCGCTGAGCACCTGACACAGAGAGACAGTCCCTGCTTGTTAGAGCTTACAATCTAAAAATACAGACAGACAAGACAATTAAGGGCGGGGAAAGTACTGGGTGAGAAGGAACAAGGATAGGGGAATTGAGTAGTGGTTAGGAGCCAAAAGCAGTGGTGAAAAGGTGGGTTTTCAGCATAGATTTGAAAACAGGTAGAGATGGAGCTAGGCGTACAGGCTCAGGAAGTCCATTCCAGGAATAAGGTGCCGCGAGGGAAAAGGAACAAAGCCTGGAATTAGCAGTGGAGGAGAAGGGGGACGACGAGATATTTGTCCAGCGAGCGGAGTTTACGGGGAGGAATGTAGGGAGAGAGCAGAGGTAATGGGGGGGGGGGGGGGGGGGGGCTGCAGAATGGATGCATTTAAAGGTCAGTACTTTACAGGATCCCAAAAAGGTCTATTCCATGCTACTTGTACCCAAGCATGAGCAGCGATTTTTACCTAGTCTTCCAGGTTAATAACTGTTTATGGACTTTTCCTCCAAGAACTTTCTCAAAACTTAAATTCAACCAAACTATGCTAACTACTTTTCCCTTATTCTCCAGCAATGAATTCCAGAGCTTAATTGTACTTTAAGTGATAGACTAGAATATACTCCACAAAGTTACTTAGTTCTTTTGAAAGGTTAAAGAACTGTTTATTTGTTTCCCTGTATAATCGTTAACAAGCAAGAATTCTATCAGTTGAGCAGCAGTAGACTTGGAAGCATTTCAGCTCAGAATATATGGCATGGTCCTTAATGACTAAGCTTTCAAGTAATGGCATTTCTTTCCATTCTGGTAGTAAATGAGGATTTCACCTGTGTAATGCCATATGATCCATTCATAAGATTGAATTGTGGCAGTCAGTAAAACGCCTGCTTCCATTAGTGCAAGAGCAATAACTGAAACCATTGTTAATTACAGTTCATAAAATTAGTTGAATGCACGTTTTAGCAAATTAAGCTTCACCAATATCTTCATTAAATATAATCGGTTACCACCTTTTCTTTATTTCTAGTGACTTTGGCTTTAGGCTTAGTGACGACTTATCCTCTGAGGTTTGTGTGCCTGATCCTGAGTTTGCTGGGAAACGATATGAACTTCCTGTGCCCTGTCCTGTGGGCACTAATTACAAAAGAACTAGAGGGTATGTTATGTATATGTGTGGGTATTTGACCCTTTAACTACAATTCAATAAGGCTGACTTGGTGGTTAAGGGACAGTATTGAGCACTGCTATAGAGAAGATCCCTGGGTCAAATTCCCAGATCTGGCCTTCTGCTACCAGGATGGCTAGGGATGCTGTAGTGGTAGTGCTCTTACAGCCCCAGGTGTGTGGGGGAGGAATTCATAGTGATCACTTAGTGGTCAGATGTAGGGGTTCATGATTGCAGAGTTCTAGATGGAGGCCTGGTGCATGACTCTTGAGAGGAAGACTGTTACTGCAGTTGTCACACTGTTTAATAGGATTTTGTGGGGGAAGGGGGGTTATAAAATAGAATATTAATAGGGGGGAGAAGATTATGAAAGAGGGAAAAAAGGTCCCATGGTAGTTGTGAATAAAGGGTCATGCTGCCTAGATTCCAGCCCTTGATTTTGATTAAATTGGATGCCAAGAGGAATAAGAGGAAACTGCTGGGCCAAAAAAGCAAACTGTGGTTTACTATGACACTGGGTTGTAGAAAGAATTCACTAGCAAAATGTTTATGTAGTTTATCACCAAGTCATGGGATACCATTTGATAGTCTCTGTAGAGATGGCACGTTTCATTTTTGAAATACAGTAGAGTCTTGGTTTATCTGACGTAAATAGGATCGACAGGTTATTGGATAATCAGTCGGATAATACAGAGAAAGTGGATGAGGGATAAAATAGAAGTAAATTGAATGCATGTTTTAAAAGAGGAAGCAGTAAAAAAAAAAAAAAAAAGAGTTTAAAACTTAATGTGCCCAAAAAACTTACCTAACATTGCTGCCATTTGACTAAAAGCGATGGTGAGAAAGAGAAATCTGTGCACATCACAGTTACCAGGATTTGTTGGATAATCGAGACTCTACTGTAGTTTTCTTATCCTGTATCTAAAGCCAAATTTTGAATAGATAACTTCTAAAAGCTCTGATATAGGGTCCTTTTTTTTGTTTTAATGCGCTTTTTTTATGTGTACTGTTTTCAGTGGGAGAAAATAGTTTGCATGTCAAATTTCCTTCAGACAAATGGCAATCATTTTTTAAAATTAAAATTTAGATACCGGAAGATCTCTGGAGACACTTGTAGTGGTGGTGATGTTGAAACACGATTAATGGGTGAAATGGTACCTTGTCCTGTAAGAGGTAAGGGAAACAAATTTGTCATAGTTGAGCACAAATTTACTGGTTAATTGCTTGGCTGTAGTGTAGACTACAAAGTAAATATCTCTGCCAGAGAGAATTGCTGATCTGTCTAATGCAAACTGTACAAAATGGTAGAGGTTAACAGTTGGTGTGTTACAAAAACAGCATTCAGCGCTTGCTAGAAATACACTAGTACCCATAAAAAGATAGCAGGATACCTCAGAGGTTTTGACATAAGGGCAACTTTTCAAAATTATTGCAGGTGCTAAATCCAACACAAATTACTCCTCCGTAGACACAATTTGTTCAGTATTGTGGATGCTCAGGCGCTCATTGCACCCAAAGTATTGGCACCTGTGGTTGAGCACATAGCTGATTGGTCTAATTCTATGCATATCCAATAAGCAATCTTGAATTGCTGTAAACCAGATTTTTTTTTTTAGTCCTGTTCAAAAATAAAAAAATTTTAAGAGAAAAATTACCATTTTTATAATCTGATTTCCGTCTATAGCAGAAAATGTTTTGCTTCTGTTCCTTTGTGAGTTAGGTATCCTTTAAGTAGTCTGTTGCTGGCCATATTGTAGGTAGTTTAACCTGTTAGGGTTCAACTAATCTGGCTGTTTACAGAAGAACACTACCAAATTGTTTTAAAGTTGGAGTTCCTATTTCTTTTAAATACTGTTATTGTTTTTGTTAGATTTGTAAACCACTCTGATTGTATGAAGGGCGGTATATCAAAGATCAATAAACTAAAGTAAAACACATACACATAGAAAGAGTAATAGTATCTTGGACTGCACTTGATCTCTGACTTAGAACTTATTTTTTCACCTGCAAAACACCTCTTCTGTATTTTTATTTGCATACACAGAGGAGAATGAGTTTATGCTGTATGCCATGAGGAATGCCATCTACCGCTATGACTTATCTTCTGGACTCAATGAAGAATTGCCCCTAACAGGGCTACGAGGTGCAGTAGCACTTGACTTTGACTATCAGCGCAACTGTCTGTACTGGGCAGATGTTACCCTTGATATGATTCAGGTAATAATGTTACCTATTAGCTCTTGTAACACACAAAAATGTAGAGGGGGAGAGAATTTAAAGGTCACTGTGAAGCTATCAAGGGCTTTTTTGTTTTTTTTTAGACAGAATATAACAAAAAGATTATGTAAAATATAAAATGGGGGAGGGGCAATAATTGAAAATAAGTACTTGTTCTTTGTAGTCCTTTCATATTCTTCTGAGAGAATCTTCCAAACACTGCCAGATTTTCAGTTCTAATATGACTCTGTTGATTTTTCAGATGCTGATTTTCCAAACTCCAAACCAGGGGTTCTCAACCCAGTCCTCAGGACACACCCTGCTATCTAGGTTTTCAGGATAAACACAATGAATATCCTTGAGATAGATTTGCATATAATGGATATAGTGCAAGCAGATTTGACTCATGGATATTCATTATGGATATCCTGAAAACCTGATTGCTTAGGTACGTTCTGAGGATTGGGTTGAGAACCATTTCTCTTAGGGTTGTTATCTATAGAAGCATTGCTATGCTGCATACTGTCATGTTGGTCCTGGAGAAAACTGAGCCTCTGACAGTTAAGCACCAGAGTCAACGCTGGCTTCAAACGCTGACTGTGGTATTTAAATTTGTACATGGTTGCTGGTACTAAATATCTGGATATAAGGTAGTTGCCAGAAGTTATCAGAGTGCCAACAATATGAAACAGGGGTACCGGCTAAGTAGGGACAGCAAAATAGGTGTCCTAACTTATCCAGATAGTTATGTGGACATCAGAGCTGAATATCGACTGGACCTACACAACTTCAGCTCTGCCCTTGTACTACCCCAACGCTATCTGAGTAGTGCTGGGGCAGTCAGTAAAAAATGTTCTGTTGAGTTATCTGGGATAATGTGTAACATACTGTACCATGGAGGGCCAATTGAAAATGACATGTAGTAGGAGTCCATTGTAGTCTGCAAAAAATTCAGGGATCAGTTTTCTGTGGCAGTTATCCAGATAGGAGAGGCTCCTACCAGGATAAGTGTTGCTTACAGCCAGCCCCCCTTTTTTTGTAATTTTCAGCGAGCCTTCCATGGTAGAGTATCCTAGACATTTTCAGAGATAAAAAGATCTTGTTAAATGGTAATGCAAGAGTACAATTAATTTAAATTACAACCCAGCAATTCCATTCTTTCTATTACAAGCTACTGGTTTCTGGTTAATTAAGGGGGTCTTTTACTAAGCTGATTTTTAGTACCTTAATAAAAAAAAAAAACAACCGTAAATATCAAGGTGTTTTTTTTTTTTTACAATCTCCTTTTTTTCTTTTGCATGCACTTAAATGGTCCTGTTAGTTATCTTGTGCTCTTTAGATTTTGGATTATTTTTTTCTGCAAACTGACAGTTAACTAAACTTGAAGCTCTGAAAATTTTTGCAGCGTCTCTGTCTAAATGGCAGCTCTGGTCAGGAGGTGATCATCAGAACAGGTCTGCAAACTGTGGAAGCTTTGGCCTTTGATCCTAACAGTCAGTTGCTCTATTGGGTAGATGCTGGAAGTAAGAAGATTGAGGTATGTGTGAAATTAAACTCTGGAGTCAGGCACAATAATTCCATCAGTATATCCAGTTGATATGTTACAATACAGCAAAATGTCATGCAGTACATGGGGGAATTATGATTTTCAACTTAAGATTATAATTGTAGGTTGAATATGAGATACATGTTCCCAGCTCAGTGCCCCCATTCCCAAACCAAAATAGAAATACCTGAACTGGAATGGATCCCCAAGCCCTGTCACCCGAAGATTTCCTCCCGGCCAGATCTCTTCCAACTTGAGTTGCTGATGCCCTTGGCCCATGTATGCTCAATTTTTGTTTGTGCATGCACAAGGGGAGAGCCAGGGGTGCTGGTGGCAGCTTAGGGCCACTGTGCCAGCTGCCCAAGTTGGTGGAGTGCAGTGAGCTGAGAACCAAGGAGCTAGGTTCAATTCCTACTGTGGCTCCTTGAGATCTTGGGCAGGTCACTTGACCCTCCATTGCCTTTAGGGATACTTTTACAAAGGCACGCTAGCATTTTTAGCATGCAGTAAAAATAGACGTGCTAAACACTAGAGACACGCATAGGAATATATGGGTATCTCTAGCATTTAGCGCGCACTAAAAACTCAAGCACGCCTTTGTAAAAGACTCCCTTAGATTGTGAACCTACTAGGGACAGAGAGTACCTGTGTATACTATGTAAATTGCTTTGGTTGTACTACAGAAAAGTAGTATATCAAAACCATGACCTATGGTGGGGCTTGGAGATCTTCACCAACCACACCAAGGGAGCACAGATTTTGGATAGGCCCGAGGCCAAAGTGGATGGGCTATGCCACTGCCACACACTCACTGTTAAACATCACAAAGTTGGGTCGGCCCTGTCCATCAGTGCTGTTCTAGCCATGTGGGTGGTAACCTCGGGCAGGAGAGGAGATGGCAGACGTTGCTGGCCAAAGAACAGTGCTACAGGTTTTCTCAGAAGAGATGTCCCTACAGAGACTTCAAGCTACAAAGGTCTTGGTTGTATAGTCATGCCATCTGGGGACTGGTGAGCAGCAGTGGCTGTTGAGGGACAATTAAGAGAAAAGACCAAAATATGTACATCTTTATGGTTTGTCTACTGCATTATTCAAAAAAAAAGAAAAGATGGCAATCAATTTAAAACGTCGCCTGATGTAATTGTGAAACACCTTACTTGTTAATCTTTGAAAAGAAGGTGAACATAGATACCATTTTTCCTGCTTGATAAGTCAGTAATGGAGCCATAGTGGTAAAGCAACTTATACTAGATGTGTTCAGGAGAAGGAATGAGATCAAGAATTATTTGTTTTGGTTTTATGTATGAATTCAAACTTTAGAGTGTTTGGTATGTTAATTTTTATTTGACTTGTATTTGCTAAAATGTAATTATAGTTGTGCCGTGTGTCATGCTTGTTACATCAGGCTGCAGAGGGCAAATGTGTGACCAGATGTGCTGGTTGCACTAAAACAGTTTAAAGAGTTGCTGCTTCCAGAATAAATTTGTCTTGTACAAATCAGAGCTAATAACTTTTATAAGAAACAGTAAGCCTACATTAAATTGAGTAGAGAGTTCAAAACCCAAATAATTGCTTTAAAAGAAAGAAATCAAATGTTGAAAATGAGATCATAAAGCATAATTTGCAGGGATGGAAATGGCTTCTGTTGCAAGTAGCTGATATAGTAGTAAAGTAAATTGCTTCCATATATTTAATGTAAATATAGGATGAATCTAACTGCATATCTAGCCCTAATCTAATTACAAGCTTGTGCTTTTAACTTCCATATGCTATGTCGATTAACCCTAGAATTCATTTCATTTGACACAATACAGTTGCTATTGCATTAAAGAAAAATTCCATCCCTGCATTTTGTGTTATCACATTAGGTTGCCAACCCTGATGGAGACTTCCGACTCAGTATTCTAAATTCTACTGTACTTGAACGGCCACGAGCTTTGGCATTAGTTCCTAATGAAGGGTGAGTAAAAGAATATAGTAAGCACCTTTTTATTAAATTATAGTTCATATCCAATTTTTCTGTTTTTCTTGTGATGTGACGATTGTTGACCACCAGACAAGGCAGATTCCGCAGCTATGAATGGTGACTAACCCAAATTCATAAAACAAATCCTAGCTTTTATATCTTTTTTTTAAAGCACCATGGGTGATTAATATTTCCACCTTGGTCAAGAAATTGGTCAAGTAATTGAAGTCTGGCACATTGCATTTTTCTGGCACTTATTATGGAAAACTACTAATTAAATTAAACAGAAATCAACAGGGGAGAAAACGTGACAAAATCAAAAAATTTGATGATAGCAGATTTGAACTGTTGTATATAAGTTTGGCAAATGTAATACCAGTCATGTACTTATTCAAACAGATGTATTACCATGTGGAATCATCAATAAAAAATGTTGAAACTTAAACCGAAATCAAGACCAAGGTGACACTTCAAAATTTCTGTTATTAAATAGTAATATGTGAATTGAAATGCTGATGTTAATTTATGTAGTAGTCTGCTTTAGGCCAGGATGTTTGTTTCACTGAGTGGTGTGCTTTGTGATTATGTATTTGAATTAAATTATATTATTTTGATTCCCCTATTTTGTACACATTGTCAGCTTGATGTTTTGGACTGACTGGGGAGATGATAACCACGGTATCTACAGAAGTGACATGGATGGTTCTTCAGTGATTCACTTAGTCTCAGTTGGAGTCAGATGGCCAAATGGCATCTCTGTGGATGATCAGTGGGTATACTGGACAGAGGCTTACATGGATAGAATCGAACGAATTGATTTCAGTGGTCAGCAAAGATCAGTTATACTTGACAATCTGCCTCACCCTTTTGCTATAGCTATCTTTAAGGTAATTGTATTTTTATTTTTTAAATCATTCATTGTATTTGGTTTCATAATGTGCTTGGTCATAAAATATTATAATGTTTTGCACGGAGTGATTTTTGAAAAAAGTATTGCAGCGGACAAGAACTTTGCAGGAAGAAGATCTTTAGTTCTGCACAATCTCTACCTAAGCTAAGTAGCTGTTATACAATATTCCTTTTTTTGAACATCAGTTTTTGGATATTCTTTATTAATTAAATATTGTGATCAGGATGGAGGTAGGATGTGCTATGATGTAAATGCGGTGTCCCTGCAAAGTTTGGACTTTTAGTCCACAGCAATACACCAAAAAACCCTGAGCACAACAAATAAATATTTATATAAATTTATTGAGCTTTTTACAAAAAGCAATTATTTACACAACATGAGTAAATGAGAATATTTTTAATATTTTAAAGCTTTGATAAGGGTTTCTGTTATAGTTCAATAATTGTATTGATGTCAGGAAGTAATCATCACGGTAGGAATGGGAGCTAGTTGTAGCTATACTTTCCATAGACCCCTGGAGTTGTAGTATAGAAAAATCAGTATTTAAGAGTGATCATGAACTGATTGCATTGTAATTTTTGAAGGGGCAGACAGATGCTGTTTTTAAATGAGATGCTTCAACACAATGTTCCTGCTTTTTCTTCTTTGAAATATATGAGAAAAGCTGTATTATTAGAATAACCCCAAGATCTTTGACATTTTTTCTGTTCTGCTGAGTTTAGTTCTTTTCTTGTTGCTTGGCCATAGCCCCTGCTGGACTGTAGTCTGTCTTTGTTTCTTACATTTCTGAAGGTCTTCCTTCACTGAAGATTCATAAGCTTAATTGGTTACTCAACAGAACATTTTTTTCAAATACAAATAAAGGATACAATTGAGTGTTGATTTTTTTTTATTTCAGAATGAAATTTACTGGGATGACTGGTCAAACTTAAGCATTTTTAGAGCATCAAAGTACAGTGGTGCAAAGATGGAAGTTTTAATTGGCCGTTTGACAGGTGTAATGGATCTAAAGATCTTCTACAGAGGAAAGACGACAGGTAATGTAACTTTTGCTATTGTGAGAGCTGGTCTTATTGGCAAAAATAGGAAATAGTATAAGCACTGGTCAAGTAGGTGTATGGTACTAATAAGAAAAGCCAAGAGAGAATTTTAGGAGAAACTTTCTAATTAAGCAAAAACTAATTGCAGCTTTTAAAATATATCTAAAACAAGAGGTCTGCAAGGGATTTAGTTACTTCATTAGATATCAGTGGTAAAAAGGATCCTTAGAGAAAAGAAGGCCATAGCTGAACTACTAAATTCTTTGTTTTAGCCTTCACTATATAAAGGATGCTAGAGAGATGCCCACAGATGAACTTCTTTATAGATGATGATTCTGAAGAACTGAAATCAGCAAATCATTGTGAATGAAGAAGAGGTATTAGAGAAAGTTGATAAACTAGGTAGTAATACCCTTCCGAAAGCTGCTGAAGACTTACCTATTCAAACAAGCCTACCCAAACGACCCTACAAAGTCTCGGACCTAACCCACACCACAAACAATACCCACACTCCAATCCTTTCCCCACATCCCATACTATTGTCCCACTCTTTATAAATGTGTTATCTCCATGATACTTTGTACCATACTTTGTATTATCTCCTTGATACTTTGTAAGCCGCACTGAACCTGCTATTGAGCGGGAAAGAGCGGGGTATAAATGCCACAAATAAATAAATAAATAGTAATAAGTCACCAGGACCTGATGGTGTTCATTCCAGACGGCTAAAGGAACTGAAACTGCAGTCCTGATAATGCATGACTTTACTATTACTTTTGAGGATTGAAGGGTAGCCAATATAGTACAAGGGTGGATACAAGGAATTACAGGTGAGTGAGTCTAATGTTAGTGCCAGTTAAAATGGTTGAAGCTTTTGTTAAGAACAGAATTGCTGGGCATAGGGATAAACACAATAAAACCATGCCGTTTCCCTCCCTCCCCCCCCCCCCCCCCCCAATATTAATTTAAAGGGAAGTGATCACTGATTTTATGAGAATTCTCTGAACATATAAATAAGCAGGTGGGTAAAACTGAGCCATTATAATACACAGTGTCTTACTAAAGTCTTCACACCTTTTGTACAATTTTTATATTCCACTGCCTAAAATACACAATCCAAAATGCAATAAAGTAGCATTCATTTCACTGATCTACACACATATCTACAATTTCAACAATTATGGGGACATATCCAAAAGTATTGATTGCACAAGTGTTCATACTGTTTGTTTTATCAAACCTATTCTCCTGTTTACTAAGCCACACTAGTGGCTGCTATGCTCTAATGCCGACACAGCCCATTCACTTTGAATGGGCTGTGTTGGCAGCTGCTAGCGCGGCTTAGTAAACAGGGGGATCAGAATTGGCTTCGGTTACAAAAACTGCCTTTCTTTTAATGGTTCTTTGAGTTTTACAAAAGGTAATGCATTAAGTAAAACATTCAGGCATATGCCATAACAAGGTCCATAAAGAATTAAATAGAGCCATCCTCTGTCTATTCACAGTAGTTGAGCTGGTTTTGAATACTCCTGGATGAAGGCTCAAGCTGTTTCTGTATTTGAAACAGAGGCCTAAACATGCTGAGCTCAGAGCTGCCAAAAGAACCCTGGGATAATAGATATATGATTGCAATTCTGCTCCTGGTTTCATTTAATTTTCTAAGAGCCTATTTTCCAAAATATAAAATACTAGTAAGAAAAGCCCGTTTGTGTTTGAAATGAAACAGGTGCTAGCAAGATAATCACCGTCTCCCATTAATGTTTGTAAGGGAAGTGTTAGGAGGAGTGTGCTCTGATGTTAATCAGTAATTTCCTGTGGTGTATTATAAGTACTACCATGCTGCTGAATAGATCTATATTTGTTTTTGTACTTGTATTCTTTTGTTTTTGTCTGTTTGTTTTTGAATGTTATGTATAGGTTTTTGTCAAAGTTATACATGATACACATTTTCAAAATGTTTTATTCCTAATATAATTTTTTTCTTACATTTGTAAGATTTCTTTATAAACAATATTTTTTGTGTAAAGTGTGTGTCAGAGAGTAGAAGACAGAGATACACATTGTGTGCGTGTGTATGAGTGAGAGTCTGCTGGAATTTGGGGGGGGGGGGGGGGGGTGTAGTATGTGTGACACAGAGAGAGAGCAAATCAGTACGTTTGACAGATTGAGTGTGTGTCAGAGAGTGGAAGACAGAGATACACATTGTGTGTGTATGTATGATTGTCAGACAGATCCAATTGGGGGGGGCGGGGGTGTAGTTTGAGTGAGAGTCAGCTCCAGTGGGGGATGGGGGGGTGTAGTATGTGTGTCAGAGAGAAAGAATAAGACTTTCACAGACTGAGTGTGTGTCAGAGAGTTGAATACTGAGATACACAGTGTATGTGTGTGTATGAGTGAGAGACAGGTGAAATGGGTGTGGGGGGGATTGTCGCAGCCCAGCCCAGCAGCTTATCACCTCCTGATCCCAAAGTTGTTTTTGTAGTTTCGTTTTTTTTTTACCTCGACAGCAGGTAGGCACAGTGATGGAGCCTGCAGTAGTGTAGGAGGTCCAAGATGACTACAGGCGAGGCAGAGCAGGCAGTATCAATGCCTGCAGCACACGGGACAGGTTTTCTTCAGTCAGGAGGTGTGCTGCTGTAGCGACGGCCAGTATCTTTTCAGCTGGAGTCCTGTCAGAGCAGTTGGTCCAGTTATCGTTTGTGCGCGAGGAAGTGAATGAGGCATCTGTTCAGATCAGCAGGGATCCGAGGGCGGGTAGGTGGGACACGGCGCGAGGTACTGAGCCAGGTTGCTGTTTGTTCATATCAGCAGGGCTCCGAGGGTGGAAGGTGGAGCGAAGGTGCAGGAGGGCGGAGCGAGAGGGGCGGGAGGGCGGGTCAGTGCGCAAGTTACTGAGCCAGGTGTCTGTGTCTTCAGATCAGCAGGGCTCCGAGGGCGGGAAGAAGGGGCGGGAGGGCGGAATACGGCGTGAGGAACTTAACCAGGTGTCTGTTTCTTTCAGAGGGGTGGGAGGGTGGGACACGGCGTGAGGAACTGAGCCAGGTGGCTGTTTCTTTATATCAGCAGGGCTCTAAGGCGGAGCGAGAGGCGCGGTAGGGCGGAGCGAGAGGGGCGGGAGGGTGGGACATGGCAAGAGGAACTGATCCAGGTGGCTGTTTCGTCATATCAGCAGGACTCCGAGGGTGGATCTATTATGAAGCCTACGAACACTTCACGGCTTCACTTCCAAGCTGCCACGGAGTCAGCTTCAGAACGTTGGAGGTGTGAATTATTATATTAGATGCTTTATACATAGAAAAAGCTTTATGAAATTCACTCCAAATGCTGTTGGTTTAAATCTTTAAACAGAAGATAATGCTTTTTGGATCCTTTCTTGGAGATTCAGAGAGAATGGATCATATATTTGCTGATGTGTGAGAAATTATCAGAAAAGTATGATCTTATCCATATAATCAATTCACCGCTTAAAGCTAATTCTAAAACTAATTAGACATCAAAAAGATAAAACTGAAATATTTTAAAATCCTTCAGTAGTAAGCCTAGCTACTTCTACCCTATACAGATGTACTTGCCCCTCTGTTGAAGGATTATTAGCTTTAAAACTTTCTGTTGAACACAAAATGAGGTACAAACTGAAATCATTATTCAAAAAGTTATATTGTTTGCATATACATCTAGAGCAATGTTACATTTGATTCAAAAGCTTGATCATTTTTCTTGTTCTTGATGTATTTCTAATATTACATGCTTCAGTCTTAAGTCTTCTAAATATTTTTGCCTAATGTGTCACTATTGTTAGCTAAAGCTATGGCATATGTGATTATGGCAATAAGTTATCAAGTGAAAAATTGGTCAGTAAATCTATTAGCTCTGTTCACAACAGGAGTGGTAACTGATCACCCTAGTATATTGTGCAGGAGCAAAAATGGAAATAGGAAAGTAGAGTGCAGGGAGAAGTCCCCCCCCCCCCCCCTTTCAACTTATCAATCAGGGAGAAGTCCCTCCCCCTTCAACTTATCATGCAGTGTTAAAGTACAAGTTACACAGAATTGAGGGATGGCTAATAGGGAGAAGGGAAATTTAAGATTGGGCTCAGGCTACCCCCTCCACACTTCCAATGCATGGCAGTTTCTTCCCACTTTGCCCTTCATGAGGAAGTGGAAGTTGTGTAGGCCCTTCTGGGTTTGGAAGGATCTGGTTGGACTCTTCATTGTACCATATGGTGGGAGTGGTCTCCTTCAAATGACACACAGTATGGAACATACAATGCATGAAAAGAGGTAAGGACATAAGTAATTTTCGTAACTCATTGTATGTTGAAAGCAAAAAACCATGAGATGCTAACATATGGATCAATGTCTTCTGTGATGGCTGGGATCACAGTGATAGGCACCCAAGTCTGTTAGCAAGATGTGTGATTCCAGAGTTTGATGGCATGGGGTAGTACGTTGTGGATAAGCTTTGCAGAGTGTGGTATTGATAGAGTGGCATAGTTTTAACAATGGTGCCAACAACACATGAAGTCAAGCAATGGGTAAAGATGTCAACAGCTGATACCCAGATAAGTTAGGACAGCTTTGTTTGTTTTTTTTTTTCATTCCAGCTTTATCTGGATAGTCACCTGACTAGTGGACTAAATATTGTCGCTAACTGGGTAACTCCTGGCTCTACCCAAACCTCTTCTCCTGGACCACCCCGGCCTTAACTGGATATTGCTGTAGTGGTCAGATACAATATTCAGTGGCACTATCTAGTTAAGTGCCACTGAATGTTAGGTTCCGACCCAGTCAGCACTCTTGCCTAGTTAAATAGCGCTGACTGGGTTGGGACACTATATTCAGCGGCATTTAACCAGATAGTGCTGCTGAATATTATGTAACCCTGCAGATTTGGAAAAAAGTATTTTAAGCTGCAATTATTACCCATTGTGTGGTAGAAGAAAAACATTTTATTGTCTTTTTACTAATATGCACCAATCTGGACCACCCTTCCCAAACTGCAAATTTAATTTTGAATTTTAAAAACTTTTCTTCATCCTGCTAGCTAGAGCAGTCTGGATTCAAGGGGTTTATGTGACCTTGCCAGCAGATGCAGGCAGAGAATACATCTTTGTAGTAATGATATCACTGCCTGTAAGGAGCTGTGCCTATGGGATATTATTCTGCCGAATATCCTCTCTGGTTATGTGCCTTTCATGCCTGTTGCAGGGAAATTGGGGGTTATGGTCCATAATATGGGGTGATACTTTTTAAAATTGGATATTCTTTTTGTTGCTCCATTGAGCTTTGATATAATCCTGTCAGTACTGCCCCTATAGGCAGTGTTGTCAATACAAAGCTGTTATCTGGCTCCATCTATTAGTAAGCTGATAAATCCATCCAGGGGTTCTCAAGCCATTCCTCAGGACACAGCCAGCCAGTTAGGTTTTCAGGATGCCCACAATGAATGTGCATAAAATAAATTTGCATATGGTGGAAGCAATGCATGCAAATTTATCATGCATATTCATTGTGAGTATCATGAAAACCTAACTGGCTGGGTGTGTCCCAAGGATTGGGCTGAGAACCACTGATCTAGTAGGATTCAAGGAAAGGAAATTAACAGGTAAGAGTAAAATGTTGTAATCTGTCTAGAATCACAAAGAGAGTGTGGAATATAAATTTTGAAAATAAATGAATAAACCATATTCCGTTTTTTCCATCAATTGTGAATACAAAGCAGATTACAATAAATAAAATAACAAATGAAAAATGTTTTAAATACAAAGAGAAAAAAATAGTGCCTACACAGTGATGAGCATGTTGCCTTTAAGTTTATTCTTAGACTCGTTACTATGCAAGTATTCAGAGCTTTGTGACATATGAAGTTGCTGCAGGTGTTAAGAAATTTTTATAGTGTCTGACAGTGCAGAAGAGAAATTTGTGGTCTGTATTGTAAGGAACTACCCATAATCCAGATTAATAAGAAAGTTAATAGAGAGTTGATGGTATAGCAAAATTATTCTTCCTTTCTTACTCTGGGATTTAATGGACTGAGCTAACCTGTACCTCCAAATTGTCTAAATTTGCAGATGGTCTTTGAAAGGCAAAATGGTGATCGATGTTTTGCTGACCACCGCCGGTGTTAAATGCAGAAATTCAGTGCCAGGCCATGGCTGGGTAATGGCATTGAATTTCTGGGGTTCCAGAGCTGGCTGACTCATAGCCGGTTAAGAGTGATATTCAGCACTTAACCAGCCGTGGGTTACCGCATAAAGATAGGACTGACTTTTATGCGGTTCTATTTATGCAGTCAATCTGGCCAGTAAGGTGCTGAATACCATCACTTAAGTGGCCAAGTGTCAACTTTGTTCCTGGAATGCCCCCCAAATAGCTGGTTTTTCAGTTATGCACTAACTGGTTAAGTGCTGCTGAAAATTACCAGTTAGCCCAAACAGACTATTTAACTGGCCAGGAGACATTTCTGTCTAGTTAAATTGCTTTGAATATCAACGTCTCCTGACCGATTAAATTGCCTGTTTAGTCTAACCGCTAATTTTCAGCAGCATTTAACTGGTTAGTGCTGGACCGAAAAAAATGGCGATTTTGAGGGTGTTCCGGGAACGGAGTTGACACTTGGCCAGTTAAGTGCTGGTATTCAGCACCTTACTGGCCAGATTGCATAAATAAGACCGCATAAAAGTCAGTCCTATCTTGTTGTATCAGCTCCATGACCCAGAGAAACTAGTTGCTTGTGGACTCTCCTTGACTTATTGGTTTTATACACATCTTTAGGTTTCATTATTTAGCATGCATTTTGTTTACTGATCAGATACACACTGCTGTGAGGGCAGATGCAAATTTCTGTGGGTGCTTTTTTTGCCTAGGCAATTTTGCAAAGGGATAAAGTTTTCCTTTGAGAGCTGATGCAGAACTTGAAGGCAAAATTAACCACAGACTTTTGCAACTGCTGGCATAGTTATGAAGTTTGCCCCCATTATAAACATTTGGGGCAGGATTGTATTTTGATTTGTTTAAATAGAATGGTATTAGTAATAATAAAAAAAATTGTCGTTGAGAAAAAAAATTATCATTGTAAGTGTTAATCATGAAATCAAAATTGCATTATGTCTTTAAAGCCAGCCCATTTAGTCAGCTGAGAGCATTTTGTTTGTTAATTTTATCATAACTGAAAAGTTATGGCTGGTTGCTGGAGGATTTGGTATAAGCAGTTAGCATGACTGGGTTTAAAAAAAGGTGTGAATAAATTCCTGGCAGAAACATTCATAAACCATTAAAGTAGATCCGGGAAAGCCACAGCTTATCTTTGAGGGCAAATAGCATGGGATCCTGCCAAGGTACTTGCAACCTGTATTGCCACGATTGGAAGCAGGATTATGGGCTAGATGGATCCTTGATCAGATCCATATTACAGTTCTTAATTTATTTGTTTTTCTTCAAAACAGGACAGAATGCATGTGTTTTTAAGCCTTGCAACTTGCTGTGCTTACCTAAAGCCAACATGAGTAGAACATGCAGGTGTCCTGATGGAGTAAAGAGCACTGTGCTGCCATCCGGAGAACTGAAATGTGATTGTCCACGTGGTTATATAATGAAGAAGAATAATTGTGTAAAAGAAGGTTAGTTAGTTAGTTTTCCCTCCTGGGTTGAGTGCATGCAATGTGAAACTATCCTTTTCCTGTATGTTTTGCTATAAGCCAGTGGTTTTCACTAATTTTTAAATTGGGGTTATTTTGGGTCCAAAAGAGCAGAAGGAGAGCAAATAAATATCTTCCTGCTTGGGGCCAAGACACCAGCCAATGCTTCTTGACTTCCATACCTAACAAAACAACTGGCCTCAGTCACACATGCAAAACACAGATAAACCCTCTTCAAATACAGGATCACAAATTAAAAGTACTAATGTAGACAGTCAAAACCCTAAGATGCTACACTCTTCATTCAGTGTAACACTTGAGAAATAGAAATAAATGCATTTTGTCCTGAATAATGGAAAATACAAAGACAACAGATGTAAATTCTCAAAGCTGTCATATTTCAGTCGTTAAACTGAAATTTAATTTTCCTACCTTTGTTATCAGGAGGTTTTATTTTTCAGATCATCTTATTTCTGGTCTCTGATTGTACTTCCCTTCTTTGCTCTTAACTTTGTTTCCCGGACCTCCTTATTCATTTGCTGTTTCTTTTCTCTCCTCCTCCTTCACCTTTTGCCTGACATCCATCTTTGGCACTGATTTTTTATATTCAGTTTTCTTCTATTTTTCTGCCTCCATCTCAGATCTACCTACCTTTCCATCCCTTCCCATATATCCATGAACAGCATCTCCTTCCTTTCTCTTCTCCATCCATGTGCACCATCTCTTCCCCCTTTCTTCCCTTCCCTTCCATTCATGTACATCATCTCCTCCTTTCTCCTCCCTGAACCTTGCAACCAGCATCATTCCTCTGTATCTTTATTGTCCCCCACATCCAGCAATACCCCTCTGTGACCCTGGCCCTATGCCCTCTCCCCATCTATCTCTGTGCTGTGTGTTTCATTTTCTCACCTCTTTTCTTCTTTTCTCACGCATCTCACACCAAGCACCTCCCCACCCCCATGTGCAGATTCTCTTCCCTCTGTTTCCTTCTTTTCATTTGCATCCCGCAGCTATCATCCTCCCCACCATGTCCAGGTTCTCTTCCCTCTTTCTTTCTTTTTTTCTCTGCATCTTGCTGTGAGCAGTTCCTCTCCCACCTTTGTCCAGCATCACTCATTCTGTCCCCCTCCCCCCACATCTGCTCAGTCCAGTTTGATTTTTCTCTTGCTTTCCCCACTTTGTGGGTCCAGCATTCCTCTCTGCTTTTCTACTTCCCTCCCATCCACCTGATGATCTTACAGACTTGATTATCTTCCCAGCAGCGATTCAGCCAGGCTCTCTTGCCAACCCAGGGACTCTGTGTCCTTCCCACACGGCAGCAGGAAGTTGCTGCCGAGGAAGGGCTCCTGGAGTTGACCAAGAGAGCCTGGCTGAATTGCTGCTGGGAAGATCTAAGTTTGTAAGACCATCAGGTGGGCGGGAAACTAGGCAGGCAAGGAATGAAGTGGGAGGGAATGGAGGGCAGGGAAAGAGAAACATGAGACTGGGCCGAGCAGAAGCAGAGGGGGGAAGAGCAAGATGCCCAGCATTAGGAGCATGGTAGTATTCTTCAATGCAAAGCCCACAGCCTGTATCTAGCAGCAAAAAGAAATTTACAAGGACTGTGCAGGCCACCCAAGAGATCCCCAGAGGCTACCATTGGCTCTCAGGCCTTGCATTGAAGAACACTGTTATATACTTTTTTGAAAAGTTTAGAGCCCATCCATCATTACCAATGAAATACATGGATATAAAATAACAGGAACGAGGTCACACAATTTACCCATTACGGTTGGATGGTAGTAAGTTTTCTCCATCTCACCTTTCCACTTTTTAAGTCTTAATTAAAGCCGTATTCAAGTAATGTGCTTCACAGAGGGTGCTACATTTGTTTCTGAAATTAAAATGCACTTGAGAACCTGTTTGAATGAAAAAACCTGGAAAAATCTAAATTGAGGGATGCTTAAATACGTATTAAATCTTATCAGTAACAAAAGCTGCTTAAGAATTTCCTTAAGCCTTTTAAACATTGAAACAGTGTGGGTAGTTTGCCTGTATCATATTGAGGGCAAGGGTGGCGAGGAATGCATGAAGGATTACATTTTTAAATCCTCTGCGCCTGCAGTAGAGTAAATTCACTGTTTGCTGGAGCTGGCCCCCAAATTTTCAAGATGTTTCCTTTTGAAAATTTACTACTACTACTATTTAGCATTTCTATAGCACTACAAGGCGTACGCAGCGCTGCACAAACATAGACTTGTAAGCTTGTGGGTACAAAGTACTCATGAATCTGGAAGCCCCCATATAATTTCTAAAAATGTCCCCAAAAGTAATTGAATATCCTGTTAACTTGCAGAACATTTATTTTGAATAGAATGAATAAACATAGAAGTAGACACTTAACCTCTATTTCTATAAATTGTATGCACATTTATAGAATAGCACCACTTACGCACATAACGTAATTGCTTAATTGGCTGTTGATTTGTGCTTAATTGGTGATAACTATCAATAATTGGCCTTAACTAGCACTCATTGGCACTAATTTGCAGTTAAGCGTGGCAGTTATGATCCTATTCTACAAAAGGCGCTCATAAAGTGTCTAGTGCATAACTGTTCATGTTGGAGGGGTGTGGGCATTCTGACTATTCTAGTGTGCACTCCTGTTGGCATGTAAATGCTGACTTAGGCTAGTATTTGACAACAGCAATTATGCACTTAATTGCTGTTAAAGAATTTGTGCTCAGCTCGTTAAATTTAGGTGCTTAATTTTAGTTGACCTTTCTTAAATTGACCCATAGTAATTTTATAACAGGGTGCCAAGGGGAAACGTCCACAGAGGTGCCTTCCTAGTTGCTGTTTACTAAAGACAAGTAGGTGCTTACTTGTCTTACAAAGTACTAATGTATTTGGCAGAGAATATGCTATGAGGGTAGGCATGATCACTTACACGTTCACAAGAACTGGTGCAAACAAAGAGGCATCATTGATTCTCGTTCATGCGTAGCTTAAGGCATTTCTTAATCTATATGCGTACGTGTGAACTCTGCCTGCACTCTATTTAAATTCTTCCTCATGCATGTCCATTGACAAAGTACGCGCCATCATATTTTATGCTTGTTGGCACTTTATAAGAGATAATTTATGCTATATTTTATGTGCAGAGAAGGGCTCCTTATAAAACTGGTGGCTGAATACGTCCATAGGTATTCTCAAGGGTATAGTTTATGGAGCAGGGGCAAAGTTCTAATGTTTTCATATAGGGCTAGATTCTATATATAATGCCTAAAAAATCAGCGCTGAAAAAAATACGCCTAGGCATATTCTATAAACCACGCCTAATTTAGGCGCGGTTTATGGAATATGCCTAAATCTAGGTATAGTTTATAGAATATGCCCATCACCTGTTTTCTGCGTCTTCATTTAGTTGCGGCCATTTACGCCAATAAAAAACCTGGTGTACATGCCGACGCCTAAATTACACACAGAACAGGCATATTCTATAACAGTGTGTGTAAATTCTAGGAATGCCCACAACCACACCCTTTTTTCAGATCTGCGTCTTATAATTTCCTTGCATCACTTTATAGAATACGCTTAGATATTTGTGCACGTAAATTCTAATTAATGCCAGTTAAGTTCAATTATCAGCGCTGATTGGCTTGTTATGCTAATTAAGTTGCACTCGCAAATCCAGAATACAACCAGATTTGTGTAAGCAACAAGTCGCACTATATAGAATCTGGGGGATGTTGTGCAAAATGCAAGTGTATGTGTGTAGAGTACACACCCACATTTACAACTTCCTCACAGTAGGTGTACATTTTTACAATAGCCTTTATGCACTATTGGAGATAGTTCTGGGAGCTTATTTATAAAAAGACACATAAGGGCTTATGTTCCCTCATGAAATAGGTGCTTTTGTGAGAATATTTTGGCACATTGTTATGAAATTACCCCCATAATATTTACAGTGCTGGTCAACGTGTTTCTTTTTAAAATGTTTCCACCAGAAAACACTTGTTTGCCCAACCAATATCGATGTTCCAATGGGAACTGTATCAACAACATTTGGCAGTGTGACAATGACAATGATTGTGGAGACATGAGTGATGAAAAAAATTGTCGTAAGTTGAAGTTTTTATTTTGGGGATAATTGTAAAGGCATTTTTGCGAGGTTTATATGTAGAAATAGGCTTTTATAAAATTTTCCATACTGTATGCCCAGAAACGTTATGTTCATATAATATGTAAGGAATTCCTGGGGTTGGGCCTGGGTTTGCGGAGGCATTAGCATTATGCACATATTTTATAAAATATGTGCTTATAATCCAGGAAAGGTGTATACAAAATGGCAAATGTATGTGAGTACTGAGTAATTTTCAAAGGAAATGATGCATGTACTTTTTCTTAGAAACTTTTATGACTTGTTTGCATACCTGCCACACAGTTTAGGTGGCCTGTAATAAAATTACTTCTATGAGTGGGTAGTGTGGTAAGTGCTGGGAGCAATGCATATTGGAGGGGAATTCTATATATGGGACTAGATTCTATATATGGCGCCTGAAAATCTGCGCCAAAAGTAATTTCGTGTAGGTGTATTCTGTAAAGTACACCTGAATTTAGGCCTACTTTGTAGAATAAGTCTAAATTTCCACGTGGATTCTAGAATATGTTCAGCGTAGATTTTAGAAACGCCCAAGACCCGCCCATTCCATTTCTATGACCATGCACCTTTTCAACTATATGACTTAGAATTTATGTTCATCACATTGTAGAATTCACTTAGATGGTTATGTGCATAAATTCTAATTAATGCCAATTAGTGTCAGTAATTGCTTAAGTGAAAATTATCAGCATTGATTGGCTTGTTAACTGTGTTATGCGTGCAAGTTCGGAATATGACCGGATTTGCATGCGCAACTTAAGTCACACTACATAGAATCCGGGGGAATGCGACTAAAGTCATGTGCGTAATTTTGGCCACATTGCCAAATTGCATACACAACTTAATTGTCTAACAAGCCAATTAGCATTGATAATTGGCCACTAATTAGAATTTACGTGCACAACTTGCTGAGCATATTCTATAAAGTGGTGCATGTAAATTCTACTGCGTGGATCTCGAAGGGGGGACGTGGCCATGGTGGGTCATGGGCATTCCTAAAAGTTATGCATACTGTGTGTGCCTAAGTTAGGCACAGGCATTTACACCAGATTTTAGGTGAGGTTTATAGAATAGCGCTAAGCGACTCAAAAGGATCTTTCATCAGCTGGGTGAGAACAATGTTGAGATTCCATGACACAGATGGAGGTTTGACTGGGGGCTTAGACTAAAGCAAAGTTCTCATAAAGCGAACAACTAGAGGCTGTCCAGAGATGGGTTTACCCTCTACATGGTGCTGATAAGCATTAATTCCACTGAGTTGAACCCTTGCAGAGTTGGTCTTAAGGCCAGACTCGGAAAGGTATAGAAGTTATTCAGGTAGGGTCTGTGAAGGGCAGAAAATAGGATCTAGGGCCCTGCCCTCACACCAGACAGCAAACCTCCTCCATTTAAAAGAGTAACACTTCTTAATGGAATCTTTCCTAGAAGCCAGCAAGACCTGGGAGACACCCTCTGGAAGACACAAGGAAGCAAATTCTAGGCTCTCAACATCCAGGCTGTGAAGGCCAGAGATTGGAGGTTGGGATGCAGAAGAGAGCCCTCATGCTGTATGATGAGGGTCAGAAAACACTTAATCTCCACAGCTTCGGAGGATAACTCCAGAAGAAGAGGGAACAAGATTTGTTAGGGCCAGTAAGGAGCAATCAGAATCATGGTCTCATGGTCTTACTTGAGTTTCAGCAAAGTCTTCCCCACAAGAGGTATGGGAGGATACTCATAGACAAGACCAGTCCACCAATGAAGAAGGAAGGCATCTGATGCTAGTCTGTCGTAGGCCTGGAGCCTGGAACAGAACTGAGGGACTTAGATCTGAGTGTTTAAGAGATCCACCAAGGGGGTGCCTCCGCTCGAAGATCTCCTGGGTGATGTCCATGTTGAGAGACCACGTGTGCGGTTGCATGACCCTGCTCAATCTGTTGGACAGGCTGTTTTTGCCCGCTAGAAAAGTGGCGCGAAGGAGCAAACCATGTTTGTGTGCCGAAAGCCATTTCCATGTGGCCTCCTGACATAGAGGGAATGATCCAGTGCCCCCCCTGCATGTTGGTGTAATACATCGCAACCTGATAGTCCGTTTGAATGTGTACAATTTGGTAAGACAGCCGATCTTTGAAATCCTGTAGAGCGTTCCAAATAGCCCGAAGCTCCAGGAGATTGATCTGGATGACATCATCCAGATTCCCTTTGGCTTGGTACCACTGAGAAGCTAGGGTCCATTGGGCAGTTCTCATGTAAAGATGTGTCATGCGCATCACTTAAACTGTGGACTCCATGTGCCCCAACAACCTCAACATCTGCCAAGCTGTGACCTGCTGATAGGATCGAACCCGAGAAGCCAGTGCGACGAGAATCTGCTCTCGGCCCGGGAGGAAGGCTTTGAACCTTCTACGTATTGAACAGGGCTCCAATGAACTCCAATTGCTGGACAGGGTGGAGATAGGATTTGGGATAGTTTATAATGCATCCTAGTAGCTCGAGCATCCAACTTAGTCCTCCGCATGGACTCCCAAGCACCGTCCTTTGATGTGCTCTTTACCCAGTTTGTGTAGCGATGCTGCAATTACTGCTAGACATTTGGTAAATACCCTGGGAGTTGATGTAAGGCCAAAGGCAACACACGGTTCTGGAAGTTCTGTGTTCCCAGTCGAAATCATAGATACTTCCTGTGAGCTGGAAGTATTGGGTTATGAGTGAAAACATCCTTCAAGTCCAGAGAGCATACATAAGTACGTAAGTATTGCCATACTGGGAAAGACCAAAGGTCCATCAAGCCCAGCATCCTGTTTCCAACAGTGGCCAATCCAGGTCACAAATACCAGGCAAGATCCCAATAGCCAATCATTTTCCTGAATCATGGGGAGAAGGGTACCCAGGGAAACCATCCTGAACTTCTCTTTGGCCAGGAATTTGTTCTGGGTCCTTAGGGCTAGGATGGGATGCATCCCCCCTCCCTTCATCTTTTGCACAAGGAAGTACCTGCAATAGAATCCATGCCCTTCTTCCCCAGTTTGAATGGGCTTGACCACATGGGCCTTCAGAAGGGCTGAGAGTTCCTCTTCAAGTACTTGCTTGTGCTGAGAACTGAAGTAATGATCTCTTGGTGGTCTTTGTCGCCAATACAGGGCGTAGTTGAGGTGGACTATTTTAAAAGCCCACCGATCAGAGGTTACAAGGGGCCACGTTTTGTGGAAAAACGTCAGCCTCCCCCTGACTGGCAAGTCATCCGGCACAGTCACTGGTACTGGAGGTATGCTGTGCTGGAACCAGTCAAAAACTCGCCCCCCTACTTTGACTGGGGAGCTACTGGGGCCTTAGGCGCACACTGTTGACGGGAATGTGCACGCTGGGATTGAGCCTGCTGAGGTTGGGCGAGAGGACGCAGCATACCTATGCCTCTGTGAGTACTAGGCATCCTTGCTTGACTTGCCAAAATAACTCTGAGAAGAGGCAGCAGATGCAGAAGGCGCTCGGTGGGAGAGAATGGATGGTATCTGTGTGTTTCTTGATTGACCACTGACTTCTTCAACCATCTTGCCAAAAAGATTATCCACCCGGCGTGGAGCATCTGCCAACCTCTGCTGAACCGTCAGTTCCAAGTAAGACACACACAGCCATGAGAGTCTGCGCATTGCTGTACTTTAGGCAGAGATCCTGGAAGCCACATCAAAAGTGCCATAGGTACCCCTGGCCATGAACTTATGATCTTATGATATGCCTTCCTCTGCTTGGCCAGCTGGCCTGCTCCAGAGAGAGTGTCTGCCAAATCTAGCAGCTTATGCACATAGTCCCACAAGTACACGCCCATGAAGAGCTGGTAAGCTAGAATACAGGTCACGTGCATAGATGCCTAAAACATCTTGCGCCCAAAAGAGTGAAGGGTCTAGCTTCCTTGCCCCGGGGGGGGGGGGGGGCAGGGGGTTACCAAAGCACAGTCTCTATAACTCTTGGCCCTTTTGGGGGTGGATTCAGCCACTAGGGAATGATGAGGCATTTGAGGCTTACCAAACCCTGTGGTACTCAGAATCAGGTACAACATGGTGTCAGTCTTTTTGGGAAGTACTGGGAAGAGGGGACTCCCAATTCCGCAAGAGAAAAGCCTGCAAGATCTCGTGAAGCGGGACCATCACAGCCTCTCTAGGATGAGACTCGTAGTCCACAACCTCGAGCACCTTAGCCCTAGGCTTGTCCTTCACTTCCAGAGGAAATGGAATGGCAGCCGCCATTTCCTTGAATAAAGAGGGGAAGGGAAGGCTCTGTGGAAGAGACTGTGGAGGGGAGGGATCAGATGGTATGCCATAGGACTCATCCTCTGATTGGTACCATGGATCCTCATCTGACTCCATGAGCACTCATCATCGGTGTCAGCCAGAAACTCATGGGAGGGCTGAGACAGAGCCTACCTTGACTTAGAGGAGCCATGTCCCCGAGAGGGGCATTTAGGAGTAAGCTCCCACATTGACTCCGGTGAAGCTTTCTCCACTGAAGTTGATGGGGTATTGGCTTGGGGTGGCAATTGATTCCGGGCCTGCACGAGACACCAGGGAGGCCGCACTGCAGGCTGAGTACCAACCGGAGCTGCAACAAGAGGAGACATAGTAGGCACAAGCACCATCGATGCCGATGCACTCTGTTGAATAAAGCCAGCCAGCAGCTCGGGGAGCAAGGCCCATATGTGTTCATTGAGAACTGACACCGGGACAGGCTGGTGTTGGCTCAGAGACAGTCTGCAGAACTGCTGGGGTCAAGACGGGAGGCTGGTCTTGGCTGCAGGGAAACCGACACACTGGCACATCTTGTATGGAGGGAGAGTGGTCCTCCCAGCAAAGATGCTTCTCGGGGCTCAACTCCATCAGCACCCTGGAGCGTCTGGCACTGTGCATTGAGGGGGATTGATGCCGATGCTTCTTTGGCTTTGCCCAAAGTTGGTTTTCGAGGCTCCTTTGTGCCATGGATGACCTCGAATCCTCCAGTCGCCTCGGGTTCAGGTCCAACAGAGGTCTGTTCCGAGGGCTATGCAGAGGCTACACCAAGGCAGGTGTAGACCCGGTCGATGCACAACTACTCCCAGTGTCAACAGGTCTAGCAGCCATATGTACTGATACCCCTAATGCCAATGCGCTACTCACCGTCAATGCCAACACAGATGTCGAGGATTCGGACCGGACTGTAAATATCTTCTCACGCTGAGCCTGTCTGGCCAGTTGGGTCTTCTTCTTGATATGAACACAGGACACAATTGGAAGGGCTACGGTTGGGCCTCAGACACTGAAGACACCAAGAATGGGTGTCTGTACCAGAGATGGTCCGATTGCACCGGGTACAGCATATAAATCCACTGGGAACTTTTGTGGACATGGAAGGAAAAACTTCCGTGGCCAAATCAAAAGACTCAATGGTGCCAAAAAGGGGGCCAAGCACCAGAGAAAAACGAAGGGAGAACCTGACCGGAGTCGAGGCCTAAAAGCAGCCCGATGACACGGAAAAATAAAGAAAACTTAAAAGCTCCAAATTCACTAAACACACTAAAGGACATGGAAGAAGAGACCTAAAACATGGGAAAACACAATTAGCAAAAAAAAACTAATTGGAAGGCACTCAAAAAGCTCTACGAAACCGAGCTGTGAGGAACAAGAAGAAATTACATCCTGTCCTCACCGTGGTAAAAGAAGAACTGCATAAACTGTGCTCTCACAGTGGGCGGGAAGGCACTTGCGCATGCACAGTGGAGTGTGGCTTATGCTCTACAAAGCTCTTCTAAGCTTGTTATAAGCTCTGGACTGGGCAGCAGGGGTGGCATTACCCACTTGTGAGAATCATTGCCTGCTTGTCCTCTGAGAAAAAGCAGTACCGGTACATGACTGTAGCTTGTAAATGAATATCTGAGTCTAATTTTGCCTGAAGCAGTCAGCATTTATTAATACTGTGCCCACCAGGGGCTGAATATCAACTGACATTTTCTAATCTTCTTTTGTCCTTTTTATGACATGCCACTTCTTAAGCAAAAATGAAATTGAGTTTGAAACGTCATGCTAGTGTTGTTTCCCAACATTCTCATGGTTCCTTGTCACTAGAGCTACAGGTGTTTGGATTATAGGGGACGATTTTTAAAAAATCCAAGTTAGATAAAATTTTGATTCTGAAATTTAAAAAAAAAGTGTGATTTTCTGAAGTCCCTTAGATGCTTAACATGCTGTGCAACTTTTAAGGACACCTCACTTTTTGTATGTATTGTATATTTCATTTTCATATTGATTTTGGTATATTCTTTTTTTTATTTTTATTTGTACTTTACCCTTTGTATAAATCTTGGCACCCTAAATATTTTTCCCTCCCTATCAGCAACTACAGTGTGTGATCCGGATATCCTGTTCAGATGTCAGGGATCTGGTACCTGCATTCCATTGGCTTACAAATGTGATCATGAAGATGATTGTGGTGACAACAGTGATGAAAGCCATTGTGGTGAGCCTCTTTACTATGTGACGCTGTGATTGACAGGTGTAATTCATAGAGGAGAGAGAACGGCAGGTGCATGACAGGGTTGTAAGTAGTTGTTAAATCAACATGATTAGATCATGGGATAAAAGCTTGAACAGACAATAATGCTAGCAGCACCATAACAGACAACTTGGCAGCAATTAAGTCCTGTGTTTTATAACCTGAAACTTGATGTCTCTTGCATCTTAACACATTAGAAAAATATTGTAGGCCTCTGAAATTCTCTGTTAGGAGAAATGTTTCTGAGAAATGTTCTGTTCAATATTTATTGATTTGTTTTTGTAAATTGTTAGCTCGTTCTTTCAGATTGCTTTTTATTTATATTCAGTATGCATATAATTCTTTGTTCATTAGTGTTTGCATTTTCACTTTAGAAACTCATCAGTGTAGAATGGATGAATTTAATTGCAACTCAGGGATGTGCATTCGTTCCTCCTGGGCCTGTGATGGAGATAATGACTGCAGAGACTGGTCAGATGAAGCTAACTGTACAAGTAAGCCCTCTTTCAAATCTGTATCGGTGCTTGCCATAAAAACTTGGAAAGAAAAACTCCTAAATGCGAGAAGCATAATTTTCTTTGTGTAATGTTTTATATATGTATATAGATTTCTGCTTTTTAGATGTACATGAAGATATTTTAGTATTGATGCAAAATGATGTCATCGTATCAACAGCCTTCAACAAGGAGCATGCTTGTTGCTTCCATGTTATCTGTGCTGGATGTTGCTTCCATGTTATCTGTGCTGGATCAGTTCAAGTCAAGTGGGCTATGTTCCTCTGCCAGTAGATGGAGGCAGGAAAAAAAGCTCAGAGCTGACTTCATTCCCCTTACAGGGGGCTAGTGCTGCCTTCTGCTCTTCAGTATTTTTCTCCAGCAGATGGTGCACGTATGGACTGTTGTAGCAGAATTGCTTGGCCCCCAGAACAATGGTCTTTGGTGTAACCTCCTTTTGTGCAGCAGCATTCCAGAACGCTCCCAGATCAACAGTCTTAAAAGCCATTTCTTCCTGATAGAGCAGTCCTTGAGCTGTTTGCCCAGTTGAGCAGGCTCCCAGGGTTCAGCCGTCAGTTGTCCAAGATAGAGCAGATATTTGTGTGTGTGCTTCCATTGCTTTTGCCTGTTGTGTACCTCTGGTTAGCAGGAATGGAAATGAGAGCTTGATCAGGAAGGTCAGATCCTACTTCCACTATTTCCCTTCCCCCCCCCCCCCCCCCCCCCAAGCTTCTCCCTAGCTTTTTTACCTCTCTGGGAAGCCGTTCTTGTTTATTAGAGGGGAACGGGACATGAAAGATATAGCCTAGAGGAGTGAGCTGCCTGCAGTAACAGCCTTGGCTCAGGCTTTCAGGTGCTGGGAGGGGTGCACTGTCGTCATAATGGTAAAGTTCAGGAAGAGATGCAAAGGATGTTTGGGGCCAAGGTTCATACTCATGGCTGATCTCTTATATCCCACTTGCATGGACTGCCAAATACAGAGTCAGGGGAAATTTTTCAAAGTACAGGCAGCTTTGCTGTGTGTGGCAAGACCACAGAGCAGGGATGAGGGGAAGCAGCCAACTGGTAGTGTCAGAGTGCAGCAGAATTTTGTTGTTCCTGAAGTTCTTGACACTCCATAATATGGGAAGTGGCAGAAGTGTCCTTTTGAAGTGGAAGGGCCACTTCAGGTCAACCTGGTGAAACACCAAGGTCCCCTTTTACCAAGATGCTGCAAAAGGGGGCCTGTGCTGACATTGGTCTGTGTTTTTGATGCACGCCGAGGCCCCCTTTTACTGCAGCTGGTAAAGTAAAGCACTTGTGGTGTGGCCATTTCGGGTGGGGGAGGGAGCCCTTACCGCCACCCATTGAGGTGGCGGTAAGGGCTCCCGCCGGTGCTAGAAAAATTAATATTTTTGTAGCGCCAAATATGATGGTGCACTGGGGATGGGAACTACCACCAGGCTGCTGTGGTAACCCGACGGTATTTCCTGTTTAGTAAGGGTAAGGCTGCATTGGACTTAACACCACTTCTGTGAAAAGGGCCTCGAGAGCAAGTTTTTTGGCTAGAGAAGGAGGATGTAAGTAGGGGATCTCCTTCACTTTTACCTCAGTCAAAGACCTCTTTCTTGGAGGAACTCACTCTTTTCTGTCTTATGACCTTAATTTTGAGAGGGTCCGCCTTCATAGGGTGGCTTCTTAGCATTGATGTTTGCAACCTTCAGCTAATATAAAGGAGGTTTATTCAGTGAACCTAGGTTTGGAGCCTCTGAGGGTTCAGCATTACAGAGGATGCAGTATTTCGCCTTTGAGTTGCAAGTCGGGTTCTTCCTCGAGAGGAGACTGAAGACAAAACAAAACACTTCTGATAGAGAATGGAGTCTGGTTCTGATGTGTTTCAAGGAACACAGTCCAAGGGGCTTCGGAGATGGGTCTCTTGTTTTTGGAACCTGAGCTTATCTCCTTAAAGGTTCTTACTTCCCTTCCTTTTAGGCCTTTGTAAATTTACTTTCAGAGGATGATATCCCTCTTCTTGAATTCAGACTACTTATTTCAAGAAGTTCAAGCAAGGTAGAGTAAGGCAGGGGTCACTACTCTCAAGTCAGGCATAGTCATCCCTTATAGCTCCCCAGTTCATTTCAAATTTGGATAGACTAATTTAGTTATGATGCAGCGTTGTCTAAGATGTCAATTTTCAGGGGATTCAAGGAGGAGATTACTTTGGGCCGCACTAATGAGCTCACAGGTACCAGAGGGCTGACTTGTCTGGTGGGTTTTTAGCTTTTACATAGGTGTACTGAAGAGTGGAAGGTAGCATAAGCCCCCTTGTAACAGGAGTGAGCATTTTATCTCTTGTTTCCATCTGAAGGCAGGGGGACATAGCCGACTTTTCTGCACTGGTCTGGCAGGACTAAAGGACAGGAAATTAACAAGTAGGTTTAAATTTCACCATTGTTATGTAAGCCATTCATTCTTTGAATTTATTATTTACACTATTTGCATATATAGCATTTTAAAAGATCAATCAGCATGGTGAATGCAAAGAACATAAGTCAAACTAGTATCATAGCTACTGTATGAGGGTAATTCATAAAAATTTCAGTACCAGCTGTTGAATCATGCAGCTTTCTGTGGCATCCATTGCAGTTCATGATCAAGGTCATCCATGGAAATGCCATGGGATACCTGCTAATGTCATTAGTTTTATAATAGGTTTATTAAGCAGTTTAATGTCATTCAAATTCTTTATGTAACAGTTTGGAAAATATCTTGCTTGAAAATAAAATTTGTTTTGAGTATTACAGGAAGTTATTTATTTTTTAATTCTAGCTATCAGCCATACCTGTGATGCATCGAGTTTCCAGTGTCTTGATGGTCATTGTATTCCACAGCGATGGGTGTGTGATGGTGATACAGACTGTCAGGATAACTCTGATGAGGATGCCACTCGCTGTAGTAAGTAGTGCTTCATCCTCCCTTGTTTGTGACTTTTGCATGCTGACATCCTTATCAGTCCAGAATAACTGTCAGTGAGCTGAATGTTATTGGTCAGCTTTTTTCCTGGGAGTATAATTTTGAAACTGGAAAAAAATGATCTTGAGATTTTTAGAATTGTCATGTGCAAACAGGAAAGTAGCATGATCAACACAACTCTTCCAAGAACACCAGGGAGACAAAGACTGTCTTACACACTTTGTTCCGTAAAATAAGTTGTTGTTAAAAATATTGACTCGACATGGCACCGTGTTTCGACTCTTAAGTGCCTGCCTAAGAAGTCTACAAGGTACAAATAATCAAATATCAACGTATATACATAAAACATAGACATTGATAACTTTAAAAAGGTACAAGAATTATGCCGATAAATTATATTAGATATCAATAAATTTTTACCAATAAAATAGAACAAAACATAACCTTTAGAACCAATACATCATATGTTAAAAAGAATGTGTACTTTAAAAGACTATATAAATAAACAAATGTATAAAAGATCAATATAATATGTTAAAAAAGTACATGTAAATGAGAAATATATAATATTAATAAAAAAAAGGCCCGTTTCTGACACAAATGAAATGGGTGTTAGCAAGGTTTTCCTCGGAGTGTGTATGTTTGAGAGAGAGTGTGTGTGAGAGTGACTCTGAGAGAGAGAGAGTGAATGTGCAAGTGTGTGTGTGTGACAGAGAGAGAGTGAGACTGGGTGCGAGTGTGTCTGTGAGAGAGAGAGTGTGTGTGTGAGAATGAGAGTGTGTGCCAGGGGCCCCTCCCTCCGAGTTTCAGGGTTCCCCCCTCCTTCCTTCCCTCCCTCCGAGTTTCAGGGTCGTCCCCTCCCTCCCTCCTTCTGAGTTTCAGGGTCGTCCCCTCCCTCCCTCCTTCTGAGTTTCAGGGTCATCCCCTCCCTCCCTCCCCTCTGAGTTTCAGGGTCCCTCCCTCCGAGTGTTCTTCCCGCTGCGCTACGGGTGCCTGATGAGCCGGCGGTGGGTGTGGCTCCTGATCACCACGGCATGGCTGCTGCCGCCCGCCCTGCTCTTTCCCATCGCCATCCCCGGCGGCGCCATGATCTGCATCTACTTCTCCCTACTCGCTGCTGCTGACAGCGCTCATCTTATTCCCTTGCTCGTCCGTCACCGTGACCAATGGGCGCCTTTTTACACGGTGATGTCAGCCTGTGTTACGGAACCTAGCAGACCAACTCCGAAGAAGTCACGAACACAGGCAGCAAGACCAATAGAATGTTGGAGGTGAGAATTATTATATAGGATAATGTACAGGATGACCAAGATAAAAATTAATGAATGCCTACAAAAACAAACTGACCTGTATATGTGATAAGATCCAAAAGTAGCAGAGATTGCTCCAAAAAAGATTGCAGATAAATATAGTGTATAAACAGAGAGAAATTTATATGTTTCAAAATAACATATATATAGGAAGAAGAAATGCTTAAGCTGAGAATCTTACTTATAATTAAAAAGTATGGGATCCTTTTACAGAGCGGTGGTAAGCCCAACGCAGGCTTACCACTCGCTCCTCTGGGACCACCGCGGCCACCGGCAGTAGTCCTGCTCCGAGTGTGCGCCATTTCCAGGGGAAAAAGAAAACCCTCAGAAATGGCTTGTGCGGTGGTAACCCCACCACTAATGCAGGGTACTTTTTCTTGCAGCTTGGTAAAAGGCTCCCTATATGCCTGGGAAAGGGTCTTAAAATGAGAAATGTGTAATAGGCACCTTATGCCTGGAATAGACTTCCTGGACCTATACGTCTAGCTCCATCTCTACCTGTTTTCAAATCTATGCTAAAAACCCACCTTTTCACTGCTGCGCTCCTAGCCACTACTCAGTTGCCCTCCCCTTGTCCCTTCCTTCCTTCTCACCATGTACTTCCCTCACCCGTAACTGTCTTGTCTGTCTGTATTATTTAGACTGTAAGCTCTTTTGAGCAGGGACTGTCTCTTTGTGTCAGGTGTTCAGCGCTGCATGCGTCTGGCAGCGCTATACAAATGCTAATAATAATAAAATTACTTTAACTTAAAATTCTAAATAAAGAGACGAAGCCACTAAAGCTATAAAGCCAACATACTGTAACTGTGAAAGAATAAGGCTAGATTTGAGATCGGAAAGGTAATGAAATAAGAAGACAAACCACCCAAAAATATAGGAGTGGCATACTAGCCAGAAAGGAGGACACAGATAAACAAAACAATAATATATGTCACTATAGTTACATTCAAAAGACTAAAGGAACAAACCGTGTTTCTTGTGTTGTTTTGTTTGAGTGTTTGTTCTTCTGTGTGTTCATCCAGTTTTATATGTAACATAAATTGAGCCAGATTAAAACGAGTATTTGGTGTCCATGCAGGTTAAATAGTGTGGTCAGTCAGATAACACTGTCTTAGTCTGACCCTGATTAGCTGTGAGCTAAGCAGGCTCAGACTGAGGCAGTGCTGTGATGTGCCTGAATGAGCAAATTTAATATCAAGGGAAGAGTAGAAAAATTAAATGCCAGAAGGCTAATAGATATATTATATCTCATCCAAAACAGACTCAGCAAAGCTTTTGCAGTCTCATAGTGGGACAAATTAAAAATTTGGAGGGAGGAGGGGGACTGAATTGAAGCGGTGCAAAGAAAAGCTACGAGGATGGTATGGGATTTGCGTTACAAGACATATGAGGAGAGACTTGCTGACCTGAACACGTATACCCTGGAGGAAAGGAGAAACGGGTGATATGATACAGACATTCAAATATTTGAAAGGTATTCATCCGCAAACAAACCTTTTCCGGAGATGGGAAGGCGGTAGAACGAGAGGGCATGAAATGAGATTGAAGGGGGGCAGACTCAAGAAGAATGTCAGGAAGTATTTTTTCACTGAGAGGGTGGTGGATGCTTGGAATGCCCTCCCGCAGGAGGTGGTGGAGATGAAAACGGTAACGGAATTCAAACATGCGTGGGATAAACATAAAGGAAACCTGTGCAGAAGGAAGGGATCCTCAGGAGCTTAGCCTAGAATGGGTGGCAGAGCTGGTGGTTGGGAGGCGGGGCTAGTGCTGGGCAGACTTATATGGTCTGTGCCGGGGCTGGTGGTTGGGAGGCGGCACTAGTGCTGGGCAGACTTATACGGTCTGTGCTGGGGCTGGTGGTGGGAGGCAGGGTTCGTCGTTGGGAGGCGGGGATAGGGCTGGCCAGACTTATACGGTCTGTGCCCTGAAGAGGACAGTACAAATAAAAAAGTAGCACATGAATTTATCTTCTTGGGCAGACTGGATGGACCGTCCAGGTCTTTTTCTGCCGTCATCTACTATGTTACTATGACTGGAAAAGAGACCAAGGCCAAGTCAGCGGTGCCCTTAAACCCTGCATTTCCCTTCTCCCACCCCCCTGTTCTCCCTCCATGTCTGCAAATCCCCAGCCAGTCTGGTTTACTGCATGCAACATTGATACATACTGAATTTTGTTGGACTAGCATGCTCCCTAATGCTCCTCTCCCCCGGGCTTGGTATGCACCTTAACGCAACACCATTTGTAATTCTGTTACCCGGAAATGGCAACCACCATTATGGCAAATGTAAGCCACATTGAGCCTGCAAATTGGTGGGAAAATGTGGGATACAAATGCTACAAATAAAATAAATAAAATCATGATGTTATCCATCATAATATCCAGCTATAATATAACACCTTTACAACTTTACTCAGAATATACTTTCCTACTAATGCTTGAACAAATCCTTTTGCCTTCTTTAACTTCTTGCAGCACCAATTGTAGGATGTAACCTGACATGGCTATGCCATGACAGTGCTCTGTAAGCCACATTGAGCCTGCAAATAGGTGGGAAAATGTGGGATACAAGTGCAATAAATAAATAATAGGAAGAGAGGGAGGCCTAGTGCAGTGGAGGGGTGATATACTTGTTTCATGTTCACCAGTGGATTATGGATTACTAGTCTGTTTTTGTGTCCTGATGTTTTAAACTCGGAAGTAAATTATTAGTCTCCTTAAAGTAAACTGTTACAGCACAGTATATTACATGAAGTCTCTTCTTTCAATCACAAAATTCATGTGTATTGAAGTCAGTCATTTTTACGTTTTTGTTAATGGATTGCAGATGAAAAATGCAATGGATTTTTGTGTCCAAATGGAACTTGCATCCCATCTGTCAAGCACTGCGATGGAATAAGAGATTGCCCTGATGGTAGAGATGAGCTACAGTGTGGTAAGCATGGTGGCTAGTTGTTTTCTCAAACGATATGAACTTTTTTTCATATGCCATACTCCATCAGTGTGGCATATTACAAGTTGCAGTCTTCATTAAAAAAAAAAATTGTCCCATAACAGACTGGGGGCTGATTGATTGTCACCCTTTTACTACAGTGGAATATTAAATAACAGAGAAATGAGGCAAAAAGCTGTGGGAAAGATATTGAACTGATGAAGTAAGTTGGCTGTTAGTGCAGTTCCTAAACCCTTCTTAACAGTGATTAAAAGGCTTATAAAGGAAGAAGTGGTTTTGTATAATTTTTTAAAAATTTGTAGCCTATTTCCAAAGTTCAAAGTAGATGACAAAATAATATACATAATAAAAACTTAAATCATAGAAAAAGTGAACATAGCAAAATATTTAAATGTAATGATACCTTATCTTCTTACCCCGTTACTGAATATTTTTTTAATAAATATTTAAGAACCTTTATGCACACGTTACATGGATTTTGTGTGTAAGAATCGTCAGCAGTGTTTGTTCCAGTCTATGGTGTGTGATGGTGTCGTGCAGTGTCGGGATGGATCTGATGAAGATTCCAGCTATGCTAGTTGCTGTAAGTTTTTGTTTGCTTTTTAAATTTGCTTTATGTATTTTTTTCTGAATTGATATAGAATGGATCCGTACTAAACACAAGAAAGAGAAAATTAAGAAATAAACACGTTTTCCATTTATTTAGTTTCAATAATAAAGACAGTTTACCACTCTATTTGGTGACATAACTGGTGTTAGAGTGTTTATTTTCCAGAACTTTATTTTTAAAGCTACAAGTACCCCCTGAGCATGTACAGAATTTCCAGTGTTCTGGTGGCCACACCATGCACCTCATTTATTCCCTCTGTGGGCTGAAATGTGCGTTTAGAATCTCATCATCAGACTTTTATTTTTTGGATTCAGTTTTGCATATGGTCTGGTTTTTGTCCCTGTAAGTTCTTAGTCAGGATTTTCAGATGTTTTGGTAAGTTATTTTCTTTTGTTGACTGTAAGTATGTTTGTAAATATTTTGTACTATATCAAATATGCATATTAGTGTGGTTCACAATTGTAATATGCTTTGTTTTTATTAAGTCAGTATAGCTTAAGTCAGCAGGGGGCAGAGAAGCGACTCATTGTTCAAGTCTTTGAAATCTTCAGTGTGGTCGGTTCTCTTGGGAGATCACTGGGGCAGTCAATCACTGAGAGTAAGAGCCAATAGTATAGAGGGAATGTAGTTTCATAGCAAGTATGAACAGCCATTTTTCATCAAACTTTCTTGTTTTTCTCTGGTAAAGCTTCTGACAGCATTTCTTCGTTTGACTTTTTTTTGTTTGTTTTTTTTGCAGTCATCGGGCCTTTGCCATTGCTGCTTGGCTTGATTATGCTGGGTTTTTTTTTCTGGTTTTGTTTTCTCTTTTTAGTTTTAGCAATGTTGGAAAAGACAACTGATTTAAGGAGTGGCAGCACTGCAAATGAAAGATGTCCAGGGCTGACTATCATAGGCTTACTTTAAAGCAGTAATTTTTCAACTTTTTTCGTCTTGTGGCACACTTACAAGGTGCAAAAATTGCCAAGGCACACCATCAGTTTTTTAAGAATGTATATATATTTTATTATTTAACAAACAAGTATTAAGATTGGGTTTAAAGTTCAATATTTAAAATTTTAAACATTGTGTTATCTCTATAGCTACAAATAACATGCATTCAAAAATAACAATTTTAAAGTGAATCCCCCCAGGCTCTTATCTTTAAAAAAAAAACCCAAAAACCCTTAATCAGTGGGAAATCTGTGCTTGGTAATATTTCATGATCTTGTCCAAGGGTGGATGGTTGGCAATATATACCTCGATATACATCCAAGGGTACTTGCATGAGCACAGGTAGCAGAAGATCAAGGGAGGGGAGAGAGGACAGAGCACATGGTACATGAAAAAAAAAAGATAATTAAACTTCCCAAGCATTCAAAACCATGAAATTTGATCTCATTCTAGAGTGGCTGTTTGGTCAGGCCTTTCCAGTGGGTTAAAGGTTTCAGTAGATGATGGTATAATTTCTGATCTGGGGATTGGGTGAGCTGTCGTATTTTTATTTATGTTTGGTTATACGCTTGGTCGTTTATTATAAGCTGCCTGGGGCAGTTTGTGGAGGGGCAGGATATCAGGTAAAATAAAATAGAAAACCTCATTTCTGTAAGGATGCAAATATAATTGCCATGCTTGTCTTTGTTTTTTATAGCCAATGTCCCTGAATTCCATAGGTCTTGTGATTCCTTCAGCTTTCAGTGTCAGAATGGACTGTGTGTCAGTCTGGTTTGGAAGTGTGATGGAACGGATGATTGTGGAGATTATTCTGATGAAGCAAATTGTGGTAAGTAATTTAATTTCCTTCGTGTCCATACCAGACCAGTCCAGACGAATGGATTGTGTCTGTATACCAGTGGATGAAGACAAAGAAAAAATTAGTCCCTAGTAAATCATCCCTTAAGGGTATCTTGCAGCCATGGAATGTTCAGTGTTTTTGTCTGTCTCCCAAGCAGATAATAGCTGATCGTGCAGCTCCTCTGTGGTGCTTCTATGTCAACTCCTGACTCAGTTTGTCCAGGTGTCAGTTGAGCAGGAGGTTGTGTGGCCAAATTAACTACAGTTTCTGAATCAGAATGATACTCCGTGAACCTGGGTCCCTTGTTTCCCAGCCTGGGTCAAATCTGGTGGTGCCAGTCCCCACCTCCAAGCCTCACTCCCAATGTTTCTATAACCAAAGTATCCTGTCTCCTCATTGAGTTATAGTGGAAATGAGATGTTCCATTGGAGAGGAGAGGAAGGTATGAGATGCTGCTTATAGAAGGAAAGAGAAGAGAGTTGGTGTCCATAGAGAGGAAGAGAAGAGAGATGGAGGAGGTGATGCACATAGAGAGGAGATGGTGCCCACAAAGGGGAGGAGAGACTGGAGGAGGTAGTGCCCTCGGAGGGGAGAGGAGTCTGGAGATGGTGCTCTTGGATGAAGGGAAAGGGATAGAAACAAGACAGATATAAGGAAGAAGAAAAATAGCCGAAAGTTTGAATGTGAAAAAGAGAGGAGGAGAGAAAAGAAATAGGAGAGAGGAGGCCCTGAAAATAGAGTTCAGATCACAGACAGAGGAACAGAACTAGAGACGGGGAATAAGATGATTAGAAAAATAAAATCACCAGACAACAAAGGTAAAAGAAATGATTTTATTTTCAGTTTAGTAACTGAAGTACAGTATGAACGTTTTGAGAATTTACATTTGCAATCTATATTTTGTATTATACGTGAAGGTCACAGTACGCAATTAAAATTTTTAATCTCGTCTAGTCGTGCTTATCTATGTACATCCTTAAAAAATATGTTTGCTTATCAAATATAAGGAAATACATGCTAAGAAGACAATATTTTTCTGACAATGATAGGATTTTAAGCTCTGTTTTTTGTTATAAAAGGAGGTGTAAAAGTACCAGTTTTTGTATATCTTTGTACATATTTGTATGCTTTATGACTGTCAGTTCCCTGAAGAAGTTTGATTTAACTGTGGACTATATTTGTCATTAGAAAATCCAACTGATGTCCCCAACTGCTCCCATGTTTACCAGTTCCAGTGCCAGAATGGACATTGCATTCCCAACAGATGGAAATGTGATGAGGAAAATGATTGCGGAGACTGGTCTGATGAAAATAATTGTGGCGGTAAGAGCATTTTATATAGCTTTCTTTTCTTTCAGTCACATACAAAATTTAAGAAATATGAGGCCATTTTAAGCCAAGGCAAGGTGTGTCATCAAATGAAAATCCTAGACACCTAGGTTCAGCAGAAAAGTTCCATAATCTAGGTGTGTTTTGCAACCCAAAATTAGGATACCCATCTTTGAATGAAAATTGGGCACGTAAGCCTTCTGTTCAGTCACACCATTCTCCCCTTCAATCTGAAACATGATACTGTCCTGTCTGACCCATAATAACTTAAATCCACTTTCTTCCCTGAGTTAGTCAATTTATTTTAGGTGGTTGGGTGATGTTTTAGTGTCTTCCCTCACCTCACACCATTTAAAAAAATTAGAGTACATATTTCAGTAGTAGTTCAGGGTGAGTTAGATTCAGGTACAGTAGGCAATTTCCTTTCCCTGGAGGGCTTTACAATCTAAATTTTGTACTGAGGTAATACAAAGGTTTCAGTGCCTTGGCTAAGGTCATAACAGCAGTGAGATTTGAACCCTGGTTACCCTAGTTCCCACTAGAGGCTGACCAGTTTTGGTTTTCGCCTCGTCTCCAAAACCGGCCCAAAATGTGGGTTTGGTCATGCTTTGGTTCTGGTAAAAAATGCCAGTGCTGAAATGGACCCCCCCCCCCCCCCTCCACGACCACTCTCTGCCCGCCCCCAACCTCACCACTGCTAGAGTGGGTCCCACTGGACTGGTGGTGTTGGGGCCAATCTTTTAAATGCCCAAGTGATCTAGTGGCCTCTTCTAGACATGAGCATCCCCAGTCACTCCTGTCCCCACTGGATGCATTAAAAGAGAATCTTATTGACTATAGTATATTATCCAGCAACTTGTCTTTGTAGTCTTGTATTTTTCACATTCCAATATAATAATTCGCACCTCCAACGTTCTGAAGCTGACTCCGTGGCCGTGAAGCCCTGAAGCTGTGAAGCCCTGTAGTGTTCGTAGGCTTCATAATCGCTCCGCCCATGGTAACGCGACGTCAGAAGAATCCCCCCTCCCTCCGATTTCCACCCCCCCTCTGAGTTCCTGACCCCTGGACCCCCCTGCCACAACCCTCCCCCGCCACCGTCACGTAATTGTGCTGGCGAGGGACCCCAACCCCTGCCAGCCAAGTCCTCTTCTCGGCCACGCGGTGTGGATGAATGATCTGATCAAGTTTGTGTGCCAGATTCAAACTTGAACAGATCATTCGTCCACGCTGCGTGGCCGAGAAGAGGACTTCGGCTGGCGGGGGTTGGGGTCTCCCGCCAGCACAGGTACACAGCGGGGGGAGGGTTGGTGGCAGAAAGGGGGTCTCGAGAGGGTCGCGGCAAGGGGGTTCAGGGGTCAGGAACTAGGAGGGGGTCTGGAGCTCGGGGGGGGGGAGGGGGCCTGGAAGGAAGGAGGGAGGGGGTGTCTGGAACTCGGTGGAGGAGAGTGGTTTGGAACTCGGGGGAGGGGACAAGGAGGGAGGGAATGCACCACCTGTACAAAAACTAGGGAAAAAAAAGCGGGGGGACGACCCTGGAACTCGGAGGGAAGAGGTGGGGGTGACGACGACCCTGGAACACGGAGGAAGGGGTGACATTGGGAGGGAGGGGCGGGGGCCCCTGGCACTCTCTCTCACACACACACACACACACACACACACACACACACACACACACACACACTTTCTCTCACAGACACACTCGCACCCAGTCTCAATCTCTCTCTGTCACACACACACACTCGCACAGTCACTCTCACACATACTCTCTCAAACATACTCTGAGGAAAACCTTGCTAGTGCCCGTTTCATTTGTGTCAGAAACGGGCCTGTTTTACTAGTGTAAAATATAATTCAAAATACTTAAAAGCAGAAGTTTTTTTCACAGATATGCACAACATACTCTGTTTTCAAAGTGGAAAAAAAAACAATTATAGAAATTTTCAAAAAGTAAAGAAATCAAAAAGTTCTGGCTGTGGAGTAATCTTGAAATTGTTATAGTGAATATTTTCCAGAAAGACGAGGTGAAATCCCTATGAAACAATCCAAAAGCTGAAGAAAGGAGTAGGGATGGATTAGTGGGCTCCAACCAAGGATCAAATGTAGCCTGGAGTCAAGTATAGACTAGAAATTTATTAATATATCTAGAAGTCCAATACAGTAAAATAGACTCGACACAGAGTCGTGTTTCAGCAATTGAATGCCTGCTTCAGGAGTCGTCATTTCAGGTTGTTGCTTAAATTGAACTTTAGCTGTCCTCTGGATTGTAACTGTACCACCAAAAACATCAGTCAAAGGGCTTAGCTTACCACACAGAGCCTGCAATATCTCGAACACCACTGAAAATGCAACCTGAAATAACGACTCCTGAAGCAAGCATTCAATTGTCGAAATATGGCTCTGTGTCGAATCTGTTTTACTGAATTAGTTCTCTGGATATATTTAATACATTTCTAGTCCACACTATAGCTCCTGGCTATATTTGATCCTTGGTTGGAGCCCGCTAGTCCATCTCTACTCCTTTCTCTGGCGTCGTGAATATTTTCCCCATTCTCAGTCAGAGACCTCTGTGTTCTTTTAAAGTAATCTTAGTCTTCAGACAGAGCTTTCTCAGAAGTTTCATTAACTGACAGCTGTAGACTATGATGGGGGCAACCTGACTGAAGCAATGTCTTGGTGCTGCCAAACTGTTTCTGCTTTACAGTGATGGACTTTAGTGCCAAAAGGGTCCCCTAATCTGTACCTTTGAATGATTTTAACCCAGAGTCTCTTCAGCAGCTTTGTCAAGCAGGTTTAGACCTTTGCATTAAATTCACTTCATAAGTGAACCCTTTATTATTCATCCAGAAGTATTCAGATCAGTTACTATAATTAGACATAGGAAGATTCTATTTAACTACTTATGCGCCTTGTTGAGGTGTGAAGAAGTTGCCTAACGGTTAAAGCAGTGGGCTGAGAATTAAGGAAGCCCTGTTCAAATCTCACTGCAGCTCCTTGTGATAATGGGCAAGTCACTTAGGGCTAGATTTTATATATGGCACCCAAAAAATCCACATAGAAGAAAATTATGCCTAAGCGTATCCTCTAAAGTACGCCTACATTTTTATAGAATAGACAAATTTCCGCTCTGTATATAGAATACACCGAGTGGCTCACCATGTGACCAAAATTTGGGCGCATCCATTTAGGCTACATTTTACTTGGTGTAAATCCTAACACCTAAATTAGGCGCAGATTGGGTGTATTCTATAATTGCATAGATTTTAGAAACACCCACACCCTGCCCATGACCACGTCCCCTTTTCAACTATTCGTCTTAGAATTTAGGTGCACCACATTATAGAATACACTTAGCGTGTTGTGCACATAAATCTCAATGCCAATTAGTGCTAATTGCTTGTTAACATCCAATTAACAGCGTTGATTAGCTAGTTAACCAATTAAGTTATGCACATTGCTATAGAATACGCTTCGGTTTCCGTGTGGATTTTCAGGCGCCATATATAGAATCCAGGGATTAACCCTTGATTGCCTCAGGTACAAATTCAGATTGTGAGCCCTTCAGGGACAGAAATGGACAGGAGCAGTGAGTACTGACATTATTTATGCGCATAGTATATTTACTCTCTTTCATGCAGTTTACTTGACTGCAATTTTGTTGTTCGAAAAAAGTAGCAAAAAGGGTCTGTAGTTCTGGTGCATGTGCTGACTTCTGCTGAACCAGTTGTGTGTCAGCTATGTGAGTACTTGAGCATCCCAGTACTGAGCAAACTCCTGCACATTCTACAGGAAGGGGTAATTTGTGCTGAATACCGAACCTCGGTTGCTTTGAAATCGTAGTGTTAATGTCAGAAACAGTTAATTATCAGTACACCATATAAGGAATGAACCCATCACTTACTTTTTGTTTAGGTTTGTTATTTTTAAATAAATTCAATAGAATACTTTTGTGCTCATGATTCTGAGTTGTTGATTATTTGAAATTAATTCCCTAAAAATGGTCTGCTTTTGAATTTTGAAATGAGTGTTTGTAGGGATCATGTCTCTTAATGCTACTTCGTTATTAATGCTGTCCAGCTAGAATTGTTGCTTCCAACAAATGTTTTGGCCGTCAAAGATTACTACTACTACTTAACATTTCTAAAGCGCTACTAGGGTTACGCAGTGCTGTACAATTTGACATAGAGGGACAGTCCCTGCTCAAGGAGCTTACAATCTAAGAGACAAGTGAATAGTCAGTCAGAAAGGGGCAGTCAAATTGGTGCAGTCTAGATTTACTGAACGGTAAGAGTTAGGTGCCGAACGCAGCATTGAAGAGGTGGGCTTTAAACAAAGACAATAAAAAAAAAGAAAATACATTTTTACATCTTTTTCAAATGGGTTGCTTTTTTTCTAGCATATATTGGAGTCATCAAAATTAATTTTATTTCTGGTTTTGATTCAGAATCACTTCCCTCTACCACTAAAGCACCACCTACCTGTGGGCCCAATTATTTCCGATGTACCAATGGAGCATGCATCAGTAACAGCTGGGTTTGTGATGGCTACAAGGACTGTATAAACGGGTCTGATGAGGAAGGCTGTCCTGTTTACACAAGTGAGATTTGTTTCCCTTTTTAAATCAACAAAATTGCAAAGAATAAATCAGATTTTACTGGTATTTGCTTCAAAGAAATTGGAATTTTCAGGGTTTTGGCTTTTGCTCTCAGAAGAGGTGCTTTTTCACCACTGGAAATCATGTATCAGCAGCACTTGGTTGCTGAGCAGCAGTTATAACTAGAAACTGTAGTGCCAGCTTTGAAAATGTATTTATTTATGCATTCTTGTATCCCACTTTTATCCAAAACAAGTTTCGGTTCAAAGTGGCTTACAATTTACATTCTGATGAAATTACTATGATTGTTTATAGTTTGCCTTCTGGTGGTAATTGCAGTAATGATTTACATTCTGGAAGCGACTAGTGATTAGGAAGCGATTAACAGTGATGGTTTACAATTTGGAAATAGAAAGATCTTCGTTGGCTTAGTTAATTAGTTATAGAATTTTTTAGAGGTAGATTTTCAGTTCTTTTCTAATAGTTGGTGATTTGTGATCTTTGGTATTGAGTTCCACCATTTGGAACCCAAGTAGCTAAATCCCGCCATGTAGATAGTTTTGTAGGTTATGTTTCTTCAGTTGGATAGGTGAAGAAGAGGGTAGCCTCTGGTTTCTGGGCTTGTGTTTCTTGAAGATAGCTCGATTATATCTAGCATATATTCAGGCGACATACCGAACAATATTTTGTAAATGATGGTGCTAGCTTTGAAGATTAGTCTTGCTTTGATTGGTATCCAGTGTAGTTTTTCAAGCAGCGGAGTGGCTCTTTCGAATTTCGACTTCTTTAATATTAGTCGTGCTGCTGTGCTTTGGACGGTTTGTAGCAATTTTAGTGCGTTTTCCTTACACCCTACGTATACTGCATTACAATAGTCTAATTGTGATAGTATCAGCAGTTGTACTGTTATCTGGAATGATTGACTTGGAAAATAATCTCTGATCCTTCTCAGTTTTCATAGTGTTCTGAAGCATTTTGTTGTTACTGCTGATATTTGACTGACAAGTGATAAGATGTTTGTCAAGGATGATTCCAGTATTTTTAGCTGTGTTTCAGATTTGTATGTTTGGTTATTGATTGTGTTGTTTTGGTGCAATGTGGGGTTGTATGGACTTGATAGAACCTGGAATTTAGTTTTGCCCCTATTTAGTTTGAGTTTGAATGTTGAGGTTCAGACCTGTTTTGGCTTTGTCTAGTATTTCTGTGACACTGCTTTTGAATGGTATGTAAATAGTGACATCATCAGCGTATATGAATGGGTTGGAACCCATTAGTTCCAGTTTTCTTCCAAGTGGAACCATCAGTACATTGAACAGTATGAGAGATATTGCGGAGCTCTATGGTACCCCATACTTGGAGATCCAGGGGGCTGACAACTGGTTGGACATCTTCACTATGTAGGATCTGGTCTTTAGGAAGCCATCGAACCACGTGGCCATTGTCCCACCGATTCCCATGTAATCAAGCAGGGTCGTTAGTGTTGCGTGATGTACTTAGGTTGAATGCACTTGACATGTTGAATTGTAGTAATAGTATACTCTGACCTTGACTTATTATGCTCCTGAACTTTATCAGGTTTGTTATGACCATTTCGGTACTGTGTTGTGGTCTGAATCCTGATTGGGATTTGTGGAGGATTGAGAGTTTTGCCATGCATTCCATTAGTTGTTGTGTTACCAGGCCCTCCATTGTTTTAGTCAGTAGTGGTATTGAAGCCACTGGTCTGTAGTTTGTGAGATTGCTGATCTTGTTAGTTGCATTCTTGGGGATTGGGGTGAGCACGATTTCACGTTTATCTTTTGGGAATTGGCCTTTTGAAAATAAGTGTGTGAGGTGTTTGGTGATGCATTCAATGAACCATTTTGCTGGGTTTTCCTTCATATAGTTGGGGCATTTGTCTAGCAGGCATTTCGCAAGTTTGTATTTTGTCAGTGCTGCCTTCATTGTGCTTGTTTTCAGTGGTTTGAAAGTGAACCAGATTCTGACTGCCATGGTATGGATGTTGTTGGTTTCACATTCTTGTAAGAAATCTGATATGAATGCCTGAGGTATCGCGAGGTTGGATCTTGCTTTAGTTATATTTTTGTTCGAAATACTGTGCAAGCTCATTGGTATTAGGTGGTTTTTTTTGTTTGATGCCAATACATCGTGGGTTTTCAGTAGGTTATGATTTTGAATATTTTTTCATATTCTGGGTTTGCATATGTGTTGTATACTTCTTTTCCTTTCTGTATATTGTGCTTGTAAGTTCTTATGGCTTTCTTCCATATTTCTTTGCTTAGTTCTGTTTTATTTTTAGCCCATGTTCTTTCTAGTTTCCTGCATAGTTTTTTTTTTTTTTTTTTTTAATAGTTAGTAGTTCATCGTTGAACCAGGATCTTCGCTGTTTTTTGTTTGTTTTTGCTTAGATTGGTGCTATTTTGTTCAGGATATTTTCGCTTGTTTCATACCAGTTTCTCATGAAGTGAAAGTTATTTGGCTTCTAATAGTGTGGGGGCTTTACAGATCTCTTTATTACATAAAATGGCCTGACACATGACTCATCTGCTTCCCTTTGGTGCAGCTGTCCACAATCTTTAGCATCAACAAAAGAGAGCACAAATGATAAACTATTCTTGGTTTTGACCATTTGATAGTGACCTGAAATTGTGGAAAATATTCTTTATAAGGTTAGTCTATAGCAAAGATTGAATTTGTCAGAGAGCAATAGTTTGTTTAGTTTTAAAACATTTTCTAGTCTGCTAAACCTAAGACCTTATTTCTAGAGGATAATGATCTTAAAACTTAAAATAGAATCAAATAAACACTTTGTTCAGCTCTTAGCATGAGCAGCTGCTGCCATCTAGTGGGACACAAGGGTTTTTAACATTCAACATTTGTGTTTGGCCTGTGTAGAAAACTACAGCCATTCATTGATAGTACCCAAGAAAGAAAATCTGTTCTTGCTGTTGTCTTTTTATGATTTCCAATTGCATCTTTTTTGTGGCTTTTTTTAAAGTATTCAATACAACTGTTATCCATGGACGATGCAGCAGATCTGAATTTGAGTGCCAACAGTTGCAGAACTGCATACCCAACTGGAAGCGTTGTGATGGCCACAGGGATTGCCATGATGGTACTGATGAAATGAATTGCCGTAAGTTTTCCTATAATTTATGGAGATTACAGGACAGACTGTACTTTCCTACGTAGTCTTCCAGTTAGCTTATTTATTCCAGGTGTATGTAGTTGATTTTGTACTGTAGACAATTGTTTATGAAAGTATTAGGTTTTGGTAGATTACTGGTTGATATGTTTTGCACATGCTATTACTGTACACCTCCTTAACAGGATACCCTTAAGTTGAATACAAAATATGGCTCTGTTTCAGGTCTAATGGCTGTTTCCTTAAAAAAAAAAAAAAAAAAGCCGTAAATCTAGTTTGCTAGTGTTTCAAGTATTTCCTTAATTGTTAAAAAGAAAAAAAAAAGCCCATGCAGTGTTCAGCTGTACTAAAGGGAGCCGAACTCAGAGTCATACATCTGCTTATTCATTTCTTTGCCATTTCATCAGCATGTGAAATGCACAGAGCAAGACAGTGCTCCAGAATAAATTGCTGGACAACTGAAAAAAATGGAGAATTGTTGTTTAGAGCATAAGAGGTTTGTGCTTCTTACAGCTACCCACATGTCATTATCCTGCATCAATGGTTCACTCTGCCAGGATGGAGAGACCTGTATTGCTACATCAGAGCGCTGTGATGGATTTCTGGACTGTTCAGATGGCAGCGATGAGAACAATTGCACAGGTACAACAAAGGCCTGCTGACTGCAGTTTTGTGATGGCAGATATTACTGTCTGAAAGCATCGTTTAGTATTCTTGTGCTTGGAAGTGGAAGGAGGCAGTTTATTGTAGGTCACCAGTGTTAATATAGGAATAACTCTATAAGCAAAGAGCAGGAAGAGGATCTCAATGTTGTACTAACTAATCAGCTTAATCTGATCCCTTCTACTATTTCTCAATGTGGTGATGTTTATAAAAATGGATGAAAAGCCTCAATAGGTATTGGGGTCATTCCGTTGTTAATCACTTAGTCAACCTTAAGGAAAATCTCCAACTGTTCTTTAACATTAGTTTTACTTTATTCAACTTAACCAGACTTATAATGTTAAAACTGAACTTATCTCTGCAGCTGCTCAGTCTCATATAACTGCCCACGGCCAACTTTGGCCAAGGTTTCGATTCCTGCTTCAGGGTCCGTGGCGTACTCGACTGTATTCAGCAAAACAACACACTTGTTTCAGCAATCATTTCTTTACTGTACCTCACTCTCACCACAAACTTTATCATAATGCCTCACTTTGCTGCTCAGTCCTGTTCCCATGTTTGTGCAGTGCTGCGTATGGCTTGTAGTGCTATAGAAATGCTAAATAGTAGTAATAGTAGTAGTAGTAGTAGTCCGGTCAAAACTCTATATAGCATGTGGTTTTTATAATACTGACGTCACACGCCTTCAACACAGCTTCTATAGCCTGCCATCAGGAATGTAGAGGGTGATACATTGCTCCACCTCTTAAAGATATAGCCTGTATATCTATAGGAGGATCAGATTGAGCTGATTAATATAGGAATAACCATTTTATAAGGATATGAAATTTGAAACTGTCACTGGTTAAATGTTGCCAAATATTTCTGCCATTCCCTGAAAAGCCAGTTCATGTTTTAATTTTTTTACATGGCATACACTGCATATTTAAGGTTTCTGACAATTGCTATTCAATGTTGTCACTAAAATAATCCTTTGATTTTTATCTGTTTAGATGACACCGCTGTATATAAAATTCAGAATCTCCAGTGGACTGCTGATTTTTCAGGCAACATAACTCTCACGTGGTCACGTCCCAAAAAATTGCCCATAGCATCCTGCGTTTATTCTGTATATTACAGGTAAATTATACCATTATCTGTGGAGGTCTTCATAGCTGACTGTTAGATTAACCTTTATTTTTTCAGTGGTGCTAATATAAATTACTGCTTCTCATGCGTCACCATAATATTTAGTAGGCAGTACTTTTCATTATTCAGTAATTGAGCTTGAAGCAAAGTTATAAAATATGCTCTGTCTCCTTTCAGATAAATTTATTCTTTTAAACGATAAGAGGGGCTCAAGAGAATTCAACGTTCTTGAGGTGGGAGAGGGTTGGAATCACGAGGGTAGAACACCTCCTAGGAAGGGGCGGAGACCTTATAAGTTATGAGGAGTTGCAAAACAGGATTGGGGCAGCCTGGGGGGACCGCTTTGCATATGCCCAAATTAAATATTATATATTACATTTGAAACAACCTGCATTGAAGGTGAAATTGGGACATAAAATACGTATGTTTTTTCAGGAATTAGAGGCAACTGGAATATCAGTGTCATCTCTTCATAAAGCATTAGTGAAGAGGTCCACCCCCAAAAACTTCCTAATTATCAAACAGAAATGGGAAAAGGAATCGGAGGGGGGGGGGGGGGGGTCATTAATGGGTTGGGATGATGGGGCTATATTGAGGGGAATCCCAACTCTTACTATTGATGAGAGATTGCGAGAATGCGGCTATAGGGTGGTCACGTGGGCATATATGTCTAGGCAGCAGCTGGCCCATGTAGGTCACATGCAAGAGGCTAGCAGGCTTATTTTTGAAAGTGATCGCTGGGCATCTTCCGACATAAATCGGGAGATGGCCGGTGATCTCTCAAAAGCGGCGAAATCCGTATAATCAAAAGCTGCTTTTTTGACAGCATCGCCGCTTTCTCGTTGCTGAGCTGGAGAAAGTTCAAGGGGTGTGGTCTGCGGCGTAGCGAAGGTGGGACATGGGTGGACATGGGCGTGGCTACCAGATGGCAGGCTTTCGCAGATAATGGGGAAAAAAAGCTGCGTTAATCAGTATTTCGCCAAGTTTACTTGGTCCTTTTATTTTCATGACCAAGTCTCAAAAAGGTGCCCCAACTCACCACCGGAGGAAATGGGGAATGACCTCCCCCATACTCCACCAGTGGTCACCAACCTCCTCCCACACTAAAAAAATAAAAACCTTTTTTGCCAGCCTGTATGCCAGCCTCAAATGTCATACCCAGCTCCCTGACAGCAGTATGCAAGTCCCTGGAGCAGTTTTTAATGGGTGCAGTGCACTTCAGGCAGGTGGACCCAGGCCCATCCCCCCCTACCTGTTACACTTGTGATGGTAAGTGTTGAGCCCCCCTTCACCCAGAAGGACTATGGTAGTGGTGTAGAGTTGTGGGGAGTGGGTTTTGGGGAGATTTGGGGGGCTCAGCACCCAAGGTAAGGGAGCGATGCACCTGGGAGGTATTTGTATATTTTTAAAAAATTTTTAGAAGTGCCCCCTAGGGTGCCCGGTTGATGTCCTGGCTTGTCAGGGGGACCAGTGCACTACAAATGCTGGCTCCTCCCACGACAAAATTTCTTGGATTTCGCCGGGTTTGAGATCGCCGGCATTTTTTTCCATTATCGCTGAAAAACAAAACCGGCCATCTCAAACCCGGTGAATTTTGGCATTTGGCCGGCCATCTTTTTCGATAATACGGTTCCGGCCAGCTGTTGCGCCACCGCCAAAATAGATCGCCGGCGACATTGGATTATGCCCCTCTAGGTGTGTCAAATGTGATTACTTACCTCATACTCTTTATCATGCTTTCTGGGGGCGGATACGGATTTATATAACTAAAATATTAGGGACACCGGTGGGTGAGACCTGGGACCACTTTATATTAGATACTCCATTAGCATTTCATATACAGACCAGGGGAGCATGGCTTTGGTGCCAAAAGCTGTGCCTGGTGGCTCGAAAAGCATCTTACAGAGCTGGACAGTTCCAGAGCCACCAGCCTATTGGCAATGGAGAAATCAGGTACATGTGCTGACAATGTGGGAAGCTAGGGAGGCGAGGGGATCCCCGAAAAGGAAGCAACAGTTTTTGCAAATTTGGAACCCATACATACTTGGATTGAGCCCTCATGGACACGGCACACTCCTTAACTTGTTATAAACCCCAGGAGATCATAAGGGTCTTCCTGTGTGTTTTCTGTATAGTGGTTGGCTCCATGGATGTGGGGGGGGGGGGGGGGGGGGTACCACCTGGACTATGAGTTGAGGTCCAGGGGGGAAGGGGGGGGTTGGAGATTTGGGGGGGATGAGGGAGGGGGGGAGGCCTTGCAAGATGGGGGGGTTTCAGTGTTAAAAACTGGTTGCTGTACGATACTGTATATTCTTTTAGTGTAATATTTTTCCCTTTTTCTTTTTGGGGAAAGTATTGTTTGTTAAGCTTTGCCATCAATAAAAAAGTTGAAATCTAAACGATAAGAGGGAAGTGGACTTAGAAAGGAGATAAAAAAATTTTCCACCCGATATTTAAATAGTTAGTTGGAAGGTTAGTGGGAAAAATCGGCACATAAGTGGTTATATATGACAAAGCTGGGCAAAACAAGGAAATAGTCAGACCTGACATGAGGGGGCCAGAGTTGACAAGGGGGGGAGGCACTAGGTATATAGGTGTGAATAGTGCTTGGTATACTCCTAAATAATGCCTTAAAGTGCACTTGATAATGGATTTCTAAGTAAAACAGTCTGTTCTGCATCAACATAAATTACATACACACTTATAGAAACCTTGGAAACACTTAACATTTTAAAATGAAGTTGCCTTACCCCATAACTTAAACTTTGCCATTATAGTAGACTTGAGTCTGGTCAACCTGTCAACATACATCACAGTATCCTGGAAAATAATTACTGTAGTGGTACATATCCCTCAACTTTGCTTTATAACAAATATAAAATACCTTATTAAGCTGTATTAAATAAAATAAGTCGTCTTGTCCCTTCCTCTGGTTCTACTGCTTTTACTCTCCTTGGAGTTACTGACAGTGTTCCTTCCACCCCCTTCTCCCTTACATGAGGAATTGTGATATTGAATAAATAAATATATGTTTGTGTTCCTAGTCATGCACCAAAAAAGGTTATATAATCCTTTTCAGAAAGCCAGTTAATTGTTTAACTTATTAGTGAAACATAACCACAGAGGCATGGTAATGGTCGTTTCTCCGAGGACAAGCAGGCTGCTTGTTCTTACAAGTGGGTCGACTTCTGCGTCGGCCTAGGAAGCGGCAAATTTTTTCCAGCAAAAATATAAAACTTTGCCAGAATCTTCTGGCGCATGAGCGGACGACTTCCCACCCATCGCGAGTGTGCCTCAGTTCTTTTTTGTCCGGACGAGGTGACAGTGTTTTTTTCTGCTCTCCTCGGTTTTTTGGCCCAAGAACAAGAGTCTGACGACTTTTTCCTTTATTTTTTCTATTTCTTAAAAACTTTTTTAACCCCGTAGTTTCCTTTAGTGTTTTTTGGCCTATTATTAAGTTTACTTTCTTTTTGACGTGGCCAGCCTTTCCCCTTTTTGTGTCCTTCACTTTTTTGGCACAATCGCGTTGTGTGATTTCGCCGAAACCGTTTTTCCTTCCATGTCATCGAGGACACCCAGCGGCTTCAAACGTTGTACTCGGTGCAACCGGACCATCTCAAGTACCGATACACACGCCTGGTGTATCCAGTGCCTTGAGCCCGATCATACCCCAACCGCTTGTAGTCTGTGTCTTCGTATGAAGAAACGGACTCAAGCTTCTCGAGAAGCCCAGCGAGAAAAGCTTTTTGGGGCGCAGTCCGGTCCTTCGAAGTCAACAACGACATCGGTACTGAGATTGTCGGAGTCGACATCGAGAGGAGCATCGACATCGGAAGGGAGAGGTAATGGCTGCCCCGAGACCACCACATGCTGGGAGCAGTGGGGCGTCGAGTGGGTCTCCACCTGCCTCAAGGCCTCCTGTTATGCAGGCCCCCCAGGATCGACCTGTTTATCATTTAACTGAAGACAAAGCTATTTACAAAGAAATGTTGCTAAGTAAACATGACAAACAGAGACACCTATAATAAAATTTAGACCGAGCCATTCAGTCCCTAACAAAGGAAACAATTCATCTATGCTCTCAGTAATATTCTCTCCAGGAAGAAAAAGAAAAATGTGCTTAAAAGAAAGACGCGGCCTACAACTAAAATTAAATATATCCCTAGTTACAGTGCTTTAGAGCCATGAAATCAAACATTTAAAAAACAAGGATGTAGAGAAGCCTCTTGTGGCCACCAAGAATCCTCTCTAGCAATCCTGTGCCTTTTTTTTTTCTTTTTTATAAAGCACTGTAGCTTTAGCAGTCCGAGTCAGAACACAAAAAGGAAGCATGGTTAGGAACAAAGAAAATTCAAAGAATGAGATTTGAACAGAATTCAAGTTACATAAAAATATGTTCCCTAAATAGCAATTATTTAAGGTAAAATTATGTATAATCATACCTGATAATTTTCTTTCCATTAATCATAGCTGATCAATCCATAGACTGGTGGGTTGTGTCCATCTACCAGCAGGTGGAGATAGAGAGCAAACTTTTGCCTCCCTATATGTGGTCATGTGCTGCCGGAAACTCCTCAGTATGTCGATATCAAAGCTCCATCCGCAGGACTCAGCACTTAGAGAATTACACCCACGAAGGGACACTCTGCCCAGCTCACCACCGCCGAAACGGGGGAGGGGAATTAACCCAGCTCATCCCCACACAAGTGGGGGAGGGGAATCCGTCCAGCTCATCCCCGCGGAGCGGGGGAGGGACACCACACCCGCCGATGCGGGGGGATCTGGCTTATCCTGCAACCGCAACCGCGGGAGGAACTGACTGACCCTAACACCGCCGAAGCGGGAGGGGTACAAAGCTGCCCTACAGCCGCACGAAGCGGGAGGGAGTGCCGGCAGAATTTATGTCTCAATCCAGCCCCGTAAAACGGAGGGGAGAGGAATGCAGCAGCTCACTGTAACACAAACTCGTCTCAACTCTTGAAGAATCCAAGTGAAAGAAGAACTTGAACACGAAGTCCTCCTGAAGTAACTGAAGGCTAAACTTGAACCTAAAATTCAACCAGAATATAAACAGTACAGATAACTGGGAGGGGCTATGGATTGATCAGCTATGATTAATGGAAAGAAAATTATCAGGTATGATTATACATAATTTTACCTTCCATATCATCAAGCTGATCAATCCATAGACTGGTGGGATGTACCGAAGCAGTACTCACCCAGGGCGGGACATAGAAATCCCTGACCTCAACACTGAAGCTCCAAACCGGGCCTCCGCCCGTGCAGCCACAGTCAAACGGTAATGCTTGGAGAATGTATGAGCCGAAGCCCACGTTGCCGCCTTGCATATCTCTTCCAAGGAGACGGATCCGGCCTCTGCCATCGAGGCCGCCTGAGCTCTCGTGGAGTGAGCCTTCAGCTGGATAGGCGGCACCTTCCCCGCGGCCACATAAGCCGCTGCAATGGCTTCCTTGACCCATCTTGCCACTGTAGGCTTAGCAGCCTGCAGACCCTTACGAGGACCTGCAAACAGGACAAACAGATGATCCGATTTCCGGAAATCATTGGTCACTTCCAAGTATCTGATGATGACTCGTCTCACATCCAGATATTCAAGAGCGGAGTACTCCTCTGGGTAGTCCTCCCTACGAAAGGAAGGGAGACAGAGCTGCTGATTCACATGGAAGCGAGAACCAATCTTGGGCAGGAAGGAAGGCACTGTGCGAATAGTCACTCCTGCCTCAGTGAACTGCAGAAAAGGCTCTCGACATGAGAGCGCCTGGAGCTCGGAAACTCTTCTGGCTGAAGTGCTAGCCACCAAAAAGACTGCTTTCAACATCAGGTCTTTCAGAGATGCCCTCGACAAGGGTTCCAAAGGCGGCTTCTGCAATGCTCTTAGCACCAGGTTGAGATTCCACGCAGGCACCACTGAGTGCAGAGGAGGGCGCAGGTGATTAACTCCCTTGAGAAAGCGCACCACATCTGGCTGCGAAGCCAGGGAAGCACCCTTCAGGCGGCCCCTGAAGCAAGCCAGAGCCGCTACCTGGACTTTAAGGGAACTGAGCGACAGGCCTTTCTCCAGACCTTCTTGCAGGAACGCCAACACTGAAGAAATTGGAGCAGTGAAGGGAGAAAGTGAGCCTGCTTCACACCATGCTGCAAAGATACGCCAAACCCTGGCGTAAGCAGTAGAAGTAGAGCGCTTCCTCGCTCTCAGCATAGTGGCGATGACCTTGTCTGAGAAGCCCTTCTTCCTCAGACGCTGCCGCTCAATAGCCAGGCCGTAAGACCAAAGGGAGAGGGATCCTCCATCACCACGGGATCCTGATGTAACAGGCCCTGCTCCACTGACAGCTGCAGAGGATCGTCGACTGAGAGCCTGAACAAGTCCGCATACCAGGGACGTCTGGGCCAATCCGGACCCACCAGGATTACCCTGCCGGGATGCTTTACCACCCGGTCTAGCACCCTGCCCAAAATGGGCCAGGGCGGGAACACATAGAGGAGCTCTTGTGTCGGCCACTGTTGGAGAAGAGCATCTACTCCCAGGGATCGAGGGTCCCGTCCTCTGCTGAAAAAGCGCGGCACTTGGCCATTGGCCGATGACGCCATCAGATCTAGGCTCGGCTGGCCCCAGCGCTTCGTGATGTCCAAGAACGCCTGAGCAGATAGTTGCCACTCTCCGGGCTCCAAGGTATGGCGACTGAGAAAGTCCGCCTTGACATTCATGACTCCGGCAATGTGGGCCGCTGAAAGCTGCTCCAGGTTCGCTTCCGCCCACTGGCAAAGACTCATAGCCTCCTTGGCTAGAGGGGCGCTCTTGGTACCTCCCTGGCGGTTGATATAGGCCACAGCCGTAGCATTGTCCGACAGGACCCGTACAGGCTTCAACACCAGTACCGGGATGAACTCCAATAACACCAACCGAATGGCTCTGAGTTCCAGGAGGTTGATAGACCACTTGCCTCTGCAGGAGACTAGAGCCCCTGCGCTGTCCTTCCCAAGCAGTGGGCTCCCCAGCCCATCAAAGAGGCGTCTGTCGTGACGACAATCCACTCCGGGGTCACCAGAGGCAATCCTGCAGACAACTTGTCTGTCTGCGTCCACCAGCTCAGCGCCTTGCGCACTGCCGGGTCCACGGGAAGGCGCACAGCATAATCCTCCGACATCGGAGTCCAGCGCAGCAGCAGAGATAGCTGTAGTGGTCTCATATGAGCCCTGGCCCAGGGCACTACTTCCATCGTGGCCGTCATAGAGCCCAACAGCTGCACGTAGTCCCAAGCCCGAATAGGAGAGGCTACTAGGAACTAGTCCACCTGAGCCTGAAGCTTGACAATCCGATTGTCTGGCAGGAACACTCTGCCCACTTGGGTGTCGAATCGAACTCCCAGATACACCAGGGACTGAGTCGGGCGCAGCTGGCTCTTCTTCCAGTTGATGATCCATCCCAGGGAGCTCAAAAGAGCAACTACCCGGTCCATAGCTTTGCCGCACTCTGCATAAGAGGGGGCTCGGATCAACCAGTCGTCCAGATAAGGATGGACTTGTACTCCTTCCTTTAGCAGGAAGGCCGCTATGACCCCCATTACTTTGGAAAAGGTCCGCGGAGCAGTAGCCAACCCGAAAGGGAGGGCTCTGAACTGGAAGTGTCGTCTCAGGACTGTAAAACGCAGAAAGCGTTGGAGAGGAGGCCAGATGGGAATATGCAGGTACGCTTCCTTGATGTTCAAGGAAGCCAAGAACTCTCCTGCCTTCACTGCCGCTATAACAGAGCGGAGAGTCTCCATGCGAAAGTGCCTCACTTTCCAGGCCCGATTGACCCCTTGAGGTCGAGGATAGGCCGGACAGAACCTCCTTTCTTTGGAACCACAAAGTAAATGGAGTAACGTCCCTTGCCAATCTGATTTTTTGGCACCGGAACGACCGCACCCAGGCGGATCAGGTTGTCCAAGGTCTGCTGCACTACCACAGCTTGACCGGAGACTTGCAGGGAGAGAGTACAAACCCGTCTCTTAAGGGTTGGCAGAACTCTAGCTTGTAGCCGTCTCTGATGACTTCCAGCACCCACGCGTCTGAAGTTATAGTGGTCCACTCGCCCAGAAACGAGGACAGCCGTCCTCCAATCTGCACTGGGGCGTGGACCAAGGCCCCATCATTGGGTACGAGACCCTGGGGGAGGACCGGAGGGAGCACCTCCGGGACGGCGGTCTCTGCGAAAGGAATGCTGCTTGGGGGAGAAATTCCTCTTGAAGGAAGAGGGGGCAGAGGAACCCGACTTGCCCGGGCGGTACCGATGGGCTTCCTGCAACCGTCCTCTGGAGGTATTGGGACGAGTACTAACCCGAGCCCTGACCTCTGGTAATTTCTTGCCCTTAGACGTGCCGAGATCGGTCACGATTTTGTCCAGCTCGACCCCAAAGAGCAGCTTGCCTTTAAAAGGCAATCTAGCCAGGCGGGATTTAGAGGCGTGGTCAACAGACCAATGTTTCAGCCAAAGCCACCGCCGCGCAGAGACTGTCTGAGCCATGCCTTTAGCTGAGGCTCTCCAGACATCATACATCAAGTCTGCCAAATAGGCTAAGCCCGATTCCAGGGCCGGCCAATCAGCCCTCAAGGAATGATCCGAGGGGGAAGCCCGCTGCACCATAGTCCGGCACGCCCTGGCCACATAGGAGCCGCAAACTGAGGCCTGCAAACTTAAAGCAGCTGCCTCAAAGGACGACCTTAAGGCCGCCTCCAATCTTCTGTCTTGGGCGTCCTTTAGGGCCGTGCCACCTTCCACCGGCAACGCCGTTTTCTTAGTCACCGCAGTGATTAAAGAATCCACGGTAGGCCACAGATAGGCCTCACGTTCACTCACAGCCAAAGGATAGAGGCGGGACATAGCCCTAGCCACTTTAAGGCTCGTTTCCGGGACATCCCATTGAGCCGCAATTAAGATGTGCATGGCATCATGCACGTGGAAGGTTCTAGGCGGGCGCTTCGTCCCCAGCATAATGGCAGAGCCAACAGGGGCTGAGGGAGAGACGTCCTCCGGAGAGGAAATCTTCAAAGTGTCCATGGCCTGTAACAACTGGTTGGGCAAATCCTCTGGGCTAAAAAGCCGCGCTGCAGAGGGGTCATCCGCTCCATCCGAGCGGGGATCTATCTCCTCCAAGGAATCCGCAAAGGATCGTTGGGAGACCTCAGACACGCTGCCCTCATCTACATCGGAGGAGACAAAAGTCCTCCAAGGCCTGGAAATCAACCCGAGGGCGTTTACCTCTGGGAACCTCAACCTCTTTATCAGAAGAGGGAGCAGGGGCAGCGTTTTGCATGAGGAAAGCCTGATGCAGCAGCAAAACAAACTCAGGGGAGAAACCCCCCAGACTGTGCACTTCCGCAGCCTGGGCAACAGCCCTAGATGCACTCTCAACCGGCGCTCGCAATAGCGGGGGAGAGACATGCTGCGCATCCAAAATGGCGTCCGGCGCGAAACTCCGTGAAGGAGCCGCGCGGGAAGAACGGCGCTTAACTTTAGCCGCTTTTGTGCCGTCGCCCAAATTAAGGGCGTTCATGGCATTAATGTCTCCAACCTCAAGGGCGGCCCCGAAGAAGCCGTCCGAGCCGCGTGGCCGGCCAAGATGGCGGAGGCGAGGAGCGGGGGATGGGCGTTTATGGCGGGAAAAAACCGCCACGCCGGAGGAACGACCGCGACAGTCATCGGTCACTAAACTATCACCCATCAAGGGCGAATCAGGTTGTAAAACCCCCGCATCCCCTCTAGAAGCGCTCCAGCGATCCGGGGAGCGACCCTTTGCGCCCTCGCCCTCCGACGCCATTGCCACGAGGAGAAGAATCGGGGAACCCCCTGCCCGCTATAAAAAGGTAAAATTACCTGCTTGCCGCTCCGAGCTGTAACGAACTGGTGTCCCAGTGAGTAGCTGCAATGAACGTTTAAAGAAACGTCGAATTAAACGCCTTTAAAGACGTTTAAAAATATTTTTTTTTTTTTTTTTTTTAAACGGAGCCAGCGGGAGGGGGGAGAAAAGGAGGGACCTGGCACCACCAGGTTTGCACTTGCTCAAAAGAGCCCTCAACCCCAGGCCTCAACAAAACCTAAGGATTAGGCTTGGAGGCCTAGCCAGAGCTGCTGCTGTGTGTGACCACCACCTGCTGAGATAGAGAACATACAGAGGAGTTTCCGGCAGCACATGACCACATATAGGGAGGCAAAAGTTTGCTCTCTATCTCCACCTGCTGGTAGATGGACACAACCCACCAGTCTATGGATTGATCAGCTTGATGATATGGAATTACGAATTTTTGTGAAATATGAGTGCTCTTTATCTCTGATCAGAATCCATTTATTAATTGCTTATAAATGTTTAATGCGGGATTTACCATTTTTATGTATCTCATTGTATTTAATCAATTTGCATAATAATTTTAGATCAAAGGATCCATTTAGGGGCCAACAAAAATCAGTCTGTTTTTTTATTCCATTTATACCATTTATTACAAGTTTTAGCAAGATCCTTTTTTTCTAATGGAAAGTACTTAATTACTATCTCAAGAGGTGTAGCCATTATTTTTCAAAGATTAAACAAAAATTTGTGACTTACCCAATCTTCGTCCTTACCAGGACTGTCTGTTGTGTCAGGAATTCTGCAGCCGAACCACGACACCGTTTCTTTTCACGAATGTACCTGGAATCTCCGGACTGAACCAGGATACTATTTCTTCTCCTTAATGTGCCTGGAATCTCGCGACTGAACCAGGACACGCCTTATTTGGGCCTGGAATATCACGACTCAACCAGGACCCTTCTTAATGGGAACCCGAAAACAGGGTCAACCAGAGGGTTGTTCGTCAGCGATCCCCTCTATCGATGTCAGGTGTCACCAGTGTTATATTCTAGTCTTTTTACCATCACCCCAAATTATTATGTACCAGCCACCCACAATTTGGAGTTATAAAAGACCAAGGCCACATATGAGAAAAGCAAATTTTTGTTACTTACCAAAGTACAGATACAATCAATAGTTTCTCATGGGAGGACACCACTGCTACACATAGATGTTATCTGTAACCGTCTCTCCAAAGTATTGTTCTGATTCAACTGCTTATATACCTTTATTTTAAACAACGCTTCACATAGGTTTAACAAGTTACCTTCCTCAGAGATCATCCTGTTTTCTTTCAACACCATCTGTTTCCCCTCTAATGCTAAACCACATTTTCTTGTTTATTCATAATTGCTCCTTTCCCATGCCCGCTTGCACACAGGAATGTCTTATAAGATCATGAGTTTCTGGTTCACATGCTTATTTACAGTAAACAATGTAGCTCATATAAAAGAGGAGCGGCTTTGGCGAAGTAAGGAGATCTACATATACTACTACTTATCATTTCTAAAACGCTACATATAAGGCGAGCATTAGCATTTGAGCTGTTTGTAATTTTTTCAGAAGACCACCAAATGCTAATGCTCGTCTTATATGTAGATCTCCTTACTTCGCCAAAGCCACTCCTCTTTTATATGAGCTACATTGGTTACTGTAAATAATGAGCACAGGTCATGCGCCATGGAACAGGGCCAAAGGGCAAAAACTGATAAGCATGTGAACCAGAAACTCATGATCTGATAAGACATTCCTGCGTACAAGCTAGTGGAATGAATTACCATTCACACTTGATTTGCTGCAGAAGTTTGACGTTTTAAAGAAACCATTTAAGGCATTTTTGTTTGCACAGGCATGCTTACCACCCTGTTTACTAAGCCATGCGGCAATGCTGACACAGCCATTTTTCTTTATGTTTGTATATTTATCTTTAAAAAGTCTAAGAAATAAAATATAAGTTAATAACTCAAGAGTCTTAATAAACTGATGGTAGTGAAATAAATGTGATTGGGGGGCGGGGGACTTCAAGACAGTTTTTGGTTTGGGCATCCCCACATTTGGACTTGACTGCATTGCATCTTGACTGACTTATCTGGCTTAGAAAAAATATATAATGGTACAGTGTTCATATAATACAAAATAATCATTCAAAAACTGAATAAATAATCACATAAAACAGTGACTGTAAAGTGAGAAGTGCTCAGTTTAAAGTGTATCCAGTGAAAGCTGTTGTAGCCAAAGATAGAAACGAGTTAGTCTGTTGGCAGTGTGTTCTATACTTGTATACTGATGCGGAAATAAACATGATAATATTAATAATAAAAAAAAACAAAGATAGCTTTAGTCTGACTTGGCAGCTTCTGTCTGGTGCCCATTTGTGTGCATTGAGGACTTTAGTCAAATGTGTAAAAGCCTGTGGTCTGCTTTTATTTTTTTTGTGGCCCTAAGTGATTTTACCTTCCTTCGCAGGATGGTTGGGGATACCAATTGGAAAATCTTGGAAACGCACAGCAACAAAACTACTACTGTTATAAAACTCCTTAAACCAGATACAACATACCAGGTCAAAGTGCAAGTCCATTGTCTGAGGAAAATCTACAACACCAATGACATAATAACTTTGAGAACACCAGAAGGATGTAAGTGATCATGCACTTATAGGCGGGCGTTATTCTTTTCTCATTAACAAAAATTATCCTAACACTTAAAATGCACGTGAAGAATGAATGTCTATCTCTCTGGCATTTGTTATTTTATGGAATTGATCCCTAGACGTATGCACTGCTTAATGAGAATAAACATGAAAGTTAAACGCCAACAACCTTAGTCAATTTATCTTAAAGAAACACTACCAAGTTTTTATGGTTGTAGGATGGAAGATAGAGCGTAGATGCATTTATTTCTTTCTATGACTTGTATACAGTGCTTTACAAAAATCTCTACACTACCGAGCATTTTTCACACTTTGAACACTGTTGAGACAGCAAAGTGCATTAAAGTAGGAGTTTGATTAATCAGTCTACACAGTTTTAATTGGTTTTTCACATTGAAAGTGTAGAGTTGTGTAGATCAGTGAAACAAACTCTTGTTTTAATATATTTTGAATTATATTGTTTGGACAGCAGAACGAGCAAATGTGCACGGATGTTTAAAACTTTTATAAGACGTAGTTACATTTAAATTGGTTAGAATTAGTACAGTACAGTCTCGATTATCCGACTTTCGGTAATCTGACCATCCGTTATATCCAACAGACCCCCACCGGTGATGTCGCTGCTCTGTATTTGTGCTCAAATTGCCTGCTCTACCATTTTTTTTTTTTAATTTTCATTGCCGATTAGTGTTAGTGTAATCCTGTAGGTTAGAATATGTTTTTAAAAAAAATACTTGATCAACAGGATTGGGTCCAGGTGGTCTGGGTCAGGCCGGGTGCTGGAGTACTGCAGTGAATGGGCAGTGTTGGGCCAAGTTGACACTGTGGCTGAGGAGTTCAGGCTGACTGAGCGCATGCTTTGGGAGTGTGTCGGGCAGGCTGTGTTTGGCTTGGTCAGGCTTTCTGTTGTGCATGTGCGATTTTCCTGTGTTTGAGCTGAGGAGGTCAGGAATCGGGCCTGATCGGAGATGTGCCAATTTACTGCAGTATTTCAGCACCCAGAACAACCTTCAACCGCAAGCCTCTTCAGCCTCGATCCTGTCCAGGCTCAGACCAACGCATCTTCCTGCTACTTTCAGTCATGGCAATGTCACTATTGGTCCTGCCTCCTGACCCAAACCACCCTGACCCGATTCTGTTGACCAGGTGTTTTTGTGTAAAAACATATTCTAACCTACAGGGTTACATTAGTAAACATTTTTAAAATAAACATTGTTTTCCGTATTATCTGACTGTTCAGTTATCTGACAATGGGCCGGTCCCATTTATAGTTGAGACTCTACTGTTGAGACTTGAGGCCTAACAACCTTTGAAGATAACTGCAATCTTTGGTATTTGCTGCTAGTCAGATTTGAATTTTGCTTGCCCATTTGTCAATTTATTGCTTGCTTTTTCTCTCTTTCTCTTACATATGTATATTTTTTATTCTCTTTATTTGTATTTGATAGTGCCTGATGCTCCACAGAATCTTCTGTTGTCTCTGAATAAGGAAGCTGATGATGCAGTTGCTGTTTGCTGGGCATCTCCTGCAAATGTTCATGGTTTAATCAGAGAGTACATTGTAGGTATTACTATATAGCAGCAGCACCTCTTATTAGCCAAAACAAGTGCAGATTATTCCTTGCACCTCAGAAAAGAATAATCTGTTCAACCTCCAAAGTTCATTAGTTACTTCAAGATAATTGAGGAAAGTACACGTTGCACAAGATCCCACCACCTTACCAGAAGGCAAGGGAGAGCCTCTGTTCAGTGATCCCTCTGTGAACCCTTAAAAAGAATGACCTCATGGAGTAACAAGATAATCTCTCTGGAGAGTCCCAAATTATTTGCACAGAGCTCCATAGCCTGTAGAGACCTATCTCGTTGTTCCAACTCCACATTCTGAGGGCCAGCTCCCTTACTGAGAGCTGTGAGGTAACATGGCTGATTCTCCCATAGCTTCTGCCAGGAACCGCATGGCTGAACAATACTTGATAACAGCATTTCTGTTCTGGATTGACAAGAAGTGCATTCACCTACAGCAGTGTGCTGGTCACCACAGTGGCACATGTGAAGCGCTGGTCTTGCTAGTGCTTCCATGACTGAGAGAATCCACACATCTCAGGCACGCCGGCTGCAACTAAAATGTAGCCCAGTGCTGCAGCCACCGCAGATTTTTCAAAGCAGTTCTTGCTCTGAATTAGAAGCATAGCTCTGTGCTCAAGCTTCCTTGGGATTGACTGACAGAGGGAATTCCCCCCCACCAAGCTCACTGATGGATAGTTTCTTATTTCAAATTCTCTCTCTTTTTTTTTAAATAGAGAAAGGAACCCTGTAGCTCAGAAAAGGATTTTAAAAAAGTGTGTGTGGGGGGGGGGGGGGGGGGGGGGGGGAGGAATTATCAGACTTCTGAGATGTTCCCTTAGCTCCAGCCAAAGAAAACTGGCTTTTTTCCCACACCTTTAACCATTAGTCTGCTAGTGGTGCACCCTTTGCTCAGTTCTCCAACTGGCCCAGGAGCTTCCCTCTGCCTGTCACCATCTGCTAGAAGACTATGGAATACTGAAGACCTAAGGCTGCAGAGTGCCTTTAGAGGACAGAGCTCACTAGTCTTTAGTCTGTCTTTATCTGCTATTTGACAGGCATAACTCACAGGTTTTAGACTAGTCTGATATGGACTTTAAGGAATGCTTGTTAATGATGTTAGTAATGCTAGCAGTAAGTTTGCAACTGAGGCAGTAGATCTCGCACAAATGACTTCTCATGCAAGGAGAAAACACACTCCCAATCCGTAGTATTTACCTAAAGCTATCCCCTTTCCTTTCACTAGGTGGAGTATAGTACAGATGATAATGAATGGTTATCACAGAGGACAAGTGTGAACTGCACTGAGATTCGGAACTTGCAAGTCAACACAAAGTATAGAGTCCGAGTGAGTGATAAATATTTTCTTGATTCATAATGTACTTAGGAAGATGTGCAGTACAACAAGATCTGTGGTACAACAGCTATCTAGGTTCTTTACACTTCGCTGGTGTGTTTCTAGAGCAGAGTAATATTAGTAGATGGATCTCCGAATATTTCTGATTTTATCTGTTAGTCTGCTATAGAGCTGGTGAAAGTAGCACATTGGGAATTACACTATTCGCTCAGTAAGGGGTGGAATAGAATTAAAACAGTATCTGAGACAGAAGAATCAGTAATTATATGATGTAATGCAACCCTTGAGAGTGTGGCAGAAGTTCTTTTTGAAAGAAGAGGAAATGTGCTAGCTATTTCCAACTCTTAAATTAGTACTGTAGTTGACAAAAGGGAGGTGTTAACTAGTGTACAAAAAAGTTGATTATTTTGCATGGAAACAAGTCATTTTCCACACATGATGAATGCAATGAATCTTCAACTATTGAAGTCAGCAAACTAAAGAATCAGATTTTTTTTCCATCCTTTTGTTCTCCCTAACTACACATTCAATCTTATCTTTATGCTTTTTAGAGCATCGTTTTAGCTCTTTGCTTGTGATTCTGCTGTTGTCAATAATTATATGCAGTTATAGTATATGCCTGTTTCATATTGATTAATTTTAAAAGGTTGCTGCTGTTACAAGCCGGGGTGTAGGAAGTTGGAGTGATACAAAATTCATAACTACCACCAAAGGAAAAGGTAAATCTTTTCAAAAAGAGTTTGTATAATGTTGGCATACTTAGGAAACCAGAATGAGGATAAAGTTGTTTACAGACTTAAACTTTAGTAAAATTGTTAACAGACAACAGTAGAGAGAATCTGCCACATTTACAAGATTTGAAGACAGCTGCTGTTACTGTGTACGCCTATTACCAGTACACTTACATTTCACCAATAGGGCAACCTATTGCGTACTTTCATACACTAACCAGATAAATGGGGAGGACATTTTTCAAAACCATTTACCTTTATAAACTTGCCCAGCTGAAAATGACCATTACCTGGCTGGCTAAAAGTATTCACAAGCTTCTGTAGCAAATGTACTTTTAGTAAGGTTAAAAAGAGGCATTTCCAGGGGTATGTTTGTGTCAGGGGAGTAAAGTGACATGTGTAAGTTGGATTTTATAATTTATGTGCACTGTTACTGTTGTGCAAAAGTATGTACTCCCTTTGTACATGTGTACTTTAATTTCAAAGTGAAACTACTTTGGTAGTTTCTCTTTGACAGCTTCAAAGATGTCATTATACAAACTATTGAAATTACTAGTAAAAAAGGCCCGTTTCTGACACAAATGAAACGGGCGCTAGCAAGGTTTTCCTTGGAGTGTGTATGTTTGGGAGAGTATGTGAGAGTGACTGTTTGAGAGTCAGAGTGAAAGTGTGAGTGTGTGAGAGAGAGAGTGAGTCTGGGTGTGAGTGTGTTTGTGAGAGAGTGTGTGTGAGAATGAGAGTGTGTGTATGTGAGACACAGTGTGAGAGAGAGTGTGTGTGTCTGGGCAACAGAGAGAGTGTGTGTGTGAGACACAGATTCTCTGTGAGAGTGAGTGTATGACACCAAGCGAGTGTGTGAGTGACTGTGTGGCACATAGAGAGTGAATGTGATACTGTGTGAGACAGTGTGTGAGAGTGAGAGTCAGAAAGACATTGTATATGAGAGAGTGTGAGCCGTGCCCTCCCAATCCATGGCCATCTGTCCCCTGCCCCCTCCATTCATCCTTTTCCAGCAATTCCCCTCTGTCCCTGAGCCCTGCCCTCCCAATCCATGGCCATCCATGTTTGTCTGTCACCTGCCCCCTCCATTCATCCCTATCCAGCATTTCCCCTCTCTGCCTGAGGCCTGCCCTGCAATCCATATCCATCCATGGCCATCTGTCCCCTCCATTCATCCCTATGCAGCAATTCCCCTCTCCCTGAGTCCTGCCCTTCCAATCCATGCCCATCCATGCTCCTCTGTCACCTGGCCCCTCCATTTTTCCCTATCCAGCATTTCCCCTCTCTGCCTGAGGCCTGCTCTGCAATCCATATCCATCCATGCCCATCTGTCCCCTCCATTCATCCCTATCCAGCAATTCCCCTCTCCCTGAGTCCTGCCCTTCCAATCCATGCCCATCCATGCTCCTCTGTCACCTGGCCCCTCCATTTTTCCCTATCCAGCATTTGCCCTCTCTGCCTGAGGCCTGCTCTGCAATCCATATCCATCCATGCCCATCTGTCCCCTCCATTCATCCCTATCCAGCAATTCCCCTCTCCCTGAGTCCTGCCCTTCCAATCCATGCCCATCCATGCTCATCTGTCACCTGGCCCCTCCATTTTTCCCTATCCAGCAATTTCCCTCTCTCCCTGAGTCCTGCCCTCCCAATCCATGCCCATCCATACTCCTCTGTCCCCTGCCCCCTCCATTCATCCATTTCCAGTAATTCCCCTCTCTCCCTGTGCCCTGCCCTCCTAATCCATACCCATCCATACTCCTCTGTCCCCTGCCGCCTCCATTCATCCTTTTCCAGCAAGTCCCCTCTCGCCCTTCCATGACCCCCCCCCCCTCGCATCCATGCTACTCTCTCTGCCATGTCCCAGCCTGGGCCGCCCTCTTCTCCCCCCCCCCCCCCCCCCTTCGCATCCATGCATCCCTTTTTTTTATTCTTTTTAACTTTACCTCCGTGGCGGTTCGTGCAGCGAAGCGTCAGGGAAGGAGGCGGCGCTCCCGACGTCTAGCTTTCCCTTCGCTGTGACAGCGAAGGGAAGGGTAGACGTCGGGAGCGCCGCCTCCTTCCCTGACGCTTCGCTTCCGGATTTGTTTGTTTAGACGCGAGGGCGGGGCAGAGACGGCTTGCTGGCTTCACAACACGAACGCCACGAACCCCACGAACCCTTTCAGAACGTTGTCCTCATTAGAACGTTCACGGTGCGTTTTATTATATTAGATTCCCTTACTGCTTGACAACAGTTTTGGGTTGGGTGTTAAGGGAATATTTTTTTTTTACTCCCAAAAGTTTTCTTGACATTTTAATTTAAACACAAGAACCAAAAACAGATTAGCCAAGAATAAAAAACATACCATATGAGTATATGCATTGTACAGTATTAGAAAAGATTAAATCATTCTGGTACATACGGGTTCATATACTGCCAGGTATCCCTAAATTTTTTTTAAACTACTTCTCTAGTAAGCTAAGTACTTTTCATATCAATAAACAAAACAAACTGAATTCCACCAAAAATGAAAATTAACCAACCTGGACCTGTTACTTTAAAAATTATTTATGGTATTGAGATGTATCATCTTTAAGGCAAAATATACAATTCTGGGTTCGGCATGGTATCGGCAGGATGATAGTTAATTTATAGGGGATTTCCTTGGTAAAGTGTCTAGCGAAACACGTGCCATGTCGGAGAAGATTGCGCCTATAGCCGACCATACTGAGAGTTTCCATCTTTAAGATGAGTATTAAATAAACGTTAAATATGATCAGATAAAAGATTTAAAAGTAAAAAAACTTATTTATTTATTACATTTGTATCCCACATTTTCCCGCATAGCAGTAGACTCAATGTGGCTTATAGGTTCCGGAGAGGAGAGTACCAACTCCGGGAATATATACAGAGTGGAAAATAGAGTAACAGTATGTTCAAGGAAGCTGATAAGATTCCGGAAAAAAGAATACAACTCTGGGACGAATATATAGTTAACATATAGAGAGAAGTAATCCCAATAAGGCTGATAAGTCTCTGGGGATGGGACTACAGCTTCTAGTGAGCAATACAGAGTAGGATAAGGGTAGAAGTACATCAAACATATAAACGGCAAGTGACCGACTCACCTGCAAATGCGCAGTAGAGTCTGAACGCTGAGAGTGTAAAAGTCCAAGCCCCGCCTCCACCAGCAGTACAGCCCAATAGGGAGGAGGGCTTGGACATGGGCGTGGAAATCGGAGGAAGAGGGAGCAGGGAGGGAAGGAGGGGGCGGAACTGAGGGAAACAGACGCTGGGAGGAGGGCAGGGGAGAGAGCAGGGTTGGTGGACGGGAAGGCCATAGGAAAACATAAAACTAGCCCGTTGTTACGGGCTTAACAGCTAGTATAATTATAACTGGAGTGGTAAAATTCGTACAGTTTGAAGTAATAGGATTATGTGGAAGGGGTACTGTTCATTTCTTAGATCGAAAGATGTGATGCATTGTTCATGAATTAGTTCGGGTCTGCTGGGTAGGCTTTCTGGAAGAGGTGAGTCTTGATGTCTTTTCCAAATTTTAGATGGGTGTTCACAGTTCTAATGTTTCTAGGTAAAGCGTTCCAGAGCTGGGTGCAAATGTAGGAAAAGCTGGATGCATATGTTGATTTGTATTTTAGTCCTTTACAGTTTGGGTAATGCAGGTTTAGAAATTGGTCCGCTTTATTTGGACCCTTTTTTTCAGGTCCAAGTCCCAAAAAAGTCCCCCAACTGGCCAGATGACCACCGGAGGGAATCGGGGATGACCTCCCCTGACTCCCCCAGTGGTCACTAACCCCCTCCCACCAAAAAAAACCCACTTTACAAACTTTTTTTGCCAGTCTGTATGCCAGCCTCAAATGCCGTACCCACCGCCATGACAGCAGAATGTGTTCTATCCTCTGACAGCCTTTCCCTGGTTCTGATGTGGGTCTCGGACGAGTGTGACACCTTTTCTGTTAAGGGCACTGCAGAGTCACATCAGCAATGCATTGTTGTGGGTGTAGGGTACTGGGCTCCGTGATTTTATTTTATTTTTATTTTTGTTACATTTGTACCCCGCGCTTTCCCACTCATGGCAGGCTCAATGCGGCAGGCAATGGAGGGTTAGGTGACTTGCCCAGAGTCACAAGGAGCTGCCTGTGCCAGGAATCGAACTCAGTTCCTCAGTTCCCCATGACCAAAGTCCACCACCCTAACCACTAGGCTACTCCTCCACTCCACTCCACTAGCTTGTGTTAAATGCTCACGATGTTGGTAGTTGGTAGGCTCTACTCCCAAGGTGCTTTTCCCTCTGCTTACTGGGTCAGAGTGTGCCCTGTTTTGTTTCCGGTAGTCCATGAGGTAGTGGCCATTTGTGTAAGACACTTTTAGATCCCTTTCATGTGTTAGCCACGTTACAGCACTTAGTTCTTACCTTGAGTGTTGCTGAAAGAGAGGGCATTGTACACCATTCTGCCAGCTCGGACCTACTGCTAATCTCAGTACCAGGGAGACTCGTTGCCAGTGGGGCACAACCTCTGATCTGCAGTGAACTGTGAGTAAACGTGCTTATTCAAATAAAGGACGTTTTCAGCGAGATTAGTCTTCAGGTGTGAACTGCTGTGCCAAGGTTATACACCAGCAACAAGTCCTGTCCATGGAGCACTTTTAGTGGGTACTGCAGTGCACTTCAGGCAGGCAGACCCAGGCCCACCCCCACCCCCCCCCACCCCACCCGTAACACTTGTGGTGGTAAATGGGAGGCCTCTAAAACCCACTGTACCCACATGTAGTTGCCCCCTTCACCCCTAAGAGCTATGGTAGTGTTGTACATTTGTCCCTCCCACGACCAAATGGCTTGGATTGGGACGTTTCTGAGCTGGGTGTTTTTAGTTTCCATTATCGCTAAAAAAAAAAGAACGCTCATCTCGGAAGGGACCAAATCCATGACATTTAGTCCGTCCAAACCGTATTTTCGAAACGAAAGATGGACGCCCATCTTTTTCGAAAATAAGGTCTGTCCCGCCTCTTCACATACCCGTTTTCGGACATAGACGCCCATGGAGATGGGCGTTCGCGTTCGATTATGCCACTCCACGTATTTCCCTGTTTCTGGAGGACTTATAATATAAGCTGACACCTGAAGCAATAATGCTTAGATTTCTACAGAAATGTTTTCTGCATCAAAATAAACCAACTGGAGAGCAGTACAATACAATAAGATCATTGTAAATTGTAACTATTTGTGAACTTTATTTTATTTTTTTGTAGAAATTGGGCAATTGGGAGTGAAAGAGTACCCTAGGACCCTTTTTACCAAGCTGCGGCAAAATGGGGACTGCACTGGCGCTTGTTTTTGATGTGCTCCTAGGCCCCGTTTTACTGCAACGGGTAAAAGGTAGGTCTTTCTTTTTTTGAGGAAATGGCCGCACAACCATTTTGGGGGGCAAGTCCTTACCGTCACCCATTGAGGTTGCGGTAAGGGTTCCCACACTAACCCGGCAATTATCGCTGGGTACACACTGGTGCTACAAAAATAAATATATTTTTGTAGCGCCAGATATGATGACGCGCTGGAGGTGGGAACTACTGCAGGGCTGCTGCGGTAGCCCGGTGGTACTTCCTTTTTAGTGAGCGATAAGCCTGCATTGAGCTTATTGCAGCTTTGTAAAAGAGGCCCCAAATGTAGCAGGCTAAGAACCAGAGAAGCCAGGGCTGAAATCCCCCAGTCACTCTTTGTAATCTTGGACATCACTTAAGCCTCCATTTTGAATACTGCAAAGAGATTTGCATTTTATTTCTTTTTATTATCAGCAGTTCCACCCCCTTCCATCCACATCGAGAGTTGCACTGAAGACTCTGTAACTTTGACCTTGAAGTTGGATTCTACTGTAAAGGTGCGTTTTAAGCTTTTGTATTTTATTTCTTAGAATCATTTTTTTTTTGTATTCAGCATTTCACGTCAACATTTTGAGCTTCAATATTTGGCAACGTGTAGAAGGGTTTCTTTTTTCCTTTGATGGATCTTAGCATCTCATTATCTTTCACTGTATTTGGACTAATGTTGTCAATGTCTAAAGGCAGTTTCAAGTATTCCTTGTTTTGAATTAGATCATGAGGGTAAACTGACATTCACCTGGGAACATGGTTTCAGGCTGATTATCTACAAAGTATATCATCTAAAAAGGAAAAACTGATTCCAAAGTATCTGCATCAACTGCTAGTAAGCAGGTTGGGAAAATAATTTTAAAAATATGCAAAATTATTTATACCAAGAATCTAGGGAAAAAAGTTTAGAGAGTTAAGAGTGTATGGAATTAAATGAAAATATTAATATAATCCTGGTGGATCTGAAATATATGCATCAAGGAACATAGTCTTATCATGGCCTGCACCTTAATGTGAAGAAGACAAAGATCCTGATTACTGGTAAAATCGATAACTTCATCGTTGATAGAGAGGACGTGTAGTTGGTTACAAGTAGATACGGAGACAATATTTATTCAGAACTAGAACCAACATGGCCCATGTTTTGGCAAAATACCTGCCTCAGGGGTCATCTGAACATGTCGTTGACAGTGTGTCTTAGTTCACTAATAAAAATATGAATGCAGCTTCACTGATCAAAAACCAGGACAGACATTTCCCTCTGAATTCAGGGATGCTAGGTTTCTAGATGCCATAAATGACTGACTGAAAAACGAAATAGTAGTAAATCATAGAGACCAGGTGTTATTCACTCTAGAGCTCAAAAGATAATTATGAAATTGTGTACCTCCTACATTTACAGTACTCTGTAACTTATCATTTGAATCTGCCTGTGTATCTGAGGACTGCTGATCAAAAAGGTTTTCAGGGGTGACCAAGTGACTGTAGACCTGTAAACCTGATGTTAGTTCTGGGTAAAATGATGGAAGCTATTTTTAAGGGAAAAGCTTATATGGATAAACTTGGGAAAGAGCCAGCATGAATTTAGAGAAAGGAGGTCATTGCTATAATTTTGTGTAAGGAAAAGAGAAGTAAAAGGGAGGTTGTGCCTAACTAATCTGTTTGAAAATGAGCTTCATAGTCTCTCAACTTTGGTAGAATACAGGATTCAAAGTCCTTGGAGCTGAAGTACTCCTTGGCACTTTTAATTTCTCCTTTCTGATGGTCCTTAGGTGGGTACCTTCTTTTTTATTATCACCAAGTTGATGCTCTTCCAGTAAGAGATTATACCTTTAGAACACTGGCTACAGTGACAAGAAAAAAGAAAAAAAATCCCCCCCCCCCCCCCGGTCCCCTTCTTATTGTATATGCATTACACTGAATGGTTTCTGATCTTTAAACAAAATGTAATATTAGACAAAGAGAACCTGAGTAAACAGAGAACACAGAGATAAAATCTGAGTATAGAAGCAGAGAGGATAAAAATAGAGATAAGATGGCAGGGAAGATCAATGAATGAGTTTATATTGTTTTGGGCCATCATCTGCCGTCATTTACTATGTTACTATATAGAGAGAAGAAAAGAAAGCAGACTGGAGGTGAGAGAAGAAATGGAAAGGAAAGTTAAGAAAAGAACTTAGAAGAAGGTTGACACAAGGAGAGTACAAAAGAGAGACCAGAACCAACCTGGTTAGCAAAATAGTAGAATATCCAGAGAACAAAGACAGAAAAGAAGAAAGTTAGAATTTGGGGGGATTGGAATGTATCATGGGGGAAAATATGCATAGTAACATAGTATATGATGATAGATAAAGAGACATGTATGGTCCATCTAGGCTGCCCAATAATGTGACCAGAGCAGCAACTGTTGTTCTGTGCAGGTTACACTCTGTCATGATCAAATACTGCCATCACAAATAGGGTAGTCACATTATCATGGAAGAGTGATTTTTATAATTTTAGATAATCACATTCGTTGTCAACAGTTGAATAAACCAGCAATCCAATAATGTTGCAAACTGACATTTATTTGTTATCAACCTTATAGTGTCCCCCCTCCCCCGAGATACACTCAGCATATGCTATGAATGTGACACAAAAATGTACACTTGTTCATGATTTGTCCTTGCTATTCTTATGTCACAGACTATAAACGTTTGCCCATCGCTGGTCCTCCTTCCCAATCACTGGAGTTGCAGTCAAAGCCCAATCTAGCCCATCCAAATCTGTCTTTCCATAATTTTGTATTTTGCATGATACAGGAGGAAATGCGCCGTAATTCTTTTTCCAGTATTGTGTTGCTGATAAAGTCTAGCTGTCTTTATGAACTGAAGGCCCACTTTGTTCTATATGTGTGTTTGTGGCGAAACAGGGGACTTGAGTTTGTTACTTATTATGTTGCTGTATTGCATTGTTTTTTCACATTAGTGCATTTTCCTTATTTGCCAGCAGGTGGTGCCTGTTCTGTGCTTTAAAGCTGCAGCTGTTTTCCTTTCAGCTTATCTTCCACAGGAAGAGAGGAAAGCCTCTGAGGGAAAGTAATCTGCACTGCCATTGGCCAGATACCCTCAATGTTAATACTCTGGGCCCTGAAGTGCAAGATCCAGTCAGAATGAGCTGGAATCCTCCAGTCTCAGAGTGGAGATCTCTGCATTGAGACCCTGTTCAAATCCTATGAGCAGTTAGTTTTCCTGCTCCCCAGGTACTACTGGGTAGTAAGAAAGTGTTTAGTTAGTTTTAATGTTGATTCTTATTTTTACCTGTTATTGTTTGCTGTTTACACTTTTTCACCGTTTACTGTTCCCTTTTTTTATGATAATAAACCTATTAGTTTATTAGCTCTGTTGACCTGGATTGACTCAGAATCCTGGTAGTTTGTGTTCTTGTTCTGTGAGTGTTTTCTAGGAACTGTGGGACCCTTGGGATTGTGACCCCAGTGTCCTTAGAAACCACAGGGGAATTAACTTGCAGGTGGGAGACTCGCCCACAGGCAAGCGGAACCCAGTGCAGTGAGTGGAGGATGCCAGTGTAGGAGTGTGTGCACAGGTGCAGGTAGGCCTGAGTAGTGCTGGGTTGGACCCTTTAGGTGGCTGCAGGGTTTGCCCCTGGTGGATGCTAGGCGTTTCTTGACAATGTGATAAAGGTGATGGATTCTACTAGCACATGTAGTTTCTGTGTAGGAATCTGTAGCTCTGAGTTTCTACAGCCGTAGATATATTGATACTCTAAAAACTGATGTAATATTTACAGTGCTGTCTTTTCATTAGTTAAAGTGCTGCAGTTTGAGTACTGGGACCAGGGCTGTATTGGGAATTTTGCTATGTAATTTTTGAATGTCATTTCCAGGGCTTTCTGTTATTGTACAAAGTATCTTGTAATGGCAAAAGAGTGTGTTACTGTTTGAGGTGACCCTGTAGTTCGGGGAGGGGAATTTGGAAGGAAAGATTTGCCTTTTTGCAGATGACACGAAGATAGCCAATAGAGTGGATACCCTGGAGGGAGTAGAAACAATGAGAAGAGATCTCCAAACTTTAGAAGAATGTTAGAGGGTCTGGCAGTTAAAATTTAATGCCACAAAGCGCAGAGTGATGCAGCTGGGTGCAGAAACCAAAAAGATAGATACCAGATAGGAGGGGAGAGATCAGTAAGCTCAACTTGGGAGAGAGACCTTGGAGTAATGGTGTCAGAGGATCTTAAGGTGAAGAAATAATGCGCCAAGGTGGCGGCCATGGCCAGAAGGATGCTAGGCTGCATAGAGAGGGGTATAACCAGCCGAAGAAAGAAGGTGTTGATGTCCCTCTAAAGGTCATTGGTGAGGCTCCATTTGGAGTATTGTGTTCAGTTTTGGAGGCTGTATCTTGCTAAATATGTAAAAAGACTGGAAGTGGTGCAAAGAAAAGCTACAAAAATGGTATGGGATTTCCATTGCAAACCATACGAGGAAAGACTTGCCGACCTGAACATGTATACCTTGGAGGAAAAGAGAACAAGGGGTGATGTGATACAAACGTTCAAATATTTGAAAGGTATTAATCCGCAAACAAAACTTTTCCGGAGACGGGAAGGCGGTAGAATTAGAGGACATGAATTGAGGTTGAAGGGTGGCAGACTCAGGACTAGTGTCAGGAAGTATTTTTTCACGGAGAGGGTGGTGGATACATGGAATGCCCTCCCGCGGGAGGTGGTGGAGATGAAAATGGTAATGGAATTCAAACATGCGTGAGATAAACACAAAGGAATCCTGTTTAGAAGGAATGGATCCATGGAATCTTAGCGGAGATTGGGTGGCAACACCAGTAATTAATAAGCAAAACCAGTGCTGGGCAGACTTCTACAGTCTGTGCCCTGATCATGACTGAATAGATATGGATGGGCTGGAGTGTAAATTTTAAGGGGCTTTGATGTTAACTTCAGAAATTTTAGTACAAGAACAGTGCTGGGCAGGATTCTATGGTCTGTGCCCTGAAAATGGCAAGGACAAATCAAACTTGGGTATACATATAAAGTATCGCATACCATGTATAATGAGTTTATATTGTTGGGAGACTGGATGGACTGTACAGGTCTTTATCTGCTGTGTTGCTATGTTATGTTACTATTAGATTGTCCAATCCTGTATAGAATTCAGACTTCAGTCCCACATAGAACATGTTGACTAATTTCATTTTGTTTGTGTCATTTACTGTATATCCTGCCTATCATTACACTCCTAAGTGGGTAACAATAAACAGTAACAAAATATGACATTACAGGTCACATATGCGTATAAATATACTTCTCCGAGGACAAGCAGGCTGCTTGTTCTCACTGATGGGGTGACGTCCACGGCAGCCCCTCCAATCGGAAACTTCACTAGCAAAGTCCTTTGCTAGCCCTCGCGCGCCCGCGCGCACCGCGCATGCGCGGCCGTCTTCCCGCCCGAAACCGGCTCGAGCCGGCCAGTCTTCTTTTGTCCGCACTCGGTACGGTCGTGTTTTCGCCGTGTCGAGCCCCGGAAAGTCGACCTCGCGCGTCCAATTTATTTTGAGCGTGTTTTTTTCCTTCGGGAAAGTTTTCTCTTTGTCGGGAAGTGCTCCGGAAACCCCCCGCCGGGTTTCGTGTAAATCCTCCCCGTATTTCCAGCTTTTTGCCCCGGTAAGTTTTCTTTCGTCGTCGGGGTAGGCCTCTTTTTGGCCTCGGTCGAGATTTTTCTCCCTCTAAATTTTGGTGCTTCAAATTTCGCCATTTCGGCTTTTGATTTCGCCGGCGTGATTTTTCCGCCCATGACATCGAAGCCTTCCAGCGGCTTCAAGAAGTGCACCCAGTGCGCCCGGGTTATCTCGCTCACTGATCGACACTCGTCGTGTCTTCAGTGTCTGGGGGCCGAGCACCGCCCTCAGAACTGCAGTCTGTGTTCCCTGCTTCAAAGGCGGACTCAGGTAGCGAGACTAGCCCAGTGGAACGTGTTGTTCTCGGGCTCTTCGTCGGCATCGGCACCGGGATCTTCGAGTGCATCGACGTCGTCAGCGTCCAGACCATCTTCCTCGGCCGCCCCTGCATCGAGTGTATCGAGGCATCGGGCCTCTGCATCGGCGCCGAGACATCGGATAGCTGCATCGACGTCGGTGGTACCAGGACCTCGTCTGCTGATGTCGTCGGACGGTGGTGCATCGGGTGGAGTGCAGGTGAGGGCTGTCCATTCCCCTGCTGGTGGCGGTGAGCCCTCGGGTGGGTCTCCGCCTACCCTGAGGGCTCCTGCGGTACAGCCCCCCCGAGATCGACCTTCTTCAGTCTCGGCCCCGAGGAAGCGACGGATGGATTCGACGTCCTCCTCGTCGGTGCCGGGGAGCTCCGGTGACATGCTTCGGAAGAAATCGAAGAAGCATCGACACCGGTCTCCTCCCCGTGTCGGCACCGAGAGCTCTGGGTCGCCGAGGGATTCGGCACCCAGCAGGCATCGGCACCGAGAGGACCGCTCACCCTCTGTTCAAGAGGTGTCGATGCGCTCCGCTCTGGACAGCCCGGAACAGCCTCCACGCCCGGAACAGGTACTGACGTCGACGCCTGCATCGACCTCTCAGCCTTTCTCTGCAGCCACTCTAAACGAGAGCCTCCGGGCCGTTCTCCCAGAGATTCTGGGAGAGCTGTTGCGCCCTACCCCTCCGGTACCGGCGGTGCTTGCGCCTCCGGTACCGTCGAGCGTGGCGCCGGCTGGCCCATCGCCCAGGTTGAGGTCCCCGACGTCGGTACCGCGTGCGGTGCCGTCCGCGGCCACCTCCCAGGAAGGCTCCCCGACCACGTCGGCGGAGGGAGCTTCGCCGATGCGGGCAAGGGAGTCTACCTCTCGACGCCCCCATCATGGACGGGGTTCCACGGAGTCGAGCAGGGCGAGGTTGCAGACACAGGTCCGGGAACTCGTGTCTGACACCGAGGGTGAGGCCTCGTGGGAGGAAGAGGAAGATCCCAGATATTTCTCTGACGAGGAGTCTGAGGGTCTTCCGTCTGATCCCACTTCCTCTCCTGAGAGACAGCTTTCTCCTCCCGAGAGTCTGTCTTTCGCTTCCTTTGTCCGGGAGATGTCTACGGCCATCCCCTTCCCGGTGGTTGTGGAGGACGAGCCCAGGGCTGAAATGTTTGAGCTCCTGGACTATCCTTCTCCACCTAAGGAAGCGTCCACTGTTCCCTTGCACCATGTCCTGAAGAAGACATTGCTTGCGAACTGGACCAAGCCATTAACTAATCCCCACATTCCCAAGAAGATCGAGTCCCAGTACCGGATCCATGGGGACCCAGAGCTGATGCGCACTCAGTTGCCTCATGACTCTGGAGTTGTGGATTTGGCCCTAAAGAAGGCTAAGAGTTCTAGGGAACATGCTTCGGCGCCCCCGGGCAAGGACGCTAGAACCTTAGACTCCTTTGGGAGGAAGGCCTACCATTCCTCTATGCTCGTGTCCAAGATCCAATCCTACCAGCTCTACACGAGCATACACATGCGGAACAATGTGCGGCAGTTGGCGGGCTTGGTTGATGCTCTTCCCCCTGAGCAAGCCAAGCCTTTTCAGGAGGTGGTCAGGCAGCTGAAGGCGTGCAGAAAATTCCTGGCCAGAGGAGTTTATGACACTTTTGATGTTGCGTCCAGGGCCGCTGCTCAAGGTGTGGTGATGCGCAGGCTCTCATGGCTGCGTGCCGCCGACCTGGAGAATAGAATCCAGCAGCGGATTGCGGACTCGCCTTGCCGTGCGGATAACATTTTTGGCGAAAAAGTCGAACAGGTGGTAGAGTCTCTCCACCAGCGGGACACCGCATTCGACAAGTTCTCCTGCCGGCAGCCTTCAGCTTCTACCTCTACAGGTAGACGATTTTTCGGGGGAAGGAAGACTGTTCCCTATACTTCTGGCAAGCGTAGGTACAATCCTCCTTCCCGACAGCCTGCGGCCCAGGCTAAGCCCCAGCGCGCTCGCTCTCGTCAGCAGCGTGCGACTCAGCAAGGCCCCGCGGCTCCCCAGCAAAAGCAAGGGGCGAGCTTTTGACTGGCTCCAGCAGAGCATAGCCGACATCCAAGTGTCAGTGCCGGGCGACCTGCCTGTCGGAGGGAGGTTGAAAGCTTTTCACCAAAGGTGGCCTCTCATAACCTCCGATCAGTGGGTTCTCCAAATAGTCCGGCAAGGATACACCCTCAATTTGGCCTCAAAACCTCCAAATTGTCCTCCGGGAGCTCAGTCCTACAGCTTCCAGCACAAGCAGGTACTTGCAGAGGAACTCTCCGCCCTTCTCAGCGCCAATGCGGTCGAGCCCGTGCCATCCGGGCAAGAAGGGCTGGGATTCTATTCCAGGTACTTCCTTGTGGAGAAGAAAACAGGGGGGATGCGTCCCATCCTAGACCTAAGGGACCTGAACAAATATCTCGTAAAAGAAAAGTTCAGGATGCTTTCCCTGGGCACCCTTCTCCCCATGATTCAGCAAAACGATTGGCTATGCTCTCTGGACTTGAAGGATGCCTACACACACATCCCGATACTGCCAGCTCACAGACAGTATCTGCGATTTCAGCTGGGCACACGCCACTTCCAGTACTGTGTGCTACCCTTTGGGCTCGCCTCCGCGCCCAGGGTGTTCACAAAGTGCCTAGCTGTGGTAGCAGCGGCGCTTCGCAGGCTGGGGGTGCACGTGTTCCCATATCTCGACGATTGGCTGGTGAAGAACACATCCGAGGCAGGAGCCCTGCAGTCCATGCAGATGACTATTCGCCTCCTGGAGCTACTGGGGTTTGTGATAAATTACCCAAAGTCCCATCTTCTCCCAGTGCAGAAACTCGAATTCATCGGAGCCCTGCTGGATTCTCGGACGGCTCGCGCCTATCTCCCAGAGACGAGGGCCAACAACTTGTTGTCCCTCGTCTCGCGGGTGCGAGCGTCCCAGCAGATCACAGCTCGGCAGATGTTGAGATTGCTGGGCCACATGGCCTCCACAGTTCATGTGACTCCCATGGCCCGCCTTCACATGAGATCTGCTCAATGGACCCTAGCCTCCCAGTGGTATCAGGCCGCTGGGGGTCTAGAGGACGTGATCCACCTGTCCACGAGTTTTCTCGAATCCCTGTTTTGGTGGACGATTTGCTCCAATTTGACTCTGGGACGTCCCTTCCAAATTCCTCAGCCACAAAAAGTGCTGACCACGGATGCGTCTCTCCTGGGATGGGGAGCTCATGTCGATGGGCTTCACACCCAAGGAAGTTGGTCCCTCCAAGAACGCGATCTACAGATCAATCTTCTGGAGTTGCGAGCGATCTGGAACGCTCTGAAGGCTTTCAGAGATCGGCTGTCCCACCAAATTATCCAAATTCAGACAGACAATCAGGTTGCCATGTACTATGTCAACAAGCAGGGGGGCACCGGATCTCGCCCCCTGTGTCAGGAAGCCGTCAGCATGTGGCTCTGGGCTCGCCGTCAGGGCATGGTGCTCCAAGCCACATATCTGGCAGGCGTAAACAACAGTCTGGCCGACAGGTTGAGCAGGATTATGCAACCTCACGAGTGGTCGCTCAATTCCCGTGTGGTGCGACAGATCTTCCAGGCGTGGGGCACCCCCCTGGTGGATCTCTTCGCATCTCAAGTGAACCACAAGGTCCCTCAGTTCTGTTCCAGGCTTCAGGCCCACGGCAGACTGGCGTCGGATGCCTTCCTCCTGGATTGGGGGGAAGGTCTGCTGTATGCTTATCCTCCCATACCTCTGGTGGGGAAGACTTTGTTGAAACTCAAGCAAGACCGAGGCACCATGATTCTGATTGCTCCCTTTTGGCCGCGTCAGATCTGGTTCCCTCTTCTTCTGGAGTTATCCTCCGAAGAACCGTGGAGATTGGAGTGTTTTCCGACCCTCATCACGCAGGACGACGGGGCTCTTCTGCATCCCAACCTCCAGTCCCTGGCTCTCACGGCCTGGATGTTGAGGGCGTAGACTTTGCCTCTTTGGGTCTGCCAGAGGGTGTCTCCCGCATCTTGCTTGCTTCCAGGAAAGACTCCACTAAGAGAAGTTACTTCTTTCATTGGAGGAGGTTTGCCGTCTGGTGTGACAGCAAGGCCCTAGATCCTCGCTCTTGTCCTACACAGACCCTGCTTGAATACCTTCTGCACTTGTCTGAGTCTGGTCTCAAGACCAACTCCGTAAGGGTTCACCTTAGTGCAATCAGTGCATACCATTACCAAGTGGAAGGTAAGCCGATCTCAGGACAGCCTTTAGTTGTTCGCTTCATGAGAGGTTTGCTTTTGTCAAAGCCCCCTGTCAAGCCTCCTACAGTGTCATGGGATCTCAATGTCGTTCTCACCCAGCTGATGAAACCTCCTTTTGAGCCACTGAATTCCTGCCATCCGAAGTACTTGACCTGGAAGGTCATTTTCTTGGTGGCAGTTACTTCGGCTCGTAGAGTCAGCGAGCTTCAGGCCCTGGTAGCCCAGGCCCCTTACACCAAATTTCATCACAACAGAGTAGTCCTCCGCACTCACCCTAAGTTTCTGCCAAAGGTCGTGTCGGAGTTCCATCTGAACCAGTCAATTGTCTTGCCAACATTCTTTCCCCGTCCTCATTCCTGCCCTGCTGAACGTCAGCTGCACACATTGGACTGCAAGAGAGCATTGGCCTTCTACCTGGAGCGGACACAGCCCCACAGACAGTCCGCCCAATTGTTTGTTTCTTTTGATCCCAATAGGAGGGGAGTGGCTGTAGGGAAACGCACCATATCCAATTGGCTAGCAGATTGCATTTCCTTCACTTACGCCCAGGCGGGGCTGGCTCTTGAGGGTCATGTCACGGCTCATAATGTTAGAGCCATGGCTGCGTCGGTAGCCCACTTGAAGTCAGCCTCCATTGAAGAAATTTGCAAAGCTGCGACGTGGGCTTCTGTCGACACATTCACATCCCATTACTGCCTGCAGCAGGATACCCGACGCGACAGTCGGTTCGGGCAGTCAGTTCTTCAGAACCTGTTTGGGCTTTAGGATCCAACTCCACCCCCCGAGGGCCCTGTTTGTTCTGTTCCAGGCTGCACTCTCAGTTAGTTGGTAAATTTTTTAGGTCAATCTCAGTTATGTCCTCGCCGTTGCGAGGTCCAATTGACCATGGTTGTTGTTTTGAGTGAGCCTGGGGGCTAGGGATACCCCATCAGTGAGAACAAGCAGCCTGCTTGTCCTCGGAGAAAGCGAATGCTACATACCTGTAGAAGGTATTCTCCGAGGACAGCAGGCTGATTGTTCTCACAAACCCGCCCGCCTCCCCTTTGGAGTTGTGTCTTCCCTTGAAGTGTATTGTCTTGCTACATACTGGACTGGCCGGCTCGAGCCGGTTTCGGGCGGGAAGACGGCCGCGCATGCGCGGTGCGCGCGGGCGCGCGAGGGCTAGCAAAGGACTTTGCTAGTGAAGTTTCCGATTGGAGGGGCTGCCGTGGACGTCACCCCATCAGTGAGAACAATCAGCCTGCTGTCCTCGGAGAATACCTTCTACAGGTATGTAGCATTCGCTTTGTCTATTGGACAAATATGACCTAGGATTCTAAGTGTTGCTTTCAGTTATAATGGAAATTTTAATAGGCAGATCAAGCTAACTGGGGGGAAGGGGGTTCTTTATGCATAGAGGTTCTGGGGGGATTGCATGAAGAAGTGTCACTTTATCTTGTTCCTCTGTTGCCAATCCAAATATTTCTGTTCAGAAACTGCCACTGATAGACCTTTGGCAATTGAGTCCTGTTTAGCCTATATTTGTCCCCGCTTTGTCTTACTCCTCCTGTCCTATTAATGTAATGGTAGTCCTTTTTTACATTTGAACATTTGTAAACTGCTTTGATGTGTATTGCACAAAATGTGGTATATTAAATTGCTATAAACCATAGAGGGCAAGGGTGCTGCTGGATTTTGGAGGGGGGAATGAAGAGCATGCCTAGATTAGGGGAGGGGGGCTTCCACAAAAGTTTGCCCAGGGCTCTTATAGATGGTTAAAGTGGCCCTCATTTTCATGTATGTAAACACAATGGTGTCCTGCTTTAATTAGTAGATTCTAACTGGGCTGCACAACCCTCTTATATTCATTCCTAAACAAACATAGCACATAGTAAGTACAGAGCATTATTTTTAATGCTGATATATATTATATCAGGTTTGTCAAATTTTTTTGGTTCTAGGGACATCTAAAATACTCAGAAAACAGCAGTTTTCTAGTTTATCTCCACCAAAGCTGAAGAGCCAGGAAGAGTGGAAAGAAAGCGAGAGAGGGGAAAGGGAAATGGGACTTGATATACCGCCTTTCTGTGGTTTTTGCAACTGCATTCAAAGTTTCCCATTCTGTGTTTATGGGGGAAAAGCTTACTAAATCAGGTCCCTACCCGCCCACCACAAGTATGTTGTCTCCCCCCCCCCCACACCATATGCATCCTGTTCTCTTCTCTGAACTCAACCTTCCACAACAAATCTCTTTCATATCCTCTCATTCTTCCACCTGAGTCTCTCACCCCTAACACTGTTTGCCAACAGAGTCTTTCCTTCTCATCCTCCCACTCTCCTCCCCAGCAATCTCAACTTCTTAGCTTCTCTGCAAGACACTTTTACTCCACAGCCAGCTCTCTTTGCTGCCCCTCAAGTCACCAACCCTCTGCGCTCCTAGAATCCTGCCATCCACCTATTATCGGAACCAGTGCGCCAATCAGCACTACATAGGTCTCAGCGAGTTTTAGCCATTATAGTGCTCAAGCTCTGCCACTGATTTCTCAATCTTGCAAGACTTAAGACCATAAGACCAACATGGGAGTCCTGGTACCACATGCTCCAACTTAGTGAGAGCCACACAGTGCTTCCACCAGTTGTGGCTTTAGTGGTACCTGGAGCAGAACACAAAATTCTTGCACACCATGGCGAAATTTCTTTTCACCATGGTGACTTGGTGTCCAAGATTGTTTAGCCCGTTGCTATATAAATGTGTTCAAAGCATTCATTCATTAAACTGTCCATTTGATGATAGAAAATACCAAATACTTCTGTTTGGGTTTTTTTTTTTTGGTGTTAGGTGAATAACTACGTGTTGAATATTGTCTGGGAATTTGACACACACATTCAAGAAAACAGAACTTTGTTACTCTATGGAGGAACATCTCTAGTAAAAGGTAAAATCAGTCTTTCTGTGAAATTCATTTTTCAAAGCTGTAGTAACCATATTAGTCAACTTTAGAAACACTCATCAGCAAGTTAAGTGGAGCTGGACAGATACAACATTTTAGTTATTTGATCAACAAAGCACTACCTAATTTGCATAGTTAGCATCCACTAATTATGACTAAATAGACAAGGCAGGCCGTACTTCAGTTGTAATTTGCAGAAATTGTAGATCCCATTGAGACCAAAAGGGCACAGATACAGTCAACAACTGCTTCAAAGATAGTTTGGTAGATGTGCAATAATGAAAGGATCTCAAAAGATGACTGAGAGCCACGTGAATGCCCAGTATTTCTGATTATGACAGAGCTGTATTCTTTTTGCTGTGTTTGAAAGTTGAACCAAAAGTTAGGACCTATTAACTTGTTGTTTTGAAACTGCTTTGTACTATTTCCCTGAAGGTCATAAGGTCTAAGAAATGATGTTGTAACAAACTATGGAATATCCTTTCTGAAACACAGAGAAATTTGATATTGACATTGTCTTCTGCATCATTTATTTATAAAATATCAAAACTGCATTGCAAATAGTGCTAATCATAAAATCAGTGATGTATGCTTGATGTGTTGGTTTACCTCATAGTAATTAGCCTTAAAAGTCATGTCTCATTTCTGTTCTCTCCTTAGTGGGTAATTTGACAGCTCAGACAGCATATGAGATCTCTGTGTGGGCAAAAACTGATTTGGGGGATAGTGCTCTATCCTTTGAGCATGTTACAACCAAGGGTGAAAAACCTATTGTCCCAAGTTTCAAAGCCAAAGCCATCAGTCAAACTGCAGTGGAGTGTAGCTGGACAGGCCCAAAAAATGTGGTAAGGCTTGATTTAACGATAACCCATTTCTCATTTGTTTTGTGTATATATAATTTTGCTTGCTTATTTTCCAGAAGGCCATTCGTGGGAAGACCCAGATTCTCAGTGGAGCATAGGTCCTTTGGGCTTGATTTCCTTTTCCACTTGTTTGAACAGACTAAAAGACTGGGGTAGCCTGAGGCTGGTCAACAGAGCCTAGGTGTGCTAAACCTGGTGGTGGTCCCTCTTCTTCCTCCCCCTGCCATCCTTCTCCCCTACTCTTGGGAGGGGGATAGAGGTGCTGGGTAATTAAAAGATTTTGGAAGCGGATGGGTGGAAGGAGGAGGCCTTCAGTGCAGTCTTTCCCCATATTGCCTCCTGGTCTCCTATGGTGCTGTGTCAGATTGGGATTTAGTGAGGGAGTCTGAAATAATCACACTCCCTTTTCCCCCTCCACTTGTTTCCACTGTGTCAGGGAAATAAACGGAGGTGACATAGATAAGTCATGACAGTTTAGTGTGTTAACCAATGCATTTATGAGCAGGCAGGTGAGCAAGCATGAATCTGATGGATGTGATCTGTGGAGCTGGAGAGGTTCTCCAGAATGAGTTGTGGCCCATGTAGTGTGCATTGAATAAGTCCTGGTCAGTGTCCCTGTATTGGGGGGATCAGCAGCCTTTTTATTGTCTGGCCAAAAGTACATAAGCAAAGCTTGAGGACCCTTTATTTCCCTCTTCCCTTCTGATAGGGAAAAGGAGAATTTTAAGAAGGTTGCATATCTCTATTTGTTCTCATACCTCACACTAACTGTATCGGCTTTGCCTTGCCTAGAATGTAAACCGCACTGAACCCTGGAAAGGGGATATTAGCGGTATACAACAATTGATTTGATGTCTACCCTCAGGCATGGCAGAGTTTGTGCAGCTCCAGTTCTCTACTGAGTTAATATTACAGCAGGTAACCTCACGTGCTTTGTTCGAGCTCCTATCTCTTTCCAGCTAAGGGAGCAATGGTGAGGAACAGCCTGCAGAGCCCGCTTTCTCCCCTCTATACAAGTGAAGTTTAAGGTTTGTTTTAGGCTTATGATAAATGAAAAATTGGTGCAGCCTGGATGGCTCCACTTTGGCAGCACCTTCAGGATCCACTTTGAGTTCTTCTAGCCCTAATCTTCTGCTCTGCATGGAAGGAACCATGGGTTGATCTTGGCAGTGTTTCAGGTGCTAGAGCATTCCATTGACTGGAAGAGAAGATATCTGGTTCAGCAGACAGCGAGAGATTGCCTCCTCAGAAGAAGATAATACCTTGGTGTAGAGTTAGTTTGAGAGAGAAGCTGGTGACCCTTATTTTCTAAGGTTTCAATTTTGGACAGATCTCGGAGGGGCCATGAGAGAGACTGATCTATATTCCTGGATAGTAATAGTACCCTCCCTACCCCAGTGCTTCCTGATAAATCTGACAGCTGAAGATGGGATCTCTGCAGCCTGAGACAACTGATTCTAGCCTTAAGGTACCCAAGACTGAGGGTTTTGTATACTCTTCCTGTTGAAGAAAAGGATAAGGGTGAATTTGGGGGGGGGGGGATCCTTATTCTTATCCTTAACTTGTTAAACCACAGTTAGAAAGAAACACATCATTCAAGAATCTCCATGGTAGAAGGGTTTCATTCTCAGTTTAAAGTCCTTCTTTTTTTTCTATATCAGCACCCACCAATCTTCTAGGGGCCATGACCCCAGCGATGAAGGACAATGACGTCCCATAGAGTGCCCACCCAGGTCAAGACAGCAGACTGTTTTGTGATCCATTTGGGGTGTGACCCCTCCCTCCCCCAATTTGGAAAGCTCTGTTCTATAGCTTCTTGTCAGACAACTATATGCAGTAGCTTTTTTTTATCAAGCTTTCCAGTGTTGGGTCCATTGTCCTCTGGGTAGGGCTATGGTGACCTTCCTGCAGGTAACTGTATACAGAGGAGTGAGATTTTTGAGCATTCCTAAGCGTGACCTAATGGCTTCTAGACAGTTAATGATTGGTGAGTCTTGCATGATGGAGGTAAGTGATGCTAGGTGCTCCTTTAGAGCTTCCATATTGCCTGGTTGGGGCTAGTTGAAGATAGGGCCCACAGTGTTTCAGCCATGTTTCTTGGGTGTCCTGCACAGAGTGGCAGACAGAGTCAGGGCCGTGCCTAGGGTCTCTGGGGCCCCCCTGCAGACTATCAGTTGGTGCCCCCCCCCCCCCCCCCCATTATTCAGCACTCAAGAAAAAGATCTAGTTTCATTGTAGACAACAAGTGGTAACTGGTTCCCAACCAGCTGGTTTTTGGCCAGCCTGGCTGGTTTTTCCAAAAGGAGGCTGGTGGCCTGCAGGACAGAAAACTGGCCAATGTAAGTGCCAGTTTTCTGCCAGCTGATGATCAGTCTCAAGTTTCTCCAAGCGAGAGGAAAAGTGAGAGGCTCTGACCCAGCCGTCCTCCCGGACTGACCAGATGGGCCCCAAACTAAGCGATCTCAGGGAGAGTGCAGGGTCAGTCGCTCCTTATAGGCAGTTGTTAAGAGAGGGATAGACAGTGAGAGTGTGTATATGTGTGTGTGTGTGTGAGAGAGAGAGCTGCTAGGAGTCCCTCGCTCCTTGTAGCCAGTTTTTTGAGGCAGCAAAGCAGGGTTTTTGTGTGTGTGTGTGGGGGGGGGGGGAGGCAGCAAAGCAGGGTTTTTGTGTGTGTGTGGAGGGGGAGGCAGCAAAGCAGGGTTTTTGTGTGAGGAGAGGGGGGTGGAAAGAGAGAGGGAATGGGGGGGAGGCAGCAAAGCAGGATATTTGTGTGTGTGTGTTGTGTGAGGAGAGGGGGTGGGGGAAAGAGGCAGGGAATTAAAAACAGGCAAAAACTTCAGCTCTGGTGGGAAGGGAGAGGTGTTAGGCTATAAGCACCAGGGGAAAAAATAGCTAGTGCCAGCCCCGTACAGCGGTGACAGGAAAGCAGCAGGCTGCACACATCAGGGGGACCTGGGGGAGGAGAGCTGTGCTTGATAGTGTAACCTTTAGCAGCAGATCCGAAGTTAGAGTGAGGCTTGCAAAGCTTCCTCTTGCAAAGCTTCCTCTTTCATCTGTGAACGATGTCGTTACTCGGAAAGACCCCCCCTCCCCCTCCTTTCTCTGGAAATGCAGGCAGCTGAGCTGAAGGAGAGCCGCAGGGCTGAAGAAAGCCAGAGCTGTGGCAGGGAAGTGAGTGTGCGGCGCCCTTGAAGGCAGGTGCCCTCCTCCATTGCTTACCTAGCTTACCGTACTGGCACGGCCCTTGACAGAGTAATCTCAAACTTGTGCAGTTTCATCCTCTTCAAGTGGTAACAGTCTCTTATAGAAGCCCTGGAACTTTAGGGACCAAAATTCAGAGACTGGCTGAAAGTATTTATGGGAGATACCTCTTCACCTTGGGCCTTTCCCCCAATAGTGGTCTTGGTTGGTCCAAATTTGAAGGCCATGAGCAATACTATTTAGGCACCTACCTCCCTTCCTCAGGAAGGTAACCCTGGACAGAGGGGTTGACAGGGGGGGGGGGGTGGACCCTCTTCTCTCTTGCAAACTACTGTGATCTGACTGTCTACTGTGATCTGACTGTGCTCCTTTACAGAAACATTTGGAGTCTACTCATTGGGTGGGTGGATACTACTCAGGAGCATAGGAGCCAAATTCCTTGACTGTTCAAGAAGGGGTCATTTACTTTGGATTTAGCACCCTTCTTTTGTTTTGAAAAGTTGGCTTCCATACTGAGGGTGACTTACCTTTTCCCTCATTGTAGCCTTTGGGGGCATTGCCAGGCTAGTGATCAGTTACAGGGCTTTGGGCTCAAAGGAGGACTTCTGAGCCAACCTGTTCTTTGGGGAGGATGGGGGGCATGCAGAGTGGCATACCTCTTTTCAGTAATTTAACCACATGGATACAAAAGGACATTCCCTCCAAGGGCTAGAAAGATAGAGAGATGATGGACCTGGGAAGAGGAGAGGTAGAGAATGGGAGAGATGTTGGATCGGAAGTGGGAGGGAGATTCAGTCCTTTAGGGAAGGGAATGGGAATGAGATTTGATATACTGCCTTTCTGTGTTACAAGCAAAACGATTTGCATCCTATATAATAAGTCTCACCTCCAACAGGATGTGCCTGGGACCATGCCTGCCGGAAGTGGTCTGCTAGGCAGGCACGCACTGACCTCAGTGACATCAGTGACAGACAGTTTGGCAAAGCAAAACAATCTGAGTGCTGGCCATTAGGACACAGGGTTGATAGGAGAGTTTTAAAAGACTGAAGGAACCGAAAGTGTTCAATGGGGGGAGGGGGGAGTTCTGAAGCACTGAAAGACATGAACATTTGGGAAAGGAAAACAATCTGAATGCTGGCCATTTGGACACAGGGTTGATAGGAGAGTTTTAAAAGACTGAAGGAACCGAAAGTGTTCAGGGGGGGGGGGGGGGGGGGGGGGGCAAGTTCTGAATGAATGAAAGAAATGAAAATTTATGAGAGGAACACAATCTGAATGCTGGGCATTTGTACACAGGGTAGATAGGACACTTTTTTTAAAAAAATGAAGGACATGAAATTATTACATCTTGGGGGAGGGGTGAGGAGGAAAGCGGTGGGGTATCCGGATACTGGGCGTTAGGGCCACGGGGGTACATAGACTTTTGAAAGCCTTAAGGAACCCAAAGTGTGGGAAGGAGGAGGAAAAGGAGGGGAGGGAATGGGGTGAGGGGCATTAGGAACAGGGGAGGGGGCCCTGTCATACACTCTCATTCTCACACACACACTGTCACACAGACAGTCTCACTCTGTCACACACCCGCACATTCACTCTGGCTCTCTCTCTCAAACATACACACTCCCAGGAAAAACCTTGCTAGCGCTCGTTTCATTTGTTCCAGAAACGGGCGTTTTTTACTAGTATTATATATAGGTACTTATTTTGTACCTGGGGCAATGGAGGGTAAAGTGACATGCCCAGGGTCACGAGGAGCTGCAAAGGGAAGTAAATAAAATACCTTTTTTTCTTTATTCAATTTTATATTATACATCTCTTTGAGTGATAATAGAAGACATTTGGAAAATAACACAGAAGAAATAACCAAAACATATTAACTAAAATTAGTAAAAAATTATCGTACATTATACTTTTAGGTAATTGGATCCAAGAAAGGAAAAATACATATACATACATATTGTATCTAGTAAATTAACTAATATTAACTAAATTAATGCTTCCCAGGTTGCCTACTCCATGCTAACATTACAGTGTACCATCTAGGACTAGACGGTTACATTTACCTCTTCTTTGGACAACAAGAGTTCTTCTAATTGTTTGTGATCAAAAAATTGAAATTGTTTAGATTGAAATAATACTCGACATATACAAGGAAATTTAAATACAAAATTTGCACCTAATGCCAAAGTCCGTGGGCGTAAAGCCAAAAAGGCTTTTTGCCTTTTCTGTGTTTCTCTAGACAAGTCCGGATATATTCTAATTTTAGATCCCAAAATTAGAGTCCAAATGACAAAAGGAAAGTTTTATTACTGCATCTCGATCCATCTCCAGGGCAAATGAAACCACCAAAGTTGTTCTCTGGGTAATTACCTCAAACGAGGATTCAAAAAAAAGATGTGAGGTATATAACTTCTCCTCCTTGGGGTTGTAAACTTCCAGATAACTTCTTAACATTACTTTGTAAGTACTGCGCCTGAATTATAGGAGGTAGTGAATCCTCTGACATTCCCAATATTTCCACCAAATCCTTTTTAACCATTTGTATTGGTGTAATGGTGATCTAGGAAAATTAGTCAACTTCAAATTAAGCCTTCTAGATTGATTTTCTAAATATTCTAAACGTCTGAAGGTAAAATTTTTCTCCTTAATTGAGGTTTGCCCTAAAAGTTCCAACTTTTGAATTCTATCATCTAATTGTTTCACTTCAGAGACTTGTTGGGCAGTAACCTGTGCCTGGGTAAGAGCAGCTTCAGATTATGCCTTGATTTTACTTGAATTCTTTACTATCAAAGCTTGCAAAGAAGACTACATATTAAATGTCAAGTCCTAGAGTGACTCAGTTGTCACTACGGCTGGTTTTACCATTGTCCCCAAAGAAAAAACAGGTAGAGAAGCATTAGCAGACTGTTCCAATGTACTCACTATCTGTGAGGGCAGTACTTTCGCTGCAGATCGTTCCTCCAGCTTGTTAATGCTCAGTGTCTCCCCCAGCGTGGGCAGGTTCCCTCCCTGCTCATTCAGGTCTCGACTCAGAGCCTGGGCTGCAGGACTCAATTCCCCGCTGTCTCTTCCTGGTTGGGGATTAGCCGCACGTTGGACGGGGCTCAAAGAAACCTCGTCTATACTGTTGGTCGGGGCTCAAAGAAACCCCGTCTACACTGTTGGTCAGAGTCGACGCACCTTCACCGGTAGCGAAGTCAAAGCTTGCCTGTGACCAGGCGTCACCTGGAATTGGTCCAAAGTCATCTGCTGGAGAAGGTGAGTCCCGATGGGGGTAGAGGGATTCTCCCGAACCTTGCCTCTTCTTTTCCCCATTCTCACGGCGAAAAAAGAGCCTTCCTCAGCAGTGTTTGGATCCAAAAATCTGAGCACGTCTGGTGCAATTAATCACAACACTGCCATCTTGGATCCTTTCACACAAAATACCTTTTATTGTACAATTAATCATAAATAAAAATTTTAATTGAAATGCAGCCTCAAATTAAAACTGTATCTATTGCCAAATAGGGTGGGTTATCCATGTCTTGGACTAACTAATTTTTTCTTCACATAACGTCAGCAACTAGACGGTTGGGAAGAGGGAGACTAGAGGTAGAAATTTGTTCTACTGTCCCTGTTAGCAGCTGGCTGGAGTTCCTTCTCTTGCCCCATTTTATACCCCTTACCCACAACTTGGCCCAACCATCATAGCAACAGTCCTTGGCTAAGTGCTACATCCAAGTCTATGTGATTTACAAACATAAGCTAATCTCAAAAGATAAATCAATAGCAGAAAAGGAACTCTAATAATCTTGATAGGAAAAAAAAACACAATCATGCAAGAAACTAAACTAATGCTTAAAAAGAAAACCAGAAAAAAAAGGGAAATGGGACTTGATATACTGCATTTCTGAGGTTTTTGCAACTACATTCAAAGCAGTTTACATATATTCAGGTACTTACTTTGTACCAGGGGCAATGGAGGGTTAAGTGACTTGCCCAGAGTCACAAGGAGCTGCAGTGGGATTCGAGCTCAGTTCCCCAGGATCAAAGTCCACTGCACTAACCACTAGGCTGCTACTCCACTCCTAAGCCATAGCCCTTTGCTTAATATAATATATTATTGTCTGCCGCTGTGACCAAGCTGATCAGCATTGCAGAGTGCCAAATTTGCTTAAGCCAGCACTGCATAATGACTTGGATGCCATCTCCCGTTCTGTTCTTTGCAGCAGCCCCAGCCCCATCCAATCAAGGAAGCATGAGATTTGATCTTGTAATGAAACCCAGGTTAGCACTTGTCACGGAGCCATTGTTCTGGCCCTAGGAGCAGACTGACCATTTGGGCAACCGGGCAGTGCCCAAGGGCCCAGAGGCTGTGCTCGAATGCCTGGTGCGCACCGCTGGTGATCTAGTGGCCTCAGCCGGGGGGGGGGGGGGGGGGGGGGAACATGTTCTTTCCTGCCCAGTCCACTGAGCTGTCGCTATTTCTCCCCACCTAGCACCACCGTATTTTAAAAATGGTGGCCGAACCAGCCTATTACATTGGCAGGAGTCTTCTCCTACGATGATGTCTGGCTGGAGATCTCAGATGATTATGCTCTTGGCAATGGAGTTCAAAGACATTACAGACATTTCTTCTGCTCAGAGACAGAGTTTCTAAAGACTTTGGGAAAGGTTCTGGACCACTTTACAACCAACAACACGTAATAGAATACTAAATTGATGCTCTAATGCTTTCTGCTATTTATTGTAAGAGGGGGAGTGGGGTGGGCAGGGTGGGTTGGGGTGCTTGGTGAAAGTTTGCAGAGGTTCTGATTTTGTGGGTTTTGTTCTTACAATGTGACATTTTGATTCCTCCGAATTTTGTAATGCACTTTTACTGACATAACCCAATAAAGATTTTTTTTTAAATGGCGGCTGAGACTCTTGAGACCCGCAAGACTACCACAGGAAGTCTCGGCCACCATTTTGAAAACATGGCGGTGCCGGCAGGTGGGAGAATAGTGGCAGCACAGTAGGCAGAAAAGAACATGCTCCTCTGCAGAGGCCACCAGACTGCCAGGACCCGTCAGGTAAAACCGGGGCAGTGGAGGCATTGGCTGCAGGGGGCAGGTGTCAGGTAGCAGCCGGGCAGGGGGCCCAGACCACCTTCAGTTTGCCCCTGTCTGACCCTAAGAGGGTCATTTCTAATGTTGGCAAAGATCATCACCCAATTAATAAATGCATTGAGCAAAAATGTTTATCACGCTCTGAGTGCCTTCTGTTTTGTTTTGTTTTTTAAACAGGTTTATGGACTGTTCTATTCTACATCTTTTCTGGACCTGCATAGAAACCCAAGCAGTGTAACTACAGCCTTCCACAATATTACCGTATTTGTTAACAGGGATGAACAGTACTTATTTTTGGTATGGCTATTTCTTTGTCATGTTTATGGTGTTACATGTAAACTGTAGAAAGATGAAATAATTACAGCAATGCCCTGATCTCCTCTCCCTTCTTTTGTCAGAGTGACTAGCATGAATTTTGAGGTTAACAAAATGCTGAAATTCTTACAAAAAAAAAAAAGCTTATAATTCATGCAGTTTTCCATTGTATAACTGTTTTATTCTTTTAGGTTCGTGTGATAATACCTTACCAAGGCCCACCTTCTGAATATGTTGTGGTTAGGATGATTCCAGATAACAGGTTACCACCACGCCATCTCCATTTTGTATGGGTTGATAAAACATCTGCTGTCTTGAAGTGGGAGTCTCCCTATGATTCTCCAGATCATGAACTGGTAAGCAGTTTGTGAATGCAATAGTCTTTCTTATTTTGCTCAATCAAGAATGTTCAAAATTCTAAGTTACTGAGAATAGCTAATATTTACAGTTCAATATGTGCACTAGTTCAAAAGCTTTTAATGCCTTTGTAAAAGCTTTGTTGGTGCAGTTTCAAGTAGTTGCAGTAGTAAACTGGATACTTTGCCTTCCAGGTTTCAAGAGATTACAGGGTTGACTGGTTTACTTTGATATCTGTTTCTTCTCATCTATTCAGACTGGTCCAGATGCATGAGTTTTCGCTCTTTTGCCAGCAGATGGAGACTGAGAACTACTGGCTTGATGACATCACCCTATATAGGGGCGGATGCAGAAAGCTGCATGGTAGAGCTGTCTCAGCACTCAGCTCTATCACAAAACTGTCATTCCAAAAATGCCAAATAATGCTATAAGCAATAATCATGGAAATTACTGTTGCATTAAAATTTCAGCAATAATCTGCAACTGATTGTGAAATATCACCCTTCTTGTCAGCTTCAGCAGCCGTTCGTGTGAGGGGCTTCATTCCAACTTCCCTCTCTTCACCCTCAACAGCTCTATGTTCCTCAGGTCATTTTCCCACCAGTTTCCTATCAAAATATTTTTAAGCTTTATTGGGCAGTGTTGCTTATGAATGTAGAGTGCTGAGAAATGGCTTTGGCCTGTTTCAGGGGCCGACTAAAGAAGACATCTCTTGTGACTTACCTGGATATCGATTGATTTTTGCGTGGAGTGGGCTGCTTCCCTTTCGTATGCCCTGTTGAGAGTGGAAACTTAATTTAGTCCTTTGGGCTCTTCAGAAGTCTCCTTTTGAGCCACTCTGGAAGGCCGCTTTGAAAGATTTTATGCTAAAGACAACAGTGTTGGTGACTGTTGCGTCGGCACGTAGGGTTTCGGAGCTTCAGGCTGTCATCGAGTTCACTTTCTTTGCTTTTCAAAAGCAGTGGTCTCCTTTCATACAGCTCCTTCCTTTCTTCTGAAATTGGTATCAGCATTTCATCTCAACCAATCTGTGTGAGCTTCCATCCTTTCGCAGAGATGACAGAGAGGCTCAGTATTTTTCCTTGAAGCTTCTCAATGTGTGTTGAGTCCTCATATATCTGGAAAGCATGAATGAGTTTTGTAAACTGGACAGACTGGGCTTTTTGGTAAGCAGAGGCTTGGCCTCATGGCTTCCAAGCCCACAATTCCTAGATAGCTAAGGAGAATATTGTGTTGGCTTATTTTCTTGCTGGGAAGCAGGCTCCTCAGGCCTTGTGGGCTCATTCTACGAGGCATACAGTAACATACTGGGTGAAGACTACCGTACTGTGTCAAGCGGATATTTGCAAGGCAGTGATATGGTAGACTCTGCATACCTTTGCCGGCAGGGTGGATGTTGCAGCATGCTCTGAAGCTAGTCTCCTCAGAGTGGTGGTGCCAGGAACCCACCTACTCTAGGGATAGCTTTTGAACATCCCACAGGTTCTGGAATAGTGGGAAGCTTCCTAATGAAAGAAGAAACTAGTTCTTGCCTGATGATTTTCATTCCATTGGTCCCTTCCATTATTCGAGAGCCCACCCAAGGTTTCCACGGTATTTCGTTGATATGAAGCAATGGGTCAAATAACGACTGCAACTTTGAATGATGCTTCCTGCACATCTCTTGTTCTCTACAGGTTTTCCAGAGATGAGAGAGATCCACATGTTTGCTTGTCTGGTTAGTGTTAGGTTAGCAAGTTGTGGTTGTTGTGTTTATTCTGAGTTTCTCCTTACTGCTTGTCTATATAAATATTGAAGACTGGGCTGGATACCAAGAGAGAGATGTCTCAGCTCAGTTTTCAGTTCTCTATCTCCACCTGCTAGTTGATGGACACAACTATCCTACAGGTTCTGGAATAGTGGGAAGGAGTAATGGAAAGAAAACGATCAGGAAAGATCTCATTTATCCTTGGCTTTTACTTAATCATATGTGTTGCTCACATTTTATGTGGATCAGAGTAAGCACTACACTGATGTACTTTTTGGCAAGTAGCTGATAAGATTCTGAAAAGCTAATGTCCTTTTTTTCAGATGTACTTTGTCACAGTTAAGGATCTGATCAGAAAGAGTGACAAGCGTTACAAAACATCAAGCACTAACAGCACAATAGAATACACTATAGGAAAGCTGGAACCTGGTGGAAAATACAATGTGATTGTCCAGTTGTGGAACATGAGCAAAGAATCTAGTGTAAAAGTTAACACAGGTAAGCAAAATAGAAAAGAGCTAGAGGGCTTCTTTTGTCTGGAACACTTTTATTTTATTTTTTACTTAAAATTGTATTGAATTGTGAGAGTTACAACAGACTGTATAGTCAAATATTATAAAGATAACCAAATCTGAATGACAGTTTATATGTGATGTATCTGTTTTGCATTTAACACGAGAAAAATGTTGGGCATATAAGAGAACAGCTGTATTCTCACACACAATCACAAATTTATACTCACACTCTGTAACTAATGTATGGGGCATTAGTTCTACAGAAGCTGCCTGTTCAGAATGAGAACTGGAGAAAAGAGACAGTTAAAAAATGTACCTTATTGAATTGGGGGTTGTGGAAAGTTCCGAAAATAAGGCCCAATGCCAGAACAGAGATTTGGGAACTGCTACATTCAAAGCACACTCCTCCCTCTTCCAGACAAAGTTAAGCTTTATACTTGTTACATCTACACAAATAGCTATGTCACTGAAACAATGGCAAATTGGGCTTATTTTCTCAGAGTTCAGAAACCTCTAAGTAGTTTTCTGGGCACCTTGGCCTTTTATTTTTTTCTGCATTCTCCTTTTTTTTTTTTCCCATTTAAATTTGTATTCTTTTAGTTGATGTATTCTGTGGCAGATATCTTGCTGTATAAACTATGTTAGATACGTAAGTACAAAATAGCAAGTAAATCTAGTATACATTTTTATACTTATTTTAACATCTAACAAATATTTGAAAATCCACTTGTTCACAAATGACTCTATTTTAAAGGGAAAAAAGGCCTCAAAGAGCTCCAAGACCAAATACGATCTCCCGGAGCTTAAACAGACCCATAAGGTCTTCTCTTCATCATAGGCCCAAAAAAACCCCTTTATTGTCACAGATACAATCTTCCTACAGTATCGGTGATCAAAATAATGAAGTAACTTGCATATTACTATAAATAGTGCAAATATGAATTACTTCACATAGACACAAAGTGAGATCCAATATAAACTATTGCACTTATCTTTTTACAAGTGGTGCATAATGGAAGTTGCTCATTCTGGTGTTCCGCTGTGTGGTCCTTTGGCTTCCCGCTCCGAGCCCTCGATGGCCAGCGTTTCGCTGCTTCTTCAGGGTCTCGGGCCGAAAAAGGGACACATGCTCAGCTCTCCAGGGCAACTCTTAACATTGAGCTCTTTGAGGCCTTTTTTTCCCTTTAAAATCGAGTCATTTGTGAACAAGTGGATTTTCGAATATTTGTTAGATGTTTATGTAACTCCACTCCATGAGTTCGGCTCTTTATTGTGAATTTTTCTACACAGAACTGCTGATGGAACTTCTTCACCGGTCTTAAAAATCTCAGTCTATTCATTTATTATTATTTTTTTCTTTTTTTCCTTGGCTTGGGAGAGATATTTCTTTATATAGTTTTTATAAATTTCAGCGAGTCGGTAAACAGGATATGCGAACTGGAGAAGACTGCACTGCAATGACCTACAAATAGCCGGTTGTCTCCCAAAGAAGCTGTTTGTGAAACGGAGATGCTTTGTTGAGATAACCGCTGAGAAAATCTTTCCACTAAGATGAGTGTCCATACGTTCTCTCCTGTATATCACGAAATGTCCTTTCAGTGGAAAGCTTCATATAATAAGCAAAAGTTAATATAAAAACTATATAAAGAAAAATCTCTCCTAAGCCAAAAAAAAAAAAAATTAATTAATAGAGGAGTGGAGGAGTAGCCTAGTGGTTAGTGCAGTGATCTTCAATCCTGGGAAACTGAGTGACTCTGGGCAAGTCACTTAACCCTCCATTGCCCCTGGTACAAAATAAGTACCTGAATATGTGTAAACCGCTTTGAATGTAGTTGCAAAAAACCTCAGAAAGGCGGTACATCAAGTCCCGTTTCCCTTTCCCTTAAGACCGGTGAAGAAGTTCAATCAGCAGTTCTGTGTATAAAAGTTTACAGGAAAGAACCGAACGCCTGAGGTCTTTGCCTCTTTAGAAAATGGCTTAAAATAAGTATAAAAATTTATACTAGATTTACTTGCTGTTTTGTACTTATTTATTCTTTTAGTTGAAAAGAATAACAAGTGCATTTTCCTAATCATTTATCTTGCATTTTTCTTTCAGTTCCATTATCAGCACCAAGTGCCTTAAAAATTATAAATGAACGTGACCACATTTTGCTGTTTTGGAAAAGCCTAGCTTTGAAGGAAAAGTATTTCAATGAAAGTCGGGTATGTACATAATTCCATTAAAGATGCATTGTTTTGTTTACAGTGTTTGCTGCTGATCCTCAGTCAGCAGCTATATGCAACATATTAGTGAAGCAGCAGGTAAAATAAGGTCACCAACTTTTTTGTTTTTTTTGTTTTGTTTTGTTTTGACTTACCTATGAAAGTAACTTCCTTAGCATCAGATGAAAACAGAGACTTGTGGGGTCTTACCATCTACCAGCAAGTGGAGATAGAGAACATAACTGAATTGTCTTATAAGATGGAATGCTCCTTGGTTAGTCAGTGTTCTCTATCTCTAGCAGGCAGATGGACAGTCTCTCACAAGCTCCTGGTTTCATCTGAGGCTGGCTTCTGTTCTGACTTTTCAGTTCAGTGTAGCTTGGGGTAAGTGGCTGAGGGAGTACACCTGGTGATACCAGGTCCCTCCCCCACTCTTCTACCCTCTCCTGCCTGTTCTCCATTCTCCTCTGTCACTGAAGGGACCAGTGTCTTAAAAAAAAAAAAAAAGTATGTGAAAACAATCCAGATTCTGACAGGCAGTCCTGTGATCATGTGTCACTTTTCCTCCGTACTGTTGGGCTGTGAGAGTGCTCCTGATGTGGCACCAATCAAGGAGAGGGTGTTTGGGCGTCCCTGGCAGTGATGAGGTTTGACAGAGGGGACCCCTGACACTTCTCAGGATGAGTGCACTTTAATTTTCTTTGAAGTGGAGGAGTAGCCTAGTGGTTAGTGCAGTGGACTTTGATCCTGGGGAACTGAGTTTGATTCCCACTACAGCTCCTTGTGACTCTGGGCAAGTCACTTAACCTGAATATATGTAAACCGCTTTGAATGTAGTTGCAAAAACCTCAGAAAGGCAGTATATCAAGTCCCAGTTCCCTTTCCATTTCCCTTTCACTTTTGTTTTGGAATGCATGGCCGTGGAGGTGGTTAAATGCTGCTCCTGCTGTGGGAAGTGATGAGCAGCATCGGGTATTTGTACAGGCGGTTTTGCTGGATCCAACCTGCAGGAGGAGGCTGCGGTTGAGAAGGCCGTGCTTGTTACCCATGCGAGTGAAGTGCAGGCTCCTTCCCCTCATGATCCCGACATGGGAGCAGCCACCATTTTACCACCACATGGTGCGAGGGACAGTACTACTAGCGGGTTCTTTGCTAGGCAGTGGTGGTTCTGCTGCAATACCGGCCTCTGTGCCTTCTGCTTCAGGAGTTTCTCCAGAGGGTGGGGGGGGGGGGGGGTGTATTTGTCTGTCCCCTTTTCCCCTGAGTTTATTCTTTTGCTGCATAATGACTACTTGTTGAAGCAGTCAGGTCGGCGTCCTGATAACGCTTTGGTCTCTCAGGATGGGGGATCAAATGCTTTGCTCCCTAACTTCCAGTCATCTCTTTGGACCCTGCGTCTAAGTGAAGATGGGCCCTTTTAGGCTCGGAGTGCGGTTCTTTGGCTCCCCTATATCCATCTCCTTTTGGGTATTTTTTCTGAGCTGCCTGTGGCTGGATAGTTGCAGGAGGATTGGGAGGAGGAAGAAATTTTCCTGAGGAACCTGATGATCCCACCACGGTTTGCATATTTCATAAGAAAGAGTTAGTCTAACACCAAGGCTCTTTGGGTGCTGATTATCTCATCCACTGAACCGGAGACACCTGCCTCGTCTAATCTGAAAATGGCAAGTACTAGGTAGCTGGCTAAGTCCTTCGCTGTGCATGAGGCAATGCGGGAACTCATACCTTCTCAGTTGGTCACCCTGGATGCTTCCCTTCAGGTGTCAAAGGCGATGTTGTGTTTGTATCCTGTTTCCGCAACGGAGCTGGATAAGCTGCGCTTACCTAAAGTGGATTCGTTGGTGGTGGCAGTCACTAAAAAGACCACGCTGTCGGTGGAAGGTGGTGTGGTACTTAAGGATGTCCAAGACAGAAAGCTGGAAGCTGCTTTGAAGCTTTCCTTTGAGGTATCAGCTCTCTCTCTGCAGTGGCTGTCTGGAGTTCATACACACTGCTCAAATGTGACTTAGCTGGGTTCAGCAGTTTGCGGATTCCTTTCAGGATTCCAGTGCTTCGCCTAACCCAGGATGGGGAGATGGGTCTGACCTATTTGGCGGACTCCTTGTACGATTTGGTTCAAACTTCAGCCAAACAGATGCCTTTGGCAGTCATGGGCTGTTGATTGCACTAGTTGTGTCATTGGGCAGCTGACGCTGCCTCTAAGCAGCAGCTAGTTCGGCTCCCCTTTAAGGGTAAACTCTTATTTGGGGAAGATTTGGAGAAGTTGGTGAAGTTTCTCAGGAATTCAAAGACTCGGTGTCTACCGGAGGATAAGAATAAGGCCATCAGACTCACCCTCGTTTTAAAAACACCAGACGCTATTGGCCGGGGCGACCTGTTTTTTCTCGGAGATCTAGATACCCAGCTAAACAGTCCTTTCATGCAGACAAATGGATGCCAAGTCAGCAGATCAGAGCTGTTCTCCTGCTGTTGCCCTTCCCAATGATGTGGCACTGGGTCACTCCTTGCCTCAGATCGGGGGACGGCTGTCTTTGTTCTATGAGAAGTGGGCCCTCTACATTATTCAAGAAGGCTACAAACTACAATTTGTCTATCCAATTGCAGATTTTTTTCTTGGTATCCCTGTGTGGCAACTCGTCCAAGCTGGTGGCAGTGCAGTCTGCACTACAATCGTTGCTGGACCTCAGGGCTGTGGTGCCGGAGAATGGCAACATTGCCGTTACTCCATTTATTTTGTGATTTCCAAGAAAGAGGGCTCCCATTGTCCTGTTCTCAACCTTAAGGGGGTCAAGAAATATCTAATGGTCTGGCATTTCCTCATAGAGACCTTGTGATGGTTTTCACTGTAGTCTAGGCGGGAGAGTTTATCACAGTTTTGGATCTCAAGGAGGCCTACTTGCATATCCCAATTTGACCGCCACATTAGAAATGCCTGAGTTTTGTGGATTTGGGGCAGCATTATCAGTTTCAAGCCATGCCTTTCGGACTCACCAGGAGACCTCGAACATTCTTGAAGGTCATGATGGTGGTGACCGTGTTTTTGCGATAGGTATGGGAGTCCACTCCTATCTGGATGATTGCCTAATCCGGG